>NW_017728943.1:98633271-98734348 GCF_001723895.1 Crocodylus porosus
AGGAAATCAGTCAAAGAATCAAAACAAGAGAGTTACATCAGGGAAAATGTGGGTGCCTTAATAAACAGAAGAGGCAACTTACTGACAGAGGATGCAGAAAAGGCTGAAGTACTCGATGCCTTTTTTCCCCCTCAGTCTTCACAGGCAAGGTCAGCTCCCAGACTACTGTACTGGGCAGCACAGTTTGGGGAGGAGGTAAGTAGCCAGTGGCAAAGGAGCAAGTTAGGGACTATTTGGAAAAGCTGGACATAGGGGCTGGAGGGGATGCACCCTCAACAGTGCTGAAGGAGATGGCCAATGCGACTGCAGAGCCACTGGCCATGATTGAAAACTTATGGTGATTGGGAAGGATCCCAGATGATTGGAAAGAAGCAAATACAGTGCCCATCTTTAAGAAAGGGAAGAAAAAAAATCCAGGGCACTACAGACTGCTCAGCCTTACCTCAGTCCCTGGAAAAATCATGGAGCAGATCCTCAAGTAATCCATTTCTAAGCACTTGGAGGAGAATGTTATTAGAAATAGTCAGTATGGATTCACCAAGGGCAAGTCATGCCTGACCAATCTGGTATAACTTGATTTTAGCAAGGCTTTTGATGTGGTCTTTCACAACATTCCTGCAACCAAGCCAAGGAAGTATGGGTTGGATAAATGGTCTGCAAGGTGGATAGAAAACTGGCTCAGAGTGTAGTAGTGATCAACAGCTCAATGTCTAATTAATATCAGTTGGTATCAAGTAAAGTACCCCAGGTGTTGGTCCTGAGGCTGGTTTTGTTCAATATTTTCATCAATGATCTGGAAAGTGGATGGAGTGCATCCTCAGCAAGTCTGCATACGACACCAAGCTGGAGGGAATAGCAGATACACTGGAGGGTAGGGCTAGGATTCAGGCAGACCTCGACAAATTGGGAGAGCGGACCTAAAGAAGTCTCATTAGATTCAACAACAGCAAGTGTAAATTCCTGCATGAAGGACAGAACAATCCCATGAACTAGTACAGGCTGGGGACTCACTAAACAGCAGCTCTGTAGCAAAGGACCTGGGGGTTACAGCGGACAATAAGCTGAACGTAAGACAATCATGTGCCCTTTTTGCAAAGGTGTCAAATGACATCCTGGGCAGTATTAGTAGGAGTACTGCCAGCAGGTCGAGGAAAGTAATTATTCCCCTCTATTAGCCACTGTTGAGGCCACATCTGGAGTACTGTGTCCAGTTTTGGGCCCCCCACTACAGAAAGTATATAGACAAATTGGAGAGAGAGCCCAGCAGAGGGCAATGAAAGTGGTGAGGGGGCTAGGGAACATGGACTTCTGAGAGGCTGAGGGAACTGGGCTTATTTAATCTAGAAGAGAAGACCAAAGGGGACGATACAAATCACACCCTTCAAATACCTGCAGGGTGGTTCCAAAGATGATGGATCTAGACTGTTTTCAATAGTGGCAGATGACAGAACAAGGAGCAATAGTCTCAAGTTGCAGCAAGGGAAGTTTAGGTTGGATATTAGGAAAAACCTCTCTCAGTAGGAGGGAGGTGAAGCACTGGAAGAGGTTCCCCAGAGAGGTGGTGGAATCTCCATCCCGGGACGTTGTCAAGACCTGGCTCAACAAAGCCTTGGCTGGGATGATCTAGTTGGGGCTGGTCCTTTTTTGAGCAGGGGGCTGAACTAGATGACCTCCTGAATTCCCTTCCAATCTTAAATTTTTTATAATTCTATGATCATGCAAAGCTGACTTACATGACCCTTTCTACAGAAAACATTTTTCAAATGGGAAAAATCCCCTTATACCTTGAAGTGAAGACCTTCTGATGCTCAGGGACAACATTAAGCTAAGGGCCTGGGTTGATAAAAATCAATTTAAAACCATTAAAATTAGATTTTTTTAAACATTTAAATTAGATATTTTGATTTTTATTTAAAATTATAATTAACTTTTCCTTTTTAAAAAATAAACCATCTTAAAATGAAATTTAAATTCAACACAGCATAGGCCAGGATATAAAATGTAGTACAATCTATTAAAATAATTTAAATAAAATGAATACATTTAGTCCATGAGCCTCTAATAGAAATTCTGGAACTAAAGGCTGATTTTCTTCTACGTAAGAATGAGGGGCAAAATCCTAACTTTTGAGGTCAAGCTTTAGAAATATGGCACAATACTTCATGTACTGGGGACTGACACTGCAAAGGATGCAGGTTCTATACTACTGGGTGCAAAGGATCAACAAAGTCAACGCACCTTTGAATCCAGCAGACACCATCATGTGTACTGCTTAATCAGGATTATCCACTGAGCCCACCTGCATGGTATCAAACTCCTGTTTTTTCCTTTCTACTTGAGCTCTGATTAGCTCAGCTCTCAAATTACGAACGTTTATGATTCTGCACCTATAATGGAGGCTTATTCTCCAGTTCACAGAAAAACCACTATCTGCTCAGTAACTACCAACCCCTTCCTTCTAAACGGTTCTGGGTACTTCAGTTAAATAGACTTTTTGGTCCTTTTGCATATGTACAGAGATGTAAACATTAAGCTCAAATGACTTCCACCAAGGCATTTTAGAAAATGAAGGGGTGACGGGGGGGGATTCTATTGCTATAAGAACTAATATTTTAACCTGGGGCCATCCAATTTCAGTGTAGCTGGGGGCTCATACTGCTCCAGCATGTGACCCCCTAAGCTGCACACTGTGTGGGCCACACACAGAGGGGCAGGATACCCAACAGACAAGCTATGCAACTGAAAATACTGGTTATCAAATTCAGCACAATGGAATTTCATCGTTAAAAAAAAAGGAATCGGTTTAGGCCCTGGAACTGCACTTAGATATCTAAGTATAAGATCAGACCTTATTTTGCAAATTGCAGATGTATGGAAAAAAAGCCCAACAAAAACCAATAGTAAAGCAAGGATCTCTGCTAATGTGGATATATTCTTTGCTTATCAATGAGTAAAATTGTTGTGTACAGATTTCAACATCCTATAGTGTTAAAAGGTGATGTACAACTAGGGGTTGGAAGACAAGTTGTCTCTGTATGTTGAAATGGACATGCAAATACAACTAAATCAAGTAAAATAAAATTATGTTATGAAACAGAAGTAGGAGCATTGTGATGGCATGTAGTATTTGTTCCAGCTGTTTAACATCATTTAGCTCCTCTTTAAGAGTGTGATTGGCTAAAGACCTACAACAGTTTGATCAGATTAAACAGTAAAACATTTATAATCCTCTGATTCTTGTGGTAAATTTCTCATTGCAGGTTAAGTTAGAATACCAATTTTAAGCTATTTTCAACATGTCATATTTGTAAGTTAAGCAGCTAGAATCTTTTTTCCTCTGGCAAGGTATTTAAAACCTAATTGCTTATTAGTCAATCATACAGACTAGAGCATCTAAATAACTTAGTGGCTGTTTTGTGGTGTGCTTTAGGGCTGTTGAGGGCAGCTGACTGCAGCTCTGCTCCTGCTCCTTGTAACCGTAACAGCTGTAACAGAGGGGACAGGACAAGAAATAATTCTTAAAAATGTAATTAGTAATAAGTTTGTCACTATCAGGTTCAGTATTAAATTACCTAGAGAGACTGTGGATTCTCCATCCCTGGAAGTCTTAACAAGCTGGTTAGACAAACATTTGGAAGAGCTGGTTTTGACAGGGATGACCCCGCCTTGAGCCATGCATGGGTTGAGCTAGATGACCTTCTTAAGTCGCTTTCAGTCCTGTTTTTCTATGGTTCATTTGTTTCTTTCCCTTGCTACATAACATCTTCAGCAAATAACCTGGCTGTTAGCTTGGTTTTAGAATATGTGTGGGTCATGTTTAAACCCATAATAGCAAAGAGAGAGCAAAAGCAGGCATATACCTGTGACTGAATTCCCAGGGGTTGGCAAACTATGCTGTCATATCATTATCTATAAGTCAAATTACATTTTTTTTCCCCACCAACAGTATAAAAAGAATTCTGAGACATTTTCATTACACTTCTATAAATCAAAGCCTCAAAATGTAGGCCTTCAATGTTGCCACAAATAATTAAATTGAATCACAGTCGTAATTTGTTGTCATCTTAATGATCTGCAGTCATATCAACTATAATTGAAAGCATTAATTTGGCTTCCGTCCCTAGGGTATGTAAGCACTTATAAGGTTTAAGCAGACTCCTTCAAGATTTCAGTGACAGAGACCAAATGGCATTCTTCCCTTGCCAACAGCTTAATAAGTCAATGTGGAAACAAGGTTTTAATTAGTCTGAAAAGGTTAGGCCAAGAGATACCTCTTGTCATTCTTTTTAGAAGAGATCGAATTCATATCTAGTTGTGTGGTAATTCAGGTAGAAAATTTCAGAGGCAGGACCCCATTGAGAAAACTCTACCAGTGGCACCCAGAGAAATATTACTTGAGCATTCAGTTTGACTTCTGACTTTTATGAAAGGCTAGAGAGGATGAGAGAGTCTTGGTCTAGTCTATGCTCTTTAGTCACCCAGCACTTTCAAAGTCACCTGTCAGTCAACTGACAACAGTGCATAAATCTCTGTCCCACTAAAAACATATACAACGTATCTTTATAATTTCTCATTTTTCAACTAGAACTACACACTACAGCTTAGGTAAGAGTCTGTGCTATACTTAGAGATATAGCACTGTCAGAGGTGCTAATCTTTGCATGCTACAGCCTCTGATAAAGTTCAGACAGTTTTGGGAGACATGTAATTTATAGCAGTTTCTGTGGCTGCAGTGCTGCCTGGCATATCTTTGGTATATTTTATCCTACAAGCTTTTATACATCCTTTATAAAGTGATTTTGGAAATGCACAATCCAAAATTAAATGATCTTTTGCTCCTGGATTTACCTATGAAGCATGAGCTCTGACATATAACCCTCATCAGGGCTGGGCAATGACACCCAAACCATTACTCATTCAGTGTCCATCATACCAATGTGATGCAGGTGATGTCAGAATAATGATAGATTACAAGAAACCCAGTGGAATTTGCAATGAGCACACTTCCTCCATAGGTCCCACAGACAGAGACTAAGGGTTAAGTACAGACATTCAAAAAGCCCAAAGTTTCTCTAAATTGCATACATTGAACTGGGAGTGAACAGACGCATGTGCACTCTTGGGTGGGGGGAGCGGCATGGCAGATGCCTGCACTGGTCAGGCCAGAAGGCCAGGGATGCTCTTGTACACTTCCCAGTGGGGCCTCTTTCTCCATCCCTGCCTGCCCCCACCAGCAGTCCTGTCATTACCAGTGGGACATCCACCCAGCTGTGTTTGCTCTGGTTGGGGGAGGCCAGAGACAAGCCACCGGCTCCACTTCCCACTCCCCTGATGTTGCCTGGCTAGACTGACAACCTGGATGGCTCTCAGCCCTGCTCCTCCCTGCTGGTGACAGCAGAGCCAGGCTGGGTGGGGAAGCACAGGCTCCCCGCAGCCATCACTGCTCAGGTCTGGGGGGATTGGGGCTCTGCTCCTGCCCACCTCCACCACCACCCAGCTTGGCTGACATGGGCAGGCAGCAGCCAAGGCTGAGAGCTGTGCCAGGACAGTCAGCTGAGCCACTCAGCACCAGGGAGGGGCAGGGGGGAAAAGCCAGGGAGAAGCCCCCATCCTGCAGGCCTGGCCCCAGGCCCCAAGACCTAAGCAAGCACAGCGAGGGTGGGGAGGGGGGAAGCCTGCTCCCCCCACACTGCCAGGCTTGACTGCCACAGGCAGGCAGTAGTGGGGCTGAGAGCCACATGGGCCATCAGCTGAGCCGGGCAGTGCCAGGGGACAAGAGGGAGCAAAGACCCCTCCCACCCCACAGCTGTCCTTGCTCAGGTCTGAGGGGCTGGAGTCAGGCCCACAGAATGGAGGCCTCCATTTCTCCCACTGCCATGCTGACCAGCTCAGATGACAGTCCTGGTACAGCTCTCAGCCCCAGCTCCTGCCTCCCTGTGTCAGCCAAGCCAGGCAGCAGCAGGGGGTAGGGCCCCAGGCCCAAGCAAGCACAGCTGGGGAGGAACCTGCACTCCCCTCCACCTTTCTACCTCCCCTGCCAGTCCCAGCTGACATGGGCAGGCAGGAGCAGGGCTGAGAGCCATGTGTGCTTTCAGTCAAGTCAGGCAGTGACAGAGGGTGGGGACCAGAGACCATACCCCCTGCCCCCAGACCTGAACAAGCACAGTTGTGGGGGCCTGCACAGTGGGGGCCTCTGCTCCTGCCCTCCCCTCCTGCACTACCACTGGCAGGTGCAGGTAGGACACAGGGCTGGGGAGCAAAGGTTCAGCAATGGGACAGTTTGGGGGTGGGGTTGGCACAGCTCCGCAGTGCAGACAGCACAGGCATGCAAAGGATCATGGGATGCTGGAGGACAGCCGCTTAACTTGATTTGGGAGGGATTCTGGGGCATAAGTTTGATGGGCCTGTTTAACCCAGACCACTTAAGTCTAATAGTACATCCATCCAAGTCTATCTTAAACTGGTTTCAGCCATTTTGAAATTAGTTTATGTGTACTGAATTTCTGTTGTGTTACAAGTTTTAATTGGTTTCCGATCACTTATACAGGTTTCTGTGTAATGTCTGTCCCTATCCCTGATAACTGGCTCAAAAGTCATACAAGGTGTCATTGACGCGGGAGGAAACAGAACAGTTTTTAAACCTTTTTTAGACCTCAAAGAGGTCTAAAAGTAAGAAAAATACCTTTTAGAACTCAAAGATGCATTAAGTTGTATAATGTTTGGGCATATTTTTGGTGTAAGTAACATCTACTTTCACTTTGTAAAGTCAGGGGAGAGGAGGACATAAGAAACCCTTTGCTCCTTTAACATATTTAGTGGGGGCCATAATATGGCCAAAGGGTAGGTGAACAGAAAAGGAGAGATGCAGTTAATGCTGCTATGAGAGCCAACCCCTTACGCACTACCAAAGGACTGGGGCCTGGGGCAACACAGACCCATCTCTGCACATCAGCGGGCTGTTCTGGGAGGAGAACTGGTTTCTCCTGTTTGACAGGTAAAAAGTCTGAGCCCAACCCATTCTGTTTGCTCAAGACTTTCATGTGCTGTTTGAGCAGTGCATTGCTTACTCCTCCTTTCTTCCCTTGTTTCTAAAAGGCATAATCCAATGAGTGAATTAAGTGAAAAATTATTAGTGATTAAATTATTAGTGATTAGTGATTTTTCCCTAAAGGGAGGGGTGTTTAAGCTGCGGGCACAGTATCTATTAAAAGTAAACTGTAACAGTGAGCATGCATCATTTAACAAACACAGAAAGTTCCGTTTTTTGGCTTAGAAACAAACAGCTGCCCCATCTTTCATTCAGATGGAAAAATCTACTGACAATTGGTCCCTGCCAAATAAAGAAAATTCACCTAACAGTACAAAGGCCACTTTAGTATTTTTTTCCACAGCGTAACTATTTGTAAAGTTTTGCTTCATATGGATTTTGTTGCTTAATTTTTTACCCAGAACAGTGTAATTGCCTTTATCTTTAAAAAGAATGAAAAGTTTAACATTTCAGTAAGATTCTTAATAAAATCTAGAACTAGACGTCTCTCTTAACATCCTTTCATTCAGCTCCAGCTACTACCATTTGGCTTTGGTACTCGATGACATTTCGTCCTGAACACCATATTCTCTAGTCATTACAAGCAAGGTTGAAAAAAAGACTTAAAAATAAATTAGTCTCCTAACTCCAAAATTGAAGCTCTGAAGACAATCTTCCTCCCCCAACTTTCTTCCTAAACACTCAGTGTTTGCCACTTCTGGCAATGAAAGCTTAGCTGGGGTGGGCTGCTATTCCTACTCTTCACAAATACCTCATTTCAGGGGTCAGTCTAATCACCAGGTTCCAGAGCAAGAATGAGTTTTTTCATCAGGTCAGATGTAAAAGGAGAATGCTGCAAGGGCCCTTAAAATCGTCTCAGCATATGTTAACCTAACTGTGTGTGCATGCATGTGCATATGTGTATGCAATTAATACAAATACAAAACCAAGCCTTTACTCAAGGGAACCCCACACCAAAATCTGAAGGGCTGAACAGGAATTTCAGTTTCAGTTCATAGAGTTAGAATTTTATGAGATTCTACCCTGAAAGTTTACCTAATGTTTGGCTTAAAAGTCCAATTTAGCATGTCAGCATAATAGTAATAAGAAATCAAGCTTCAAGAAATCATAGGGAGCAACTGGGGCCTTCCCAATGAGAGGCAGATTTTTTTTGGAGATTACTTCTTTACTTCCATGAAGGAAGTAAACTCCTCAGCTCAAAATAAAGCTAAATACCAGGGTAATCATCCTATGTGCTCTATACAGGTTTCACACTATTCCTTCCATTACATAAAGCAATCAGTTAAAACATATTGGAAATAGAAAACAATGAAATACTTGACAACAGGGGTGTCCAACAGGCAGTCCCCAGAGGATTGGCATGCAGCCTGCAGGCTCCCAATCAGCTGCCATCTCCCCCCAACCCGCACCCCCACTGTTGCTCCTGCTATGGCAGCCAGGTTCTTCAGGCTCCCCCACATTCCCCCAGCTTCTACTTCCTGCCCCACTTTCTGGGGGTGGGGTGGGGTGGGACAGCACAGCAGAAGGGGGCAGGGGGCCTGTGCTGCAGACATAGCACTTAGGCTGGGAAATCCATACTGTGCACCTTGCATGCAACAAAGTTCGGAGCTGGGCTGCCTGTATTCGGGTAGGCAGTATGCGTGTCCAGGAGGGAGCAGGGAGCCAGACTGCCTGCATGAAAGAGACCGGGAACTGAGCTGCACATAGGACCAGGAGGGGAAGGGAAGCATGTTGGCTGGGCTGGCCATACTATGCACAGCGGGGACGGATCCTGAGCTACCTGTATGGAAGGTGTGAGCCATACGGCAGGCCCCAATCTTGCAGCAAATGGCCCTTGGCATTTGGGCAGCTCTGCTCCACAAAATTAATCTCAAGAAAACATGACTGAAATAAACACAACGCTGAACAACACAGACCCAGACTGGCCTTCAGTTACATGGGGGCATACTATACTAAATTCAACAGGCCAGTCTCTTAAGGTTTATTGCTACACTCAATCAGTACAAAGGGAACATAAAATGACATAAAAAATAACCTGTGCCTCTCTCATTTTGGGTTAGTTCTGTACACGTGAGGCCAGAGGCAGGCACCCAAAGTCAGAAGTGGATGGGAGGACAGGTGCTAGTACCACGCCAGTGTTTATCTTTGCTGCAGCCGGTGCCTGCCCTCTAGTGCCTAATGCCACATTAATGGGCTGGATCCAGCCATAGGGTGTAAGTTGCCAACCCCTGACTTAGGCTATTAGATAAAAAAGGATGCCTCTTCCAGCCATTTTTAGAACCCAGCTCTTCTCTTTTATTTTACTTACAAGTGGCTCAGTCAAAATACTTTGTAAAGTGAGCAACACATTAGCTTTTCCTCTTTTATCCTCTCCAGCAAATTATACCATTTTTGTTACTAAGTAACAGGTAACTGTTAGTTAAATGTTAGGTCCAAAAAATTGTACCAAATGTCTGGCACACTTCCTTGATGGGTAGTACATTTTTATGCAAAAATGTATATACACAGAATACACTATACATATGGAATATTCAGGGGAGAAGATGGACTTCAGACAGCTAGTTGAGTCAAAGGTGACAAGTTGTACTGGTCTGAAAGATTACAAAATTTAGGCAGGTAGATGATACAATACACTTGAGAAGCTGGCATGCCTTAAAGTTAAAACCAACTTCAGATCATAGGCCATGATTCATTTTGATGCATTTAAGCAATTAAAAGACATTGGTTCACCTATAAGTACATTCAAATCTCTCTCATAAGAAAAGTTTTACTGGGATATGTTGAAACGTAACACTTGGCACGCGCGCACACACACTATATATGTATATATAGTACATTTTGGCTTCAAATGCTGGGCAAACATTAGTTTATAATTTCAGGCTGCAGAACAGATGATAAGGAAATGATTATTTGGGGTTTTCATATGTAAAACCATTTGCTTTAGAAGGAAGCTTTCACATTTTGGTTCAAGAAGCAATCCCTTGTAAATTGCGGCATATTTTTACAGACATTTTGTTAGGAGCCAGGAAATATATTCAATCTTATTCCCTCACTCTCCTGTACTTTTCCATCTGTACAAGAGCCAAAATTAATACAAAATCCAGTAGACCAAATTACTGGTATATTTGTAGTCTGCTACTTTCCCACTTAAGAAATAGGTGAATATTTGCTGCTGTGACTTTTAATCTTTCCTCTTAATTTGGTCCTTCCAGATCCAGCATTTTGTTGATTTTCACAAAATTCTTTCCTGTTTGTCAAGGCCTTTGCAGTAATGACACGTCAAGGACAAAATATGACATTCTAGGTGTGAACTATCTAGCACTAGACTGTCACCTTATCCTTCTTGGATGCTATTTCTCTGCACATGGACTGCCTTTTCCAGCCCTGTACCACCCAGTAACCTTAGCTTAAAAAATAGTCACCCTCTACAGCTCTCCCCATTCCTCACAGAAACACAGCTCAGCTGCCTTCCCAGCACATTTCCCTATGGAATCCTGAGTGTGCACACAGGAACAGTGTAGGGTGGAGCAGGCTGGAAAGAGCGTGAAAAGGCCAAGCTCTGCAGCTTTCTATCATGAACCAGAAGAGTTTAAAATAGAAATGCGGTACAGACGTAGCATGTTGTTACCCAACAGAATCCTTCCATAACAGGATTCCCTTTTAAAAGAGTGGTTTTGTATGGACAGCTGTACTTAAGGGAAGTCTTCTTAGCTCAGGTCCTTTGGAACCACACTGCCAGAAACCAAGGCCAAGACTGTAAACTGGAGGTGCTACAGAGATAGACTTCCCTGGCCTTTGGTCTGCACAGATGTTGTGCGGGGGGGGTCCTTCCACAGAGACAGGAGATTACCCTGTTAATGCCACTGCTGGAACCCCAGGAGGCCCCCACAATCCCAGGTAAGGCTGATGGGGCCCCAGCCTCTCCTAATCCACCCGGGGCAAGCTGCCCCATGCCAGAGCACGTGTGCATGGGTGTTCCCTGGGCACAAGTAGCAGTGATGTATATTGTGCCACTGTTGTTTGTCCCCAGGAAAATGCACATACCTTCACATCTGGAACCAGCCTATCAGATCTCAAAAAGGATGGATCCCTTGTATCACCTGTCTGTCAGATTCAGACAATACATTTTCCTTTAATACAAAACTCTCCACTCAAGCTATCATGAAATTCACCTCTGCTCTGTTACAGATGACTGATCACTGTTAGTATTTAGCTAGCTCCCTCTCCCATCCTTACCTAGTCTGTACCAAACTGAACTGTGAACACAACATATCACATTTTCCATGTTCCATTCCCTCCAAATGTGGCCCCTTTCCACACTATAGCACATTCAAGATAAATCCCAAAAGACATTCAGTGCCCAGAGAAATTGCAAATATCAACTCTGTCATATTCAGAAGTGGAACGGAGCTCACCCATCTCACCATTAGCTTCCTTGACACAGCCACAAGTCCTGCCTCCTCCCCACCACAAGTATACACATTCTTATTACGGAAGCACTAAACATGTCCTTTATCCCTGCCGTAAACCTCTAGCTTGCTATTCTGCAGAAGGACAACCCCATTTGATCCTTCATAAAGGGATGTATTCTCACAGCTCTCTAGCACTGAGAGACACGATCTCCCCACCACGCTCATTAGCCAAGTGGAAAATGAAACCTAGGCTCTTGTTTGCTAAAGGTGAAGAGTTACCCAGGTACTGAGCCATCTTTCAATTCCCAGGAAATGCTGCAAGACATTCCGATACATGCCAGAATACATATATCAAGGAAGGTCTTCACCATCACCAGCAGTTCCTCAACTGGTATTCCCCTACCAACCCTACCCATACTGGTTTCTTAAAAACAAGAAGTACCCACCCTGTTCTTCTACCCCTCACACCAAAACTTCTCTTTCCTTTACATTTCCCCCTGACAGCTTTCCTATTTGTACTATACAAGAAAGGTTTGGAACATAACTGCATACACTGACAGCCAGGATGATATATTTGCAGGGATGGTGAGCCACACCCTGGACAAAAGCACTTTCTTTTCAAGTCAAAATAAGCACATCTTTAGAATTAATTTTTGATTTACATATGATGGACCCATAAACTGCCACCTCCACTCACAGCAGCAACCACTGCAAGCAGCACTACCAACTTGACCGGAATTGCTAACAACACCAAGCACCTATAATCAGATAAGCATGTCTGGATCATGAAAGACGCTTTTGTTTCTAAGGATTACCATTATAATCTATTTCATTTTTATTTTTAATGGTTCATTTTGTTGATACCTTTATGAATAAATTCCTTCATTTTTGATTCTCTATCAGTTGAAATTTTACATTGAAACAATAACATTAAAAGAAAGAACCTAGTGCCAGTTCCTGCAATACTCCTCTGGAGCCTCACTCAGATCATTTCATTGCCCTTTATTTGCCTGTCCTTCAGGCAGCTTTTAGTCATGTGATGATGCACTTATCCAGCCAATTTGTGTTGTTTTTAAACAACAGTTTACCTCGCTTTGCTTATTCTGTATATTCCTTGCACTTAAACAGATTTGTTTCCTCAGTTCATCCTCATCTTCATCTACTCTTAATTTAGGCAAAAGGATATCTTTTTTTAATGCTAAATTAAAACACCTTCTTCCCCAAGTATTTTTTCTACTTAGCTTAAAGTCCTGTCTGTCTGGTCAGCTTTGAATCCAGAGGATCAGTACCCCATTGCTTAAATTAAGGGATGACCAAAGAATTCAACGTGCCTAACTAAATCAAACCCACCCTTATCACAAGAGTCACAGTCTTTGGTACCACTATTCTCTTTCTTGCACTTGCCTAAGCAAGGGATGGGGGAGAAGACATATCAGATGTGCAACAATCTTAACCGTTGACTGTCCCAAACTGCCACATTTCTTAACTCTCACTGAAGTGGAATACTGCCTCAAGTCCTAAAGAACAATAGGAGTTTGAAGACTTAATTCTTTACTGTCATCCACATACACACCTGCATTTGCCATGTAAAGAAATCTGATATGGTAGGGTAGTTCATTCACTCTGTATAGGTGTAAATAATTACACAAGTTGCAAGGCAATGGTGGGGAGGAAAGGAAGGGAAGGGAGGGAAGGGAAGTCAGGCCTAGAGGGTTGTCTACAATCAGATGCAATTTAGATAACTGCTGCACATTCTAGATTGGTTTGGTTGTGGACTATTGTACCCAGGAAACAACCCAAGATAAAATAATAAAAAACTGTGTATATTTTTTTAAACATAAACATTACAATGTTTTTATTTTCCCCTCACTTCAAGAATCCACTTTCCATATTTAGTTATTTGCAGGGAAGGAAGATCTGAGTAACAACAGATTGCCTAAAAATATTTTTGCAGCACTTAACAAGATCTGTTGGATGATAATTTTTATTGAGCCAACTTTGTAGTTAGGAAAGCTGTCAGTCAAGGTTTTGAGCACAAAATATCCTTGTTGCACATACAACATCTCTGCTGTTGCCAAGAGCAAACCAAAGATGAATTCCAATATTCTGATTAAAAAAAAAGAGTCATGGGTCCAAGAAGTCTTTGGACTTGGCCCATAGGAAGAGAGATAACCCTCTCATCTTACAGTACATCAAGGTAATTTTATGGATGACTATGGATCTCTATTCCTTTTGAATGTAGGTGACAGGAAGTTCTGAAAGGCCATTAAAATGGGTTTTTTCAAAAATGGGTTTTAAATCCCTGGCTACTCCTCTACAAAAAAAGAGATTAGTGTACCTAAATGACAACTGAATCTAAATAATAGTACTCTGTGAATATGGACCATAGCACATTTTTGAAGAGTTGCCAACTCAGTACAAACCTAGTGGTTTATTTATATTGAGAGGCATTGAATCTTCTGAAGGTTGACTCATGCCTGATGCATAACCTGCCAAGTTTATTAAGCACCATATTCTGTTGTTTATAAATTAATATTTTATTAACAAGAGAAACTACATATTTATTAAGACTGTATAAGAAATTATATAAAAATATACCACTCTCATAAGGTACCTTAATACAGTATGTATTGCTGTATGCCCCTTAATACATATAGTAAAATGTTAATTTTAAACTTTAAAATAGCCTTTAAATATTAAAGTAACTTCTATAATCTCCAGAAAGTAAATACATTTAGTTCTACTATTTATGAACAAAGATAACATATAGCACCAGCATTAGGTCAACACAATTAAGTACTTAAATTTTATTATGCTTCAGAGCAGGTCAACCCCCCTCCACAGTTTCTGAAAAAAACACGAGGGTTAAATGTTTATTATATATTCAAAATATGTTTAGCTTCCTAGAATATACCAATTTTGCTGCTAATCTTATGACTAAACCTTTAAAAAAAAAACCCCAACCCTTTTTTCCTACAAAACATTTAACTTCCATGTCACAAGCATTCTACCTTCATTTCTCATTACCTCTACTATGGTTTTCATAGCCAAATTAAAAACAAAAAAAATGATCATCAACCCTTACACTGAATACATCATATGTTGTACTATAAAGGCATCCCTATTAAATAACAACTTAGTTTACATATTTAACATCCAATATTTGTTTCTTGAAAAACAGGCAAAATATATCTATCTGCCAGAAAGTAACAAAGTAAGACTAAGCAGAACACTGTGATATATGTGTCATCAGCAGCAGCAGCAGCCAAAGGAGAACAGAAATGCTTACTAAAAAAAGAATTTGTTTCTTTTATAACCTTAACACATTGCTGCCAAGACTTGTTCATTCAAATGGCAAATGACTCAATCTGGATTAATTTTAGGGCAGTTTTAAAAGCATCTCACATTTATTGAAGGCATCTTTCTTATGGTTCCAATGAGTCACTTTTTAAACGGTCACTGAATTTTCAGTCCGACTCCCCTGCCACATAGAGCTGTACTTACTCGTAAAAGGACACCATCAATTTAAATTGTTTTAAAGTTGTTTTTAAGCACATCATTCAGTTATCACAAATTGGACTCAAATATCACATCTCTAGGAACCTAAAACTGACAATAACTATATACAACAAGTGACATTTAGGTTTTTAATTTATTTCAGTTTGGATAATGGAAATGCAACAAACCAAGACCACAAATCCAGATCTGTAAAAGTCATTCAGAGGCCTAAAGATGCAGAGATGCTCTTAAGATTTTCAGTAAGCATACTGGTGCCTTATTTCCATTGAAATCCTGACACAGGGGACATTTCTAGGATACCTCCATGTTATGGCTTTCCCTACCCAGCAGAATCACCTCTCGAAGCCATGGGTCAATGGACAGAATTAAAACACTTTGGCAGTACGTTGCCACATATTGGCAAAGAATTATAAAGCGACACTTGCCATATTCACTTTTTGCCTGGTATTGCTCAGTTCAGAGACTGTGGGATATGAGTTTAAGCTGACCGTATCGCTCTAGATTAGAACATACTGTTGAACCATCGGCCCAGAAGCAGACAGATGGCTCAAAACTTTCAAAAAAACTGTATGCAGCTTGGGGGAAGCAACTATGTCTACTTCTACTTATATATTTGAAT
Organism: Crocodylus porosus; assembly: GCF_001723895.1. Taxonomy (NCBI): domain Eukaryota; kingdom Metazoa; phylum Chordata; order Crocodylia; family Crocodylidae; genus Crocodylus; species Crocodylus porosus. The sequence continues at coordinate 98,648,870 of NW_017728943.1, forward strand.
CATACCAACACTGTTTGGCACTCAGTGAATAACTGTAAATATAGAAAAGATTGCTCAGATAGAAAGTATGCATACTGAATTAGTTATGGGTGTACTCTTTTTCCAGAGACACGTAACAAAGAATTAGTTTTTCCACTCTGAAAAGAAACCAAACACTCACTTGCTCTCCTTAGGTTACTTTACAAATAAAGTAAGGGTGATGGAACCTAAGCCCTGCTTCCCTCCTGCATAATTTCCCTAGGCACAACGGAGTGGTGAATCAGACCCCTGAAGTTTCTAGTCTTCTTCCAGTTACCCATTAAATCATAGATTTCAAATACATAGATTTCAAAACATTGAACTAAAGAGCACAGAACAGCTTCCCTGAGTCAACTTCCCTTCTCATTTACACTAGACCAGCCCTGCCCAAGTCAAATCCATCAACCTGAAAGTCACCAGGTCAAATTCCTCTTCCAGATAAGCTTGTGGAACTACTGTGGCTTATATGTACAAAATTAGAAACAGAATTGAAACCAAGTGTTACACTGCTACAAATCCAGGGAGAATTCAAGAATCTTGATTCATGCAGAGCAATCAGCACCTGAGAAGTGAACTTGGGTTCATGAAAACTTGTACTTTACACCGGGGTGGCAATGTATTTGGGCAGAGTGCCAAAAATACCAGCAACCTCAACTCGTAAGATGTTGGTGGGACAGAGGCTGACTGTAGGGGAGCTGTGAGGGGCCCAGTCCATGTTGGGGCAGCACAGCCCTGGCCCCATCCCTGCCGTTCACCCAGAGGCCTGCATGCCAAGCAAAATGCCTTCACATGCCATGCTTTGGCACCTGTACTGGGGGTTACCTGCTCTATACTATCTCTGATTTCACTAATCTGTAAAGGGGCAGATCCACCCTGCCTTCTATCTTAATTTGTATGACAGTTCTCCTCAGCCTTTGCTGATGTGCCCACACACCTAGCCTCACTATTTGGCACTGCCAAAGTGGGTAGGCCCTGACCCAGGTGGGACCTACTAAAGAGGCTTGTAACAACCTAGGTCCAAAGATATAGGAAAGAGATGCTCAGTGAACATCACCAACCAGGCCCCATGCAGCCCAGCCGCACACCAGGAAACACTAGAAAAACGGCCCCTCTTCCCATGGCATGGAAGCAACAATTTGTACACGTGTGAATTGTACATAACCTCTCTACCCAGAGAGGCTGCACAATCTCTATCCTTGGAGGTTTTTAAGCCCTGGGCTGGCATAGGCTTGTCCGGGATGATCTAGAGCAGTGTTTCTCAACCCATGGGTCGAGCCCCAATAGCAGGTAGCAAGAACGTATGAAAGGGTCGCGGACAGGCTTAAAAAAAATGAAGCAACAAACTTTTAAAATGGATTCTCCTTGAAAGGAGAAAAATGTGGGAAACCAGGGCTTTTCCCTTGCAGGCTGGCTGCGAGGGGCTGCTTGGGGGCCCCTTGCCAGTGGGTCAGGCCCAAGAGGCACTGGGATGGGACTGGCCATCGACGTTTACAACTGGGTCCTGGCACATGAAACCTTGCAAACCACTGCTCTAGATGGGGAGGCTGCACTTGGAGAAGGGGGCTGGCCTAGCTCAGCGTTTCTCAGCCTGTGGCCTGCGACCCATACAGTGGGTCGCAAGAGTACACAAACTTTAAAAACACGGACTCTCCTCAAAAGGAGAAAAACGTGGGAAACTGGGGCTTTCCCCCTGCCCCACACACAGCGGGTCAGGAGGAGGGGCACTGGGTCTGGACGGGCCACTGACGTTTACAAATGGGCCCTGGTACAAAAAAGGGTCGAGACCCGCTGGGCTAGAAGGGGAGGACGCAGCCTACACGAGGGCCTGGCAGCCCTCACGTGCTAGGATCCCGGCTTCAGACCCGCAGCGCCCGCCCGGCTCGGGGCTCGCGCTTACCCGTGGTGGAGAGCACGGTGCTGGCGAAGAAGAGCGAGGAGGTGAAGTCCCAGTTCCAGCTGCCCGAGGCGTTGCTGAGCACGGACACGCCGTAGTTGCTGGCCTCCAGCACCCGCGCCAGGAAGCGCTCCAGCTGCGGCTCGCCCAGGCAGGCGTGCTCGTCCAGGAAGCGCCGCTTGAGCTTGGCCAGCTCCTGGCGCAGCAGGTCCTCGGACGGCAGCTCCACGGAGGAGAAGACCACGGCGCCGAAGACCAGGTAGAGCGCGTAGCCCAGCACCAGCAAGCCGAAGCACCAGGCCGAGCGGTGCTGCTCCACCAGCCGCACGCACGAGCTGCCGGCCAGCGACTGCAGCATCTTCCCCGCGCGCGCCGCCGCCGCCGCCCCGGCTTCCTGGCCTTGGCTTTGAACGCGAGATGATGTGGCGGCCACGTGACGCCCCGCTCAGGTATCCGGGCCGGGGCCCGCCCCCGCCCCGCCTTCTGCCGCCGGGCTGCTCCTCTGCCGGGGTCGGCCTGAGGGCTTCCTCTGTGCCCGGCGGCGTGCAGCGCTCCCCTCTGCCTGGAGACCTTCCCCAGCCTGCAGATGGACAGACTCCGTCTGCCGGACAGAGCCCTGGCTGGGCATGGGCCTGCCTGGAGCAGGGGGTTGGACTAGGTGACCTCCTGAGAGCCCTTCCAGCCCTCATTTTCTGTGGTTGGATGAAGATTTTCCTTCTGCCTGAAGATGTACAGCCTTTCCCCCTGCCCAGCAAGGCCTTGGCTGGGATGATACAGATGGGAATGGTCCTGCTTTGAGCAGGCAGATGGACTAGATGACTTCCTGAGGTCTCTTCTAACCTTTATTTTCTATCATTCTGTAAAGACTTTCCCTCTGCCCGGAGACTTTCAGTCTGTCTGCAGATGTACCGACTTTCCCTCTGCCTGGAGTTTTCCCCCTCTGCCTGAAGATGAACAGCCTTTCCCTCTGCCTGAAGATGTACAGACTTTCCCTTTGCTGGACAAAGCCCTGGCCAGGATGATATAGATGGGATGGGAATGGTTCTACTGTGAGCAGGGGATTGGACTAGATGACTTCCTGAGGACCTTTCCAACTCTCATTTTTTATGGTTCAATAAAGATTTTCCCTGTCTGAAGATGTACAGACTTTCCCTCTGTCAGACAAAGCCATGATGATATAGATGAGGATGGGGATGGTCCTGCTTGGAGCAGGGGGTTGGACTAGGTGACCTCCTGAGAGCCCTTCCGGCCCTCATTTTCTGTGGTTGGATGAAGGTTTTCCTTCTGCCTGAAGATGTACAGCCTTTGCCCCTGCCCAACAAGGCCTTGGCTGGGATGATACAGATGGGAACAGTCCTGCTTTGAGCAGGCAGATGGACTAGGTGACTTTCTGAGATCTCTTCTAACCCTTATTTTCTATCATTCTATAAAGACTTTCCCTCTGCCCGGAGACTTTCACTCTGTCTGCAGATGTACCAACTTTCCCACTGCCTGGAGATTTTCCCCTGCCTGAAGATGTACCAGGTTTTCCTCTGCCTGGAGATCTTCCCCCTGCCTAAACATGTATCAACTTTCCCTCTGTCTGAAGAAGGGTCTGGGCACCCAAAAGCTTGCAAATCATAATTTTTCCAATTCTTTAGTTGGTCTAATAAAAGAGATCACATTTCCCCAAAAAACCTCTTGAAATAGGGATGTGAGCAGACAAGGTTCTCAGGGGAAATAAATGTGTTCTCTTTTATTAGACAAACGAGGTAGTTAGAGAAGTTGTTCTTTGCAAACCTTCGGTGCAAACACCGTCCTCTTCTTTTTTGAGAAATTTCCATGTCAAACAGCAAAATTCAGTATCTTCTGTGTTGCGGGGTATTGGTTGTAGTCCCATTGGTCTAACGACATTCTGTACCCTAAAGCTTGCAAAAAGCAATCTTCCCAACTATTTAGTTGGTCTAATAAATATCACATCTACCCAACAAATCTTGTCTGCCCTATTGGCAGGGGTTCTCTGGGTAGATGTGATATCTTTTATTAGAACAATTAAATAGTTTGAAAAGTTGTTCTTTGAAACTTTTGGGTGCAAACACCCTCCTCTTCTTTTCCATATTGTGAAGTTTCCATTTCAAACTGCAAAATTCAGTATCTTCTGTGTTTCTGGGTTGTAGCCATGTTGGTCTAATGACATTTTGTACTGAAAGTTTGCAAAGTATAATTTTTACAACTATTTAGTTGGTCTAATAGAAGATATTATATTTACGCAAAGAACTTTGTTTGCCTATGTCCTCAGACTAACACAGCTACAACCAACACTCCCAAAAGGACTGTAAAACTTCAGTACAGGCAAGAGAAATATGGACCAATGACAAAGAGAAGAGGAATTATAATGGAATATAAAATAAAAAGAAAATAATGGCATGCTATAGGGCCTCTTTTATTTATGCAGCCACATAAGAAGGTACACAATGACATTTTAAAAGGCAACAACTCTGGGCTCTGTAACCTAGAGAAGAAATTCCTAGCAAAGACCAAGGGCTAGAAATTAAAGTGAGATGAAATCATATCTGAGACAAAAGCACAAATTTTTAACAGGGTGATTAAACATTGACATAAGCAACCTAGGGCAGTGGTTGATTCTTCATGTCTAATTTTCATATCAAAACTGGCAGATATGCTGAAGTCAGACGCAGGCATTGTGCTCAATGCAGGGGTAAATAAATGAGATTCTATGGTTTATGTTATATAAGAAGTCAGAGGGGAGGGCAGGGGATCAACACATTCAAACCCAAGCCCAAGGGCAGTACACTAGTCCTTGGGGGCTTGATGGCCTCCGAGACAGGTCCCAGTGGTGCTGGCAGGGCACATGACTCGTCAGGCCGCTGCTCCAGGGCCAGGATCTTGCAGCGCTGACAATGTCGTCTGGAGCCAGGGCAGAGCTGCGATCTGCTGCCAGCATGACCTGCGTAGGGGTGTAGGAATCACGACTTTGCCCCAGCTCCAGACCACACTGTCACTACTGCAAGATCCCAGCCCTGGCCCCAGAGCAACTCCCCACCCATCTGTGTACCCTGCCAGTGCTTTTGAGGCTGGTCTCCATGGAAAGCCTGGCCTCACGCTGTCATGGCACTGCCACTGCTGAGGTCTCTGTGGAAACTGGCCATAGTGACATGGACAGTGGCTGCTGCAAAATGGAGTCAGATCTGACATTTTCCACATCCCTGCAATAGCACCTAATAGTTATATGTCCAGTGTTGGCCCCTTCACTACAAAAAGTATGTGGACAAGCTGGAGAAAGTTCAGCAGAGGGTAGCAAAAATGGTTCGGAGGCTGAGGCACAGGATTTCTGAGGAGAGGCTGAGAAAACTGGGTTTATTTAGTCAGCAGAAGAGAAGACCGGGGGGGGGGTGGTGTTGATAGCAGCGTTTTACTACCTGAAGGTGGGGGGTCCAAAGCGGATGGAGCTGGACTGTTTTCAGTGGTGGCAGATGACAGAGCAATGGTCTCAAGTTGCAGCAAGGGAGGTTTAGGTTGGATATTAGGAAAAACTTTCTCACGTGGAGGGTGGTGAAGCCAGGTTACCCAGAGACATTGTGGTATCTCCATCCTTGGATAGTTTTTAAGGCCTGGCTCAACAAAGCCCTGGCTGGGATGATCTAGCTGGGGCTAGTCCTGTTTTGGACAGGGGGTTGGACTAGACCACCTCCTGAGGTCCCTTCCAACCTTCATTTTCTCTGATTCTACAGCATGCGTTCATCAGCGAGTGATGGTGGATGTTGCAGCTATTTTACTGACTGGTGGTGCATTTTCTCTTATGGCTGTAAAGATCAATGTTAGGCTTGCAAGTCCCACCACAGTGGTCACAGGTTTATATGGCATTAGGGGCAGCCATACTAACAGGCTGTTTCCTTCAGTCACATTTCTGTTGTCATGTAAGTGATCATTTCTCATTGTGATATTGGACTCCACAATTGAAAAAGGAGCGCCACTTTGTCCTGTCTCCTGCTAAGGCCTCCCAAAGGTTTGGGTCAGTTCCAAAAGCCTTCATATCCTGCCTGCAGACATCTTTGAAGTGCAATTTTGGGTGCCTAAAAATGGGGGGATGGAGGGGTAACTGTTGCTTTGTGGGTATCCAGCCCATGTTAACCTTGTATGTCAAATAAACCTGGCTGTGTGTGCCACTGGGCGTGACTTCACTGCTGCAGGAAAGAGCTTATGTGGCACTGAGAGGAGAGGGCCCTTCCTTGCCTGGAGGGCATCCTCAGCACTAGGCTAGAGGCAGGCTCTCCCCTTGCTGCATGGTGTCCATTCACCACCCTCCTTTCCAGTTTGAAGGGAATTTTGTGGAATGAGAAGTCATCTAGACTGGACACCGTTATGTATGATTTCAACAGGGACTCCAGATGCTTATCCTATTGCCTGGCTTAGCTTTGCTGGCCCCTTTGTTTGTATGGGCTCTTGTCTGCCTCTCCCAGACCTGCCCATACCCCTTGCTTTCCCACCTACTGTAGTCTAGTCACTCACCCCACTTCATAATCTGCTCCATGCTGTCCTTTCTCAGTATCTGACAAAAAGAACTCAGGTTCACAGAAACTTGTGATAGACTAACTAAGTAAGATATATATATATCTCAGATGGCTCCTCAGAAGAACAGGAAACAGAGGGCCTCCTTATCTCTGATTCAGAGATGCTTGCAAGAGAGATATGGAGGCAATAAACATGAAGCCAAACAACTGGGAGAAGATTGCTGAGGGTGAAAGTGTTTGGAAACAGCCTGTTAAGCATAGAATGAAGGCTCTGAAGGAAAGAAAAGCCCAACATGCAAAGGAAAAAGGGAACCACATTCAGGATGGTTTGAGACAAACTTCAAATGTGATAAGTGCAGAAAGGGCCGTCATCAAGAACTGGGCTTTGCAGCCATTCTTGCAGAAGTTCAGTAAGCTGATGCTTTACTTGGAGCAATTCTATTGTCTTGTAAGACATGCAGATGCCTACTACTACAATTTAGTCTATAAAGGTGCATCTCTATGCTGCCTTTTGTCTGACTTCAGACTAACATGGCTAACCATATCTCTCCTTTCCAGACACTGCTTTCCAGCCAGTGGCCTACTTACACAGGAGGGGCGGAGGATGCTTTCAGCCCTACCCAGTCCATGGCTTGTTGGTTAGGATATAGGGAGATGTGGACTCACCACCTCTTAATGAAAATGGCCCATAACCCAGGCCTTCCTCTTCCAGGACAAGTATATTTTGTTTTTAGGCAAAGGGTAAACATCATCATCAACTTTGTGCTATTTTTCTCCACTTAAATTCAGAACTTATGTCCTTCCAAGAACAGAATTGCTGCGTGACAGAGACTAGATGGATGTAGAGGTTTTAGCATTTTGGAGGTTGCTGCATGGGATGGATTAGAACCCTGTTTAGTGACATATAGTAGAATCTAGGCCATAGTTGCCCATTAAATAGAAAGTGTCATTTTTACATGGCCAATTTTCAAAGTAAAACAATGCCTTAAGGCTCAGTCTGACACCGAGAATCAACTGAATCAACTAAAACATTCCTACTGCCTTAAATGGGAGCTGGAAGAGGCACTGGTTTACTAAATTACAAAGTTATTCTTCCCTTTTAATACTATTACAAGTACGATTTTCTGTCTTAAATGGTCCCCAACCCCTTAAACAAATCATAAAATTCAATCCCCACGGTTTTGCATGTCAAAGAATAAGTGGCTTGTCAAAATACAAAAAAGACTTTCCTTAACATATCTGGGATCTGACAGTTTTAAGCTGGTTATACCAGGACATCATGACAAGAAATCTTTAGGCTTGCCTTTGGGATCATTTGAATGATATTCCATGTCTGCAGATATTTATTCATTCAGATTAGTAACTGCTCCAGACACCGTACAAAATAAAATTTAAAAAAAATCCAAAGTCTCAGTAGGTCAGGAAGACCATTACTGGGCCTCACTATTTTTGCAACAAACTTTTAATTCACTTATCCCAGTAACTTCCTCTGGCCCCACCTCCAAAAATGTCTGAGAGGTGCTATTTCATGCAACATGCCTTGACAGGCACCAGATAAAGTGTCTGGTGAGCAAGGAGGAAAAAGTAAAGGAGGAAAAAATAAAAAGTTCCTCGATTATGATATGATACCACGTTCCACCAGAGACCTCCCAGCCAACTTTAAGAATCTAAGCTGGTTACAGCACCTATGGTTTCTTAAGTACCCAAGACCCAAAACAGTCAAAGTGGTACAAATTAAAATGTCTGCCTTCAAGTGTAATCCAGAGGCATATCCACCAACTTCATAAGACCTAAATGTGAGACTGAAATCGAAAAACGAAGTACATAAGGCAAATTATTAATTCTAGAAACAGTGGTGTAAATCCATCCTTATCATGTAGCCAGTATTTTCTGTAACCTGCTTCCCTGATGCTTCATTCCCAATTTATAGATTTTTCAACAATAAATATACACAAACATAAATGTTGTGCACAATGTAAATAGCTTTGGGGGTCTAAAATAAGCAATATTCCTTGAAATGAGGGAAAGTTATGATGCATGCCCAGAAATCAATTGGCAGCAAAGCAGATAGAGAGAGGCGAGTTTGGTCCCAACAATGTCAATTCAGCAGCCCTTATTTGTCTTTAAAATGTATTTATTTGCTGTAAAACACTGATACAGAGGAACAGTGCTGTGTACATCAATAACAACAATGACTAATAATGAATTTTGTGTAAAGGAATGCAATACAGCGAGACAAGCTACCCAAGGGAGCATTCCGAGCAAACATTTTTTGGCATCCAGTTAAGATTATACGTAATAAATCCTAAATGCACAAAGAGGGGTCATGGAACCTCCTTGAGTGGTGGTTTTCAGATACCTGTTTTCATTTCCTCCACCAGCTTAATCACTTGTCCCCCCAAATTCCAAGTGACTGAGCATCACCATAGAAAAGCTGCTTAAGTGAAAGCAATGCTTATTACACACTATGCTTTTGTCTTCATCAACTGCATTCAGTCTGATAGAAATACAGCAAGCTGTGTGCCAAGTTGCATTAGTATCAAACTATTATGGTAGCGTTACCATATTTCCAGCATCAAAAAAGAGGACACCTGTGGGGGGAGGAGGGGGGAGAAGAGGAGGGAGGGGGAAGGGGGAGGAGAGGGGAAAGGGCAAGGAGGAGCAGGAGGGAGGGGGAGGAGACAGGGAAGGTGTATATGATGGGGGGGTGCAATAATACGCCCATGCCCCACCTCTGCCCCTCACTCCTAAGCCATGCCCCCACCTCCCAGCCCTGCTGCTGGCTCTTACTCATGACTGACTGTACCCTGCCCCCAGCTCTGCCAGTGCCTCTTACTCCTGACCCACAGCCCCTACCCTGCCCCTCCAGCCCTGCAAGTGCCCCTCACTCCTGACCTGCAGCTCCCTGCCCCCAGCCCTGTCAGTGCCCCTCACTCCCAACCCGTAGCCCCTGCCCCCAGCCCTGTTGTCCACAGTTACATGCGTGCACACTCCCTCTGTCTCTGTACCTGGGATCAGCTGCCAGGGCCCACATGCAGAGCACATGATTCCCCAACAGCCAATCACCTTGCCCAGCTGCCCCCAGCCCCAAGCAGCCAAGCTGGAAGTGCCTGGGAAAAGCCAGAGGCAAAGCAAAAACCTGGGCATTTGCTTGTATTTTAAAAACCCGCCCAGATAGGAGGACAGGGGGCCATAAAAGAGGACATGTCCGGAAAAACCCAGGCATATGGCAACCCTAATTACAGTTAGGAGTGGGGAAACAAGCTTAAATATAGATATCAACCACTCCATTCCCAACCCAGCCCTCAAATCAAATGTTTAATCAAAAGTTATAAAGTATTTAGTTAAGGGCACACCTCTTCTGCAAAAAGATAGGAAACTGTATTATTACCTAAGTTGTGATTAAATATCTGTAGTGGGTTGTTACTTCTTTAGCCAGGCCCAGGAGCCACCCTGTTTTGTCTTTCTCAAACTAAACAGAATAAGAAATTACTAACAAAATCCCCACACCCCACCCATCCAGAGTGAGAGCTTTAGCATCACTATTCTTCTCAACTTCCTTTCTGCCCAGCAAAGCTCATCTTAACTTCCTCCAGGGCCAGCCAATCATCCCCAACAGCTGGCACAGAGCTCCTAGGCAAGCAGGCTCCAGCCCCTAAGCCATGCACCTTGTTCCAGTCTCTCTGTAATCATTCACTTGGGTCCTACTGGCTTCCTCCGGTATTCTATCATGCACACGTATAAACCTGCCTGCTCAGACAGAGAGAAATGATCAGATCTTCTTGCTGCCCTTCTCTCAGACTCTGACTATTCCTCCAAAAATCACCATAATTATGAGGCAGAGAACAGCCAAACTAGGCTGTTTCAAATGAGCATTTCAACTCTTGCTTCCAAATCAAACTTGTGGACATTCTGGATTTTTTTCCTGAAGTTATCTAAGATGCCATTTTAACTGAAAGGCTCTAAATTATGAGGTTGTCTCACAAACTGCAATTTTCATATCTGCTTATTTAATGACTCAATTTTGATATCACTATAGTAACACTGAGTTTTCTGAGTTTAAATTTTCTGATTTAGCATTACAGAAACTTTTTTGTATCTGAATATATAGCTTCTGTTTTGTCTTAGACTAAGATGTGTCCTTCTCCACCTTAATGTACTAAACAAGGGCAGCATTGCATAAGAACAGAAGAATTTTGAAGTGAGGCTGATCTGTGTATCAAATCCAGCATCCTGACCATGACTGTTACGAGATGCTTCTGAACAAGGTACGAGAAATCCTGCAGTAAGATCTTATGGATAGTGTCTTGAGGATACAATTTTCCTCTTAACCCTATTAAAGGTACCTCATTAAGCCAGTTTATGAGTGAAAGTTACATCACAAACTGACTCAGGCACTGGCTAAGTCCTGCAGTACCTAGCCTTCTTCTGATGAAGAAGGTTCTGCTGCTGTAATGCAGAAGAACAGTCAGGACTAGACATCAATCTCCATGGCACTGAGCCCACTGCTGAAGCATGGGTAAATTTAGCCACAAGCTCCCTGTTCTGTGGGACAAAATCACAGGGTCTCCTCCCAGCTCCCTGTCAGTGACATATGGTAGAGGACAGACCTTGAGGCTGCTGATTTCCACCACAAGACCCAGCTGACAGTCATTTCATGTGTTCTCTTAGACTATAAATAGAGGTTGCATTTTCCTGGGAAAAAGAGTTTTGTCCTGTAACCCTACACACATAGGATTATAGGAAAGGAGGGCTGCAAGGGACCTCATGAGCAAGGATCCTGGTTTTCTCTGATTAAAAAAAAAATCCCCAATTCAGAATTTTTTTAAATCTGAGAAAACCAGGATCCCCGTTCATCAGTTCACCTAGTCTAGCCCCCTGCTCAAGCCTGGATCACCCCTAACTCAACCAAGCCAGCCAAGTGTGTGCCTGCTGAACATTTCCAGCGATGAAGAGTCTACAACTTCTCTAGGCAGCCTATTCCAATGCGTGACCACCTTTATAGTCAGAACTTGCTTCCTAATTTCCAACCGAAATTTCCTCTACTGCAGTTTGAGGTCATGGCTCCTAATCCTGTCCTGTGCAGCTACAGAGAAAAGTCTATCTCCATCCTCCTTATAATCAACCTTCAGGTATCTGAATAGTGTTATCGAATCCCTCTTCAGTCTTCTCTTCTCCAGACTAAATAATAGGGCTGTGTAAAGCTTTGGTCCCTGATTTTATTCAGCAGAGATTTGGCCCGATTTGGTGGCCAAATCTCTGAATCTGAATCGAATCAGAGGACCCTTTAATCTCTCCGAATCGAATCAAAACCCTCTGAATTGATTTGGAGAGATGCGGAAATATTTGGCGATTCAGACATAGAGACAGCTTTAAATATTTTTTCTACATACCTCTAGGTACCAGGCAGCTCGTGAATGCTATGATGCTGGGGCACATGGGGTGGTCCACAGAAGCACAGGAGGCTCCCCAATGCAGTCAGCAGCAGTCCCGGAAGTGGACCAGAAGCACTTCCAATTCACTTCTGGGTCTGCCAGGGGGTGTGCTAGGGGCCTCCCCCATGCCCCCTGGCTCGGCAACTGGTGCTTCCTGGGTCTGGGGGGCACCTGAGGTCCTCCTGCAGCTGATCACTGAGTGGGGGTGGGAGGGGGCCCCTGTGCACTCCCTGGCGGACCCAGAAGTGGACCAGAAGTACTTCCAGTTTACTTCTGGGTTCGCTGTCAAAAATGCAGGGGGACCCCCCTATGCTCCTGTGGGATGCTTCATGCGCCCCAGCATCACACTTTCATGATCCATGTTGGTACCTCGAGGTATGTAGAAAAAACATTTAAACCTGTGTCTGTGTCCATATCACTGATTGTCTGAATCAGCATCAAATCTTCATATTCAGATTCAGCTGAATTGAATCAGGGACAGTGATCCGAATCAACTAATCGAATCACTGTCCCAGATTCGGGCTGAATCTGAATCCAAACCAAACAGGGCCTGTTTTGCACACCCCTATTAAAGAACCCTGGGCCTTTCAGTCTTTTCTCTTTCATAAGTCATGCTTTCTAGGCACCTAATAATTTTTGTTTCTCTTTGCTGGAGTCTTACAGTCTGTCTACATTTGGGGCCCAGTTATGAGGCCCAAAACTGGACACGTGCTCCAGGTGAAGGCTCGTCAGTGCAAGTCTATATGGGTGCTTGAAGACATACAGGGACCCTGCTCTAATGTCAGAGCAGATTAATCAAGTCAGCTGGAGCTGGAGTGCACTCCTGCAGCCTTGGCATCTTGTGTAATCATCATCCCTGCATTCATCCCGGTTAGGGTGCTCATCCTGGGGGATACAAGGGGATACATGGCTTCTAGTCCTTGCTTCACTATCTTGCCTGATCATAGTAAGCTAGAGGGAGAAGAGGAAGAGGGAGATTTAGTAGCTCCCTCAGAGAATCATTTTATTTAATTAACATAATGGTGCAACGTTCGCCGTAAAAGCTTAGACTACATGTCTGTGATGGCAAAAAAACCACAGGTAAGCTGGTCATTGTTGGGGTAGGGCAGTGGTCTCCAACCATTTTAAGTAGGAGATCACCTTTGGCATTTAAAAGCATCCTAAGATCTACCATGTGCCGCTGCCACTTGCCCCTGCCCCCCCAGCCGGGAAGTCTGTGAGGAGGGAAAGGAGGGGCAGATTGAGGTAGAGAGAGAAAAAATTATTTGGGGGCATGCCTCCTGGCCGGGACCCCACTCAGCTTCCCCTTGCTCTTGCCTCTGCAGCACTGTCCCTCACTGCAGGGGCCTTGATCTAACCCCTGCCCCTTCCCTCCCCCATGGAGTGACCTGCTGGGCTAGGGCACATGCCTGCGTGCACACAGGCACTCAATCCCCCCAGCCTCAGATTGACTTCACGAGGCTCCGAGATCTACTGGTTGGTGACCACTGGGGTAGGGTAAAAGAATTGTAGGGGTAGGGTAAGGAATTGTATCATTTAGGATTATGAGTGGTCAAACACAAGCACTTTCTAAGGTGAGTCATATCATGTTCACTGTAAATGTAATTTTCCTTAGATTTGCAATAAAGTCTCATAGGTTCTGATGAATGTACATTTTTAATAAAGAAGCCATTTTATGTGTCATTAAAAAGGCATTTTCTCTTACATCTGCAATAAGGTTCAGACTATAGCATTATCCAAATCAGATGTATCCAGGCAGAAGGTTTATATATCCTTGAACTTTACCTAAGTTATTTATTGTTCAAATGATGTTATATTGCACTAGAAAGGTAATTAACCTAAATGTATAAAACGTTAATCTTAACAGAATAAATGAGTCCAAAAAGACTAAGTTGTAAACATGTATAATGGTACAATTCAGGATACCAGTAATGATACTTTTAAACTTTGGATAAAGATGCAGAAAAAGAAGCAGCCGAAGTGAAGATACTGAAATATAAAGCAAGACTTTCATTTTAACAAAATCCTTTATGACTTCTGTTTAGCTGTGGGAAGTTTTTAAGCAGGGAAACCACTTTCTAAACAGTCTGTTGAATGACATTAACTGTTCTTTTTGGGAAAAGAAGGAAATGTTCTTAGCTGGGACAGACTACAGTGCTTGCTGAAAGCCTTGAAGATAAAACAAGGTACACACACAAACACATGTACACACATAAATAGTGATAAAAAAGAACAGCAGAGTTGGAAAACTCATCTCTGATTTTTGTTGCTGACTCTTACTGATAATCTCATAGCTACAGGGTGACAGGAATAGCACACAGTCTTATCAGTAACTGTAAGACCAAGCAAACTTGTTGTGTCAGTCTGTTGAAGACATTTCTTTCAGTTGTTTCTCACGTCACAGGATCATAGCAGTCTTGTAAAAAAAGGCTGTTTTAGCTGACTAATCGAGACCCTTTAATAGAAGGCAAAAAAAGAGAGGAAAGTGAATGAATAAGATAGAGAAATAAAAGGGCATATGACAAAGTGGGGAGCACAGGAACCTTAGTTTCTCATTCCAGGTGTTGCTCAGGACTGTGAAGCCTGTGAAGGTAGTAATGTTCAGAGAGGAGCTACACTATTCCTCTAGCCACAGAGGACATTTATAGCCTCCCATACTGGTTAATTGGATTGCATTGGCTACAGTGCACTAAAGTATTCATAAAGCCACACTTTACCTGAAGATTTGAGCTTTCATGCTTGAAAGTCTAAATGCACCAACCATTTCATCTTCATGTTTCTGCTGTGGGGTAAACAAGCATTATTACTGCTTCTTTACAGATGGGGGAACTGAGGCAAAGAGGTAAATTGATTTGTCAAAGGCCACTGAGTTGCAAATGAAGAATTATAAATTATAAATCCTAACTCCCTGACTTCAAGCCCTGTGCTTAGTCTTCCAGAGAATACTGTCTTTGTGGCAAGAAAGTGGAATGAAGCCATTGTCATTAGTCGGTGCTGGAACGTGAATTAATACAGCCATTGATCAGCATACAGAAATTACACAGAGGCCTGTTAGCAGCATGAACCAAAGTTGGCCTCGGTAACAGCGTGAGCAATAGACCTGGTGACCAGAAACCAGGCTATATATGGCATAAGCGAAAACACTGGGAGAATTAGGAGTATTAAATTCTAGACACTTCAGAAGGCCAAAAGATGGAAAACAATGGATAAGAGTTCAGAGTGTCCTGGTAAACAGGTTTCTCTATCAGATGGGAAGGTTACAACAGTAGGTGTAATGTCTGGTGAGACAGGATGTCAATGATATCACCTAAAGATGTTTAGTATTTGGTGAGAATTAGGATGTAGATGCTGTAAACATGAAGTTGTTTTGATCGATGTATAAAAGGGTTTTGGGAACCTGAACACTTTGCACTAATCTAGGAGCTATGTTTTATGTTGGTGTCATAGATAAACTGGCTAGACAGACAGGTAACCTGGCTAGCACCATGCCTAAATAGAACATGATATTAGTGTTTAGGGTTGTTTGTGAACCATAAACCATGAAGAGTCCTTGATCACTAAGAAACAGAGCCTGCAGTGTCTTTATTACAACTAAAAAGCTTGTTAGGAGGAGGAATAGTGTAATATTATTGCCAGTATCCTGATAGAGTGTTCACTGATCATGCTAACTGAGGCAGCCTGATGTGACTGGTACTACTTCACCTCTGACCATGCTTACCAGAGTGCAACATTAGTGATGCTGACCACTAATTTGGCAAGTAACAAGCTCGTATCTCTTAGGGATCGTAACCCAGACAGATGACAAATTAACTACAGTTGATTAGTCTCTTTCTTCCCCCTCTTCAAATCCCCTCAGAGTTTAATGAAGTTTGGACCCAATGGGCAGCAGAAAAAGAAGGTCCATATGAATTTAAGGAAAATGGTGGGCATATTGGTACATGGACAGGAGTAAGTAAAGTCATGACAGAAGTAGATGTATTAAAAAGTGAAAGTGAAAAGGGCAGAACTTTACAGGTTATGGAAATGGGCACTCGAAGGTTAAAGCAACATGCTACAAAGATGACAATAAGAGTCATAGCAACTTAAGATAAGAGTGAGACACAGGAGGTCACACTAACTTTCAAACAGTGGAAGTTACAAGTCCTGCTAGCTGGACAACAAGCAGTGCAGACACATGACATGTTATGACAAGTACAGAAACATGATAGAAGAATGAGTGGAAGTGTATCTATAATATTTTCACTATCTTGCCTGATTATATTAAACTAGAGGGAGAAGAGAAAGAGGGAGATTTAGGAGCTCCTTCAAAGAATCATTTTATTTAATTAACTTAATGGTGCAACACTCTCCAAAAAAGCTTAGACTACATGTCTGTGATGGCAAAAAAAACCCCAAACCAAACAAAAACCCCAGGTAAACTGGTGCTTGTTGGAGTAGAGATAAAGAAGGATGGGGTAAAGACATTGATTTCTGACTATAGTTACTGCAGTGGATGGCACAGGATCCTGGATACGTTCTTCATAGTTGTGCTTGTGGTTGGACAAATCAAGGTACAGCTAGAGTTAACAAGCTGGAAAGGACAGTGACTGGATCCCACATTGGAAACTGTCAGCTGAGCAGAAGTCTCAGAGGGGAGAATGAAAGGCTGAAGGCACAGCTGTAGGCATGTCAGATAAGCAGAGACACAGAGGCTAAGAATGTGAAAAAGGAAACTGTGAGCATGGAAGCTGCTTGCAACTCTGAGCTTGATGATCCCAGTATGAATGGGTAGACACAAAAAGCCATTCATGCCCCAGGCCCAGAGTGAATTTCTTGCAGCCCATAAATCTAGATGTTTAGAGATATCCCCATGCTTGCATTTAAGCCAGGGAAGACCCAGTCCCTTCCCCTGGGAAGCCAGTCTGAGGGGGAAAGGAATCCAGGGAAGCTGGTTGTATTTTAAAGAAACCTTACTGAGGGCACAGGAGCAAGCAATCCTGCTGTGTAGGAAGAATAGCAAATATGACAGGGAAAAAGCTTGGGTTACCAGAGAACTCTCTGGCGAGCTTAAACACAACAAGGAAGTTTAGAAGAAGTGGAAGCTTTGACAGATAACTAGGGGGAGTATAAAAATATTGCTCAGGCATACAGGGATGAAATCAGGAAGGGTAAAGTGCAATTGGAGTTGGACCTAGCAAAGGACATGGAAGGTAACAAGAAGGTTTCTACAGATAGGTTAGCAAACAGAGGAACACAAGAGACCAACTGAGTAAGCAGCAGCCCTTCAGGAAAGGACCTGGGGTTTACAGTGGAGTATGAACAGGGTATGAGTCAGCTGTGTGCCCTTGTTGCCAAGGTGGCTAGTGGCATACTAGACTGTATTAGTAGGAACATTGCCAACAGATCAAGGGAAGTGAATATTCCCCTCTATTCCGCACTGTTGAGGCCACATCTGGAGTACTGTGCCCAGTTTTGGGCCCCCCGCTACAGAAAGGATGTAGACAAATTAGAGAGAGTTCAGCAGAGAGCAATGAAAATGGTGAGGGGGCTAGGGCACATGATTTATGAGGAGAGGGTGAGGGAACCGGGCTTATTTAGTCCTGGGGAAGAAAAGACTGAAAGGGGATTTAACAGTAGCCTTCAACTACTTAAAGGGGGGTTTGAAAGAGGATGGAGCTAGACTGTTCTCAGTGGTGGCAGATGACAGAACGAGGAGCAGCGATCTCAAGTTGCAGCAAGGGAAGTTTAGGTTAGATATTAGGAAATACTTTGTCACAGGGAGGGCGGTGAAGCACTGGAACAGGTTACTTAGACAAGCTATGCAATATCTGTCCCTGGAGGTTTTTAAGGCCCAGCTTGACAAAGCCCTGGCTGGAATGATCTAGCTGGAGATAGTCCTACTTTGAGCAGGGAGTTAGACTAGATGTCTTCCTGAGGTCCCTTCCAAACCTAATTTTCTATTATTCTATGATTCTTAGGGCTTGTAGAACTGTAGACTTACAGATTCATAGATTCATAGAAAAACATTTTTTTACTAAGTACCAGAATAAGACTGTCAGGGTAGTTCCTATGGTGCTGGCAGTATAGATATCAAAAGAAGTAAAACAGAAACAACCACCTCCCTCTCCTCACAGAATGCTTGGTGGAGTGAGATAAAGGAGCTCTGAGCTTGTGATTAACAATTAAAAGTGATTTCTCCTGTGATAAAAGGGTTTTCAGTGTTTGACATCAGCAGTGGTTTTGGGCACTTGTCTTTGAGGCTCAAGCCTCAATACCACATAGCTTTTCATGTGCCAAGAAACCCAATACTTTTGGACTGTTTTACCTTAAAGATACTCACTGCAATATTTTACACGGGAATGAGGAACATGTTAGCAAAGGAAGGACTTTTGCGGAGCAGAGAGAGAGCATAGTATAGGCACATCTACACATGCAATTAATGTGCCTGAATAAACTCTGGCACAGTTCTCACCAGAGTTTGTTCTTCCTGGGCACAGTGTTTACATGTGTGCCAAGGACCATAGCATGTTGAGCTGGTGTGGTGCAGCCCCAGCTGGCAGAGGCCCTGGGGATCAGCCTGCCAGCCCAGGGCTCCTCTGACCTGGCTCAGCATGCGGAGGGGCTGGCTGGGGCATGAGGGTGCTCTAGTGTGGTGCTAGTCGGCAGGCAGCTCCCATACTGAAGCACCCTTGTGCCCCAGCCAGCCCCATCAGCATCTACACATGCATTGCTGTGGAGTAAATATCTCCACCATAGGATAGTATTTGTGTTGGGCAGGCAGTACTATCCTATGGCAAAGTTATTTAGTTTACTCTGACCTAACAGCACCAGATGTGTAGACATGAAGCTTTACTGCAGAGCTAATTAGTCAGCTACAGTAAAGCACACATGTAGATGGATCCTATGTGCATAAGATTTTTTGGTAGTCAGTGAAATTAGTGCTGATAAGCACTAGGAATTAGTGCACAGCCATCTGCAATGCCATTGAAGGTATGATTTGCATCTCAAGCTGTACCTCTTAAGTAGAAGATAAATAAGTTAAAATCTCAGAATTTGTTAACAGGTAAGGCGTTAGAATACTGCCTGGAAAAAAACAAGAAACTAAAGTTATAGGTTAAAACACTAAGAGCTGGAGTAAGTTAAAATGACTAAAAGTCTATGTTTAATGAGTACACTTGTAAATTAAAGTGAAGGATTAGGTATCTCAGGGGAATAAATTAACTGAAGTAAAAACTAAGCGGACTGCCTTGCTTGGGTTTATAAGGAACCCAATTTATTAGTTAAATTAATTAGAATCAAAACAAATAAAACCCGTTGTAAAATGTACAGAAGTGATTATTATTAACTTATGTATTCTTTTTTTGCTAACAGCTTAGATTACTGACATATGCAATAATGAAAGTTTTTTGTGGTTTTTTTCCCTCTCAAGTGGCAAGTATTATAAAACTAGAAAAATCAAGCAAGGGTTTTCTTTCTTGCTTGCTTGCTTGCTTTCTTTTAGCAGTGGAGTCTTTGGTTATTGTTCTAAATCTGTTACTGAATTTTTTTGTCCTTTTGTTAACCCTTGAGCTTCAGTTTGTTTTTCAGAACCCAGAAGAAAGTCTGTATTCTATCAAGTACTCAGTTAATAGTTTTCAGTTTTGCCTAGGAATTTTATTTTTCTTCTTACGGTCAAGCAATTTTTAATGTTTTCTCCATGTCATTTGCAAATAAAAAGGCATTTCAGTTTTTAAAGTTCCTTTTAAAACTTTAAAACAGATAGGTGCGGAAGTCACAATAGCATGTGTAATATCTGGTGAGAATGGATGTGGATGATCTCACCAAATAAACCTCTTTAGGTGACAACTGGGATGTGGACACTGTAAACATCAAGTTGCTTTGATGAATGCATAAAAGGGGCATGGGAACCCTGAATACTTTGAACTAAGATAGGAGCTGTATTTTGTGCTGACAGATAACTGATTATTCCCATACCTGAATGGGGCATGATGCTATTATCTAGTGCCTTTTTTTTTTGTGAACAATAAACTCCAAAGAGTTCTTGTTACTGAGAACTAGAGCATGGAGTATCTTTATTACAACTAACAAGTTTGTTAGCAGTAGTGGTGGTATAATATCACCAATGGTATCCTGATAGAGCACTAACTAAACATCCAAACTGAGGAAGCCTGGCATGACTGGTATTGCAACCATCACCTCATTTATGCTATGAACCGGACAGTTGTGGCACGTCTATATGGCACCCCTCCCATCCCTGAAACCATTGTTGAAAAAAAGAGCCTAAGACACCAGATACTGGGCATTAGGCAGTGTTGACAGCTCAGAAGCTGTCCCAGGCAGCTCAGAGAGGCCCTGAGTGTGCAGCCCAATGCCACTCTTGAGACAAAACCTAAGCCTAGCCCTGGGGCATGCTTTCAGAACAGCATCTGAACTATTCACGCTGCCTAAATGCTGGTCTCTGGTGTGTCAGAATGGGACCAAGTGGGCAGGGGTATTTTCTTGGCAGTGGTCACATGGATGGAGGGAAGCTACACACACATGCCAGAGAGAAGAGTTTGGACCTGTATTCAGGAAAGCACTAACACATATATTCTCATTCACCCCTGTCCAGAAAATGTCAGACCAACACTTAAGCATACAATTAAATAGGTAATTAAGCCTCAATGATTCAGCTGCTAGTACTTCAGTGATTTCCAGAAGAGGAATCTTGTTTTTACCGTGGGCCTTTAAGTCAGATCATAAAGTATCTGTGTATTCCACTAATGACCCCGCAGCTTGACAAAATCCCACCAGTTGCATTGTATATTTTAATGCATTACTTTTTTCCATTTTTGTCTCTGTTAAGGAGTAAAAAAACAATATAATGGACTGCTTTTTTCATGATGTGGTCAGATATCTACCTGGAATCTAAGATCTTTTTTCTTTGTAAAATATAATTCTATATTATTATTTGATGACAACAATACAAATTTTAGAAGGAGAGACTGGAAAAGTTTGTATTTTTTTGTTGATAATTATTGTTAAGTAGATTTTCACTTGAAAACCAAGAATATTACATAATATAAATATCAAAATTGGTTTTAAATTTAAATTTTATTTAAATAAGAATTGTGTGTGGGAAAAATTGAGTTCACCCAGAAACAAAAAGAAAAGAAAAGAAAATCTTGAACTTGTATTATGAATGTTGAGTAATTTCCTTATTATAGGTGGATGTGCCTGGTAGACTCCTATCCACTCCAATCCCTCTCCCTGTCCTCATCTTCACTTTTCTGCCATGCCTTGATGTTAAAGAAAAATAAACAAGAATGGGGAGGTCAGTAGTCAGTTTGGTCCATGTGGGGACGTAGGTTTGGTGGTGATCTCTTCCACAGGGCTCCACCTCCCCTACATCCTGCCCTCACCACACCTGGCCAGATTGGTGTCTATCTCTTTCATCCGGAGATCCATGCTCTCTGAGTCCCGTCTATTCAGACTTGCACACTGCACAGGCAGCAGTGTCTCTCACAGTTAATTACTCCATGGATATATTTCTCCCTCAAAGGAATTATCTCTTCTCAATCAGTCCTTATGTCCCTCGCTCCCCTTTGGGGGGAGAGTCTCAATCATCCCTCAGTCCTAGTTCAACTCACTCTGTCCTCAAAGGAATCCCCAATCATACATCGATCCTTACATAACTCCCCCCACTCTTGGGGTAATTATCTGTCATCCATCGGGCCTTGCCTTCTTCATTCCAAGAGGCAGGTTGCTTCTCAATTAACCCCAGCTCAGTAGCCTATAGAGACTGGGATTTTCCTGCCATCAACCATTCTTGGTTGCAGTCAGCCAGACCCACAGGGTTTCTTTACTCAATTGACTCTATTCTTATTTTCTCCCCATTCTGCTTCCTCAGCAGGACATCCGATCCTAACTTTGGGCAATCACTCCATTTTAGCAGGTTTCCCAATTAGCCCCAACTTCACCGATCCCAGTCTCAGTTAGTTCAGCCTTCCATAGCTAGCCTGCTGCCTGAACTCACTGTGCAGACTCTCTGCCCAGTGTCCCTTATATCTGGTCTTGCTTTGGGTTCCCATTGTTCCTGGCTCTGCCTTGTACCTCCACATGAACCGTGCTGCAGCCTATGTTTGCCTGCATACTTACCCCTCTCTGGGGGAAGAGATTGTGGATGGACTGAGTTTTCTACCTGCCTTCCAGGATCCTAAATCAATCAGTAACAGCTCCCAGAGTATATTGAAGCATGTATCAGGGAGTTGTCTCTTTTACTCTGCAGAGTCTATGCTGCCACTCTAGCCTGGGATAACCACCTGATTCAGTGTCCAGGTGAGTTTGTTCCCCCCTGCATATGCATCCTCCCCTTTCAAACAGGGGCCAGAATGGTTCCCTGTTCCATTCATGTTACCCCATATTATTAGTAGGAAGAAAAATATTCTCAACATTAGTAGGAAGAAAAATATTCTCAATTAAGGATTGAGGTTTCCCTTCTATCTCTGCTCTAGGCACCTTAGCTGATCAGAATTTTGTCTTTAATTCCTGAATGTATACTGTTTTTCAAATACAGCACTATAATATCATTTAACCCTATGAACTCAGTTATGCTTATGTGGTATCTTGTAGGGCTGTGCGAAACGGCAGCATTCTGTTTCAACCAGCATTTCGACATTTTGATGGAACAGAGTTCTGTTTCAAATTCTGTTTTGATTCAAAACAGCTGTTCCATTCTGTTGGTGTCACTGGGCATAACCCTAGGTAACTCAGAGGGATGGAAGACCACGAGTGTCGATGAAGCCCCTCTGCTCTAGGCCCAGGCGAGCCAGGGCCCCCCCCCCCCCGAACCTTTGTAACCCTTTCTTTGAACTTTTGTAACCTCGTGTAATACTGGAAAACAGGATGAGTAGCAGGCAAGCTGAAACTCCCTAAAAACTGTTATCTGTGAAATGCAAGGACACCACTCAGAGAGAGAAGGGAGGAGGAAAAGGGGGTTGCGGGGGGCCAGCTAGTGGAAAACTACCGCAGAAAATGACCAGGATATAAATATACACTGTTGCAGGGCTAGGTGCGCAGGATTTGAGACCATACAGTCTCCCTGCGCCTTTTACTTGAGCTCAAATAAACTCTGTCTACTTCTCCCCCCAGTGTGTTTATTGGCACGACGCACACCAGGCAACGAAACCAATTGTTGCCTCTCTCGGGCACTTTGTGCCGGCAACAATTCTGGTCCATGGAAACAATTTTGCCATTTCGACCCTGTTTCGACATTTCACCCATAGGATATAATGGGGAAGGTCAAAATAGTCTATAACATTGTCATTTCTGGCCTGATTTGGATGAACCTTGCAGAAATGGTAGCATGAAGTCTGCCAAGTTTCAAAGAGATAGGTGCAGGGGGCTCAGAGCAACTGCACACCAAATTCTTGAAAGCAAAACTCATGTCATGTGTATGTGTTAAGCCACAGTGAGTTCAAAACTGCAGGCATGTTAGCTCCTGTGGAGGCCACAAAGTCTGCCACATTTCAAGGAGATAGGTGGAGGGGTTTGGGGGAAACTTCACCTCAAGCTGCAGACAAGCAAAACTTATGACATGGGGGACACTGTGTGTGTTAAGGGTGCAGGGTGAGAGCTACAGGCCTGCTAGGCCGTGCTGCAGCCATGAAGCCTGCTAGCTGTCAAAGAGATAGGTACAGGGGCTTCTGGGTTCTGGGGACCTGCACCTATAGCTGCTGACAGGCGAAACTCATGACATGGGTGCTCGTGCAACTGCTGCTTCTCATCAGGCAGCAGGATTGAAGATTCCCTATCACTTGCCACCATAGACCTGGGGTTAATAATTGACCACAGTATGAACATGAGCCAGCTGTGTGATGCTGTAGCCAGCAGGGCCAAAAATACCCTGGCATGTATCAACTGATGTATTTCCAGCAAAACCAGCAAAACCATTGCAAAGAAGTGATTCTCCTGCTCTACTCAGCTCTACTCAGCATTGGTGAGACCTCAGCTGGAGTACTGCATCCAGTTCTGGGCTCCGTACTTTAACAAGGACATGGTAAAGCTTGAGAAAGTCCAGAGAAGGGCTACCCATATGACCAGAGACTTCCACAGCAAGCCATATGAAGAAAGGCTAAGGGACCTGGGGCTACCATTTCTGCAAGGTTCATCCAAATCAGGCCACAAATGACAAAGTTATAGGCTGTTTTGACTTTCCCCATTATAGCCTATGGGCAAAACTTTGAAACAGTGTCAAAACGGCAAAATGTTTCAACTTGCCTCATTTTGTTTTGAGGCTGTTTCAACCATACCTGTTTCATTTTGATTTTGCTGTTTTGACCACAAAACAAGTCAAAACAGCATTGAAACAAAACTGGCAGTGAAATTTTATACAGCCATAGTATCTTATAATGCTACAGATTACAAGGTGCCGTTTTCACGGTCCTCATACCTAGATACACTTCTCTCCTAAGGAAGCTTTGTAAACGCAGCCCTACAAACACAGAATCATCCCACTGAATTTGCCAGGACAGTTCAGAAGCATCAGATTGCTTGCATACAATGGCTTGCACCCTGGGGCCTTAGTCATCACCAAAAGTATTTAACATTTGCATTGCTAAGACCTTCCTTCCTTAGATGTGGTTAAAAAGAGAAGTCAACTACAAATGCCACAAATGCCTAAATATATCAGCAAACATAGAGATTTCCTCTTACACCAGAAAAAAACCTCAGAAGTGTTGTGTGAGTATGCTTTGTGTGCTTTTATATTATAAATGATTTCCACTTTACTAGGCATATAGCACACACAAACAAAAAGGATATGCATATGGACATATGGTTGTAGAAGAACATCCTATGATAGTGCATTTTCTGAGTCATTGAATGTGATACTCTGTTTCACTGAGACTGTATTGTATATTGCAGATGTTCAAAGAGGCAGCTTTAAGATTGTACATGCAATCTTAATTAAGGTCATTGTGTCACTAGTCTTGGTCATAATGCCTTATGAGCCTTGAACATTCTGAAAACAAGCACGCTAACAGAGATCTGTATATCTTTATCTCCTTCTACCTGCTGGTTGCTGTTTATTGTTTTTATGAGGCTAGGTCAAAAAAGTTAGGAAGCAGGAAAGGTTGGATCAAAGAAGTGTGCTATACATTTCAATCTGAAGAAGATGAGATTGTGGTAGCTGTTTCCTTGTCATGATCTAGTTTCTGTGAAAGCAATCATTCCCCCCACAGCTCTCCCTCCCCACGCCTTCTCTCTCTGACACACATAAACACACACATGCATGCATACACACACCCCTCACTGTTAAGTTTGATGCTTCCAGGTGAGCACAGGAGAATACAAGAGAACACAGATACTGTGGGCACTCATGATCTTGGAAAACAAGGCCATCTGTCATATACTCACACTGCTACCTGAAGGTTATTTTCATTCCCATGCCTTACTCCCCTTCTCCCTCGGGAAATGCTTAACTACATTATACTTTACCTTAATAGTCCTTTTTCAGTTATTGTTAGTTGAAGACACGGTCAAAATGTGCATAAAATGCAATTTAGCATGAAAATATAAACCTTGGCTAGAAAAAGTATTAAATCTACAATGCTTGTGACCATTGTTTAAGCTTGGCCGTATGATTTCTGCTCCATTACTAGGCTCATGTGTTTTAATCTCCACTTCTGACTTTCCACAGAGATTTGGAATAGCTGGCTGTCACCAGTACTTTTATCAGGTCTGTTTCTCTGGTACTTCACCTGTATCTTATGAAATTTATTGAGCAGGTTAAGTCCTGAAATATGACATTAGGCCACTGTGCTGCTGCTATTGGGGCTGGAGGTTATCTTTAATGTGATGTGGAAGCATGCTGTTGCCTCAGTGCGACACAGACACAATCTACTTTCAGAAGAACATTTCTGTGTTGGCCTGCAGTATGTGATGACAGTCTAATGGAGCGAAGTGGAGCAGCTGTAGAGGATGGCTCACCTGTTTGACTCGCTGTGGAAGATGAACTGTGGTAGTTACATGCAGTTGTGTTTCTTTGGAAATGCTGATTCTCTGGGCTGCCTTGATTCCAGGCCATTAATTTTGGCGGGTATAAATCCCTCTTCTGTCCTTGCACTCTCCGTTGAAAATGATCAGTGGGTGAAAATTCCAGGCACATCAGTGACCTAAATCTTTTGAAATTTTAGTCCTTTATTTTTATCCTCATAGAAGGAAAGCGAGCCACAGTGTCCTACTTTTCCTTAACTGTGTCATCTGAACATTGATCAAAATTCAATTTGAGTTCTATTTTCACCCAGTGACTAATGATCCACCTATCAAACCTATCAGAAGCACAAAGTACAACACTGGCATTCTCTTTGCAATTCCTGAAATGTTTCTTATATCAAATTCATAGAAATCTTTTAAGATATTTTAAGAAAGATACATTTGTTGAATTCAAGCTATGCAACAAAGACTCCCACATTCTGCATTTTCATCTGGAGAGACTTTTTGATAAAACATCCTAAGGAAGTGATGTTTTGGGGTGTTTGATACCTTTGGTATTAGGGGAGTGCATGATTTTGGACTCAGATATCTTCAGCACAGTACAGTATAGAGGAGTAGCAAGGCAGCTCCACACCTGGGGCAGTTACTGATCCACAGGACAGTACCAGCTCCTGCAGTGCCAATCATTGCAGAGGAGGCAGCTGCCACTGCAATAGAAAGTTTTGTTGCACCCTCTCTCTCTTCCCCTCCCACTAATGTAGCACCTAGCCCTGGTCACCTTCCTCACTTATGCTACTGGTATAATGTAATCTTAATTTAACAAGTTCTCTTAGAAAATATATGGAAAAAGTATGGAAGCTTGGTATGGAGCAATGCTATAAAAATAAATACAGTTTTTTCTCTCTCACAGAGAAACTGGGAATACAAGTAGTTACTATTTTCAACTTTCACTTGACTGAGGAACCCCAGGCCAGGCATTTAAGGTATCCCTTAGTCATTAAAGAAGATGTCTTTGCATTTTTCTTTAAGTTTAGCTATTCTTGGCAGAGGGTTTTCCTTTTGCTGGTTTCACATGCTTTAACCTATGGCATAAATTGTGATTGCATTTGATCTGAAAGCTCCTACTGCATATTACGCTATGGTAGGAACAATGCAGGGGAGTGAAATCCTTCTTGGACAAAGCTAAGTGTACTGTGGTATGTGTGGGTTTATTAAATGCTTTGGAAGAAATACAAAGACTATTTGGCACTTTTTCTGTTACTAGCATGGCAAGTGATCTGCATTCTGGATGTGGTGGTCTGGATTCTACTCTTGCATCATTAATGGCCCAGTTAACCAATTCCAAAAGGAGAGCCAGAATCTACCTTCTAACTGCTCATGTATTAGAAGGTTGCAGAGATAGCATATGCCATCATTTGGCCAGTAGAACTATTATTTCTGATGAAGACATGCAAGAGTGTAGAAAGGCTTTGTATTAGGGCATAACATGGCACTAATGTGGCTATTTTGCTTCCAGAGTTAGCATACATTTTCCTGCACTGCATAGATATATCCCTGGAAGTAAACATATCTATCTTGATTTGAGTATTTCCTCAAGTTTAACCATCTTGTCATGCCACCAAGACCCTTCAGAACAACACTACAATTTGAAACTTGCCTCCTGGTTCTTGCTCTCTGGTTCTCTTCTGCTCTATCATCCTGTTCATCTCTTGCTCTTATTTCAGATTCCATGTTTTTCTCTATACATGCAAAGACATAGGCAGAATAGTTTACCAAGCCACTCCTGCCCTTTAATCAGGCCTTAAATTAAAAGACCTTTTCTTCTATGAGACCCACAACATGAATTTAACAACAATGACATGATGAGTAAGAGAAAAGGATCCTAGCCATGTTATTTTCCCATCTGGATTTTTTGGTGTATGCTACCTTGCATTGCCCCTCTCTTAGATCCATGGTAGAATGCCTGTGGATTCTACAGCAACAAGCAAGCAAGTGTTGGTAAAAACGAGCTGGCTTGCAGACCCCCTGAGATCTTTACCTGTCATGCTAAGCATTATTCTTTCATTGTTTCCTTCCAGTCTCTATTTGTCACTCTTTCCATATCTTGTCTCTGGCTTTTTAGATGTTAAACTGTTTATAGCAGGGACCACTTTTTTATTCTATATATGTGTGCATCTCACACACTGTGATCCTGAGCCATGGATAAGTCTCCTAGGCACTACCATAATACAAATAAATAGTAGTAAAATCCCAGATGCAGCCTGTGAGATCAGCAGTTAAAGAAGACATTTCTTAACTTGAAAGATAAACAGGTATTTATTTATTTGAAACTTATCGAGGAATAACACACACAAAGCCCCAGGTGCCAGTTTTGAGAGAACACTTACATGAAAAGGACTGTCCCTTGGATGGAATACTGAAGTCAGTGGTAAAAATACTGGGCGCGTCTACACATGAAATTAATGCAATGCAAAAAACTCCGGCACTGAAGCACCCTCATGCCCCAGCCAGCCCCATCAGCATCTACACGTGCATTGCTGCATACTAAATAACACTACCATAGGATAGTAGCTGTGTTTATAAGTACTATCCAATGGCAGAGTTAATTAGTTTACTGTGGCCTAATAGGGTTGTGTATGTAGATGCTGAGACTTTACTGTGGAACTAACTAGGCAGCTCCACTATAAACATCTTGTGCAGATGCGCCTACTATCAAGTTCAATGGGGCCTTCATTTCACTCCCTAAAGTTTCCAGGTAGAAGTATAACCAATAGAGCCCGATACAATTTCCTCAGAATCACTGGGTGTTGGCTGCAGCCAAGACTGGGGATTTTGACTGGGGTGTGCCAGTGCTCCTGGTGGGATTGAAACCCAGAGGTTTGTGGCTAGAGGGTCTTGCCCCTCCACTCAGGTCTAGACCAGCTGCCATATCTGAGGTCAGGAAAAACAAGATTGGCCATGACCAGATTGGTACAGAATGGGGGGTGGGGACTGCCTTCCTCTGTAGCATGGTGGCATAGCCCTCTTCCTTAGGTCTCTCAGGTGTATTTTAACAAACTTGTAGCAGCAGGATGTTGGCCACCAACTCCCCTGCATTACCTATGGTAGGTTTGGGTGTTGTGTCTTGTGGTTGTGTCAGTCTTGAATGTGTAGTTTTGCAAATAGGTTAGCCAAGGAATTTGTATCAGATGGTTTGGGTAGGGATGATCCCTGCCTCAGGCAGGGGGTTGGACTAGATGACATATGGAGGTCCTTTCCAGCCCTACTTCTTCGTGATTCTATGAAAAGATGCCCCTAGCTACTATATTTAGGTATTTGTCTTTGTTCTTATAACACAGTGATATATTAAAACCAGGGTTATCCAACTGACAGTCCACAAGGGGTTAACATGAGGCTCCTACCTGGCTGCTGCTGCTGCTGCTGCCTCTACTGTTCCCAGGGTGTGGGGTGTGCAGCCTGGGGGGCCTAAAGCTATGACATTAATGCTGCCCCCATGATGCATGGCCTCTGCTGGTGTGGCCTATGAGATATGTGCCCCTGGCCATTTTGAAATTGGATAGTCTTGAATTAAAACTTAGAAGTTGTCCTTATTACAAATAGCACAAAAGTAAAACAAGATGACAGAAAGTCCATTACCTTGTTAGGCTAAGCATCCTAAAAATAAAACCCCAAATAAATCTTACTAATATTTGTGGGGGGGGGGGGGGGGGGGGTGCATGCATGTTTGGGCAGCAACTCTGAAAAATATTAAGATCAAATTAAGATCCCTTTTAGCAAGCTAAAATAAATTTTTATCTAGGCAGCCAATGGTGAAAGGAAAAGAAAGAGAAAGCCAGGCTTTAACAGGAGTTATAATAACTTTTAATAATACCAGTTGACAGATCTCAGAAGATTGTATTTACAGTGTGGTGATGCATTCTATCTCCAGGCAGTTAAACGCTTTCTATCTCTAGCATGAATATAAAATAGGAAGATTTCTCATGCAGTGTTATGCTATTGTACCACTCTGCATATTTCAAATAAACCAAAGCTCTATCAGCAAAATACAGTTTACCTGTGACAGTGCAAGCTCACATGGATGAACAAAAGAAATCTGGTGTCCTAAATCCATTATTATTGAAAAGGAACATATTGTTCATACAGGATTAACTTCTGAGGCTATATCAACTTATTTAATTAAACTGAGTTTGATCACAATAAAATTAAATTGAGGCACTTGCTCTAAAGAATGGAGAGAGAAAAGAATTGCACTGAATCGTCTTTAGAGAAACAAAATAAAGTTTTACTGAGATTGTTCCTATATTAAATTGACAGTGAAGTAAATTTGACCATTCCAGTTTCATTTGTCATTTACAGTAAGGTAGTGTTATCATTCAAATACTCATTCCTGCCAATTCCCATTGCCGAACACCCAGGACTTCATCTTTTCTTGCTTTGACTGCTATAGACTTTTCACTTCAAGCATTTTAGCTTGTTTCTTCCCTCCCTCTGGTCTATTCAAATTTCCACTCCTAAAATTTATCTTCTGCTGCCATCACAATGATCGCAGCATCCTTTAAATCAGCTTCCCATCTCTTACCACTTCAAATGCAGATGCCTCTTCTCTCCTTGAAGACATTACATAAACATGCCCCCCTCCCGCTCCACTTCTCTTTCCCCTTCCTGCCACAGCAGGCTTCCCAGTGGGTATGGCACACCCTGTTATAGTGCACCCATTCAAGTGAAGCAAGAGAAATAAATAATTTCCCACCTGCCTAGATTCTGGTCAATATCCTTCTGGGCTCATCATGTACATTGCACCTCATAGGTCATCACAGTGATTTCCATTCTTCTACATGGGTGCCAGATTAATTCTGTCAAACTGTCAGATTAATTCTTGTAATCAGCACTGACTATGTAGTACCTCTGAATTATTAATGCTTATCCCATTAACAGTATATTACAGTGATGCTACTCTCTATCTTGAATCTCACTTTACTAACCTTCAAGCACCTTATATTCTCTAAGCTTTACTTTTATTGATAAGCCATTACTGTTGCTATAAAATACTGACAAGTTTACATCAGAAGTAATATCTTTCTTTCCTGTCATCATTCAGTGGTCTGAGAGCAGTCAAAGTTGCATTGAAGTAGCCATAAAACAAATGGCTGTTTGTTTTTTTAAATAGCTAATGGATGGGGTCCAAGAAATCTATACCAAGATCAGCATGGCACAGAAATAGTTCTGTCAGTCAGTCAAATTCTGGTCATTGTTACAACCGTGTAAATCTGGAATAACTCCAATGATTGCACTGTGGGGCAGATCCTTTACTAACTTAAAGAGGCAGAACTCCACTGGTCCCTGTAGGTGTAACAGGGCACCATCTCCAGGGGTAGCCCTAAAGCCCTTGGAGACTAATACAATGTACTTTTACTGTGCTCTATGGGCAGTCTTCCCTTCTCTCCCTCCACATCTTGCTGTTAAGTGCCATTAAAATACAGGCAGTTGCCCTGGTCTTATCTTAATTGTTGCCCTGAGGGGTCAGGCCAACGCTCAGGATCTCAGTATTGCGCTGTTAGACAGGAGGGTGTGGTGTACAATTGCACATGCAGACATAAAAAAAAAAAATCAGTTAAGCGCACACACACTCACTAGGTCCATACACCCCAGTAGGCATACACACTTACACTAGCAACTCAGATATACACACGTTCAAAATAACCAGTCTAGGTTCATGCACACCTATCACCAGTTTAAGCCCACATACGCTACACACACCAAATTTAGACAGAATCAGTTACCAACACCTGCACATCCAATACATATACGTGGATTACTAATTCATATGCCACATACACACAGTGATATCTATATATATATCTCTCTATATATGTGCATATTCACTAATTCATACACATACCACCCACCTACGCATACACACAGATGAGTTCCTAAGTTGGGTTTTGTGATATGTATGTATGTATATGTTTGGTGTACTTGGGATACCTGGGGAAAGGTTAAGGTAAGAAAGTAGAAGTGTAAGGCATGACAGTTACCAGGACTGGGATTAGAACCAGTAGACTAGAGGGACCTGGGCTGAAGAACCGAGGCTCAGGGGTAACTTTAGGTTAATTGATCTCAATTGATTAAAAGACAATGCCCAAAGCCTGCAGAACAGGGAAGCATGCCCACACAGTGGCTGGGAGTGGAGCCAAAGCTACAGGGGAGCTGAAAAGGTAGGTGGAGAGAGGGAAAATGGAACTAAGGGAAAGTGTGGGTGTTAAAGAGGGGCTCTGGGTGTGGGGAGCTAGAGGATGGCTCCAGAGCAGCTAGAGAAGTTGCAGGGAGCAGCAGTAGGTACTGGAAGAAAGGTTCCAGCTGCTGGAGAACTGCAGGACAGCCACAAGGATCTGGGAAGCTGGGGGGTAGGGAAGATGCAGGGGAAGCCTGAAAACAGAGGGATGGACAGCAGCAAATCACAGGAAAAGTGGCAGGAGAGACTGAAAGGCAGCAGGGCAGTGGGAAAGCAGAAAATGGCAGCAGAAAGTCACAGGGAAAAAGCAGTAGGAGCAGGGGGAGAGCAGAAAAATCACAGGAAAAGCAGCAGGAGAGATTGAAATGTGGCAGGGCAGCGGAAAAGCAAGGAGAGGCTGAAAGGTGGTGGAAAAGGGGAGACGGGATTGGGAAACTAGTGGAGAGGTGGGGCTGGAGTTGAGAGAGAGAGAGAGAGAGAACGAGGCTGGAGTTTCAGATAGGGAAGGGACTGGGATTCAGTAAAACATGACCCAACTCGGGGTTGGAAATAAGAGTGGTTTTATTGAACAGGGGAGATGGTGACACAAAGTCTTACTGGCTCCCTTGTGTACACACACACACACACACACACACACACACTGGCAGCAGGGGTTAGAGAGGCATGGTGCCGGGGCTGAAGTCCACTGAAGTCCAGGAGGAGAAAGAGAGAGAGAGTCCAAATTGTAGAAGGAGGTGCCCAAATTGTAGGAGGATGTGTGTAGGTAATATCTACCTATCCCAGGCTGAAAGTTGATCTTCAATGGCCAGTCAGGGTCTCCTTCAACTTGG
Source organism: Crocodylus porosus (assembly GCF_001723895.1). Taxonomy (NCBI): domain Eukaryota; kingdom Metazoa; phylum Chordata; order Crocodylia; family Crocodylidae; genus Crocodylus; species Crocodylus porosus. The sequence goes on from NW_017728943.1 coordinate 98,681,743, forward strand.
TGTGGTCCAGAGGGGGTCGCTGGCAGGGTCTCTGGGGTGGATAGGTGACATGAAGCTGGTCTGGTCTGGATGGAAATGGCATTCCCACTGGGTCTGGCTTCACTGCCCCTTCTTATACGGGCAGACCTTATGCGACCCTAGTGACAGAAGGCATGCCCAGGCAAGGGTCAGCCCCTGGTGTATTAAGCATGTGTGCTCCATGCAGGGATGTGCAGTTTTGGGTGTCTGTAATGGTGGGGTACAATGGTAGAGTTGCTGGTTCTTTTGTCTTTCAAATGCTGGGTTCTTGTCTCTGTTCCTGGGTGAGGTCTGTGATTCCTAGATGAATCAATGCAAGGTGATGGCCCAGTTTTTACAGGCCATTCAGTAGAGGGCTGCTACCATTGTATTTCAATCATTCCCAATCACTCTCATTCATTTTGGAACCAATTTACATGGGAGGGGTACTTGACTCATACAGTTACAACACAGAGGATGCCTGGGCAGAGAACACAAGATGGAGGCTTGACATATAAAATGGAAACTTGACATGACTTTGGTTCACTTACAAACACAGACCTAAACCATACAATATCCATATGAAACAATAAAAATCAATACAAAAATGATAATAATAATAATATATACAGCAGTAAAAAGCAATACAAACCTAATAATTATGCAGTATAAAACAGTGAATATCCAAAACCAAAAACTTGCTACCAAAATAAAAATGTTAAAGCTTATCCTAAGTTTGAGCTCACTTAGACTTATCTGTAGGAAATAGAGAGGGAGAGAAAAAGTCAGAAATGGTTGGGGAAGGGGAGGGAATGCATTTTAAAATAAAGTAAAAGAAGAAAAACTGAGGGTTTTGCTACATAATGACTACTTGATGTTTGTGGTAGGTGTCTTATAGGCAAAATGTGTGGCTTCATTTTATCTCTACACCATGCCTCCAGCTTCACAGGTGTGTTGGTGTCACTGGGCATAACCCTGGTTAACTCAGAGGGATGGAAGACCACGAGTGTCGAGGAAGTCCTTCTGCTCCAGGCTCAGACAAGCCAAACCCCCACCCCCTGCCCAACCTTTGTAACCCTTTCTATGGCGCCTGCAATCTCCTGTCCTTCTGGAAAACAGGCGAGCTAAAACTGTTATCTGTGGAATGCAAGGGCACCGCTCGGAGAGAGAAAGGAGGAGGGAAAGGGGAGGAAGAGGGGGGACGGCTGGTGTAAAATCCCTGACAGTGAAACTGACCAAGGTATAAAGATCCCACTGTTGCAGGGTTAGGTGCGCAGGATTTGAGACCATACAGTCTCCCTGTGCCTTTTACTTGAGCTCAAATAAACTCTGTCTGCTTCTTCCCCCCATGTGTTTATTTGGCGCAACGCACACCGGGCAACGAACCCAATTGTTGCCTCCCTCGGGCACCTTGTGCCGGCAACAGGTGCCATCCTCATCAAGTTACACACTCAGCCTCAATCTGGGCCTTCAGGCCCCTCGGTCTCTCACTCGGCCTCACCCTGGGCTCCCAGACCCCTCTGGTCTCTGCCTGGTCTCTCCTCAGAGTCCTGGTCTCACTTTTTCCCAGCTGCTCTCTGGCCTTCTGATCCCACTCTTTCAGCTGTGCTCTAGACCTCTGGACCCTACTGGTCCCACACTATTCTCAGCCTCTCACTGGGCCCCTGAACCCTTCTAGTCCCACTCTTTCCTGGCCCCTCTCTGGGCTGCTGGACCCTACTGGTCCCACTTTGTATCTACCTTTTCTGTTAGGGTGTGCTCCCTTAGCCTTCCTTCTCCATGGGGTAATCCACAAGGCAGTGGGAGCTGAGGCTTTCAGGCACCCCATGCTCGCCTTTCCCTGGGGTGGCTCATGCATGGCACTTCATGGAGGCTGCTCTGCCACAGGCAGCCCGACCACACTAACCAGCCCTAGTACAATGTAGTTTCAGGTCATACCTAGGACCAGCAAGGGTCCCAGCCTCAGTTCCTAGAGCTTAGCTCCACTTCACCCTTCTTGGCTATTCCTGAGTGTTTTGGCCTCTGCCTCTAAGGCTATGCTGTTCTACCCAGGAACTTTGCCTCTCCTGGCTACTCCCAGGTGTTCAAGCCTCAGCCTCTAATGTCACATGCCCCTCCTGGGCCATGGGCTTCCAGCCCCATTCCTTGCCCTCTTGGGTTGCAGAACTCCAGGCCCCTTGGCCCCAGCTTGCTCTCACCTCCAGGCCCCTTGGTCCTAGCTTGCTTCACATCTCTGGGCCCCCTGGCCCTGGCTCATTCCAATCTCCTCTGGGCCTCCTGGCCCTGGCCCTGACCTCTGCCCCACTTCAGGCTAGTGAGACCCCACCGGTCTCAGCAGTAGTTACCTTGGATCTTTGGCCCTTTGGCTCTGGCCCTGCTTTGGGCTAGTGAAACCTCTGGTCTTATCAGTAGTTCTCTCTGTGCTTCCTCAGACCCCACAATAGGTCCCCAAACTTAGCCCCACCCTCTGGGTTCTGAACCCCACCCTGGGTCCTCCACACTCAGCCCCTCTAGACCCAGTCATGCACACAGCCCTTCCCCAGGCTCTGGACTGCTCACTGGGACCCCAGGAACCTCCTCCATCCCTTTAGTTCCTTCCCAAACCTCCAAACTACTACAGGCTGCACTCCCCTTGCTGGTGTTCCAGGGCTGCAGCCATCCTGCTCAGTAAGTGTTTCCTCAGCCATGGGCGACTGCTGCCTCCTGACACGGGGGGTTGGGGGGGAGCACCAGTGGCCAATCGCCAACCAGGGGGGTTCAACAGAAGCCAGTTGCAGACTGGGGGGTGGGGTCCCTCAGTGGCCAATAGCTGATGGGGGGGCAGAAGTGCTGGCAGCAAACCTGTAAGAGCCACTGGCACTTCTCTTGGCACCCCCAAAATCTCAGAGGGGGCCCAGCCATCACCCCCCACTCCCTGGCTGGTGGGAGCCAATATCAGGCAGGGCACGTGCCCCCCCCATACCCTCTTACATGTCGCCTATGTCCTCAACAGACCCCCCAGATGTTATTCTAGCTCAACTGAGGGCCTGGGCTTATATCTGCTCTAAGCCCATCCTCCTCCTGACTCAGCTGACTCCACAATCGGCCCTGGCCACACCTGCAAGTTACTTCACAAGCATGGCCTGTAATTGCCTTTCTGTTGCACCAGCAGCCTGCCCCAGCCACAGCCTGCTTAATGTAAGTAGCAGGAGCTTCAAGCTCCATGGTACAGTAGGGCAATATCAATTTATACCAGCTGAACATCTGCTCATGGAGCTTTAAAAATGGGTGGACCTCTCTTAAAGCAGACTAGTGTTTGATAGAGGAAAACAGGAGTTTTCACAGTATCCTCTCTGGGCCTGTAATTCTTGGCTGCTTGCAGATGTTAAAAAAACCCCCCGCGCTTTACCAGAAGAAGCAGTGCATTACTTCGACCTGGCTCCACAGCGTCTGTATAGACTGGGCACTTCAGCAAGATTTTTTTGGTGCTTTTATCTCAAGTTGAGTCAATCAGCTTTTAGATGAAAGCATCAATTCCCCCCCCCACTAAAGCACCTGATCTATACAGACATTGGGTGACCTGGGTCCAAGTAACACACTGCCTCTTCTGGGCATGCATTGGGCTTGGCACAGGAGTTCACTAAGTTTAATGTAAAACACTGGGGGTTTGGGGGGAGGGGGGGTGTATTAATGTCTGCAAGCAGCCTTATCTTCTACCCCAAGTAGCAGCCAATTCTTCATGCTGTTGAAGAATGCAAAAAATAAAACAGTGCACCTTTCTATTTTATAATAGTCTGAAAATAAATTATTTAAAAAACAAAAATAAAACAGTACCTCTAAACTTATCTTATTGAAAGGTGACTAATATGCACCATAAAATCGCTGCACTCTCCTCTCTTGACTAACATTTCTGCCTCTTTCAAGCATGCATTTCTGTGACTGAAGTTAATGGGAGGTGTGAGTAGTCAGCACCAGAAGAACTAGGGTGACATCAGGTCCTGATTTTGTTGCAAGTAAATGTTGTTCCTGGCATACTTCCATATTTTCCAGAAACACATACTGACCTCTTAGTGTCACTTAGTAAGTGGTCCGACACACCACCCCAGCAGAATTCCCTCGCTAAGGAAACCTTTATTGACTCAAGGAACCCCACTGGATTGGAAGCAGCTCTTCATAAGTTTTGTGAATTGAGTGGCACACAATTAAAAAAACTAATGCAGGGGTCAGCAACCCCCAGCACACGTGCCGAGCATGGCACATAAGGTCATTTTGCTCAGCACATCACCGCCAGCCTGGGCTTTAAGCAGCTGCTGCCAGCCTGGAGCCCAGGCTGCTACCAGCAGGCGGCTGAGAGGCTGCAAGCCATGCTGCAAGCAGACTGCGCTCCGTGGGTCAGCTGCAGCCAGGAGGCTGCAAACAGCTGCTCTAGGCTCCAGCATGTCAGGACTCTGGCACCTTCCAAGGTAGACATTGTGTTTTTTTTAGCACTCCAGCCAAAAAATGTTGCCTACCCCTGGACTAATGTATAGACAGTGTTTACCTCCTTACACAGTGGGGATGGGGGATTGTTCAAGAGCAAGGGCAAGTCTGAGCCTACATTTATCTACTTAGCTTATCTGCTTATCTCCTCATACCTATTTCCTCACACCTCTATGCTGACCACCCTGCTGGAGAATCAGTGAACTAGAGAATCCATGCACTGTCCTCATTACAGGGTTGCCAACCTTCCAGGATAGCTCTGGAGTCTCCAGGAATTAGATATAAATCTCCAGGAGACTGTTGAGAGTCACCCGGGAGATAAATGATAGGGCATTCATTAAAATAAATATTAAATGTTGAATCCAATTTATACAGTACTCCAGTGAGTTTTTAAAATGTAATAATTATGTGTATTTGCCTTCCTGACATAAAGTCTATCCACCATAATCTGTAACTGATATACACAAGCATGTGGGCATGTTTGTGTTGTGTGGTACAGTTAACTGACATTCTGTAAACCTCCTGAAATAGACTCAAACAAAATTGGCAATCCTAGTCCTCAACCTATCAGAAAAGCAACAGGCATGTACACTAGTGATGTTAAAGGAAAATGGTAGAAAAGTTCCTTTGTGCTAATATACTTACTATTTAATAAGTTAATAGGAGGAATTCATGTTAGTAGAGCATATTCTTATGTCAGCACATGTAATCATATTACCCATTAAGGACTAAAATATCCATGAGTCAGATATCAAAGCACACAAAAGAATAGGAGGGTCAGGCATTTACAAACATGGGCTGTGTACAAGTGTTCATTTCTAGCAGTAGAATCCACTAGAAATGATTTTGGGAGAGGAAGCAGTTCAGCTTGCATCTCTCCCTTGCTCCTTGCACCTTCCCCAGACCAGGGTGATCCAGAAGTGGAGAAAGCATGAGCTGCTCTAGTCTTCCCATTCCTGGGTGGGACTGGAGTGGCAGGACAAAGCCCCATGCCAGCTTCTCATACAGGGGACTCATGGATCTGAGTGGTTAGAGCAGTGGGGCAAAGCCCCCATTCTTTCTTTCCAGGCACTTTGGAGTGTGAAGCAGAGAGGGGACTTGTGGCACCACCCCTTCCACCCAGGAGCTGGGTGGATAGAGCAATGCAGCAAAGCCCCTGCCCGCTTCTCATTCCAGGGACGCTGTTATGTGAGGACCTGGTGCAGAGCAGCTTCTCCAGATGGGAATGGCTTTTCTTTGCAGCTCCCTTTCTCCCTGAACAGCTATTTTTGGTCCAGGACAAACAACATAAATACTTGTAGACCTGTCATTTCTACTGTAAGGTTCTTGTGCTGCAGCCTGGGTCAGCTCTGCAAAGCTCAGGCAGGCTCCTACCCTGCAGCCCTGGTGAAGTGCACTGACCCAGTTACCACTAATCAAGGCCAACTGACCTCTGATTGGTTCTGGAGCTCCATTTAAGGAATTCCTCCAGCACCTGAGCCTTGCTGCACAATACACTGGTCTCCAGCCTCAGAGCAGCTTCTGGTCCAGAAACATTTCTGACTTGCCTGGTTCATGACCTTGCCTTTGGCTTACTCCAGGATTTTGTCCTTTGGATTGTCCCTGCAGACCTGTTTCCTGACTTTTGGCCCTGGCTTGGCTTATTCTTGGATGTCACCCTGTGGATTATCCTTCAAACTTGGTAACTAGGGCGCTTGTAGACATTTAGAGAAAAAAAAAGGTACTTTGCCTTAAACTCAGTGTGTTTTTGCGCCAAGCCCCGCACGTGCCCGGAAGAGGTAGCACCTTAGTTGGACCCAGCTCGCCCGACATCTGTAAAGATCGAGCACTTTAGTGGGGCTTTTTTTGGCAGTTTTAGCTAAGAGCTGATTGACTCAGCTTTAGCTAATAGTGCCAAAAAGCCCCAGTGAAGCACTTTTTTTAAATAGACGTTGCAGAGTTGGGTAGAACTAATGTGCTGTTCAGGCCTCCTTGCCCCTGCTGAGGCCACAAAGCCTGCCATCTATTAAGGAGATAGGTGCAGGGGTTCTGGGGCCCTGCACCTCTAGCTGCTGGCAGGCAAAACCCGTGTCATGGGTGCTAGCAGGCCTGCAGGTTTCACCCTGCTGCGCCTTAACACACACAGTGTCCCCCATGTCACGAGTTTTGCTTGTCCGCAGCTTGAGGTACAGTTTCCCCCAAATACCTGCACCTATCTCCTTGAAACTTGGCAGGCTTTGTGGCCTCAGTGGCAGCTAGCATGCCTGAAGTTTTGACCTCACTGTGGCTTAACACATACACGTGACACAAGTTGTGCTTTCAGGATTTTGGAGTGCAGTTTCTCTGAACCTTCTGCAGCTATCTCTTTGAAACTTAGCAGGCTTCATGCCCTTAGAAGAGGCTACCATTCCAGGATGTTTCATCCAAATCAGGCCAGAAATGACAAAGTTATAGGCTGTTTCAACCTTCCTCATTATAGCCTACGGATGAAATGTCAAAATAGCGTTGAAACGGCAAAACTATTTCGACGGAATGGAACAGATCAGCTGTTTTGACTCACAACAAAACATTGAAACATGGTTGAAACAGAGCGCTGCCATTTCGCACAGATCTGATAGAAATGTTGTCTGTATGTTGCCATAATGAGCACTTTTTAGTAGCGGTGAACTGATATATCAGTCCCATATCAGATCAGAAAATTGACAGTATCAGCACTTGGATTTTTTTGGCTGATGTGCTTGATAATGTCACTGACAAATGTCCCATGCATACGTGCAGCCACAGTGCAGCTTGCACGCGGCCAGGAGAGCAGCCGGGCAGCATGAAGTGCAGTTGGGTCCAGCTGGTAAGTCTGTTGTGAGGGAAGGTGGGGGCAGATCAAGGCCCCTGTGGTGAGGGAGGGAGTGGGGCTGGGGCTGGGGCAAGCACTTCACAGGATGGACCCATGAGCAGCTTGTCCAGGGGACATGGGGAGGGGATGCTGGCTTCTGCCACTGCGCACACTCTGGGAGGGCATATGGAGCATGTGCCACTGGATCTGCACATGGGTAGGGCAAGGACAGACTGCCACTGTTGGCTGGGGCCAGAAGCGGTGCCAGGCTCTTCTTGGTGGGGGAGTTGGGCTGGGGCTGCACTTGGGGAGGGTGCTGGGGGGGGAGTCTATGGTGAATTTTGGGGTGGCTGTACCCCCCTCCGTAACCCTCCCAATGCCATTGCAGCCTGCCCCCAGCGCAGCCCAGCTCAGCACCCTGCTGAGAAGAGGTCGGCACTACCTCAGCCCCAGCCCACAGTGGCAGTCCGCCCTTCCCCTATGCACAGATCTGTAGGCACATGCACCCCATGCTCTCCCAGGGTGTGCATAGTGACAAAAACCACCCGCCCACTCAGATGCCCCCTGGAAAAGCTGCTCATGGCTCTGTCCTGTGCTCTGCCCTGGCTGCGCAGCAGCACCTGACCCAGCCCCAGCCCCACTCCCTCCCTCCCTACTGGGGCCTCAACGTGCTCCCCTCACACCCCTTCCCTCCCACCCCTTCCCTCCCCGCTTTCCCCTTCCCCCCACAACAGATTTACTGACTGGAAGCTGCTCTCCAAGCAGCCCAGCTGCATATTGGCAGTTGGATCAGTATTAGCTGATATGGCTCATTAAAAACCTGTATTGGCCCAAAAAATCTCTATCTGTGCACCCCTACTTTTTAGTTTACTATTAAAAATCTGGAAAGGTGGAATATAGCACCAACAGCTCCATAGTATTATAACTTAGGGCCCCAGTAAATACCAGATGCCCCAAAATGCTCACAGCCCAACAGCACAAGGATATCAAACAAGGAAGACAAGATAGACTACACTCATGACTGCCAGAGACTGAATATCCTCTATAAGGTACTAGTAATAACAGTACTCAATTTTTAAAGATTCAGATTTTGAGTGGAATATAGCTGGTGTTATATTATTCCTTCTACACCAAAACGGCAGTTATGCTTGAGGTCACAAACACACTTCCCCTTGGTTGGGTATTCCATCATTTTAAAAGTTACTGATCTAATCACTAGCTATGCTATCTAATCTTGCTAAGATGTGTATATAGCCCCCATCACTCCATTATTTGAATGCCTCTCAGTGTTCAATGCATTTCACAGCCGGGGGGGGTGGTGGTGAGAGGAAGCAGGGTCCTAAGGTCTCACTGGCCTAGAAGCAGGGCCAGGGCCTAGGGAAACTGAAAGTCAAGAACCACTATCAGAGACTGCTGGGGTCAGGGAGCACAGAGATCTCAACTGACCTAGGAATGGAGCCAGGATCTAGTGAGACCAAAGGTCAGACACCACAGCTAGTGACCGAGTGGGCCAAAGAGCCTATAGCTCAGGAAGGGCATGCATCAGCCCAGGAGGGTGCCAGAATAAATAGAGGGCCTGCGACCTGGAGGGAGAGAGCCTGAGCCCAGGAAGGCTAAGAAGAGAGGCTAGGATCAGAGGGCAAAGTCTGGGGCCATAGGGCCCAAGTCCAGAGAAAGGGCTGTGTCAACAGGGCCAGAGAGCCCAGAGGTCTGCAGCCCAGGAGGGGTGAGCGTCAAAAGAGACAGGGAGCCCAAAGGTCTTACTGGCCTAGGAGCAGGGCCAGGGTCTAGGCATCCTGAAGGTCAGGGACCACTGCTGGGGTCAGGGAGCCTGAAGATCTCAACTGGCATAGAAGAAGGACCAGGGTCTAGTGAGACCAAAGGTCAGGGACTGCAGCTGGAGATTGGGTGGGCCAAGGTAACCATAGCCCAGAAGTGGTGAGGACTGGGGCTGAGAGCCTGGAGCCCAGGAGGTATATCTGATATCAGAAAAAAGTGTTATCTGTGGGTCATGGGAGAAGGGATGATTGAGCCCACGTTTAGACCCTTAGGCAGCCTCCCTTCTAATAAAACAATTACATCAAAGGCATGGTGGGTAAGGAGGGGAGGGCACCCTAGGATTGGTGCTGGGCAGGAATTGTATGACCACCAGGGGGCATCACAGCTACCTTTAGAGTACAGACCTGTTACAGCAAATAAGACCCCCACCAAAATTATGGGAACTAGGCACCTAGATTCCTGAGGTGCTATTATAAATCTCTCCAGACACCAATATGCATTTGAAGCACCTCTGTGGGGTTGCCCTTTGGCCAAAGTAGTTAGCCTATAGTCAGAAACTTGCAGAGGCCTCCTAGAAGGTGAAATTGTTGCTCTGAACTAAGTGTTTCTTTGGTACAATGTGGTTTGTTTGTTTATTTGCAAAGAATGCACACAAAGCTCCGTATCGCTGAAGGCAGAGGGAACAACAAACAAAAGGCAATATCTTTGCTCAGGATTTTTAAGCCAGACTTTCTGAGGCTTGTGGGGGTTATTTAATTTTATTTTTGGGGGTTTTTTTCTTTTTCTAAATCCCATGGTCTTTGCTTCTTCTCATTGCCCGATACCTTTCTCTTGCTTTCTGAGCCTTTCACCCAGGCATGCACAGCTGAAAACCTAGTAGGCACGGACAGAAGTGCATCTCCCTTCTGTAACTCATGGTGCTTTACAAGAAGCGCCATGAGTTATAGCTCTCTTTGGGACCCAACCAACATTCGCTATTGGTTCCCAGGGGTTGGGAGATGAGGTGCAGTTTAGAGTGGCTGCACCTTTGCAGCTTCTCCCCTCTAGCAATGCCCTTCCCAGCTTTGGCACTGATTTGAGAATGGGAGAGGGGGGCGGGGGAAGGGAGCAGAGGGAGCTCATTCTGGGGATTGCCCAGCCAGCAGTGGAGGGTAGGCTGGGTGGATTGGAGCCCCCACTGGAGGTTAGGGTGGGGTGGCTCCAATCCACCCAACCTACCCTCTAGCATTTGCTGGCAAACCCCCAAATGAGCCCTCTCCACTCCCTTCCCCCTTGTCCCCCCATTCTGAGTTCTGAGAGTCAGGGAGGGGAACAGAACTCAGCTACATCAGCCGAGCTCTGATCCTGGCCACACTGACAGACGTTAATGAAAGTGTTCCACTTTGGAGTGCAATCAGGCTTTTTTTAAAGCACTCTGCAGCTGTGCACTTCTGTCAATGCGATGCTGTAGTGCACTTTCAGTGGCTGACTGAGCAACAATCAGTCATGTTTGTCAGCAACCTAAATGTCCCAGCCACTCTTCTAGGATAGAGTCTTCAGGGTAACCCCCTAAGGGGAAACTGCCTGAGTTACTTAGCCCCTATTCAGTCCTTCAGGTAGAGAAGTGACTTGGATTCCATTGTCTCCACCCACTTTACTCCTTGAAGGAATGTAATTGTTTGTTTATTGTGAATGAAAGGTGGCAAACATGCCCATCAGTTTTAACAAGATCTATGCTTGCCTATTCATGAAAGATGCATTTAATGGTGCCTATTAATCTCTTCCAAGTACAGTACTAGTTTTTAAAATCTGGTTTTAAGTGAGTTGCCCAAGATTACATAAGTGTATTTGCTACAGGCTTCCTATCACATCTCTTGTAACTGATGGGCATTCTTCCTCTCCAGTTCTAGACTGTATGGACTCATCTGGAATGCTAGGATAATCTTTGGGATTTATGCCTACAAAGAAGGGAATAGTTCCAAGGAATATTTTGCAAAGAGAGCTGCAAAGTGTCAGGACCTCTGAAAAAGCAGGTTGCTAGCCTAAATGCTGATGTAGGTATTTAAAGTTGGGCAGCCAACTGAAAATTTTGCCTAGAGACCATATTCCATAGAAAAAAACTTTGCAACCATCTGTATTGGGAAGATGATATCTATGTAAGGAAAAGTCGCTCATAAAAGAATATTTCATCCATAGGAATCCAACCTAGATTTCTGGTCTGCTTGGCAATCACTGTTCATGTTATGCGATAGTTACATGGATATTTTTTTAATGAGAACAAAATGTTCGCTTCAGCTACCAAAAGATCACATAAATCCTGCCATGTGCTAGGATCAGATTGCAGTGAAGTCTGGATATATTTATCCAAAGGCATTAAATATTTATGAAAAACATAGATCAGCGATATTTTTAATATTGTTGAACAACTTACTTTTGACATTTAAGTGACTTATATCTCAAGGCTCTTCTTTTTTTCTTTAAGTCATTTCCAAATAGTGCAATGAATCACTGAAGAAAATGAACACCTAAAATACAGCACTAGAAACTTGTTTATTTTCTGTGATGTGATAGTAAAACCTTGAATCTTCAGCTTATTATTTTGTATTGGAATAACTGGTCTCTTAACAAAAGTGGAAAAAAACAAGGAGGACATTTAAATATGGTTTAGCCACTTAACTACAGAGAAAATGGTATTGCCTGCTGAGGTTTAAAATTCTGTATGTACGTAAATTAAAACATCACCTATTTAAGTACAATTTAGCTTTCCTACGCAGTGCAACCATGGGGAAATATAGTTAGAACCTTTCAGAGTGTAGTCCTCTGTTAGGAAAATCACGCTCCTGTAACTCACTTTAGGCAGAATCTCTCTTTATATTTAGCTGTACAAAACAAACTAATGGCTGGTACAGTAGAAGACTGACTTTGTCTTATGCCAATAGTATAATTTGCATTTCTTGTTTTGTTCAATGTACTGTTGCATGCCATAAGTTACAGAGGGAAATTGGCCCTTTTGTGCTTAAGGATAACAGAGTTTCATTATCAATGCCCCCATTCCATACTCAGCAAGAGTGAAGCCTATATCCACGAATTGTTATTTGCTCTGTTCTAAATATCATGACGACTTCAATAACAGCAGTATTTTACTTTGTTCTGGTGTCTCTTTATAGAAGTAAAGAATAAGCAAAATATTTAGAAAGGTTACAAATAGGAAGGATACTTTAGTAATAAAGCCATGATGCTGCTATCATCACCATATAAACCAGAGTGTTTTTTACAGAATCTGTTATATCACTATAGCAGCACCATTTATAAGGGTAAGTGTTTACTCATTCACTGTTGATGGCTGTTTCTGAAATGATGCTTATTTCTTGCAAAAAATGGTCCTGTTGTCATCCCTGTTTGTAATTTTTCTTTATAAATTTATTCATGGAAGTTTTCTCTTTTTGCATGTTATTTTTAACTCTTTATAATTTACTCCAACAAGCCAGACAAAACATAAGAGCTACTTAAAAAATACTGACTGTCCCCTACCCCCCACAATTTATAGCAGGATGTAATTAAGATGTTTCTTTTTAATGTTTTTTTATTCATTACAAAGCAGTTCAAGTAACAAAATAATAAAAATGAGTGAATTGTTTCTGAAATATATATGCTTTGCTCTTCAGCCCTTTTCTTCTCTGTGAAAGGATTACAATTTGCTTAAGATTATGTAGCATTCAATGATGTATTCATGAATTTTTTATTTTTAAAGCTTGTTTGTTGTACTATAGTAAAATCCTCAACTGAAATCAGAGCCCTAAGGTGCTACGCACTGCACAAACGTGGCGTGAGATTGTCCTGATAGAGAACTTGCAATTTAAATAGATAAGATGGATAAAAGGATGAGAGGATAAAAGAGATGCATTAATGTGAAATGACTTAATGTCACGCAGCAAGTCACTGGCAAGTCTCATCCTAGAACCAAGATATCTTGTCTCCTACTTCAGTGCCCTGTCTTTAGGCCTTTAAAAAAATAAACTAATTATATGAACTATTCTGCTTAGATGTGGTAAAGAAGAGAAATTACATGGTATTGCTTCTGTTTCCTGGTTGCAAAAGCATAACACTTGCTAGGTTTTCATTGCGAATACTCATGGAAAATAAATTTTAAAATGGGTTTTCCTCAAATAGTTGAAATTTACTAGTGGATTTTCTGCAGTATTCTGTTTGATCTAATGAAATGATAAGAACTAACATGGCAAATGGAGGGCATGGTGGACGTTTGAATGGGTGAGGCTGATGTTCAGATGATATATATTTGAATAGTACTATGGAACACTACCAGATTATAGTGGCTAAGGATCTGACCCATGGTGACTCCCTTATACAGGATGGCGCTTACATTCTGTACATGTTGTGCCAGCTTGACCAAATAGGTCTAAAGCCTAATTATCTTATTCATCATTTTCCACACTTCTGAATCCTGTGGAAAAACCCTTTTGGGTTCCCCACATTATGCTTTGGGAACAAAGCTTTCCTACTCCTTTCCCAGAGATTCTTTTGTCTTAATCATTTTCACCCTATACACACAATAAAGAGATAATTATTGTGAATATTTTCTCTTTCAGATTATTTGACTCTTTGAAGGAAACTCTGCCCATGTTAGCCTAGTGGTCAGAATTGCATTTCAACACAGAACGTGCTTGAAAATGTCATTTCGGGGGCAGATAGAAGAGCAGTTCCCCACTGTAATTCAGAATGCTTTGCAGGAAGTGTTCTCGTTACAACGACCCCCTGAGCCAAACAGACGTTCACTGTTGGTTGCCGGGGGAGAGGAATCTAGCTGCTCACTGCAGCCTGCAGCTCATTTCCCTTAGCAATGGCTCCTCCTCCCAGTGGCGGTGCATAGGGGGTGCACGGGGATGCCACGTGCAGTTCGCTCTAGGCCGGGGAATGATCATCCGCATACAAGTGTACCCCCTAACAGATCATACTCCCCACTTAGGTGATGGCTGGCGGGGCAGGGGACCCCTCCCAGTCAGCGAGATTGGCCATGGGGGGATCCCCCCAGTCACTGACTGATCATATGCCCCCCCGAATGAAGTGGTACCAATCGCCCATGCCTCTTTCCTCCCAGCCTGTGCTGTTTTCAGAATGGGTGGGGGGAAAGGGAACAGAGAGAGCTTGTTCTAAGGGTTTCCCAGCTGGTGCAGGAGGATGGGGTGGGTGAATTGGAGACTCCCACCTCAGGGGGGCTCCAATACACCCACCCTAACCTCCAGCAGGGACTGAAAAAAACCCTAGGCCAAGCTCCTTCCGTTCCCTTTCCCCCTTCCCATTCTGAAAACGGCTTGGGGGCTGGTACAAGATACAGAAGAGGCAATGTTTTGCAACATTGTCATCTGAAACCTCAGGAATTGGGAGTTTGGATTTTTGCCAAATCGGCCATGTTTGAAGTGGTCTGCAGCCGTGCACTTGTGTTTGATCACGGCTATAGACCAATTTCTGTGGCCAGATCAGGTGAAAATTGTCACTTCTGTCTGTGCCCTTATTTAAATTGCAATGTTTGAATCCAGTTTAATGATTAAAAGTGTTGCCATTTGTGACATTGGGCAGGCATGACTCTCAAATTACAGCATGTTTTGTACTGCACTTTGTACAGCGACAACCTCTGAAATGTCAAATGTAATTAAGAAATGGACAGAGGAACAGGAACTGTAGTCAGACTCTGCTTGGCTTTCCCTGTGAGCATTCTCTCCATTCCATAGCGGGCATTTCTGGTGATCTAGCCTTTGTGCCTCTTACCTTACAGACTGGTGAGCTGAGCAAAAGAGAGACAGTTTTTTATAAACTACTCCCAACCCCAAGGATCTGTCATTGCAAATAGTCACAACAGCAAATTGTATATCAGTTTAAAACAAAATTCAGAGTTAAGGAAAGAACTGAACCATAATACTGTGCTTGTCTGGTTAACTAAAAATAGATGAGCAAAGAAAATGCAAAGGACAAGTATCAGCCAACACAGCTTCATGAGGAATTATTACAAAAAAATAAGGTTAAATGGGAACTTTTATCAGAACTGTATCAGATTCAAAGCTCATTGAAGTCCTGGAACGGCTACAATTAATTGTAAGGGTCAAAGCAACCCATAGAGGAAATAAAGAACCAAGACAAAAGTATATAGCAACTGGTTTTTATTTATATGGAAACATATTTGAATATGTGCTTATAAGTAACTATATTTAGATCTAGATATGTATACATGCATGCGTGCATGCATGCAATGGGGCTTTTCCTTGATCAGAACATGTAGGAGGCTGTAATACAACCGCACCACAAATACTAATTTGAATGATAATTTAGGGGACTAAGTGCGGTTCAAAATATACCTGTTATAAACAAACAATAAAACTATGGAAACCATAAAGAGTAGTGGCAAATAATTCTCACACCAAACTTAACCCCTAATCCCCACACACAGACCAGAAAAAAGAAATATTCTCAATGGCCAGGACCTGTCTCCTGAGCATGCCTGCAAGAACTATCCATAATATATTAAAGTCAAGGTTACATAAACATGAGACAGAGCTGGGAACTCCTGGTTCAGTTTCTTAACCTTTTTTCAAGCTTGCCACTCCACACCTTCTTTCCACTGCCTTTGTGAAATGGGTGTCCCTGCTGGTTGGCATCTAGTAGGCATCCTTATTGTGAAGAAAAAAAAAAAAAACTGTAGAGACCTGTGGGCCAAGGGAGCTACAGCTATAACCTTACTTAAAATGCAATTAAAAATCCAAAAATAATTATCACTCACCAAAAGGGGAGAGAAAGTTACAGAAAGGATTTATTTTTTAATATGCACTGGGAGTACTCCTAGATAACTGAGCCATTAAGAATGAAAAAGGGATGAAGTTAGCAGTGAGCCAAATATTACTGGGAGATGCTGATATTTTTTTTTAATCTGTCTTTATTGTGCTAAGGAAACAAAATGTTGACAATTTGGAAGCAGGAATGTTCCTGTAAAAATAACTGCTGATGAAGAACAGTAAAGGAATACTGAGAAGGCATGAGTTTATTCAGGTTTCCTGGTAAGATGTAGCTTGGAATTCAGGATTCAGTAAACCAGCTATGGACTAGACTGAGATTTTTGGCCATATCATCTCCATGGCCCTATGCACTTTTTGGCACTTACGCACAATTCGGGATTCAGCATAGCTATACTTGCCCTGCACTTCCCTACAGAGCACATTCAGAAGACTGTATTACAGTTGTGTATAGTATCTGCCGGGGGGAATAGAATTGTTCGGCCATGCATGTAACACTGGGCAAGTCGCAACATTTTAGTTGCAGAAAAACTATAATTAACGGGTGTTAGATGGAAGAAGAGGGCCCTCCTATCTTTTAGCTCCATAGTTTAGTAGTTAGGGTAATAGCTCAGGGAGTGGGAGACTGAGGGTCTTGGTCTAAAAGGTAGGAGCATTTTCCTTCATTTTGCTTCCACCAAATATATGCATAGAATGATCATATATCACCATGGGTGGAAATAGAGTCCCAGGCTCTGCATAAGTACCAAAAATGGAAGTTATGGGGTTATATACTTACTGCTTACATGCACAAAGAAAGGTAACTAGGATTTAGACCTTTATCTCTCTTTGCATCACATTAAGACCAGCCAGGGAAGGAATTATGAATGAGAATATAAATTTGCTTAAGTCTGATACTGATTTCTGTTCTATTCAGGTGATTATACTGCAGCCAGGGTATTCAAGCTTTATTGATGCTTACTTTAAACTAGTTCTCCACTATTTTAATTGTACTGACTTGTTAGGTAAAATCTGAATCCTGTCTTGTCCTAAAAAAAGGAGGGGGGGGTAAAGCCCAAGACAATGAGACTCCTAGGGAGCTGTGGCTCATCATTATTTTTATGTTCATGCTCCACTGTCATTGAAGATGTGTGCATCGACAGTAATTAAATTCACTGCACTACACAGACAAATATACCTTCATAGCCAAGTACAAAGAGGTGTCTCAAAAGGCAAAGGGTTGTAGAAAGGGTGAAATTCTCTTTCACTGGCATTGATAAATGTGAACATGAAAGGAAAGGTTTGCTCATGTGATCGTTCTGGGCATTCGTAACCCCACGCCTTTCTGCACTAGCGCAGTGGCTGCCACACCCAGCTAAGCTGGAACGTTCCCTACCTTTATCCCAATGGCACCATTGGATTCCCTCTTTGCACAAGAAAAGTGGGGGAAGGATGGCATCATGTAAGTAGCTAGCCTTCCCCAGGTCTTTTGTATTGTGGGGAGGGGCAGTAGAGATCATGGATTTGCAGTTGGGCTCAGAGTGAGGCTTTCAGACATGGGACATCATTAGGACTTTGTGCAAGCTCTCCCTCCCCTCCTCCATACCCAAAGTTATATGGTATATGGCTCCCCATATTGGGAGCACAGCAAAATCCACTGGGGACAGATGAAAAATGAAATCTATTATGTTACTCATGTCAAGCAGGCCACATCAACCTCAGTTTCCAGCAACAGTAACCAGATTCCACCCCACTCACCAGACCAGCTGGGAGAAGTGTGCATATACCATGTCCTAGTGGCTTCCTCTCTACACTTTCCACTTCAAAAGATTGGGAAGGGGGAGCCGGAGAAGCTTCAGGGGCAGTTTAAAATGCTGAAACCCCTTAGAAGACCTCCTTTTCCAGCAGCATTACCAGGAAGTAGTAGTTCTTTCTTTCCGCATATCTGCAGCGTTGAACTCTCATTTAATTTCAATCTACCATTTCTGAGATGGGCACCTTGATATCCAATCAGACTGGAAAAAAATATTGCAGGAAGATGAAAACCTATATAATAAAAAAAAAAGAAAAACTTTTCTAGTTGGTTTTGCTGCTGAAATTTTTTTGCCAATCCACATAGATTTAGATACTTTCTATCCTTTGATAATAGCAACAGAGAAGTGAACCCACTGTGGGGAGAGAAGGGATGATATCTTGGGTATTTCTGCCTACAGTCCCTCCTAAAACAACGTTCTTCACTTCCTTGGCTTAATTCCATCACTGTTACTGTGAACCCTCTGTGACTTCTCTTCTGAAAGAGTATAAAGTATGGAGAAGGGGAAGGGACTCGTCACTAGTAGAGACATTTGGAGCATTCCTCCTTCACCACCTCACTTTTTTTTCTTTTAATATTTCTTATTACCTGATTATAATTCTAATTTTTCGAGGATCTAGATTCCCTCCTAAATTAATATCTGTGACCACATCTACATGAGACGCTGACTGTGCAGTAGCTCATTACTACTGTGCAGTAGTATAGCGTGGCATGAAGTCTGATGCGATGTTCCTGCTCAGTAATAATGAGCTACTGTGCAGTCAGTGTCACCTAAAAGCTATTCGACAATGCTACTGCACAGTAACTTCAATTACTGCATAGTCATACAGTACTTGTGTATGCAGTTACTAAATGACTGTGCAGTAACAGTGGCACAGTTAGCATCTCATGTAGACGCGGCCTGAAAGTATCAAACTGCCACGACCTAAACAGCTTAACAACCCATCTCCACCCCATTCACTGGGGTGCTGAAAAGGAAATAAATGAGCAAACAAACAAATGAAAAAATATGGTTGGCTTGCATGAAACAGAAAATATAAAATAAATTAATACTAATTGAGAAATATAATGTGATTCTATGACCCCGCTACATTTTAGCCACCTCACTTCCTGACCCAAATGGTTAGACAGGGTTTTTTGAAAACTGTTTCCACTTATAATGACATATTTTAACAATAATATTAGATATACACATCTACATAAGTTGGAAAATATCTCATCACATGTTCTTTCAAAAGCACACATGTAATGAGTATGAAGAACTTTAAAGAAACAGCAAAGTTTATAATAGGTATGAGCTTGTATTTTTTTTTGCCAGAAAAAAAAATTGTGTCACAGGACAACGAAGAACCTTTTCATAGCTATTAGGCTGAAATCAATGGAAAATATTTATGGTCCCTCACAATCCTATGACA
This sequence comes from Crocodylus porosus, assembly GCF_001723895.1. Lineage (NCBI taxonomy): Eukaryota > Metazoa > Chordata > Crocodylia > Crocodylidae > Crocodylus > Crocodylus porosus. The sequence goes on from NW_017728943.1 coordinate 98,700,772, forward strand.
GAACACTAATCTATCCATGCCACTCTGTTAACAGGGAAGGATGATATCGATACCCAGGATTTGGCAGACAATGTTCCTGCATTAGTAAGATGCATCTTCTCGTACATAAAGCTAAACACTTTGCCTGGCAATATAAATGGGAAGACATTTTAGCCCGTTACAATTTTTCCCTTGAACTTGAGAGCCTGGATTACAAGGCTCTGTCATTGAAAAAATGGAAACTATGAAGCAGTAAACAGAATCAGAAGCACAAATCTTTCAAGGTAAATTTTGAATATGAAATATATATTTTAGAAGACATGGTGTGCATCCAAGAATCACAAAGAACTGGGTGTTCTAGCCATTTTGGACCACTGAGGGAGAGTCTAAAATTGCCTTAATGAATTATATTCCCTGACCTGATGTACATAAAAGTCTCAGCGGAATCTCAGCAGCATAACCACCTTTTGAAATGAGACCACATAGAAAAAGGGCTTTTCTAACTAAAACAAAAGATGGTGCTTTGTTAAAAAGAAATCCTGACACTGATGAATCATAGCTTAGCAGCACTTTAACTGTCAAACTATAGCAATAAAAACATATTGTTGCACTTCAGCTCCTCTTTATTTCATAGGAATAGGAAGAAAGGCTTACTAAAAGCAATCATATGAGAAAAGCTAAAATGAATGTGGCCATTAACTCCCATTGAAAGCTACGCTCGAAAAAGGCAAATCAAATTTGACCATGAAAAGAGCAGTTACACAACAGAATCCTGGAAACCCCTAACTTACGATCAGGAGAATGACTTCATTTAAATGTTGCTAAAATGTGACAATAGCAAATACCAGGAATACCACTGGAAGCACTGATCAAGTAGAGTTGCAGACAAACTTTGAAAAGCTTGAATTCATCACAAACATGAGACAATGCCCAGAACAACTTTGCTTACAGACTTTGACACCTGTCTAAGCTAACACCCAGGACTAACGAATAGCCAATTAACATATGGCACACGCATTTACTCGGAGACTATCATGCTTGCTTTTGTTGCAATGGCCAAGACAGCTCACTGAGAAAGGAGAATGAATCAGTATTAATGACAGTTAACATGTTCTCCAAGGCCCTCTACACGTTTTGTTTATGGTCTGATTAACGTTACCTGAAGCATAAATGGGCAGAGTATTATATGTGTACCTGATTTAAGGCATCATGAAATGGAAAATGATAAGTATAAAATGATAAAAGTATTTTCCCTTTAACATAGAATTTTTTTTTAATGGCATCTTAAATTTAATGTGTGGGCAGGGCTGACAGGCAGCTGATTGTCTGTTCCAAGGCCAGGAGCACATAGGGATTTGGCATGGGCCCCAGGCCCAGCAGTCAGCTGATTGTCAGCCCTGCCAGAAGGTGGAGAAGCCAAAGGGCTTCCCTGCTGGGAACCAAAAGGGTAACACACAGGCTCCTTTTGGGAGCCTTTGATCCCCTGTGCCTGGCAGCCTGGCCAGAGCTGCTGGATGCAGCTTAGTCTGGGGCTGGCAATCAGCTGATTGGCTTCCTGGGCAGCCTTAGTGAATTGGACCCAGTACTCTCTGAATGGGACTGACAACTGATTATTAGCCATGGGACAACACAGGGGGCAGTTCAAGACCCCATTCAGCATGGGGGGCAGAATCAACAATCAGCTGATTGTCACTCTTGGCCAGGCACTTGTCTTTCAACTAGCTGGTGCCAGGCGAGCCTGGGATCATGTCCCTAGGCTCTCCCTGCAATGTCAAGTGGAAAGGGTGTGATTGAGATTTGATTCCTGATCCAGAAAATGTCCTTTCGGCACTCATGCACACAACTGCTAGGAACAGAGTAGATTAATACTACAAGAGAAGCCTTCAGAAACCACTCTCTGCACATGCTGAAAATAAATAATCAGTATAATAATGTTCAGAACCAAACAGCTTATTAGCAACATGCCCCAGCATCTCCCTTCTGGTTATATATGGATTTCATAACAATCGCAAACTAACGTGAACAACAAATACTGACTGGAAGACAAACTGTACAACATGGGGCATAGTTCCCATGGTGGAAATTTCATTGTCTCCTGTAATTACAAGGAATTAATTAAAAGAATTCATTAGAGGGGAGATATTCACTGCACTATTAAACAGGAACTCATGCTCAACTTAAAGGACTTGTACTTCTTCTAAGCAGGAATCATTATTTAACCTCAAGCACACCAAAATATTCATAAACAGTGTGGATCTTCTCTCCAGGAACAGACAGTGTATCACAACACTCTAATTCATAAACCATTTCCAGCCCAAAAATCAGAAATACTTAGTGCACCACACAATAACTCTTTTAACATAAAATGTAAAACAAACCTTGTCTGTTTAAAGAATGCATACCTATTGGGCCAGATTGACCAATGCATTCTTGTTGCTGTAGTGATTAAAGCAGCTGGGAAATATTAACCTGGGCTTCTGGCTGCTTTGCAGTGGTAGAGCAATACTCAAGCATACAAATGAATCTGTTCCCTCATCTAGGGCAGAGGTTCCCAAACTTTTTCTTTTGTTCTAGATTTACCAAGTCTCCCCCCTCCCCCTTCTCCCCACCTTCTAGATTTACCAACTCTCTCTGCGTGCCCCTAACGCCATCCATTTTATATTTGAACCCCTTAAATGCCAGTTATTATTATAATGAAAATTAAATCTGCCATTACACAATTTCTCCTGCGTTATCTCCCACAGAGGTCTTGTGTGCCCCCAGGATTACATGTACCACACTTCGGGAACCCCTGATCGAGAGAGTTAAAACACTACAAATGTTCCTCAGAGAAAAACTAGTGGGTTAGATTCTCAGGTGGCATATATCAAGGTTGCACCATTGCCTACGTCTTGTCCCTAAAACATGCTCATCCCCAGGTCATGCCAGTATAACTCTTTCCTGCACACGATCCTGCATTATAGTGAAGACTGTAAAGAGGTATTTGTGGAGATTATACAAAGTATTCTTTACAGCCTTCAGTCATGGGATTCCAGGAGTGGTCAAACTGAATAAGGATTGTAGAATTTGGCCCCAGATTATTTTCTTTTAAATACAACTGCTGTATCATGCTCCTTTCAATTTACAGAAGTCTAATTAAGTGAGGTAAGATAAAACACGGCAATGACATTTATTTCTTCTTTCTCAGGCAGCTGAAAGTTGAATAGAGGACTCAGCTAATTATAGCTAGCAGTCATCTGAGTCGACGAAAATCACGGCAATATTGAAATACTTTGATACCATAGTACCTAGCTCTTTACATAGTAAGCATCTGCCATGGATAGGGATAACTTTTCACAGACAATTCCCCTTCATCCCCACCAAAATAAAAGGCAGGGAGAGTTGATTCAAACTGGGTAAACTGGAAGGGAAATTTCTTTTCCTCAATGGCCAATGTTTGTCTACAGCAAATTATGAATTTATTTTAAAAATTACCTGAAATGTGGACCCACATTGACTACATAGTCCTCTCTCAACTACAACATGTAAGTCTTATGGAAGTTATGGGCAAAATCCCATTCTGTGCAGCTGGGGACAGAACTGGACTTGCACTTTTGTACAAAAATGCCAGTAAACAGGTGTGCCATAACTTCATGGAAACATTCTGTTCAACAAACTATGTACTAGGCCTGTGCGAAGTGACTAGTATTCGCTTCAGATTCAGAAGCGGCCAATTCAGGGGACAGTGATTTGATTTGGTGATTCAAATCACTGTCCTAAATTGAGTCAGCCAAACCTCTAAATCACACAGGCCCCATCCCCCACCCACTCTCCCAGCCCAGCTCGCCCCAGCTACCGGCTATTTGGGGAAAAAAAAGACCCGACTCATCAGCTGTCACTGGGCAGGGGGCAATCCCCGCTGCCCCCCACTGCCCCAAACCACATGGGGGCTCTGCCATGAGCCTCCTGACCTTTGCCCCCTGTCCCAGCCACCCCATAGCTGCCCTGCCTGACACAGCTCTGGCCCTTCAAAAAAAAAAAAGCTTCAACTCACCTGTTCCTACCAGGCAGGGCGTGATCCCCGCTGCCTCCCACTGCCCTGCACTGCGTGAGGGACTCTGCATGAGCTCCCAGAAAACCTGAGGCTGCTTCAGCAGCTGGTGAGAGTGGGTTTTTGGTTTGTTTTTTTTTAAGAGAGCCAGGGGCTGCGGAGGGTAGGCAGCCATATGAGGGCTGGGAGAGCAGGCAGAGGTTGGGGGTCAGTCGGGGGGCTGAGGGAGCAGGCAGGGGATGGGGCCTGGCAGGGGTCTCCCCATGGTCTCTCCCCACTCCTCCAGCCTCTCCTCCCCCGCCCCTACTTACCAGCTCCGAGTCTAGCTGCAGATCCCTGCTGCAGCGAGCGGGGACTGCCTGAATTGACAAAGCTCTCCGAATCTTTTCCAAATCAATTTGGAGAGCTTCGAATCAATTCAGACCTTTTAACTGGTCCCCTGATTCGATTCGGATTTAGAGATTTGGCTGCCAAATTGGGCTAAATCAAATTAGCACCCAAAGCTTTGCGCAGCCCTGCTATGTACACATATGTTAGCATGTGCTTTTCAAAAAGTTAGTCTTCTTAAAAATTTAAGAGAAAATGGGGCAGAAAAGTTGTACAGAAACTTCTACAATTGACATTTTAGCTGAGGGCACTTTTGTGTTATATTTCTGATCAGTGAAGGGCAAAATGACGATTTTTTACATCCTCAAAGGCATTGCTTCAGAAAATATATGGCACTGCCATATTTCAGCAGCAGCCTCTTTCCTGTGAGGGCTATATATTTCCACAACGCAATTTCTGGGTAAGTATGTGTGTTTGAAAGTAAACGTCTGCAAAAAAAGTAGCATCCAAAAGAGACCACCTGTGGGCTTAGACCTGGGTAATAAATTCTCCCACTGGTGTCTTCAAAGATGTGGAATGACAGGACAGATCTGTAGCTCCTGGGTTCTTGTTACACCCTAGTACTGGGCACCGTAGTACTGGGTTCTCTGTGTGGTGGGCAAATAGCAAGTATGTAGCCAGATTTTAAAATAAGGGAAAAAGCTGAACACAGCTTTTCCCATTCTTCTTGGCTTGGTGAGAGTTTTTACTTGTGTTTCAATACCTTAACCACTGTGTTGTGCATATAGAGAGGCTGCAGTGATGTCACAGAACAAGTCTTGTATTACATCCTGTCCATGGTGTTACCTGGGGTTCCTGTTCTTGAGCATGCCCTGTACCCCTCCCCCCACCCCCGGTCCCACTTCCATGTACCAAAATAGGTAATGAGGCAGTACAGGGTTGCTAATGTAACTTAAAACAGAAGTAATCCACAAAGTTTAAAGCAAAATCTCTCTTGGTGAAGTCTAATGAAAATATGTTAAGAATGATTCTCCTCCTACTCATGCCAGTGTAACCCCTCCAGACTTCAATGATTTATCTGAAGAGATGTAGTGGCAAAAAGAGAAGGATCAGACTTGCAGGGTTGTCAGGGAAAGTTCACTCCAGAAGTGAGGACACTAGCCATATAATGGCAGAAGTAATTCATTCTTCAAGACAGGAGTGAAACCTGAAAGAGTCAGCAGAGCTGCCATGTAGAACTAGTAAAATGCCTTTACTTACATGTAGCAATGCCTTCAAAATGTCAGAGGGGATCCATTCTTTCTTAATTCTCAGTATCATCTTGATAGTTAAAGCAGCACTTTAGTGACATGGCTTGGTTGGGAGCAGGAGTGCACCAAACTGTGAGCATGAAAATCCCTTTAAAGTAAGCTGTTTCTGTAGAACTTGTTGTAAAGGGGTCAGACCCTCAACTGCTGCAAACTGGCAGGGCAATATCCAGAGGGATTGTAGTAACATGCTTACATCCTCCTTTTGGACCATGGTGCAGTCTGGGGAATTTAACAATGTCCCTGAAGCAGGTAAGAATCCTGCCTTCTTGGCACAACCTCCCACCCCTCTCCCTATTCCTTCCTTCCTCTGTTGCCACTGTCCCTGGCTACAGGGGCAGCTACACAGCTACTCCTGCCCTGGCCCAGCTGGGCTGTGCTGGGAGCTGGGCTCAGCTGGGGACAGTAGCTGTAGCAGTAGCAGCACATTCCTCCTCTCTGTCTACTCTCCCCTGGTATTCCTCACCAGCCGAAGAGAAAGTGATTCCACCTAGTATTGCTACTGTCCTCATCTGAGCCTAGATGCCACACACCTCCGTCCTGAGTGGAGTGTGGCAGCAATGACCAGAACAATAGCAGTGGCAGGCAGGTCTCTCCTTCTGTGGTCAGCAGTGCCTGTAGAGAGTGTGATGGGGGGAATGGTTGGGGAGGAGAGGTGCCACAGAGCACAGAGGAAAAGCAGAAGGGTGATTTTTATCTGATTCTGAGACAAAAACAGTCTCTATGGTGTGGTCTGCTTGTCCTGGTGGAGGAAGGGGGCTGGGACCAGGGGTACGGTCACACCTGCAATGTTGGTCACTGCTCCTTTAAATCCCCTCCCCCTCCTTTATAAAATCTTGGATCTGTGTATGTAAACTGCCATAACTCCTTCAGCTTCAGTGGAATTATGCTGATGCATGCTGATTCAGCTAGGTCTGTAAACATGGGGGATGAATCCCTCAAATGAGAAAAGATCCCTTAGGGTATGCAGAAGAGGGAAGAAGTGATACTTCTTAACCTTTGTCCCTGCTTCACTGTCAGTGCCAAAAAGAAAACATGAACAAATACATAAATATGTATTACTTTTTAATTGTTCATGGCATTGTGAGGAGAAACTCCAAGTGCTAATTATGATGATGAAAAGTAAAAGTATTTTCCTGGCAATAACATACCCTTTTTTTTTTGGTTTGTTTATCAGTTGCTTTCTTGTACATCCCAGAACATCATTTCTAGTTTCCATTTATATGCTGGAAGCATAATTTACAGCCGTCCTTGAGAAAACTGCTGTAGCTTCAAAAAATACTTTTCTTTTCCTGGTTTTAAAAGCAATAACTTTTTGTCTTTTCAATCCTCTGACAATTGCACTCACAAAACTATTCCCAGAGAAGGATAATGACTTTCTTACAGCCGCAATATATCAGTCCACTCCGGGAAATGTTGCTGGGATTTGCCATTACAAGAGATATGATAGAAATCAAGTGCCTGTCCACAGAGGCCTCACTGTTGGGTTGAACTATCACACTTCCATTTAAAGTCTTAATTGTACAAGGAACAGGAGGAAGTGAAGTAGATCCAGGGGGGGATCTGCACAGAAAGAAAGAAAATTGTTAGACTGAGGTTGCTGCAGACAGACACTGCTCTGCCACCATCCATTTTGAGAAGGAGGAGCAAGACTATATGATCAAAGCAACCTTCAAAGAGTTGGTTCCTTGAAGCCCAAGGGTCCAATTCTGTTCTCACATACTGTACCAGGATAATGTAGTCCAACACCCCTTGGAAAAGGAGTCTGATCTATTTAGGTGCTTCTCTAGCCCAACATCGATAGCTGGGAGCTTCACAGTCATGAATGGGTTTTATCTTCATAACACTCTGTAGGAAAGTTATCTCATTTACAGAATTGAGGGGTAAGGTAGCTTAAGTGACTTGCTCCAAGTCACACAGGGATGCAGTGGCTGAGCAGAGAAATGAGCCAAGGCTTATGCCCATGTTCTGTTCCTGAGGGTAGGGGAGGCCAACATGTGGCATGCATGCCACAAGTAGCACAGGCATGTCATGGAGGGGACAGGCAGCACAGCAGCAGATAAAACAGGGAGCATAAAACAGAACAGCAGATCAAGCTGGGCAGAGAGCAGAGCATCAGAGCAGGCAGGGGGAGAGGAGTGGCACTTGGCAAGGATGAGGGACTAATTTGTGGCACACCTGCTCAACAGGTTGGCCCCTACTGCCATAGGGGATCCTATATTTGTAAGACAGTGGTTCTTAACCTATTTGCCATAGTGGGCCACACTTGTAGTTCTCAATGTGTTATGTGGGCTGTAACGCACAACTAAGAGCCCCACTCTCCCAGCTGCCAGAACTATGGGACCAGGGCCAGGGTCTGCAGCCCCCTGCCCTGACCAGCAGTATTTGAGCCTTGGCTACCACCTCGAGGAGGTGGCAGTTGTTGCAGCCAGAGTGGGGATGGGGGAATCAGCACGTATCCTGATTCCCCCATTCCCACAGGTGGTATGGCCAGAGTAGAGCCTGTGAGGAAGGGCAAATGTAGGCTGTCTGCTGCAGGCCCAGGGCTCCCCAGTCTGCTGCCCTCCCCCTTGATGGAACCCAATGCCAGCAGGCAAGGAGGCTCAGTGCCACCACCAGGAGCCCCACACCAGCTATACCACCATAGCAAGGCACCCCCTGCCCATCTGGCGATAGTGGTGGTGTGGAGTTGTATAGTGGCATGGCCAGCATGCCGCTCCCAGCAGCAGCATCAAGTCTTCCCACCCACTATATTGTGGAGGCCTCCAGAGGGGAGGGCAGCAGGGTGAGTAACCCGAACCCCACCACAGGCAGCCCATATCTCCCCACACACTGCACACAAATCTGGGGGGCACATGCGCACAACTGCTTCCCTCCCTGGGAGTGGATGCAGCACCCCGGAGCCAGCCCCCACACAGCCCCCCAGATGACTTGCCTGTGGCTCCATCCCACTCTCCCCAGCTGGGCCCTGCAGCTGCATATTCACACCCCAGCCCCAGGCTCCAAGCACCATCCCAGCTGGGTAGCACCTCCAGCCCCAGCCCTGCCCTTGCCTGCCCTATTCAACTCCATCCCTTACCATGGGGGCCTCCATCTGCTCCCCTCCTCCCTTGTGCATAGACTTATCTGGAGGGAGCTGGTCTCCACACTGCTGCCACATGCATGTGTGTATGTGCACATGCCCATGGCGCCTCCAGGCTCCAATTGCCCTCCTGCTCCCCCAGCCCCAAGCAGCCCTTTGCAGGCTGGAATTCTGCCAGGAGAAATTCACTGTTTCCTGCATTTTTCTCCCTGACTCTAACAAACTGTGGGCAGCAAGCTTTACTTTTTTTTTTTAAACAGGATGTCACATGGGACATAGCGGTGTTCTGATTGGGTCGCATTCAGCCCATGGGGCTCAGGTTGAGAACTATTGTTGTAAGATCAGCCCTTATATTAGGAGCAACTTCATCCAAGTCTGTAGAACTCTATAAACTATGGTGTGAGATTGATGGAACTGAGAAAATCAGACAGTGCAAATCTTTAGACTGAGGCCTAGAAAAATTGTGTGGGATGGGTGTTGTTCCTCCTGGTATGCCTGTGAATAAAATAAACATATCAGACTTTTTGCTTTCTGTATTCATTAAAAAGCAATTATCTATAACTAATAGTTAAATTTTATTTTGCTACCTGTTTCACAAAATGTAGAAATTGTATTATTTTTAAATACAAATGATTTTGTTCCTAAAGCTTTGATCAGATTTAACAGAAAGATCAAATTACCTTGTGGTTAAATTAAAGGCCAGATGCTGAAACTAGTAACTGCAATTAATTAGGTGCAGAATTTGATGCTGAAACTAGTAACTGCAATTAATAACTGCAATTAATTACTGCCAGGTGGGCAGAAGTGCACCCTGCCCACCTGGCAGTAGCAGGGGGCACAACTCCACACCACCACTACTGCCAGATGGGGAGAGGGTGCTTTGCCATGGCAGTGTGGCTGGCGTGGGGCTCCTGGTGGTGGCTAATACATTTATATCAGAAGGACATGAAAAATACTGAGGGACCCAGAAGAGCAAAATAATGGAAGATCTGCACTCTGCTTGGTCCTTTTCATTTTAACTGCATCTCTAGAATGTAATAAATTACATTTTCTTTTCTTCTTTTTCTCTTTAGACATGTCGTTTGGCAAATCATACAAGTACCATATCAGTGAATTGATACATATCATTTTTCCTTCTGCCAAATTTACACTAAACATAGACAGAAAAACCTGCTTTGCAGTGAAATGAATGCACTGAAGGTCCTATTAATGAACGCACAAAAGTATGAAATATAGAACACCTAGAAGTTCTCAGAGATTGCCTTCCATTTCATTTTTATATCTTTGTGTTCTGAGCATGTTGGATTAAGAAGCATTTACATTTCATACACAAGGATTATTTGTTTCTAAAACACAGTAATCCTGGCTGCATAGGGTAGCCTAACAATATCTTGCTGTTTTCTTTGATTTGTGCTAGGGGTGGGCAACCTTTTCCCACTGTGGGTCACTGCTTATGATCCAGCCCCTGCCACAGCCCTCATCTCCAGAGCCCCTTAGCAATCATCAGATCCTAAGAAGGGAATAGATAGAAAAACAAGGTGTGAGAACCCTGCAGATGCCTCCTCTGCTGCAGCGGTGATAATAAATTGAATACAGCAAGCAATAGGACCCTGAGTGTGCTGCTGATTGCCTGAGATGTGACAGGTCAGATCCAGTGTCTTCACAGGCCAGATCTGGCCCACAAGCCATAGGCTGCTGACTTCTGTTTTATGCTATAATCAACCTAATACATCTATGGGGCCTGATATCCATCCAGAGTATCTGAATGTTGCTCCACTGAAGTAAACAGAGTACACAAATGTTTTGATCTGACTCTAAATTTCTATTTGTTGCTTTACATTAGTAACCTAAATTCTCCGTTCAGTTATACAATTGCAGCTGCACTGACTTTAGTGGGAAAACTCCAGTGTAAATGAAAGCAGAATTTTCCAAATCCTATTATATTGGTCATATTCTGATTTGGATTTATGCTCAAATCACTTAGAATAACTCTTTTGAAGCAGGTGGCATTACTTTGGATTTACAACAATACAACTAATAAAAGAAATTACATGCTAAGTGGCCACATCTACACATGTGCTTTTCTGTGGAGTAGATTAATTAGAGTGTAGCAGGCTTACCTTTTTGGGGCTTGGGTTGAGTCCCAGGCTCAAGGGTCTGCTTTTTGATTAGTGGAGTTCACCCACCAATCTGGAGGCAGCACAAGGGAAGCAATGCCACGCCCTTTCCTGAAGGGAGGGGGCAAAGAGCAGCTGGACCTGAACTGGAACTGCACCAGCCAGGTCCAGAGAACTTCAGGGGTGGAGCCCCTGAAGAGTATAAGGGGAGTGTGCTCAGCATGCTGGGGAGAGACAATGAGGGACAGTGAGGAGAGAGGAGCTACAGAGACAGCCATCCTCGGGACCCCGCTTGAAAGGGAGTACCCCCAGTGTGAAACTGGGGGACCAGAGCCTGCAAGGGTTTGGCTCCTGTGTGAAAGAGAGAGCCCTGGGATGCCCAGGGTGGGGTGCCAGACCATCGAGGAGAGCTGAAGGTGCTGCTGGAGAGCGGCTCTCATGGGATTGGCCTCCAGGGGATGAGCCTTGGCTGCTTCAGAGAGGAAGTGTGACTTTCTGGGGAAGTGGGTCCTACAGGGGAGGCAGGCACAGGACAGGAAGGTCTGCTGCCTCCACCCTCCATTGTGGGAGGGGCATGTCCACCTCCCAGGGCCCTAAAGGGGAGGGGCTCCAAGGAAACCCCTCGGGGAGTACACTCCCTATTTTGGGTGATTGTTGTTGTGTCAAGGTCTATATAGCTATGGGTATTCTTAAAGGAAGTTTATATGGTTTATATGTTCTTAATGTGTTAATATGTATATTTGTATTGTTACTGGGTAGGTCTAGGAAATATTATTAACTTATTTGGGTTATATAAGTTGATTCCCCATATGTGTTTTTCATGTTGTAACCTTAACTATCTTGGTTCAATGTATTTATTATTATATATGTTGTAAGTCATATGGTTTATGTGAATTGTGGGTCATTATATGTAGTGTCATATGCTAAGCTTTATTGTAAATATTTCATGCTTAATCTTAAGTATTTATTATAGTAATAAATTGTATATAGTTAAGCACTCAGTCTCGGCCTGGCTCTGTAGAGAGGAGAGGGAACTGCTCTAGTAGCTGGCCCCTCCATCAGCACCCTGCCTGACCTCTGCCACTGTCATTGGAGGACAGGGAACACCCCCTGGGTGTACCTGGGCCACAAAAGTAAAGCATCATCATCTGCATGTGATGCTATTAGGCTGCAGTAAACTAATTTACACCTCAGTAAGATAGTACTATCAGAGACAGTACTATCTTTAACTGTGTGAATGCTAACTGCGGGCATAAATTGCATGTGGTCAGCTCAGCCAGTGGGGGGGCAGACTCCTGCCTGCTGCCTAGCCACATGGCTCCATACTTTCACCACCCTCGTGCCCCAGTCAGCCCCTCCACTGCCCAACACCACCATCGGGTGTGTGGGGCTGAGTGGCCCTGGTATAAACTGCTCTGCCACAACTGAAATTGCAGGTGTTATGGGCGCATATATAGATGCAGCACCCGGCAGTAGTTTACTTCAGGTCAAACTGCTCTGGAGTTTATTGCTTTGAATTAATTCTATGTGTAGATGCACCCATCCCTCTCCTTGTGAGAAAGTTTTTCCTAATATCCAACCTAAACTTCCCTTGCTGCAACTTGAGACCATTGCTCCTTGTTCTGTCATCTGCCACCACTGAGAACTGTCTAGCTTCATCCACTTTTGAACCCCCCTTCAGGTAGCTGAAGGCTGCTATTAAATCTCCCCCTCAGTCTTCTCTTCTCTAGACTAAATAAGCCCAGTTCCCTCAGCCTCTCCTCATAGGGTATATGGCCCATCCCCCTCACCATTTTTGTTGCCCGCTGCTGGACTCTCTCCAATTTCTCCACATCCTTTCTGTAGTGAAGGGCCCAAAACTGAACACAGTACTCCAGATGTGGCCTCACCAGTGCTGAATAGAGGGGAATAATCACTTCCATTGACCTGCTGGCAACATACATACTAATGCAGCCCAGTATGCCGTTAGCCTTCTCAGCAGCAAGGTCACACTGTTGAATCATATCTAGTTTATTGTCCACTGTAACCTCCAGGTCCTTTTCTGCAGAAATAAGGATCAGAAATAATGTGGAGCAATGAACTCTGCCACATATTGTGTCAGAGTTTACTGTTCCCAGGTGCACTGTCTCAGTCACAACCCGAGACTGCAGCATCTTGAGCTGGGTCAGAGAAGCCCTGGCTAGCAGAGGGTCTGGGGGTCAGCCTGACAGCCCAGGCCTGCTCCAACCCAGGTCAACATGCTATGGAGGATCTGGCTAGGGCATGAGGGTGCTTCAGCATGGGGCTATCCAGCAGGCAGCCCCCACACTGAAGCACCCTCATGCCTCAGCTAGCAGTGCCAGCATCTACACATGCAGTGCTGTGGAATAAAAAAAATCCACAGCAGGTTAGTACTTGTATTTAAGGCCACACATATAGATGCTAAGATTTTTACTGTGGAGCTAATTAGGCAACTGCAGTAAATGTCTCATGTAGATGTGCCTGTGGGCTGCATCTACATTATACACTGTGCAGTCTTTGCTATACAATCATATTAATACTAAATGACTGTGCAGTAACCTGAGTTACAGTAGCATCAATGAACAGCTTTTTCATGATGCTACCATGCAGTAGTTTTGGGCTACTGTGCAGTCAGCTTCTTGTGTAGACACAGCCCCTGAGTACTAATCATTGACTGTTTTAAAAAAATTAAAGTATTTTTCTCAGTCTGGATTGTAGCAAATTACTTCTTCTGCTGTGGGATCAGTTAATGAAAGAATGCTGAAGAACAGTGTGTTCAGCATCCCCAAAGGCACTGGAGAAACATGGGGGTGGTTTTTTAGAGGATAGATATTTTGGTGTCTACCAACATTTAACAAAAGGCTTCAGAAAAAAGTGAATTTGTCTCTAGCCATTTGTCTAAACAATGAGTTGGCAACGAGGAACCTAAAAAATGAACTCTCCCTTTTGGTTTCTATTATGAAAATTGGAAAGAAGAGGGTTATTTTATTCTCCTTCTGACCCTGTGCTAGAAACAGCACTTTATTTTATTGACTTGGAGTAATGCACTGCTGGGACCTATTGACTGCACCAAACAGTTTCACTGGAGCAGGTATTTAGAGTGCTCATTATAAAAAGCTGTATGCCTTTGAGCCATCCATTTTTTCTCTTTCTTGCCATAACTCACCTAAGACTAGACATGTAGCTTTTGTGCCTCTTCAAGAGCTACAATGCTGACAACTTCAGGAACAGCTGTAATGCTGCATACACTTTAGTGCTGGCAGAATCTAATCTAGCATTAGAGAGATAGATTAGATAGTGTTTGTGTAAAAGATATTCTGCTAATGGTTTTTCCATACTCACTGGGCACATCTACATGTCTGCCTGACTGTGCAGTTGTTACTGCGCAGTCATTTAGTACTTGCTAAAGTACTTGTTGCTACTGCCCGGTAGCGGTGGCTTCATGCCTGAGATGCTAGCTTCTCATGTAGACATGCCCACATTGGCTAGTCTCATTTTGCATCTGTTTTCCAAGCCATTGCCAGAGTTTCCTTCATTCCATTTTAAGTGCCACATGGGTGGGGGGGAATTCTTTATCAAAAGAAACTTACATAGTCTTGAGGCCTCTATTCATATGTACTCAATTTAGTTATTTTTTTTTAAATTGACAGTTTTGTTCTCCCTTCAGAGTAAGCATACACTGACTACATGTTTGAATCATAGGCTGTCTCTCTCCCCTCTGTAATACCACACCAAATGAGGTGCACGAGCTGACAGTCCCCGGTTCAAATTAGAGAGTACTAGTGGTAAGTTCTTCTTGAATCAAACTCCTTCCTATCTCTTGTTTTGACAGACTATGTAGATTGTTGGCTGTTTGAGATGGGAATTTTCTCTAAATGGGTCTCTATAAAATACCAGACAGTGTAAGCCTATTTTCTATGGGACCTTCAGGTGGTCCTGTGGTAGTACTGTGACAATAACAGTAATAATACTGTTGTTTACTGTTATTGTTACAGTACTGGTGGAACTGTGACAGTAACAGTAACTTTTTAGGTCAGTGAATGGCAACTTTTTCTGGCTGCAGGCAGGGATGACCCAGCTGAAGTCAGAGGTAGGGCGGTAGGTGCTAGGACCTGGCTGCCATGGCTGCTCTCACATCTCTCTGCCACAGCACAGGGGAGTAGTCCTCTGCTGGTGCTTCTCCCCACCATAGCCAATGCCAGACACCATCCAAGTCCAACATCTGCAAGCTAGATCCAATGGCTCCATAAGCCAGGTCCAGCCTGTGGGCTGTAGGTTGTTAACCCCTGTTTTAGGGATCACGTTTAATATTATAATGGCACTCAGGATCTTCACATTTGCTGTCCCTCTCACTCCATATTAAATATGATCAGTTTGTAAGCAAAATTACTCGTTTTCTAAACACCAAGAAATTTGGCCTGAGATCTGAAATTCATGGGTTTTTTTCTTTCCCTGCACATCATTGTTTTCCCTGAAATCTTATTTTCTTCATAGTATGTCCTTATCTACCACAGCACACCCCAATGTGCTCCAAGCCCATTTTTAATCATACCTGTGCACTGAACAGAGTGCCTTTGTTTTCAGTTTATACACCTGAGCAATCAGAATTCACAGGAATACAAGATCACACACCTGGCATCTGCCACCGTTAAAACAAATCCAACATTTAATCAGGAGGAGGAAATTGTTTCGACAGCAAATAGAATCACTCCCCTCTTGTCTTACAGGTCACCCCACCATGCAAAAGTGAGGCAGCTCTGACAGCTGGAGAACTGTTGTTGCTCTACAGTGTACAGGCAATCTCTGGTAGCACAGATGGGATAATTGATGGCTCTAAATCATTTTCCTTCAACACAACTGGCATAATCAGAGAAAATGGGGTATGGCTTGGACATTTCCACATACTGGCTATTCCTCAGAAAATAAGAGAATGGTCCTTTGTGACTATAGACAGTATGTATATGCTAAAGCAGTGGTTCTCCAACTGTGGTCCGCAAGGCCGTGGTAAATTATTTATAGCTGGACAAAGGATTGCATCAGGTTCCTCCCACATTCAATTACAAATGTTATGACAAGGTTGTTTATTGAGCCATGAGAACATCTGACAGTTCATAGCTCGTCCAAAAAGCATGGGCAGTACTATGTTGGAGAAGCTAGGAGGCTGCTTTATGTTACACCAGAGCTAGATAGGCCACTCCCCACTGTTAAAACATTGCCAACCTCCCATCTCTGGGTAGACATAGGTCTCCTTTGAATGTATCCAAACTCTAGGTCCTACATGCACTACCCAATTCCCTGAGCCTGGGTAGTGACTAGTTACTATTCTCAACTCTGGCTCTATAATGGCTTGTAAACACTGCCTCTGTACTATGCCAAAGACTGCTGCTAAGTGCTAACTCACCTGATCCTGTTCAGCAAATGCCAAATCCCAATGATGCCCAGGAGCAAGAACTGTCAACCTGTGGCACCTGAAGCAGCCTCTATGTATGGCAGATCGGGGAGGGGACAGGCAGCAGAGGCAGATGCGGCAGGAAGCAGAAAACCAAACAGCAAACTAAGCCAAGAGTTCAGGGAAAGAAGAAAGTAGAGCAGCAGATCAGGCAGGGAGCACAGGGCTGGAAGCAGAAAGCATAGCAACAGATTGAGCAGTGGAAAGGGATTGGAGTGGCACTTGGGGAGGGTTTGGGGAGGGTTTGAGTTGTGAGATGTCTGCCATGAAAGTTGGGCCCCCACTGCCCTAGGAGGGCCCTGCACAATAAATATACTCAAAGCAGAAAGCCTGAAATTATCCTGGGGTCTGTGCTCAGGGGTACTCTAAGGCAGGTATATTGGCTCATTTTCAGGTGTTAAGAGTGCACAGAGTGGAAGCCACACTTCCAGTGATGGTTACAAGCAAAGCCGGGCAGTGGCGCTGACTGCTTGCCAGCCCTGCCAGCGTCTGTTTTATGACACTCCAGCAGATAGTGGAAACTCAAAATCTCCTACTTTTTCTGTTTCTCTCTATTTTGACAAGTCTTTCTTGGCTGCTGCTGCTTTTTTTTTTCTATCTAGAAGGCATCACAGCTTTTATTTTCTTTCCTTGAAGGATCTCAAAGTGAAAGAATGTGTGTGGGCAAGTGTGTGTGAGCATCTAGTAGAGCCCACAAGGGGGGAAGCTGACAGAAGGAAAAGTTCTCTAGGTTTACATAACTTTAAATGCTGTTTCATAAAAACAGCTTAAGCCTGTGCCTTGTTTGTAAATCCTGAGAGCCTTTTAGGCTGTCATCTAAAATCTCTCACGAAGTAAAAAATGTCAAATTTCTGTTAAATGTGGAATGTTCTGCTCATGCCTGCTACAATTAGACCTGGGCACAGGAAGGCAATTTTGCTCCATGGACAAGATTTTTAAAATGTGGGCTTGTTCTGATTTGGAACAAACCCAAGTATTTCAGCATTTTCTGCTAAAGGGCAGGCACACAGTTTTGAAACAGTCCATCCGAGGGGCTCCCCTAAAGTTGCAGATGCTATAAGCCCTGAGAGACTGAGGTGACAAGGAACCCAAAAGTCTTGAGCACCTTCCAGACTCTGGGCTTCCACCATGGACTGAAAAGCCCAGGAAGGGGAGGAAAATTCACAGATTCATAGATGGTAGGGGCTAGATAGACATCTTGAGATCATCAGGTCCAGCCCCTCTGCACTTGAGCAGGAAAGACTGCTGGTGTCAGATGACCCCAGCAAGGTGAATGTCCAGGTGTTTTTTGAAGATATCGAGAGTAGGTGATTCTGGGGGGGAGTCTATTCCAGACCCTGGACACTCAAGTTGTACAGAAGTTTTTCTCTATGTCTAATCTAAAGGGTCTTCTAGCAATTTATGACCATTAGTTCTAGTCTTCCCCTGGGGAGCCCTGGTGAACACACATTCTCGCAGTTCCTGATATGTACCTGTTATATATTGATAGGCTGTCACCATATCCCCTCAGAGTCTTCTCTTCTCCAAGCTGAACAGTCCCACGTCTCAGCTGCTCATTATATGGCCTGCTTTCCATACCTCTAACCATATGTGCAGCCCTCCTTTGGACTCTCTCAAGCTTCTCCACATCCTTCCAAAATTGTGGTGCCCAGAACTGGATGCAGTACTTTAGCTGCAGTCTCGCCAAGGCTGAGTAAAGCAGGAGGATGACTTCCTTAGTCTTGTTTGAGATGCATCAGTAGATGCATGCCAGTGGGTTTTTTTTTTTTTTTTTGCTTTACCAGCTATGGCATCGCATTGGTGGCTCATGTTCATTGTATGGTCTATCAAGACCCCCAGGTCTCTTTCTGTTGTGGTGCTGATAGGTATAGCACTGCCAAGTCTGTAAGTGTGCTGTGGGCTGTTTCTCCCCAGGTGGAGCAGCTTACACTTTTCAGTGTTGAACATCATCAGGTTTTGATCTACCCACCTTGCAAGCCCATCCAAGTCAATCTGTATCCCCAGCCTACCCTCCAGTGTGACCACACTCCTCCATAACTTGGTGTCGTCCACGAATTTTGCCACTCCACTTTTAACACCTGAGTCTAAATCATTAATTAATATGTTAAAAAGCACTGGTCCAGGTACTGAACCCTGAGGGATGCCATTGGTCACCAACTACCATGTTGACTCAGTTCCATCTATTATTACTCTCTGAGTCCTACCTCAGAGCCAGTTCCCTAGCCACTGGGCCATCAGGTTATCAAGGCCACAGTTTTTCAATTTTACCATAAGCATGTTGTGGGAAACCAAGTCAAAGGCTTTTTTGAAGTCCAAGTATATAATGTCAACCTCATCTCCCTTATCCAGGTGGCGTGTGACCTCATCATAGAAAGAAATGAAGTTGGTCAGGTATGGCCTGCCCGCAATGAAGCCATGTTGGCCATCGATTAGATGTTGCCTTCCGTAGCCTATTACTAATGGATTCTTTGATTTTTTTTTCCAGGATTTTTCCAGGGATTGAGGTCAAACTGATTGGCCTGTAATTCCCTGGATCCTCGTTTCATAGATTATAAGGGCTGAAAAGGACCTTATATGATCATTGGTTCCTGCCCCCCCCCCCGTGCTAGGCAGGGAAGACAACTGGGGTCAGGTGACCCCAGGAAGGTGACTGTCCAGTCTCCTCTTAAAAACCTCCACTGTCACTGCACCACTACTGGAGGGAGTCTATTCCACAGCCTGGACACCCTAACTGTGAAGAAGTGTTTCCTAATGTTAAGCCTGAAATGGTCTTCCAAGAGTCTGTGGCCATTACTCCTCGTTTTCCCCAAGGGTCCCCTGGTGAACAGTTGTTCACCAAGCCCCTGATGTATTCCCCTGATGTAGCTATAAGCTGCTACCAAGTCCCCTCTCAGCCTACTCTTTTTTAGGCTAATGAGTCCCAGGTCCGTCAGCCTTTCCTCATATGGCTTGTCTTGTAAGTCTCTGATCATAAGGGTGGCTCTTCTCTGGACTCTCTCAAGCTTTACCACATCCTTGTCGAAGTGCAGCACCCAGAACTAGATGCAGTACTTCAGCTGCGGTCTCACCAATGCTGAGTGAAGTGGAAGAATCACTTCCTTGGTTTTACTTGAGATGCATCAATTGATGCATGCAAGACTATTATTTGTCCTGCTGGCCACAGCATCATACTGATGGTTAATATTCATACTGTGATCTAGGTCCCTTTCAGTCATGGTGATATTCAGTTTGGCGCCATTGAGCCTGGAGGTATGTTGGGGACTGTTCATCCCTAGGTGGAGCACTTTACATTTCTCAATGTTGAACTTCATTTGGTTCCAATCCACCAAACTTGCTAGCCTGTCTAGGTCCAACCTGTATCTGCAGCCTATCTTCAAGCATGACCATTCTCTCCCATAACTTAGTATCATCCAGTGAGTGGCCAGTGAGCTCTTCACACCCACATCCAAATCATTGATAAGATGTTGAAAAGCACTGGACCAAGCATGAACCTCTGAGGGACACCACTGGCCACTTCTCACCAGGATGACACAGACTGGTTCATTATAACTCTCTGGGTCCTACCCCACAACCAGTTTCCTACTCACCTGCTCACAGTTAAGCCCCAAATCCTCCAATGTTCCCATGAGAACATTGTGGGATACCAGATCAAAGGCCTTTTGAAAGTCAAGGTATACAATGTTGACCTCTCCTTCCCTTCTTGTAGATAGGCACACCAATTGGCCCTCTTCCAGTCTTCTGGAACCTCTCTCAAGCTCGATGAGTCCTCAAATAGTTTTGCCATGGGTCATGCGATGACATCAGCCAATTCTTTCAGCAGTCTCGAGTGCAGTTCATCCAGGCCTGCTGACTTGTAGATGTCCAGCCTCTCTATATGTTCCCTCATGAGATCTTTGCCAACTGTTGGTGAGTGATCACCCCCACCTTGATCATCCTGTATCCTGTCAAGCAGGGCACCCTTGGCCTGGTAAAATACTGATGCAAAATAATCATGTAGGTGTTCATATTTTTCCTGGGCGTTGGTTGACAGGTGTCCCATTTTGTTCAGCAGGGGTCCAATGTTTCTCTTATTTTTTCTCCAACTTCTTATGTATCTGTGTGGCCGCTGGGCTTCAATTACCCACTCTTGGGCAGTTCTAGCCTTGCAGGTAGATGTCACACACCTGTTGGGATCTTGTCGGTGTCGGAGTAGCTCTCTTTTCCCCGTGTCCCCTGACCCCGTTCTCGCCCGCTATGACTTGATGTTCCTCAGTGTTAGGGGTCGGTTCGCGGGACACTCCGTGGCCCAGGATCCCTCGGTGGTCACTTCATGGGGCTCCGCCACCCCTGCACCCCAGCCTCATGCCACCTTCAGTGCATCCTTCCTCCACTGGTCTTGTTCTCCAGCAGTGGAATGACACCAACAGGCCTACCTCTAAGTGGCCACAACCCCCTGTCGTGGTGCCCGCCAGCAAGCTCAGCCCACGGCCCACCTCGCCTATTACCCTCCCTTCAAAGAACAGGACTTCCAAAGAAGACTCTGGCCTCACCGAGGCCCCCTTCAGCCTCACTCTGTAGGCACACTGCCCTAGCTCTTTCTCCTTCAGCAAGGGTTAACCAAACAAAACAAACCCCAAAAGAAATGCTAGCTACTCAGTGTCTCGCTACTTGCTAAGCAGCCTGCTCCGAACTTTTCTCGGTTCCCTTCTGGCCCGTCCCTGGCCCCTTGCTTCCCCCGGTCCCTCCTCCTGCTCAATACCCCAGTGGCTCAGCGGCGATGCCCACCCCAACTGCACCCCTTTGGGGTTCTCCTAGGGTCTCTCCTCCCTGCTTCTGAGCGCCGTCGTTCTGGCACCCCACCTGTGAGTCACGCTGCTCTCCGGTTTTCGACCCGCCACATCCTCCAGAGCCATGCCTTCAGCTCCCTCATTGTCCAAGGCAGTCTCCAGCCGAGGGGTCCATTCTTGCTCTGTCAGTGTCTCCACCAGCTCTCCTGGCTCCGCGCTGCTTACTGTCACCGCCTCTTCCCTCGCCAACAGGGCCGATCCTCTCCCTCCGCAGCTGCAACCTCCGCTTTTATCTCTGCCAGCCAGCATCCCTCCATGACGTCACCGGCTGGGTGTAATTGGATAAAAAGGCAGCTAACGAGCTGTGCAGGCTCCTCCCTCTGCCTCGTGTGCCTCTCGTTGGGAGCTGCAGGTGAGTCCCGTTTACTGTTTTGCTTCCCGGGACAATCTGAAGAAGGACGTTTTATTGTTCTTGACTTCCATTGCCAATTTGAATTCAGTTTCTGCCTTTGCTTGTCTAATCCTCTCCCGACAGGTGCAGGCTATTGCTGTGTACTCTTCCTTGGTGGTATTTCTCAACTGCCATCCCTTGTAAGTTTCTCTTTTCAATTTCAATTTCAAATGTTGATGGTTGGCTTGAATTACAAATTCTGTACTGCTCTTGTATCTGTTATAAGCATTTGCTGTTGAATTATTTCTTCCTAGCAATTCAAGTGATTTTTAGACTGCCAAGGTTTAACACCTCTGAGGGTTAGAGTTATGTATGAAATATAGAAAGGCCTTGGTTTTACTTGAAATCTTTACAGGATATTCATCACTTTTGTATCTTCATGCTTGGAAAGTCTTTGTGTTCTAAGCACAATTTCATTTGCAATTCTGCTGACAAAATTATAAATGGATGTTTTTAAGTTAATTAAATATGTATGATGTTATGCATAAATGGACTGACATCTTTACATGTTATAGTTGATGTGAGTTTTTAAAAGATTCATTTGCAAAGAACATTTAGCACAACATTCAGAAGAATATAATGAAAGACATGACATATGCTTGAGATTTAGCTAACATGATCACGTCTGAATTTTATATTTGACAGTTTTAGTTGAAGCATGTATAACCTGGCAGGTGTCATAGCCCAACCATTGGCAAAAATTTTGAATACTTGTGGCACCCAGGTGAAGTACCTGAAGACTGGAAGAAGGCCAATGTGGTGCCCATCTTCAAGAAATGACGGAAAGTAGATCCTGGGAATTACAGGCCAATCAGCTTGACCTCAATCCCTGGTAAGATTCTGGATAAAATTATCAAAGAAACCTTTCTGGATAAGATGGCTGAGGGCAACATCCTGAGGGGTAGCCAGCAGGGGTTTGTTGTGGGCAGGTCTTGCCTGACCAATTTCATCTCCTTCTATGACCAGGTGACATATCACCTGGATAAGGGAGAAGAAATTGACATCATACATATGGACTTTAAAAAAGCCTTTGATCTGGTGTCCCATGACCTCCTCATGGACAAATTGGCCAACTGTGTCCTCAGCCACACCACAGTCCAATGGCTGGGAAATTGGCTCCAAGGTCAGACCCAGTGTGTAGTGGTCGATGGTAGCAAATCATTATGGCTCTCCATGACCAGTGGCACCCCCAAGGCTCTGTCCTTGGACCAGTTCTCTTTAACAACTTTATCAACAATGAGGAAATTGGTGTCAGAAGCGCACTGGCTAAGTTCAATGACATTAAACTTTGGGGCATAGCATCCACACCTCAGGACAGGCTAGTGATCCAGACTGACTTGGATAAACTTACTAAGTGGGCAGATACAAACCTGATGATGTTCAATACTGATAAATGTAAGGTACTCCACCTCAGGGAAAAAAACCTGCAGCATACTTATAGGCTTGGCAATGCTACACTTGCTAGCACCACTGCTGAAAGAGACTTGGGGGTCATGATTGACCACAAAATGAATATAAGCCACCAATGTGATGTCGCAACTGGTAAAGCAAACAAAACTCTGGCTTGCATCCATAGATGCTTCTCAAGTAAATCTTAGGATGTCATCCTTCTACTGTACTCAGTCTTGGTGAGGCCGCAGCTGGAGTACTGCATCCAATTTTGGGCTCCACAATTCAAGAAAGAGAGTCCAGGGGAGAGTCACATGCGTGATCAGAGGGCAAGAGAATAGGCCTTATGAGAGGCTGAGAGCCATGGGACTCTTCAGCCTGGAAAAGTGCAGGCTCAGAGGGGACCTGGTGGCTGCCTATAAGTGCATAAGGGGTGTGCATCAGGATCTGGGAGAACATCTGTTCACCAGAGCACCCCAAGGTAAAACAAGGACCAACAGTCATAAACTCCTCCAAGACTGTTTTAGTCTGGATATAAGGAAAAATGTCTTTACTGTCTGAGCCCCCAAGACCTAGAATAGACTCCCTCCAGAAGTGGTGCAGGCACCTACTCTGGACTCATTCAAGAAAAGTTTGGCTGCTTATCTTGCTGGGATCCTTTGGCCCCAGCTGACTTCCTGCCCCTAGGGCAGGGGGCTAGACTTGATGATCTTCAAGGTCCCTTCCAGCCCTAACATCTAAAAAATCTATGAAACCATCACCTCTTACTATGTCCATTTACTAATATGATTGAATGTAATATTGGCATCTTTAAATTATATTCATTTACTTAGAAATGCCTTTCAATGCTCTGGAACTTCTGATGTAGGATAATGACCCACATTCATTTCTCAGTAGCTATATTTGGTGAATAGCAGACTACTTGAAGTAACAATATACAGCAGTTGGTAATAAAATATTCTGTCTTGACCTCAATTAATTACGGTCTTTCATTAATATTTTTTCTGTACCTCAGGCTAGAAGAGAAGAATTTTTGCTCTTTGTATCAAGCAAAGTTGAAGAATATGATCTATATACTTCACATATCTCTACACACAGTTTTCCTGCATGTGAAAGTCCATCCAACCTCTATTAATAGCTTTGATTTCTACATAATTAGGCAACTGACCAAAATCATCAACTGCTGTATGCTGTTCCTATTGGACCTTACATTCTGCATATGCCATACAAGTGTGTGTTGTTGGTTTTTTTGTGTGAATTATATTCATTTGAATTTTTTAAGTGATGCAGTAACTTTCAATAGTTTGCAGGGGCAATTTGATCAATATGACCCACATGATACTCGTTCTGAGGGGGTTGGCAGTCTGACTGTAATGTCACTGAAGAACAATTTTAGAAGTTAGTGGCCTTAGGCAGTTGTCAACATCCCATGGATTTTCTTATTTTTCAGCATCTTCCACAAAATAATATTCAAGCTCATGATAAAAACCCATATGTCATGCATGGCAAAGAACCACATCACCTCTCTGATCTAAAGCCACCAAGGGGAGAAGAGGAACAGATTGACAACTCACTTATTACCTCCCTTGTCTTGTGTAACCAAATTAGTGAAATGTGGGATAGCTCAAAACTACATTTGTATTTATGGTTGAATGCTGGTGTTGATTGCTGATGTTGACCTCATTGTCCCTATCCAGATTTCCTTCCTGTAAGCGCACTCAGAGGCCTACATACCTTTAACGCAACCAATACAGTGAGAGAGAAAGAAGAATACATATTAAAAATATTTCGTGTAAACAGAAGAACACAAGAATGTGTGTATGTACAACAAAAGCAACCACATGATTGAACTGGTAAGGGTGATGTGAGTGGGTTTAAAAAATGGTCCTAGAAGGTTAGGTAGATGATCATGGCATTCAATGGAAACAAACTTCAGACATGGTATATGTGTCACCTTTACCAAGTGACAAGAATGTATTATCTTAGATGCAAACAAATGCAAAATAAAAAGGGAAAAATCTGGGAGACATGAAATAGAATCACTCCACTTTCTTCAGAATTGTTTTTTCAAAGCAGGTAGCATATGGAAACTGAATAGCTGAGTGATGCTTTATAGGTAATTTCTACAAATGATTTTTCACCACCTGTGAATTCTGAATAGTAATTTCTCTGGAGTTCCTCCTTGAAGAATTCCATTTTGTTTTTGGTTTTTAATTGAACAAAAGAAGGGATCCCTGCCTAAAACTTAAACTCTCTTTAGTAAATGTGCCAATTTGGCATTTTCTACCATGAATAAACAACATTTTTTGGGGAAATATTTTGTTAGCAATTCATACCAACAATAGAATAAGAAATACATAAAAAGAAGTGCAAGAAACAAAGAATGCATCCAGACTAGAATCCAGGATAAAGCAAAGGCTCCAAATGGATTTAGTTGCCTTCCTAATTTAAATCTGTCAGCAAGGAAAAGATTCTGCAACCTTGTTTGTATGGGAATGTTGTACCAGTTATGTCAATTTAATTATGCTAGTACTGTCAAACCAATATAGTTATATAGGTATAATTTCCTGGGTGGACACTCTATTTCAAGTTGAGTGCCTTTTTCTCTTTTGATTTAACTAAAATCCTTTGTAAAGTGGCATCATAGAATCATAGAAGTTGGGTCAGAAGGGACCTTGTAGATCTTCAAGTCTGACCCCCCGCCTGGGCAGGAGAAAAACTGGGCTCAGATGACTCCAGCCAGGTAGTCATCAAGCCTCTTCTTAAAGGCACCCAGGGTAGGAGTCAGCACCACTTCTCTTGGAAGTCGGTTCCGGACCCTACCTGCCCTAACAGTGAAGTAGTTCTTACGGATGTCTAATCTAAACCTGCTCTCCAACAACTTGTGGCCGCTATTCCTTGTTATGCCAGGGGGTGCTAAGGGAAACAAGGTCTCTCCCAAACCCTTCTGGTCCCCCCTAGTGAGTTTATAGACGGTCACCAGGTCCCCCCCTCAGCCTTCGCTTGTGAAGGCTGAACAAGTTCAGGTCCTGCAGTCTCTCATTTTACTGTCTGCCCTGTTGTCCCTGGATCATGCGGGTGGCCCTCCTCTGGACCCTCTCAATGTTGTCCACATCCCTCCTGAAGTGGGGCACAGAACTGGACACAGCACTCCAGCTGTGGCCTGACCAGCATTGCATAGAGGGGGAGGATCACCTCTTGGCTCTACTTGAGATGCACCTGTGGATGCACGACAAGATCTGGTTAGCCCTGCCAACCGTGACCTTGCATTGTCGGCCCATGTTCGTCTTGGAGTCAATAATGACTCCAAGATCCCTTTCTGCCTCTGTGCTCTCAAGAAGGGAGTTTCCCATCTTAAGTGTGCTGCCAGTTCCTACTGCCCAAGAGCAGCACCCTGCACTTGTCAGTATTGAAATGCATCGTGTTTTTGTTAGCCCATCCAGGTCTTCCTGCAATCTTTCCCTCCCTACCAGAGTGCTCACCTCACCCCAAATTTTGGTATCATCAGCACATTTATACAGGTTGCTTTTCACCTCACAGTCCAAATCGCTGATAAAAAAATTGAACAGTGCGGGCCCAAGGACCAAGCCCTGGGGGACTCCGCTGCCCACTTCCCCCCAGGTCAAATATGACCCATCCACCACCACCCTCTGAGTACGACCCTTCAGCCAATCTGCAATCCATCTGACTGTGTAGGCATCAATGCCACAGTTGCCTAATTTTTTCATGAGGATGGGGTGGGAGACGGTGTCAAAGGCCTTGCTGAAGTCCAGAAAGACTACATCCACGGCGACACCTGCATCCAATGCTTTTGTGACCTGATCATAAAAGGCAATCAGGTGGGTCTGACATGACCTGCCCCTAATGAAACCATGCTAGTTGCCCTTAAGCATCATCCCTGAAGCCGGCCCATCACAGATGTGCTCCTTGAGGATCTTCTCAAAGAGTTTCCCTAGGATTGAGGTAAGACTGACGGGCCTACAGTTGTCTGGGTCCTCCTTTCTCCCTTTTTTAAAGATGGGGACCATGATGGCTATCTTCCAAACATCTGGCACCTGGCCCGAGCACCATAAGCACTCGTAAAGTCGGGCCAAGGGTCTTGCAATAACCCCAGCTAGCTCCCTCAGCACCCTGGGGTGGAGAGCATCTGGACCCACTGATTTGAACACGTCCAGCCTCTCCAGAAGCTCTCTAACCTGGTCCTCCCCAACCTGAGGTCTGAAAGTGTTCCCCTTGAGTCCATCCTGCATCACGGTGGGGAAGTCCTGGTCCCTGCACAAGAAAACGGAGGTGAAGAATTGGTTAAAGAGGTCTGCTTCCTCCTCTGGCACAACCACCAGATTGCCCAGCATATCTTGCAGGGTCCCCACGTTTCCCGGTGCCTTCTTCATCCTCCCTATATATTTGAAAAAGGACTTTTTATTATCTTTGATCTTGGACACTAGTCCTAGCTCTATGTCCTCCTTAGCTTTCCTGACAGCCCCCCTACAGGCCCAGGCAGAGGAGGTATACTCCTCTTTGGAGCTAGCACCCCCCTTCCACCGGGTGTATGCTGCCTTTTTGGCAGTCAGGCATTCCTGGATGCCCTTGCGGAGCCAGGGGGGATTTGGGACACTCTTGCCCCACCTTGCATCTTGTTGGGATGGTCACCCCTTGGGCCCTGAGTATCGTCTCCTTAAGAAACGACCACTCATCTTGGGCACTGAGTTCCCCTGCCCTCGAGGACCCCAGCACCTCTCCCGCTAATCTCCTCAACTCATTGAACTTGGCCCTCTTGAAGTCTAGGGCTACCGCCTTGCTGCAGGCCCTTGGCACCCTGCGCTGGATGGTGAATTCCAGCAAGCAATGATCGCTATCACCCAGGTGGTCAAGAACCTGGAGGCCCCCAGGACCAGGTCGAACAGAGCATTTCCTCTGGTGGGACTGTGCACCTCCTGAATTAAGTGGAGGTCCTGTATCTCAGCCAGGAACCTCCTGAAATGGTCTGACCTGGCTTACTGTTCCTCCCAGCAGATGTCAGGGTAATTTAAATCACCCATGACAACTACATCCCTTGCCTTAAGTGCCTCTGCAAGCTGGCCCGAAAATTCCTGGTGCAGCTCCTCCCCTTGGTTGGAGGGTCTGTAGTAGACCCTCACCGTTAAATCCCTCTCCCCACGGCCCCCTTGTATCTTGACCCAGAGCACTTCAGCTTGCCCCTCCTCTGACCCCATTCTGCTGGCAGAGGATGTGTACAGCTCCTTGACATAAAGCGACACACCTCCACCTTTCCTTCCTTCTCTACCCCGCCTGTAAAGCCTATAGCCCCTAATGCTAACTGCCCAGTCGTGGGATGAATCCCACCACGTTTCTGTAAGCCCTATTATGTCTGGGTTTGAACTGGCTATTCTGAGGGCGAGTTCCTCCTGTTTGTTCCCCATACTACGAGCATTGGTACATAGGCATTTAAGGCCTTGCATAAGCTAAACTGAAAAAGCTGTCCAACTGGAAAAAGAGCTTTCACATAAAAAGTTATAGTGGGCTGAGTGTAACACTTCTATTTACACACAAGGGATTTCTGTGGGCAAAACCTTTTATTAGACCAATTGCATGAAACTTAGAAGGAAGGGTAGATGTGCACCTTATAAACTAACCAAAATGTGTGTGCGCGCGTCAGGGTGGCCATTCATCTGGCTTTATAGAGCACAGTCTGGTTTTCTAGTCCTCTGTCCTCTACTGGATGCCTTTATGTCCTCTATTTTGCAGCACACAGCACCCTGCCCTCCCTCCTCCACACGTCAGGAGGCTGGGGGGGCGGGGCACTGTCCTCTATTCTTGAGATACCTCAATGGTCACTGTGTATGTGTGTGTATAGCACAAGCTTTCATTAGCTAAAACTTACTTCATTTAGATCCTATGTAAGGATGTGTACCATAGGTGCCGAGTACATAGGGGACCAATAGCCCTGGCCCCCCTCAGGAAGAGGGCAGAGTGACCACCCATCCCAAAAGGGGAATATCAAGTCCTAGTTCTGGGCTGCATGACTCCAGGACAGCATTTGTTCCAG
This sequence comes from Crocodylus porosus, assembly GCF_001723895.1. NCBI lineage: Eukaryota > Metazoa > Chordata > Crocodylia > Crocodylidae > Crocodylus > Crocodylus porosus. Next base: position 98,729,715 of record NW_017728943.1, read on the forward strand.
ATTCACAGTATTCTGCAAGGAACCAGGTTTTCTGTTCACTGTGGAAAACCATGGGAAATGGAAGGTTTCCCCTTGCGGGCTGGCTGAGTTCCAGCCTACAAGGGGCTGTAGTGAGAGGGACACAGGGGGCACCATATACATGTGCTTTCATGTACACATGCACATGGCCAGGAACACTGCCCCAAGCAGCAGTGGAAAGCAGCTTCCCCAGCTGCCTCCAGGTAAGTCAATGTGGGGGAGGCAGATTGAGGCCCCCATGGTGAGGCAGGGAGTCGAGCAGGGGCTGAGCCATGGACAGCTCATCCAGGGGGCAGAAGGGGCAGCCCCCTGCTGCTGTGTGCACTCCTGGAGAGGAGGGCATGAGGCACACACGTGTCACCCAAATTTGTGCGCAGGGTGGGGGCAGATGTGGGCTGCCCACTGTGGGCTTGGGGCTCCTTGCCCTGCTGCCATGGCCCAGCAGGGGTGGCAACGGACAGCCAGGCAGGCAGAGGGTGCCTTACCATGGTGGCATGGCCAGCACAGGGCTCCCGGGGACAGGGCAGCAGGATGGGGAGCTCTGAGCCCAAAGTGGTTAATCCACATCCATCCCTGTTCCCCCACAGGCTTCACTCAGTTCTGCTCCAGCTATGCTTCATTGGGGGGCATCATCTTAGGCCACCATCTGGCAAAAATAGAAGCTGGCACCTATGATTTGTAGAAAGCAAAGTATACGGAGAAAGAATTTAGAATACAAAAGACAAGGGAGGAGAGAGGGAAGAGAGAAATAGGGGGAAGAAGGGGTGGGGTAGTGCTAAGAGCACAAGTAAACAATCAGTAAGCCCATAGGAACAAAGGAGTCACCAAAGCTAACCCAGATAATGGACTAAGAAACCGTAGTCCCTGCTTAAACTATACTTAACATAGTCCAGTCTGTGGATGAATTCTTGTTCTCCAATTTCCCACTGAAATCTGTTTTTAAATGTTTGCTCTCTGAGAACAGCCACTCTTATGTCAGTAATGGAGTGTCCAGGGAGGTTAAAGTGCCCTGCCACAGGTCTGTGCGTCTTTCTGCACAGAATCAGAGCTGTATTCTTTCTTTCTGTTGCATCGGGATCACTCAGTCCGTCCTATGTAGGCAACAGAGGGGAACTGTAAGCAGGTGATGGCATTTATGACATCAGTGGAGATACAACTGAAGGATCCTTGGATGTTACAGTCCATGCTATTCAATCCAGTGATGATGTGGTATGTATTGATGTTGAGATACAGAAGGCATTGGATCCAATGTGAGACCTGCTGCCTTGGTAAGAACGGGAGTTAGGTAGTCTGTTGCTTGAGAAACGCCGTTTGGGGTTGGGAGCTGTCTGTGAGCCAGGACTGGTTTGTCCGCCATGACTATTTTGACCTGGTCATCCTTTTGCAGGAGGGGTGGGAGGTCATTAATGATATGTCTAAGGGATTCAAACCAGGGGAAGTAGGGGACAACCAGAGGGATTCTGTTGGTGTTGTCCCTGAATTAGTATATTGTAGCAGGTCAGAGTGAGGTCTGAGTTTGGCTCAGTTGATTTGAGTGGCTACACCCCATGTTATTCTGTTATATCATTCCTAAGCAGACAAGCCCAACAGCAATATTTACTAGGGCTGTGCGAGGCTTCAGACTGTGCTTTGGATCTGTGCTTCGGATGCTTCACTCACTGCACCGCACTCATAATTCTCTTAATCGTTGCTATTTAACTCATTAACACCTAATTAACACCTACAAAACTACAGACTAAGAGGAGGAAATAATCAATACAATCAACTGCCCCAAGACAGACAGTCAGTTGCACAAGCACCCATGTCACGAGTTTTGCCTGTCAGCAGCTAGAGGTGCAGGGCCCCAAAGCCCAGAAGCCCTGCACCAATCTCCTCAACAGCTGGCAGGCTTCGTGGCCTCAGCAGGGGCTAGCAGGCCTGCAGCTGTCACCCCCGCTATGCCTTAACACACACTGTGTCACCCATGTCACGTGTTTTGCTTGTCCGCAGCTTGAGGTGCAATTCCCCCCAACCCCCTGCACCAATCTTCTTGAAATTTGGCATGCCATCCCTGCAGTTTCCATCCCCCTGTGGTATAACACATAGACATGACATGAGTTTTGCTTTCAGGAATTTGGGGTGCAGATCCTCCCAAACCCCTGCACCAATCTTCTTGAAATTTGGCAGACTTCATGCGCTCAGCAGAGGCTACTACCCCTGCAAGTTTCACCCAAATTGGACAAAAAACAAAACAACAAAGTTATAGATATTTCATTGATTTCCCCATTATACCCTACGGCCAGATCTCCGAGGCAGCTCTGAAGCTTCGGAGCCTCTTCAGCCGGTTCGAAGCAGGAACCTGGTCCGGATCTCCAGATCAGATCCCTGGCATCTGAAGCAGCCAGATCTGAAGCTAGATCAAATAGTTGCCTACTCACGCAGGCCTAATATTTACTGGCTTTTGCTGATTGTACTTGACTAGAGGAATTGGACTCACCCACAAGCTGTGTATCATTAAAGCAGTTGTCTCCAAAGTGGGGTGCACGCACCCCAGAGGGTGCACAAGATGATCCATTGGGGTGCAGGAAGAAAATATTAGAACTTCTATTTATATAGATAGGGGTGCACAATCAAAAAAGTTTGGAGACCACTGCATTAAAGGATTGCCCTGCTTGTCATTTTTGTCATTTCATAACTTGAAAACAAGTTTGTTAGAAATGGAGGTGGATCACACTGGATTAGAACTGCTTCAGGAACTGCAAAGGAGGAATACCTGCCACAAGTCACTTAGCACCTGCGTATCACCATCTATGCTGGTAATTCAGGCAGCTCCTACTTGAATTTATTAATCTTTAAGTTTTTTTTCTCTAGTCTCTTTTTGTTGCTGTTTCTGTTGTATGTATGTTTTGCTGATGGTCTTTTGTGCACCATTGTGCAGCTGGGGGCTATGGTGGCAGGAGGGGAAAAATAAAATGGCAAAGACATAACTAAACCTCTGGGGCCTTTGTACATGCCACAAAATTCATTTAAAGCAGCTTAAATGCTCCTTTGCACCCCTTCAGTGGCATTACCGTTTGCACGCTCGGCAGTGCATTCCACTTTAAATGAGTTTGTAACATAGTTTGCTACCCAACCAAGTGCAACAGTGCATGGGGTGCTGGAAGCCAATGTGCTCAGGGAAGCTTAGAGCAGGCGTGGCAGGAGTCACACTGTGGACTGTCCCTGCCACCGGCACACCGAGCTGCCCTCCTGCCAGGAAGCACCAGTCCCTGTGCAGCTCAGGGCCTGTGTGACCTGGTGGCAGCCCATGCCTGACAAAAGGGTAAAAAAGTAGTGGTGACAAGCCTGATCTTTTTTCTTTTTTCTGTCTTGAAGCCTGCCTGCCTGAGCTGCACAAGGGCCCAGTACTTCCCTCCACAGCTGCGGGGGGCTGTTCCCTCTGTGGCTGTGGTGCCCCCCCTCTCCCCACCCCTGTCCTCCCCACCACTGGAGAGGTAGCTCTAAGGATCAGGCCCCCACCCTTGTGTACATGCTCTGGGGGTTTAGTTCGGTTTAATTCTCCCTAAATTGAAACGGTGGGTTTTTAAAAACCAAACTGAATTAAACCCCCATGACATGTATAAGCGCCCCTGGATAGTTAAAACAATACAGTTACATGTTGCTTTTTAATACTATGTTGAAAGCATTTCATATAGGTGATTTTTGAGCATGATGGGCTTTATGTTTGTTGCTTTGATGGGTACATAGTACTAGGTCAGCCCTGCACTGATTAAGCAGAAACATCTGTATTCTCTGAGAGTAGGCTGGGCAAGAATTTTTCCAGTCTATAGACTGTTCATAATGAGTTCTCATGGCTCCATAAAAGCCAAGTCTTCTCTCCAATATATTCTTATTTTATCACTACATCAGTGCCAGAAATGTTGAAGGGAAGGCCTATTTTCAATCAGCAGCAATGCCAAAAAGGATAAATTTTGCCATGTCCATGACTGCAGAAGTCCACAGCTGTAGCAGAGCTGCTACAGGATTTATGAAATGCCTCAGAGAAGATATTAATTCATCCTGGATCCCAGCTCCACAGACTCTCTTTAGCTGCTATTGCTCTAACCCAGGGGTGTCAAAGATAAGGCCTGTGAGCTGTATGTGGCTCATGGAGCCCTATCATCCAGCCTCTGGTGCTGCCTGTGGGTCTCAGAGTTGACCTACAGACAGCATGCAAGGCCTGCTGGATGAACCTATGTGCCATGCATGGTGCCCACTCCACCCACTCTGGGACTATGCACCATGTGGCCCCCACTCTAGCATGCATCCACTCCAAGCTGGCTCTAGCACATATCCTGGAGCAGGCAGCATGTGCTATATGGCCCTGAGTGGCCAGACCAGGCAACATGTGTGGAGCTGGTCCAGGACTGGCTGGTCCAGGCCTGCACTGCACTCAGTGCCCACTCCAGGTGCTTGGGGATGATGTAAAAATCGCGGTTCATTTCTCGGGAGGCGAAAAAAACCTTCAGCCACAGACACACTCTATTAGCAACACAAAAGGTATATATTTGCAAATAGGGTCAGAGAGAGAGACAAAAGATCAAACACTCTGCTGCCCCCGAGGGAAACTGCCCAGCTGGCTTTATCCCCTCTCTCCT
>NW_017728943.1:98734359-98739000 GCF_001723895.1 Crocodylus porosus
TTTCCTTGCTTCAAGGCTAGAACTGTAATCTACTTTTATCTGCATGAGAAAAGCTGAGGAGTATATGCTTTACTGTAACAAAGAGATAGTAACTTTGCAAAGCAAAGAGGGAGTGATACTTAATACAAAGAGCCTTTGGTAGTTTTCCCTTCAATTTTCAACCCCCCCTTCCCTCTCCCATTAAGGAGACAAGGAGGGCTAGCAGCTGTGTTTTTTTCTAAATCTGCTATTGATAATGCATTTTTAATAATATTTCTAACAGGGACACATGCTGGATATAGCACGTGGGGCCAGTCTGTGGGCCCAATCCATGGACCAGCCCTGTGCCACTCATCTGACCTGTGGGACCAAATGAGTATGACATCCTTGCTCAAAGGGCATTAAGGTAAGATAGGAAGGGGGAAGGTAAAATGCAGGTGATGGGGTAGAACTATCAGATTTAAAGTTACATACATCCATCATCCTTTGTTCCAAGTAAGCAGGTAAACTTTGTCTGCAATATCAGCTAAAGAGCTGTCTTGGGGGAGTATTTAAAATCTTGCCTCCACAAAGAAATCTAATCCAGAGCCTAGCCATTCAGAAGGCATGCTGTGTCCAGACCTGGGGCAAAAACAAGCCTCTTAAACTGTTTTTATCTGGATTCCTAAAAATTTGACTTTGTGCTGTTAATGGTTCAACACTAGTTTTTTTGTCTGCAAATACAATACCAATATGCCCCATTAAAGGCAAAGAATTCATGACGCCCTTAAAAAGGTGCCTAATCATTCTGTGTACAGCCATTTGCTTCTTTTGTCAGTGTTTTCCTGCATCACATAAGCTGACTGTGAAAAAAGTGAGACTAACTGACTCAGAAACTCTCTGACCTGTATCTAGGAGTGCCATCTGGCTCAAACAAGTGGTTCCAGATCACTGGAACACGACAGTTTGTACACTTCAAAGGCTCGTAGAACAATTTGGCTATATTAACAAGCACAAACCTGCAAAGGTGCTAGTCTCATACATTTACACTGCAATCTTGTGACCAGCTGAGTCAACGTAACTGACTGGCTGGAACTGAGCTTGTGAGAAATGCTAACTTTAATGAAACATAAATGAAAATTGATTCAAAGAGGAGAAATGGTCACATGAAAGCTAAGAGAATGTGGATTATAAGAGTTCAGGTTGTTATACTCAATGAGTGCATCTCCATGTGCAAAGGTGTGTGTTACTAGGAGCACAAAAAGCAGCTGTACACATTTGTGCTGCTGCTTTGTGCCCCACGGCACACCCCTGCACATGCATTCCAGCATGTGCCAAATTGTCCCAGGTAGGGTAGGGAAGGCTGGAGCCAGCACCTGGGCTGGCCCCAGCAGCCTTACCTGGAATCCATGGGGTCTCCTGGGATAACAATGGCATCAATCCAGCCACACACAACCTGGCTGGCAGCCAGAGCATGGCTCTGAATGGCCAGGCTCCATTTCTGGTAGCTCACACTGCTGCCACATCTGCTGCTCCGCTTTTTGCAGTGGTTTCTTTTTTTGATACGAGGACATTCTGGTATCAAATTTTGGCCTGACCCTGCAAATTTCCAGTACAATGCACATTGCACATTCATCATGTATGGCTTGCGGTGCCACAAACAAGTTTGATGTGCTGCAAACTGCCCATGTGTACTTGTCTGGATGCACCCAATTAAACCATGTATTTTTATTTTGAAAGTCAGTGGTTAGGAATAATGTAGCTCTTATTTTAACTAATGAGAGTAGTGTGTTAAGGTTTCCAAAATCAAAGACGTCATCCAGAGTTATTGGGTTCTGATTTTGCAAATGCTCTGTGACTAGGGACAGACATTACACATAAACTAGTTTAAGTGATCGGTGGTTTAAACCTGTAACAGAACAGATGCCCAGTGCACATAAACCAGTTTGAAAATGGCTGAAACTGGTTTGAGATAAACCTGGTTGAATGTAGTATCATAATTAACTGATTTGGCTCAAATCAGTTTATGTAATGTCTGTCCCAGACCCCTTCATGATTTAAGATAAACCAGAGACCCCCAGCATCTAGGCATGCTCTCTGGGCTGGGTGGGGCTCTCTACTCCACAGCAGAGCTGGCCCCTTGCCTCTGCTCCTTGGCTACAGATCTGGCAGTTTCTGCAGGCATCTGCCTGGCTTCTGCTCCCCACCTCCCCTACCCGCTGTGTGCTAAGCAGGCATTCCCCCATCCCTCACAGACACCTCAGCATTAGCTATCAGACCACGTGCTGGCTACATTCCGTTCTGCGGGAGAGGACAGAGGCAGACAGGCTTTTTGGAGCCAATTAACAGATAGCTTAATGTCCTTCCTTTGAGATGCTGTTTAAGAGCTGCTTGATCTCCGCCTCCCCACTCCCTGCTAAGCAAGAATTGGCCCCTCCCCTCTGCCTTGCTGTGGAGGTGTCTGTGTATTAGCTAACAGACCACATGCTGGTTCAATGCTGAATCAACAGGTAGAATCAAGTGTCAAACACGATTATCTACCCCCTCAACCCTGGCTTGCTTGCCCCTCAGTTTGCTGCAGACAGTATACAGAAGCAGGGAGGGAGAGTGAAAAACTTTGTATCGTCAACAGATGCATGCACTGCACACACACCCCACCCCTTGCCTCAGAGTGCTAGCTGAGGGCTGCAGACTGGCAACACTCCCATCTCTTGAGCAGCCAGCAGGGAAAAGCCTGGGACTGCAAGCAGGGTGGGGGTTTACACCCCTCCCTATTAAAAGCCCTGCTGGGGGCTGGCCATGCCCTTCTCTACTCAGTTCTGCAAAGGCAGGGAGGGCTGCTCTAGCACTCCCATGGTTCCAGTCTGAGCCACTGCAGGCACGTGCCTGAATTTCCTCAGTCCAGAGGGATTGTCTGTATGGTTGGAAATAGGCTTAGCCTAGCCAGGTTAGACTAATCTGCAAAGGTTGAATCACTTCAGGCTTAGGCTTCTTGAATATCTGTCCCTATCCTATGTGTGGGAACCCCAGTAACTTCAGTGGAAGTTTTGCTCATGGAAGGTTTACAGAACTAAATCCAAAGGTTAATTTTCTATGTGCTCATGCACACATACACACACACTTAACTGGATAGAGAGGGAGTAGTTTGAAAGGGAAAACAAAAGAGCAAAATCAAAAAGTGAATAGGAGGGGCAGTGGGGTGGGAGGGAGGCAGCATAATAAATGCAAAAAACATAAAGCACAGGAACATTTAGAAAAGAAATGTTGCAATAAACTTTAGAAAAGTATTGATGAGAGACTGTAAACTCAGTTATAAATGTTTGAGAGGTTGTTAGGAAGAGCGATATTAAGAAGGATTGTAAAAGTAATGGCAAGTAGTATCATTTTTAAGTAATTGGGGAAGCAATGTATGAACTAAGAATGGTGATCTGTGGCTATGGGACTTCAATAAATTTAAGAAAGTTTATCATTGCATTTCATTTATTGCTATCACAGGAAATACTCATGCATAACAACTTTAAATGAATTGAGATAATTGATCACCCAGGGAAATGCCTAAACGCATTCAAAGACAAAACATTCAAATAGCAATTTTAAATGAACAAGAAAAAAATGATGTTAAAGCCCATCAAGGGAATATTTTAAGTTATTAATAGGACACCAAGTCCTTTAGAGAAGAAATATACTCTGCTTTACAACCTACGTGAAACTTACTTCAGGGGAAAGAAGTGTTTGCGAAGCAACCCTTCCAGTGCATCTCAGCTCCCACCCACAACGCGGCACTCACAAACAAAAATGCAGGTACATAAGCTGTTAAAGAAGCACACCTTCCAATCATTCACTAGTGGCCCAAAGCCCAGAAGGTCAGCTCAAGCTGTGACTGCCTGTGTGCTTTTAGTTGTGGCTTATTGTTCTGCGGATTATAGTCCATTCTGTGTTGGCCACAAACAAATGCACAGCTACAGAGTCACTGCTCTGAAGATCTTACATTTAAGTCAGTCAAAGTATAGGAGAAAGAAAGTATCATTAGACCCACTTTATGGATGAAGAACTGAGGCAGAGCAGGCTTATGTGACACCCTGAAGATTACACAGAATCCATGCCAGAAGCTAAACCCAGATCTCCCAGGTCTTAGCCCTTAGCCTTCCAAACCCAAGACTATTCTTTCTGCTTGTATTCCCCACCCACAACTATGATGAGATGAACCTTCTCAGGATGATCTTATCACAGAAAAGGGACAATCTACCCACGCAGATAGGGGAGTTGAGAAACTCAGGGACAGGAGCTGTAACTGTTGGGTTCTCAGGTCCTTAGGGTGAGGCAGAGTTGTAAGTACAAGGGAATATGAGATGAGGAGAGAGTGAGTAGGGGAAGTGCCATAAAATTGGCATAAAAATGTGTACATGTTGACTGAGTATATAGGTATCTTGGTGGCAGAGTCGAAGTGATGGGCATGAGCTGTGGGCAGAGTGGAAAAGGAAGGAAGGAGATCCTGAAAAGGCAGTTAGAAAAGATCACCAGGAAATGGGGTATAGGGAAGTGGAGGGAGAAAAGGAAGGAAAAAAGGACAGAAAAGAAGAAAGTAAAAGGAAGAATCGAGTCTCATGAACAAATATGAATGAAAGAGAAAGGAGACAAAATGGAGAAGATAAAAAATGACAGTATTTTTTTTTTTTTTTTTTA
>NW_017728943.1:98739011-98740253 GCF_001723895.1 Crocodylus porosus
AGTTTGGTGTCATCGGCGAACTTGGCCAGTCCACTCCTGACTCCAATGTCCACATCGTTAATGAAGATGTTGAACAGTATGGGTCCCAGGACAATTTGGAGAGAAAAAAATAGAAATCAAGGGATAAAAAGGAAACTAAGGGATAGAAGCCAAGAAAACAGCATCAGTTACAGTATTAGGGAAGTTTGGTGGCTGGATGAACTCCCTGAATATGCTCAACAGTTGATTTTATATGCTGGTGAGATCTTGTCACAGCATTCACAGCTTTAATCACTACCTCTTTACAGTGTTTCTGAGTCTGTAAGTAACAGGTGCTTAAAACGGTTGGTGAATTAAGGGGAGGTATGGTAAATTTTGCAGGTGATTCATAAGGTATTCTCTCTAAAGCTACATGCCTATGTGCCAGGCAGTTTAGTCCTGCCCTGAAGGAATTGGAAGGCAAGTCACATGAGCTGGAGGAATCCCATTGAGTCACTATGATAACACTCTCCATCTAAATCACAGTCCAGGCTCGGGGGAGAAGGCTTCAGCTTCCCACCTGCCCCATCTGCTCTTTAATAGATGCCCATGCTCTCCTGTCCACTCTGCTCTTACATGACTCTCACATTCCTCCTTCCTCCGGACTCTTTCATTCTGCTTATGTGTTCGCTGCACCCTGTTCCTTCAAACTGTCCCAGCTGCCTTTAAAACAATGCAGAACCCTTTGAATGTTTCATGGAGGAGGAGCGTATACATTTGCTGACAGTGTGTGCTTCATAAAGGCATTTGTCTGAAGATCCTCCACTAATTAAATTGCTAACTGATGTGAGATAGTTTTAAATAAAACCATGCTGAAGCAGGGAAACCAGATATGTGAGTTGTGTTTATTTTTACTGCAGATGAAGCAGTTTTAAAACTCTGAAGAAAAGTGGAAAATTAACAGAATATTAAGTACAATAAAATAATGTATTGGTAGCTAGGAGAGAACTCTCTTGTAGCTTGGAGGGGGTTACTGAATTAATTTGTCAATTTATTATAGAAAGCTAGTGACATTTGGAAGCCTTCTGCCTTGTAAACTCAAACATGTTCTGGCTGAAACTCAGCAGAGAGTGGAGGCCAATAGAGAATTATTCTGCATAATAGCATCATCAAGTAGATAATAATAAGAGAGCAAGCCAGTTAAAAAGGTATCTAGTATTGGAAACATGGGGTTGGACACTGATGTTCCAAATCCATGCTTTGCTTGGCTGACTGTTTTTTTCC
>NW_017728943.1:98740264-98781265 GCF_001723895.1 Crocodylus porosus
TTGGCTGACTGTTTTTTTCCTTTCTTTCTTTCTTTCTTTCTTTTATTTTATTTTATTTGGGGGGGGGGGAGCTGTTCCAACTCCCAGCTACGCGCACCTGGGACCTCATCATCAGAAAGCAACTACAATCCATCTCTGCTACATGTGGCACCTTTAATGGAAAAAAGAATGGAGAAACACATAAAAATCTCTTATTTGTCTTCTTTCCCTCTCTTCAGAACTGCACCTCACTCCCTGTATGGCTTAACTCCACAGACAATTTCTTGTTTGCTAGAATCTGCCCAATCATCCCACTGAAGAACAGAAATAGTAGGCAAGGCTGTGAAATAACACCTTCCTGGAGACTCTCTCTGTGGGCTGGGTAAGCAGTTATTCTCTGCCCTGGAAATAGCTTCTTCCTACTTATTTTCAATACAAAAGTAAACATCCCTGCCTGGGATTTCACAAACATCCACTGAATCCTGAATGTTTTGAAGAAAACATCTCAGGCACAGCAAACTGATATTTTCCATCAAAATGTTGCTCTTTCAAAAAAAATTCCAACCAGATCTATCATATAGCACCTCGTTTTTCCTCATGCACCCAGACACTAGATAGGAAGGGGTGAAGTAAGTGGAGCCAGACAGTTAGGCCCATGTTCCTGTTATACTTATGGTGCAAGTCGGTCAAAAGCTGTTCTAATAAGTTCTTGCCTCAGATGTCATTCTTCAAACTTCCCTCAGGCTTCAACCACTTTGTTACAAGGTCAGATAAATGTTGCAGCAAAGCCCATGGATCCTTTTTCTCTCTTCTTCTTAGCTCTGAACACCTGCCAGTAGGTCTCAGGGTTAAAATCCAGCCAGTAAAAGATTTCTCTCTTTACTTTATAATAATCCATATCTTCATCCTGCGGCATAGCTCCATAGGCTGCTTGGGCTTTTCTTATAAGCAATACTCCCAGCTGTCCAGCCCAGTGGGATTTCTCAAACCCAGCTGCCAACACTGCCCACTCAAAGCTTTCCAAGAATACCACTGGGTCATCATGCACTGACATCTTGGGTACTCTGAGTTCCACCGCATTCCTCTGATGCCACGCCTGCTGCTGGATCCAGCCTTCCTCCAGGGCAAGCTGACGAGCCCACTGTTGTTGCTATTGCTGAAGGACTTGACCCATCAAAAGTAACATCTGCTGAATAGGGTCTCTTCTGCCTGCAGCCGCCGCCATCAAGGCTTCCATATTTTCAGCTTCCCCTCGGCTGCCGTCAGAGTTCCCGGCCAATGCACCACTTTGTCAGGAAATCACCGTCTATAGGTGTGGGCCTTTGTGTCCCATTGACATTCACTGGCTTTCTTCTTTCCCAAGGCCAGCACCAGTCAATCTTCCTCGCTGTTATCTCGCCTGCCATGACTTTGATGACTTGATTAATTAGGAAGGGGTGATGACTCCCCAACCCAGAGTTGACTGTCACTTGCCCCAGTGTCAGACCAGGTAAAAACAACAACAACAACAAAAAAACCCTCTTTGCAAAGGAAAAGAAAAACAAATGAAACTTACTGTTTGTTCAGTGGTTCTTCTCCCTGCTGCAGTGAACTCTGGTGCTGCCTCTTTCTCTCCCTTGTCCTTGATCAACATGCACTTAATCACCAGAGCCACGATATAGTGGGTTTTTTTCTCTCTCTTCCAGTAACTGATGCCCCACTGGCTCAATTGACCACCTGTGGTGGCCAATTAATGGAGAAGCATTTTGTTTTGTTTTTTTTCTCTCTGAGCTCCTCTGAGCTCTGAAGACCCTGTGGGCCTATTGTCCCATTCCCATGAACTCCAGTTCTGGGCATTAGATGGGCATTTACCCTCTCTGCCTGCCCTTTCCCTCTCCTTTACTGTACTCCTTCGTCAAAGGTGTCCAGAGCTGGGAAAAAACCCCGGCAGCTTAATCAACCCAATCCACCTCACCCCACAAGTTGATAAAGTTGCACCAGGGTAGATTGGGAGCTCCCTTCAGAGCGTGCCCATGCTGTTGCAGCTGGGCGGACTCCCCTGGCCAGGGGTCTTCTCCCGGTACATACTCTTCATCTTTTCACAGTGCGGTAACTTCACTTAAAACACAAGCACCCCCATGTTCAAGCTGTAAAACACACGTTAAGCATGATCATATTGTGGCAAAGTTATAACCTTCCACAGAAGGAATATTTCCAGATTGTTAGGTAACATGTGTTCAGAGTCCTCCACAGAGATGATATGAGTTCAAGACTCCAGTGTGGTGTTAAACAATTCATAAATTCATGGATTTTAGGGCTGGAAGGGACCTCAGTGGGCCATCTAGCCCAACAACCTGCCCCAGCAGGCAAGAAAAGGGTCACCAAACATGGGGTCATGTGAACCCAGCCAGGTGCCTGTCCAGTCTCCTCTTGAAGACCCCCAAGTACGCGATGAGCACCACCTCCCTTGGAAGCCCATTTCAGATCCTGGCAACCCTGACCGTGAAGAACTTTTTTCTAGTGTCCAGTTTAAACCTTTTCTCCGATAGCTTATGGCCATTGTTCCTTGTTGTTCCAGGGGGTGCCCTGGTGAACAGATCATCACCTGCTTCATGTTGCTCTCCCCTTATGAATTTGTACACTGCTACAAGGTCCCCCCTCAGCCTTCTCTTGGAGAGACTGAAAAAGTTGAGGTCCCTTAGCCTATCCTTGAAGGGCCTTCCCCACAGGTCTCTAATCAGATGAGTGGCTCATCTTTGGACTCTCTTCAGGCTCTCTGCACCCCACTTGAACTGCAACGTCCAGAACTGCACACAGCACTCCAGCTGTGGCCTGACCAGTGCCACATAGAGAGGAAGAATCACCTCCTGGGACCTGTTTGTGAAGCACCTATGGGTGACGACTCATGTTCATCCTGGAGTCAACAGTGACTCCAAGATCTCTTTCTGCCTCAGTGGTGCTGAAAAGATCGTCCCCCCAGCCTATAGGTATGATGGCAGTTCTTTCTTCCCAGATGCAGCATTTTGTACTTGTCCTTATTGAATTCCATCCTGTTGCTCTCTGCCTACTTCCCCAACCTATCTAGGTCAGCCTAGAACTGGTTCCTCCTCTCTGGGGTGTTAGCTTCACCCCATATTTTTTTGTCATCCATGAATTTAGACAAGGTGCTTCCCACCCCCTCGTCCAGGTCACTGATGAAGATGTTGAACAGCACCGGCCCCAGAACTGAGCCCTGAGGGACTCCACTACACACATCTTTCCAGATTGACACTGACCCATCCACCACCACTCTCTGAGTGTGACCCCTGAGCCAGTTTGCTATCCAGTCTACCATCTAATCATCCAAGGCAAATCTCTTCAGTTTATTTATAAGGATGATATGGGATACTGTGTCAAAGGCCTTCTTGAAGTCCAGATAGATAACATCCACCTCGACTCCTGCATCTAAACATTTGGTGGCCTTGGTGTAAAAAGAAACTAGGTTAGTCAGGCAGGACCTGCCTGGCATAAACCCATGTTGGTTACCTCTTTGCATCACATTAGCCAGCAGGCTCCCACAGATGTGTTTCTTGATGATTTTTTCTAGGATTTTCCCAGGGATAGAGGTAAGGCTGACTGGTCTATAGTTCCCCAGATCCTCCTTCCTCCCCTTCTTGAAGATTGGGGTGACATTGGCCCCCTTCCAGTCCTCCACAACCTGACCCAAGCACCGTGAGGGCTCATATATCCTTGCCAGTGGTTCAGCTATGACACTTGCTAATTCCTTCATTATCTGTGGATGGGTCCCTCCAGTGCCAGTGATTTGAACATGTCCAGTCCCTCCAAGTGTCTTTTTACTGTGTCGGCACTGACCATTGGTCAGCTGATGTTCCCCTTGTTGGTGTCCATGCTGTATGTTGAGGGTTCGCCTAAGTTCCTATTTAAGAAGACAGAAGAAAAAAACTCATTGAAGAGCTCTGCCTTGTCCCTGCTATCTGTCACTAAGCCCCGCTGCCTGTCCTGTAGGGTCCTATGCTACCCTACCCCCTCTTTTTGCTCCCAATGTACCTAAAGAAGGACTTTTTATTGTCCTTAATCCCTGCCACTAGCCTGAGTTCTAGAGCTGCCTTGGCCTTCCTGACCAACTCCCTACAGGCGCAGGCCAAAGAAGTGTACTCCTCCTTGCTAGGTACCCCCTGCTTCCACTTTCTGTATACCTCTTTCTTTTCCCTTATGGTATGCTGAATGACCCTGGCTAGCCAAAGGGGCTTCCTGGCCCCTTTGTCCCCTTTCTTCTGCCATGGGATTGTACCACTCTGAGCCCAAAGGATGGTTTCCTTGAGGAATGACCACCCATCCTGGACCCCCAAAGTATCTAGGCTCTTGGTTCCTAGTACCCTGCTAACCAGTCCCCTGAGCCTATTAAAGTCTGCCTTTTTAAAGTTTAACACCTGTGTCCTGCTGGGTATAATGCCTGCCCTTCTCTGTATAGTGAATTTTATCATTTGGTGATCACTATCCCCTAAGTTGCCTTGAATCTGCAGGTCTCCCACCAGGTCATCCCCTGTGGCCAACACCAAGTCAAACAAGGCATTACCCCTGGTAAGACTCCTTACCTCCTGTGTTAGGTGGCGATCCTAGATACAGGTTAAAAACCTGCATGAGTGGTTAGATCTAGCTGACTGCTCCTCCCAGCATATGTCTGGGTAGTTAAGGTCCCCCATGACTACCATGTCTCTAGGCCTCACAACCTGTGAGAGCTCCCAGTCTAGCTCATCCTCCTGGTGTGGAGGCCTGTAGTAGACCCCCACCACCAGGTCCCTTCCCCCCACTGATCCCCTTGGATCCTAACCCACAGAGTCTCTGCTTGTCCATCCTCTGATCCCAATTTGATTAGGGAAGATGTGTACTGTTCTTTGACATAGAGGAGGGAAAAAAGGAGGGGGTGTTGCTCTCTCTCTCTCCTATCCAACCTATAGCACTCTATTCCTACCTCCCAGTCATGAGTAGATTCCCACCATGTTTCAGTTAGTCCCACTAGGTCAAAGTTATTGCTCACAAGCAAGAGTTCTAGTTCCTACTGCTCATTTCCCATGCTCCTGGCATTTGTATATATACACTTAATTCCCCTGGTGGATGCCCCTGGAACTCCCTTATACTGCTATCTAATAGGTTCTTCGATACTTACCTGGGCTGACCTTGTGGGTGTCTCATGGTTCAGTGTTCCATGGTGTAATAGTAAGAGCTTTGCTAAGAGCAAGAGTTTTGCATGCTGATTCCATAGTAGGCCCATATAGCGGCACATAGCCTCCTGCTCTGTGAGTGTGACCAGGCCATGAACCTAGATAGTAGAATGTTGTGATACAGTGGAATGTGGCAAACACCAGGTGTGTTGGATCACGACTCATCCCCACTCTCCTAGCTTGAGATAATGTTTACTTCAGACTATATAAGCTGTATATTCTTGGGTTGCTATGGGTTCCTCCACTGTGGCAAGAGTTCCGACTTGCACGGAGCCCCGGCACAGGCTATCGCATCCTCGGGATTGGAACACTCCGGGGCCAGGGGAACCACACGGGGTAGTGACTGCTGCCTAAGGCCGATGTGAGGTGACCGTCCTCTCTGCTCTGTTCTATCACCTGCTTCTGTGAGTATCCTTAAATAAAGCTTTGCAAGGGTGAAGACAACCATGAGTACGTCCTTTGTTCAAGTGTGGGGAATCTGCTGAGCCCAGGAGTTCAGTCTAAGACACATGGATCCCTCTGTCCTCATCCTCCCCTTCCCCCCAATGAATCTAGTTTAAAGCCTGCCGGAGGAGATCAGCCAACCTGAAAGAGAACACACACTTACCTTTGGGGGACAGATGAAGTCCATCCCACCCAAGCATGTCTCTTGTTCAGAAGTATGGGTTGTCATCCCAAAAGCCAAAGCCTGCCTTGTAACACCAGCTCTGGAGTCTCAAGTTGATCTCCCTGATGCAGTTCTCATGATGTGGTCCACATCTGCTCACTGGGAGAACAAATGAAAAGACCACCGGTGCCCCTGTCTCCTTCAGCTTGGCCCCCAGAGCCTTGTAGTCCTTCATGAGGTGGTCTGGAATGTTCCTAGCCACATCATTAGTCCCCACATGGATTAGGACCATGGGGTAATAATCAGTGGGCCGGATAAGGTCCAGGATCATCTCTGTCATGTCCCAAATCTGAACTCCGGGCAAACAGGAGACTTCACATGTCATGGGATCCAGCCCCTCTGTCCCTCTCAGGATGGAATCGCCTATGATGAGCACCCAGTGTCTCTTTTTCTGGGTATTCTGGCCTCCTCCAGTCTGTGCTGTGCATGGAGTGGCCTCCTCCCCAAGGGTTTCCTCCTCTCTTTCCTTTTCCTCCAATGTTGCCAGGGCCTCATACCCATTCCCCAGCTCGACTGGGGGAGCTGATACTGCACCACCGTGATTTTTGGTCCCAGCCCCAGGATTACCCTGTAGCCAATTCAAGACTGCCAGCAGCAGAGACCCAGCTTGCCCCATGAATTCAGCAGCAGCTGCTGATCTGGCAACAGTTCCCTATGCCTCCCTCTGCTCACCACCAGCAGCAGTGATGCAGCTGACCCTGTCATGCCAGGGGTACGCCCTCTAGGACTGAGCAGCGCTGGGTACATGGTGGGAAGGACACAGGCTCTGGGCAGGGCTTGCATGTCCTCATGAGCTTGCAGGTCCTCATGAGCAGACCTACGAGCTGCAGTGCCCCACGCTGTGGTCAGTGTTGGGGGGAGCAGGGAGGCACACACAGCTTTAGACCTGTCAGAACAGGCTGAGATCATAGTAAGCATTACCATGCAACTGCTCAGAACACACTAATTTTTAATAAGGCACGGCATACTATGATCAAAATAAAACACCTGCTAAGTGTCCCATGTGACTTGGAATGAGAACTTTATGGTCTGCTTCTGCTTTAGAATGAGAGAGATGCAAGTACTGTGGTTAGTATCTTATTCCTGGCAATGGGAACAACTTTCTCTGTAGTCTTTGAGCAGTCATAATGGCATATAGGAGAATCTGCAGCAACATGATGTTCTGGGCTCATTAGGCATGTTCCAAGACAAGAATTGACCACTTATTTCAGTTACCTTTATGGATGTTCTTAAGGAATAGAGACAAGATAAGAGGAGAATGAGTTCACTGCATCCTCTTCTCTCATCAGAGTTCTTCACAGCCTTGATTATAGTTCAGAATTACACACACAATGATACTTATTTTAATAAAATCAACAAATGTCATTTAACATCAATTTTCATTACAGTTTTTCATATCTTTCCTTCACTTTACCTTTCTCTCTCGTACAACAGATTTATTGATTCCTTGGATTCTTTTATTGTCTGCCATTTTAAAAGCCCTAATTTTAAAAGAAAACAATACAGAAAACAAATGCTACTTGAAAACTGGTGCACTGTCTAATATATTTGCAAGTAATGGATAATGATGGCCTCTTTTGGATTCTCTACAAAGGAAGGAATTCCTCTAAGAAGTTTAAAGATTTCTAAAATCTTTCTGTATTAATTATAAAATACAATTTGTCAAATAGAGGTATACGTTGTAGCCGTATTGGGCTAAGAACATAGGCAGACAAGGTTCTTTGGATAAATCTGATACCTTTTATTAAACCAACTAAAATAGTTAGAAAAATTCTTCTTTGCAAGCTTTTGGGTACCCAAAGAATTTTTCTAACTATTTTAGTTGGTTTAATAAAAGGTATCAGTTGTCAAATCAATTTTTCCAAATCAAAATTAAATTAATGAATTTTTTATGAGGGTCTTGTTCTCAGACAGAATCCAAAATGGCAGCTCACCATACCTGTCCACCTGGTGAAGTCCAAATGTGGTACACAATATTAAAAGGCTCAAGTAAGGGGTAAAATTTCTTAATAGAGAACACTTGAAATATTGTAAGATTCATTTCCTTAAGATTCAGGTTCTAAATACGGATCTCATGACCACCATGCTATCCTGATGTAAAGAGGGCACCTGATACAAAAAGAGGACTTTGTTTATAGAGAAATCTCAGAACCATTGGACCAGCATGAAAAGCTCCTAAAAACCTGGTGTCACGATTCCCAGTAGAGTGTAGGCAGATTTATGACTAAAATGAGTGATGTGCCTTGAAAGGACATTTTAGATGGAAGCTTGAGAGAGCTGATGTGCATAACTCGAAATCCTGCAGTGAGTCATCCACAAGTAAGTCTTTTTAGTGTAGTCAAATACACTGAAGGTGTCCAACATTTCTGTTTTCTGCAGAAATTTGATTTTTCCCAAAACAAATTTTTAGACTCTCTGCCTCTCTCTCAAACCTATTTCCCCTCTCTTATTTGGAGTGGAAAATCTCAGCCGACTCCAGCTTTGGGGAAATTTGAAGGCCTGTGAGGAAAAGAAATTAAAGGGAAGGCTTGCAGACATTTACATGTCCAGATATTTTTCTTCCATGTTAAATATTGCAACATCAGAAATATCTAGTTAAAAAGGTGAGACTGCCTGGTCTTAAAACTGTATAGTGTAGCCAGACCCTTATACAACACTGCCTGTTCCCACAGACAGGCCAATCCACATCTGCTGTCAGCTTAGTCAAATAGAGAACTTGAAGTTGAATTTGATGTCATTAATTTCAATGCATTTAAGACTGGAATCAGCCTGAGACATAGCATGGAAAAAATACACGAAGGTAGTCTTCTCTCTCCCTTCCCCCCTCCCAGATCTCTGCTTCTACATTCTCACTTTCAAGTGCAGGAACAGCAGCAAGTACAGCACCAGGAAATGTCATGGTGTGCAAGGCACTCTGGGAATCCCTAGAGTAGTGGAGTTTGCTGCTGCCAGGGAAAAACGTTCATCCTTTTTTTTTTTTTTTGCTGGTGAAGGCCAGGTCCTGAGGGCAAAAAAATTGCTGATTTTAGTTGCAGAAAATGGGGATCCATTCTTTCCCTCAAGAGCAGCAAACTCCACTGCTGCTCTACAGAATTATGATTCCAAGAATGCTTTGTGTTCGGTGATGCACATTGTCTAGGCTGGCAGAGCTCAAGCAGGCAGAGCAGAGTGAGGCAGACAGTAGCCCTGGGATCAGGCACCATCTTCTCATTCTTCTGGGGCCACTCAGACAGCACTGGAGGCACTAAACCCCTCTCTTATCCCACATTTATGCTACTAGAATCAGTGCCTTAATGACACAACAACTGATCCATGGAAAAGACATTAATTCAGACAGACAATCGCATCTTCCTTGCATCAGATCCTCATCCATATAAAGATGATCAGTCTGCCTAGAACCAACTCATTTCAAAACATCCTTTTTCTGACTCTACTCGATAACCCACTAGGCCAGTGAGCTCAAGCTTCTGGCCTTGTGGTCTGGTTGAGTAAGTAGAGTTAGTCTATGGAGCAGATCCTATTGGCAGGGTCAGCAAGCAGTCTGTGAGTGCAATCCAGCGGGCTGGCCCGACTCTGTGCAGGATCCAGCTGTGGAATGCCCACACCGCTGCTCCCTCACCATCACATTTCCAGCTCCCTGGGGAGCCCCACAGGATGAATGACCCAGCCCTGGAGGCCGGCAGTTGAGCACCATTGCCCTAGGGAATACTTGTTTTCTTCCTGTGCTCCACTTGCAAATTCTGAAACTACTAATTTTATACAAAAAACCAAAATGATACTAGGAGAGTAGAAAATGGCATCATAAGAAGTTACTTTATTCTGTTAGGAACACAAGAATGGAAACAACCATCTGAGTCATCAAGTCCAGCCCCTGGGAGTCACAGGTGAAAATATAAGGATGGGAAGTCCAAAGGGGTCCAACAAGAACTCCTATGTATGCTGTGAACCACAAAGCAATTCTTGACATGTTATAATACATTTAGGATCTTTAGGACAAAATCCCAAAGGTCTCAAAACTACAGGGTTCTGCACAAAGAAAGCAAGAGACTGAGAGTACTACAAGTACCTCTGACTGGCTAGGAGTATATTGCCAATACAGCATTAAAAGCATGGAGTTTTACTGCATGTCTATCTGGCTCCTGCCCATTATGCAGCTTATTGATGGCTGCCCTCAGGATACTGGAACATGCTACCACTGTTAATGCTGGGTTATATTTGCAGACTTTTTCTTCCAAAATTGCACCTCTTAATTGAGTAGAAAATGAAATCTACTGCATTCAGCAGAGGGGATAGAATCAATAACTCTATGCTTGCAAAACAGTAAAAATCAATAGGTGTTTGATGGAGTCTTTCAGGGCAATAGAAATTTCGTGCATTTCTCTACATTTTTCTTATTTCCCCCACTGTAGCTTCACAGGAACTAAAAAAAGAAAAGGGTGGTTTTCTAGGCTTTCTTAATGAAAGGGGATACAGTTTTGAGACTGTCAGATTATCAGCAAGCATTTGTTTCATTTCTTCATTTCCAATACACTGCATTTGTAGCTCTATCTCTGAAGATTTCATTGATTTCATAGACATTAAGGCTGGAAGGGACCTCAGGAGATCATCAAGTCCAGGGGCAGGAAGTCAGCTGGGGTCACCATATCCCAGCAAGATAAATGTCCAAATACTTCTTAAAGGAGTCCAGAGTGGGTGCTTGTACCACCTCTGGAGGGAACCTATTCCAGGCCTTGGGAGCTCAGACAGTAAAGAAGTTCATCCTTATGTCCAGCTTAAAATGGTCTTGGAGGAGTTTGTGACTGTTGGACCTTGGCATCACTTGAGGTGCTCTGGTGAACACGCGTTCCCCCAGATCCTGAAGTACACCCCTTATTTACTTACAGGCTGCCACCAGGTCCCCCCGCAAGCCTGTGCTTTTCCAGGCTGACGAGTCCCATGGCTTCATAAGGCCTGTTTCTCCTGTCCTCTGATCATGTGCATGGCTCTCCTCTGGACTCTCTCAACCTTCTCCACATCCTTCTTGAATGGTGGAGCCCAGAATTGGATGCAGTACTCCAGCTGCAGCCTCACTAAGCCCGAGTACAGCAGGAGGATGACATCCTAAGATTTACTTGAGAAACATCTACAGATGCAAGCCAGAGTTTGGTTTGCTTTACCAGCTGTGACATCACATTGGTCGCTCATGTTCATCTTGTGGTCAGTCATAACACCCAAGTCTCTTTCGGACGTAGTGCTAGCGAGTGTAGCACTGCCGAGCCTATAAGCGTGCCACAGGGTTTTTTTCCCCCCGAGGTGGAGTACCTTATATTTGTCAGTATTGAATGTCATCAGGTTTATACCTGCTCACTTTTTCAGCCTATCCAAGTTAGCCTGGATCACTAGCCTATCCTCAGGTGTGGACACTCAACCCCAAAGTTTGGAGTCATCAGCAAACTTGGCCAGTTCACTTCTGACACCAGTATCCACATCATTGATAAAGACATTAAAGAGAACAGGTCCAAGGACAGAGCCTTGGAGGACACCACTGGTCATGGGGTGCCATGATGATTCACTTCCATGGACCACACCTCTCTGAGTCTGGCTTCGGAGCTAATTCCCCAGCCATTGGACTGTGGTGTAGCTGAGGCCACAGTCGGCCAATTTTTCCAAGAAGAGATCATGAGATCACCAGATCAAAGGCTTTTTTAAAGTACAGATATATGATGTCAATCTCTTCTCTCTTGTCCAGGTGATATGTCACCTGGTCATAGAAGGAGATGAGCTTGATCAGGCAAGACCTACTGCAACAAGCCCATGCTGGCTATCCTTCAGGATGCTGCCATCAGCTAACTTGTCAATAATGGTCTCTTTGATGATTTTTTCTAGAATCTTTCCAGGGATTGAGGTCAAAGTGGTTGGCCTGTGGTTCCCTGGATCTACTTTCCTCCCTTTCTTGAAGATGGGCACCACAATGACCTTCCTCCAATCTTCAGGTACTTCACCTGAGCACCAGGAGTTTTTGAAAATCTTTGCAGCGGCTGGGCTATGACTTCTGCCAGCTCCTTAAGTACTCTGGGGTGTATTCTGTCAGGACCCAGTAACTTGAAGGTGTCCAGCCTCTCAAGGTGTTCCTTTACAAGGTATACACTGATGCTGGGTATAAATTTACCATCACTCTGGCTGTCTCGCATCTTGCTAGGCAGGGCAGTCCCTTTGGATTGATGAAAAACCAATGTGAAGTACCCATTAAGCAGGTTAGCTTTTTCCTGGGTGTCAGTTGTCAGTTGTCCCATTTGGTTTAGCAGGGGTCCAATGTAACCCTTGAGTGACATCTTTGAGTCTTACCTGGACCAGAATTCTAGTGAAGCTGAGTGGTGATATGATGGTTCAATTATGAAATTACATGTTAGGAAATCACGACCATTAAGTGAGACAATATGTAGGCTTACCATAAGGAAATGCAGGACATTCACCTAGGATATTTAGGACACTGCACATGTCAGGCACTCCGCACTTCTCTGACTCTTGGCCAGACTGTGTCCTTTGCCCCTGCATATCCAGGATGCCCATTAAAATTCTCAGCAGCTGGCTGGGCCTGGCCTCTGAAATCTCAAACTTTCCTGATTAAACCATGACATATGATGGTCACCCCAACAATATGGTATTATTGAAGGAAATTATAACCTAAGATATGCGCAAGGGAAGACCCATGCTCTTGCTCAATATTCAGGCAGAAGAGGTCTTCTATCCCAGGACTGTCCAACTTCTGGGCAGCCATGGGCATTGGCAATGAGGTGGAGGGGGCATGGATTTCTGCACCAACACCGTGACACAGGGCTGCAGTCTGGCTAGAGTCAGGGCCCAGCAACGGTGGGGGTGGCGGCAAAGGTGATGTAATTTCTGCACCAGCAGTGTGGCATGAGGCTGCAGCTCAGCTGGATCCAACAAGTGGGAGTAGTGGGGGCGGAGGTGGCAGTGGGTGCACAGAGCTGTGTCCCTCCCACTGTCAGCACTTATGCATTGCCTATGACCAAGGGCAATTGTCCAGGATACTCCATGGGATGTAGACTGCAAACCAAGGATCCACTTGCCATGTAGACAGCACACCCCCCAGGGCTCTCCTATGCTGCATTGCCTCTCCTAATGCAAAGGCAACCCAGTCTGGGTCTGCTCTTCAGTGGCATTGTGGGTTCACTGAGTGTCTGGGGCCAGGGGGCAAGGTGAGGGCATGCCAACCACTGTGGACAAGTGGGGGATGGATGGACAGAGGTGGGTGAAGGGAAGAAAAGGCCTGCCTACTTTTCCAGGGTACTGCTACTACTGTACCAGTGTCAGCTCTACTCCAATGGCAGCAACACCATGGCCAGGCTCCCTGCAAACCATTAACTCCCTCTCTCACCATGCATATATATTGGATGCAGGGCTATAAGGCTAGTCAGGAATGAGAGTACTATTCACTTACTCCCCTTGTCCTGCACCCTCAGATATACCAGAGGGCGTGGAGCTACCCTGCTCAGCTCCTGACTGGGCAGAGGTGGTATAGGACCGCCACCACTGTGTCAAAGACTCCTGGCAGAAGGGATCCCAGTACTTGGGGTGAGGGCTCTGCTTCTCCCTCCCTCATTACACTACTGCTCCCCACCAGCCACACACACACAGTGTAAACAGCCTGGTGCTCCCCAACTTCCCAGCTACATACACTGCCTGGGCAGTCTAGCTCCCCCCCAACTTCTCAGCCACATGTGCCTCATAGGCATTCTGGCTGCCCCCAGCTTCATTGCTATTTCTCAAATAGTGTAAAGTAATATCATCATATTCCATATAACTTTAGACATTTCTCATAGTATTGCCTACCACGTATGTCAGAATCCAAGAACTATACCTGGAAAAATATGCAATAAGCTGTACTCACTCAACTTATTAAAGTACACAAACAGAGTAATAGTTTGCTGGCATAAAAAGACTAAAATAATTTTCATGGTCAATAAACAGTATCTGAGGAAGCCCTTCCTCTTTGCACAAAGGTACATTTGGTCCTTCATAGTTAACTTCCTCATACTTTTTGCTGCAGAAAGCCTTTGTTATTAGTTGAGAAATA
Source organism: Crocodylus porosus (assembly GCF_001723895.1). Classification (NCBI taxonomy): domain Eukaryota; kingdom Metazoa; phylum Chordata; order Crocodylia; family Crocodylidae; genus Crocodylus; species Crocodylus porosus. Next base: position 98,754,189 of record NW_017728943.1, read on the forward strand.
AATGAATAATACATAGTTGCTAAGTACATTATTAAAATATAGAACCCATTGATAGATTTTATCATAGAGAAACTCTAAATCAATAGAAATATTTTGGCAGATGAAATCTAGGTTGAAGAATAGGTAGAACCTTCCTGACTATGAGAGTGGTCAAGCACTGGAACAGGCTACCTAGAGAAGTTGTGGAATCTCCATCCCTGGAAGTTTTCAAGAGGCAGTTACAATGAGACTTGGCTGGGATGGTTTAGTCAGGGATAATCCTGCCTTGGGCAGGGGCTGAATGAGGTGACCTCACTAGGTCATACATGGGCCCATTACGATAGCCCAAAGAGTACTAGTACAGATGGATGAGAAAACAAACCACAAAAGGTTACAAATGAGACCTTCAGTAAATAGAATAAAATTATGTGCGAATAGAAAAGACGATATGACCATATGTTGTATTAGTTTAGAAATAAGATGATCACGTATGAACAATGATTACAAATGGCGTTCAGTTCTCTGATCATGCTGTTTATCAGCTAATACAAAGACATCAATATCCTATATTTGCTACCAACTCAGGGGTGCATTTATACCATCTTGCAATTTTTGATTAATTCCATTAAGTTAAATGAAGACTATGTCATCTTTAAACCAGAGCTTTCTTCAATAACTAAGATTTTATTGAAAGATGTATGCTTTTTAACTGCACTTTCACACAACAATAGTGAAATCCAGTGAAAAAGTAACTTATCTAATAGGATGTATACATGAGTGAGAGAGAAAGAGAGACAGTCCTTTCTAGACTTTTCAAATCTTCACTATAAAAATATTTTAAAAAACCCCCAAAAAGTCAAAGTGCAAAAGTGTGTGCCACTTGCAAGGGCAAAGCAGGAAACACTTGTCAGTAACAAAAAGCCTGTATCAGCAGGGACTGAAACCCCCTACTCCAAACAACCAGTTACACATTTCAGACTAGCTGTCTTGCTTCTAGCTGAGTGCTCCCACAACACAATGTGGTCCACAGTTTGTTGCAAGATGATTCAACTTAAATGAGATACAAGAAACGGGAGAGCTGGAGGGCACTTTGGAGCTGACCCCTATAAGTTGGTGTCTGCAGATTTTTTTAAGTCACCATCTTGGTCTGTTCCAAAAGAGAAAGAGTGAAAGAGAACTGATGAGGAGAGAAAGAATAATGAATTCTTTTTGTCTGTTCTTGTTAAAAAGTGTATTGGTCTTAATTTAAAACAACTCCTAGTAGCATTTCAAAAACAAAACACTGTACATAATTTCACATCTAACTTTACTTGTGGACAGTAGGTTAGAACAGTAAAGACACTTCAATGATCATCATCCCCCCGCAAAGAACTCATTATGGAAAAATTACATTAGACAATTTAAACAATGTAGCTGAAAATTTCACACCAAACACTTTGGATGTAGCTCTTCTTAACAGAACTGAGCACTATATTTAGCTCAACAGGGTAGAAAACGTGTTTTGGATAAGAAATGGGTTTTTATAAGACAGAGAATAATGAATATCACATCTACAGAGATAGGAATGTTAGGTTATAACATTTTATCATCATAATAAAATTATTATATTTTCTTGTGGATTAAGAACTTTGCCTGACAAGTTAATGTGTTTCACACATAGCTGTGGGATCAGTAAGAATCAATACAGACCATATCATACTCAAGATTCATGGCTAATTATTTTACAAACTTTAAAAAAATTACAGGAAGAAAATACATTAGCTTACACGATTTACTTTTTAAACTTTTACTATAAAAATATTTTTAAAAGACCAATGTGAAAGTACAAAAGTGTTCGCATTACATTACATTAAATGCATTAGCTTAACTTGTCAGGTATAAGTTAAAATAAAAATAAAAGCATCTGAAAACTAAGCAAGAGCTAAAAACAGAAGAAACATGGTTGGATTACATTCTATCATTAGACATTTCTGTGTTGTCCCATTAGGTTAAAAGAGTGCAACCACATGAAGGAAGAATGTGGTTCTTAAAACCGAAGCAGCCAATGAAATCTCACAATCCATCACACAGATAACTTTAGTAGAAATCAAGGAAATGACAGTACCTGGGCAATCACATACATGAAATCTTGTGTCAAATAATACATTTTTCATCTTTAAAGACAGCCAGGCAACTTAAGGTTCAAAATAAGGTAAGACTGATTGTTCATGTTTTTAAAAGACAGTAACAGTAGAATCGGGCTGAATACCCTCTGAATCAAATTAGCACCCGAAGCTTCACACAGCCCTAGTTCTCCCTGCATGCTAGGCAGTTTACAAAAACTGAGAACAGACACTGTACTCCCAAAGCCCATACACTCTAAGGAATCACAGAGGCATCTGTTCAGATTTATCCACATACATTACCCTAGAGTGAAGGTTAAAATCAGCAAAGTTTTGAAAGACAGCAGTCAGAGACCAAAGACTGAATGAAATGAAGGTAAGCGACTCTTCCAGTTATAATGTTCCATGCCATCGTTGCTTCTATCTTACTAAAGTGCTTCCTTCATCCACAGTCTCCATAATTGTTAACCTGGCACCTTTCACAAGCACTCTGATTACTTGAGGGTGGGGATAGTTTTTTAACATCTAAATGGCTTACAACTGTTATAGCCCTGGATGAGATAGCTCAGTGATCCCTTAGCAGTGGAAACCTGTTCCACCCTTTTTTGATGATGAAGCAGCCCCAATATTACAAATGTCAAATGAGACTGAAGAGGAAATGAGAAGTTTTTGTATTTCATTATGAGACTAAGCATGATACTTGGCAGAGAGAAAAAAAAAGAAAGAAAATTAAATGGAGAGAAAGGAAAGTGAGAAGGCAACCTAAGTGACTAAACAGTTCAGCTGATTTGGAATCCTGATTAATCCAAGATAAGAGCAAAAAGTAGAGGTGAGAAGGTGATAAAGGAGTTTTCCAATGTGGCAACAATTTAGATGGAAATCTACAGATAGATCTATTGAATTGTCACTGAAGAACTCCAAAGGATTTCCATCGACTTCAAGGGCAACATAATTTAGAAGTTTTTTTATATACAAATTAGGAAAAATATTCTTAATAGAGACCTAGAACCACCAAAGACACAATAACTCATACTGATTTTATTCTTTAAGAAGATTTAATGGTGGAGCTAGTCAGTGCAAGTGTAATGGAGGGCTGAAGCTAATACAAGGTTTGCCATTTATAGTAAAACCTTTTTACAGCTCTTGGACAGAATAAAGGGCTTCCAGGTGGCTGTAACTTATTTTGTACTCACTGAAAAGCTCCTTTACTTTGCCTGGGGAATGGAAATATGCCTTAATGTATTTGAGAATTCAAACCAGAATAGCTACTTTAAAAATTAGCTGCATGGCAGTCTAAAGGTTTAGATCATAGCAATGAAAAATTACCACTGATATGCTGGGATGAAATACATACCATAAAAACCATAAAGCAGTCAGACTATAGGATAGAAGGAGGGAACATGTATACTAGATTACCTGGATTTACTACCTGAAAATAGGGATGGATCCCAGGGAGAAATGGGAGATGCAGTGGTATAGCTGCACCCCGCTTTGATTCTGCTCCATTCAAAGAAATCTCATGAGGTTCAGCAAGGATAAGTGCAAAGTCCTGCACTTATGATGAAATAATCCCATGCACCTGTATAGACTGGGGGCTGACTGGCTGGGCAGCAGCTCTGCAAAAAAGGACCTGGGAGTTATAGTGGACCAGAAACTGAATATGAGCTAACAGTGTGCCCTTGTTGCAAAGAAGACTAATGGCATACTGGGCTGCATTGGTAGGAGTGTTGCCAGCAGGTCAAGAGAAGAGATTCTTGCCCTCTATTCAGCACTGGTGAGTCCACGTCTGGAGCACTGTGTTCAGTTTTGAGCTCCCCACTACAGAAAGGAAGAGGATAAATTGGAGAGAGTCCGGTGAAGGGCAACAAAAATGGTTCTGGGGCTGGGGTACATGACTTATGAGGAGAAGCTGAGAGAACTGGGCTTATTTAGTCTAGAGAAGAGGAGACTGAAAGCAGATTGAATAGTAGCCTTCAACTACCTGAAGTGGGGTTTGAAAGAGGATGGAATTAGACTGTTCTCAGTGGTGGCAGATGACAGAACAAGGAGCAACAGTTTCAAGTCGCAGCAAGGGAAGTTTAGGTTAGATATTAGAAAGAATTTTCTCAGTAGGAAGGCATTAAAACACTCATGGGTGACTGGTGCCTCCTAATACTTGGGAAACACCAGCAACCGATCACTGACCGGGAGAGGGGAGTCCCCCAGTGGCCGATCGCTGACACCAGCAGCAAAACTGGAAGTGCCAGCGGCACACCCAGAAGTGCTGCCAGCGCTTCTGTCAGAGGGGCACGGCCAGTTTCAGGAGGTTCATGTGCACCCGCATGCACCCCCTACATGGCACCCGTGAAAACACTGGAATAGGTAACCTAGAGAGGTTGTGGAATCTACATCACTGAAGGTTTTTAAAACCCTGCTATACAAAGCTTTGGCTTGGATGATCTAGATGGGGGTGGTCCTGCTTTGAACAGGGGGTTGGACCAAATGACCTCCTGAGGTCCCTTCCAACCCTAATTTTCTATGATTCTACAATCTGTACACTCTTTTCAAAATCCAAGATTTGCCCATAGGTAGTTAGTTGTGTTAGTCTGAAGTTTGGCAAAAGGCACTCTATAGGCTAACCCGTTCAGAGGTTTACCACCTTCATCACAAGACGAGTCCAATGTCCATATAAGTCAATTTATATCAAGTTTCATTAAGCTAATGGGTAGTGGATCTCCTTCCTGTTTTGTAAACCTTTTTTCTGATACCCTTTTGTCCATTTGTCCTCTGATTTTCTGTTTTCTATAAGGGAAACAGGAACCTTTGTAATCCATCATTCAGAACACAACATAGGTACAGAGTTAGTATAAAGTAAGAATGATGTTGTAGCCGTGATGTTCCAGAAATTATGTGAAAGGCAAGGATTTCTTAGGGTGATGCTTTTCATTGGACCAACTATGTAGTTGGGATAAGCTTAGGCAAGCTTTTGAATGCAAGGCATTCTTCATCAGGTTTCCAAATTACTATATTATGATTCAGTTAGTCCAGAAATGTTAAATTCATTATGACAAATACTCTTTATAAATATGCAGATATTAACAGCCTAATGAGACTAACAGGAAGATCTCTGGTTTGGTAGAAGAAATTTTTATTAAGAAATCTGAACATCACTTAGAAACAAACTACAGAGTTCTTTGTAGAAGATGGTGAACTTTCTAGCAATCACACTTTATTGCTTCAAGTTTTATTATAGCTGGCTTATAAAAGATATAGTAATGCTGAAGCATACAGAATACCTAATTCAGCACTGCAGAGTTATTATCAGCATAAAACATTCTAGCTAGAAACTTGATCTAAAGCCCATTAAAGTTGATTGGGACTTCAACTGTTGGAACGGTTATGCTGGAATTCTATACTGCTTTTAGCACCTGAACCAGTGTAGGCTGAACACATTAGGCTAAATTAGTAGTTGCAGTGAACCCAATAAAATGAATCAAGTGATCCCCTTGATATGACACATTACTATACTACTGTGTCATATTATCTGATTTCAGTCCATAAGAGTAAATAATTACATTGTAGTTACAAGATAACGAAACTTTGCACATATTTTTATATATAATTAATATAAGCAGAAAATTAAGGCTTGAATTACTCTATAGTATTATTCTTAATATATATATGAATAGACTAGGGATATATTAATTACACTGCATATTCATTGCAAATATTCACAATTATACACTGAAGCGTCCAATTACAGGAAAAGGTGGTATTATAGCTATCGAAAAGCATAATTTACAACATAAATACAACATAAATATATTTACTGCATTAAAAATGTAATCTGTTTGGTAAACACAGGTTAATTTAGAAGTGATGAAAGGTTCTGAGTTGGGAGCAAATATTATTTAGAAGATTCATAGGCAGTAACAATGCCCAAGCCCAGCAAAAGAAAATATATTCCTAAGGGGAAAGATTTTTGTAGGCTTTTGCTTCTCAAAATAGAAGAAAAAAAGAAGATTCAGAAAACTGACCTTGATAATCATCCTTAACACACAGTGGGTGCATCACACATGCAATTAATACAACACAATAAACTGTGGAGCAATTTAAATCAGGGTAAAATACTCCCGGGGGCAGAGTCTACACATGTGCCTGGGACAGCAGAAATTTGAGCCAGGGTGCAGCACGGCCCCAACTGGCCGGGCTGACTGGGCGTAACTTACACCTGCAGTTTATGCCTGAAATTTACATGTGCATTTCAGTGCAGTAAATTACTCTGCCGTATGATAGCACCGTCTCTGACCGTACCATTTTTCAGGTCTTGCAGCTGAACACTAGAATAGAGTTTTTGTGCACTGCAAAACAAAGTTGTAGGTTTCTTTATCAGAAATTATCTAGGATTCAAAAAAATAATACTTATACAGACATGCTACACTGAAATATTTTGGCAGCCAATGATAGCATTATAAATGTGGCTTCTAAACTGTTATTCCTGGATATGCTTATTGATATAGAGTCATTAAGAACTGACATGAAGGATGAGGCTAGAAGCTTCATACTTTATGGAGCTGTATAAAAGTAGAACGGGTTGACACCCAGCTCTGATCACCCATGAGGCCAGCTTGCATAACCCACTTGTTAGATTTTCAAACCAATGTTTTTGTTCCTTCGCACAGGCTGTCTTCTGAAACACAACCGCATTATTCTTCTAAAACTCTCCTTTGTTGTGATGCCCATAAAAATGATAATGTGTAGGCTATTTGTCTACTAAGACCACTGTCTATCAAGTAATCAATGTTCTTTCCCCTGTGCCAGCCATGCAAAGTCCACTTTACCCTTTAACTCTTTTTCACAGTCATTGCTGCCACGTGTACTTACAGTGCTTTTTCTAAGTCTGCTTACTAAGTCACCTGACTTGTCTCACTCAGTTCTTTCCCATATGTTGTCTTCTGTCTCAACTTCAAGGAGTGAAGTGGATAGGTAACATCAAATTGTCCATACAGCTGAGTAATTGTCCTATCACTTTTGCAGTCCACATCCTCTTTCCCTTTTCCTTTCCAATCATGTCTCTCTAATGACCCTCATTTTTTCACATGAAACTTAGACTGCTGGCCCTTTGTAAGTTGCTTTGCACATCTGACATGTTTATCAAATAGAGTACACAGAAATATATCAGTAATGTTAGAGTAATATGTTCTATGGGCCAAATAATGGCTTTCTAAGCTGCTGGAAAGAATGGGGTATAGTAGGAGAGAAAAAGCCCTGTATTGCCAAAAGGTATGCATAGAAACTTTATGTCATTAAAATGATGCCCTCAGGAACAAGAGGGGCATGGAAGGGAAGGTGGGAAGCAGTGCTCTTGCTAAATGTTTACCAAGGTGTAGTTTATGTGCAACCTCCAATGCAGCCAGGTGAGCATGGTTATATGGTGTACAGGGTCAAGGGGACATCTCTCCATGCAAACTCTGGTGTGGCAAGCACTGGTGGCACTCTCCCCTTCTCTCCTAGAAAAACTGTGACTAGTTTCTATGCGAGTGCTGGTGTGGAATGGAGTGGAGGAGCTGGAGATGAGAAGGAGTTGCCTATGCCCTTCTGGCTTCTCTCCCTCCTTATTGTACCAGCCATAATTTGACCCTGCATTCTTTTTATAATTCCTCTTGTTCCCCAATCTGCTTCTTTGTACCACCCAACCACCACCCAGGAAAATTTGGGGGCATTGTGCAGCAAAGCTTTTACAATTGTCTTACCTGACTTAAATCATCAAAATATTAATAAAGTTAAAACACATCTTTTGTAAACAAATCCACAGGCCTTATTTTGATTAGAAAAGAAAAGAGGGTTAGCTAGCACATATTAAAACCCTAGTACAGAACCACTTGTAGTTTGAACATGCTTTGGGCAGTAAGATAAGATTTGTGCTGTTCTCTAAGGTTTAATTTGGCTAGTTAAGGTGCTATAAAACATACAATTTCTTCTCTAAACACATGTCTCTGCCTCACAATATTCACTCTGGTTGCTTTCTGCTATTTTTTCACCTTACCTTTTAAATGAGCTTCTTCAAACCATAGGGATGGAGCTGGTTCAGTGCTAAACAAATGGAGTTTGCAAATCCCTGCATCATGCTTTCCAGTGGTACACATCACAGCAGGAATGCCTGCCCTCACTCTGCTGCTTGATTATTATTGAGTCATTTGTCCAAATAAATGAAACTTCATTGATTAGAAGTAATGACTTCAGAAGAGAGACATCAAATCTCATTGGCAGAAGATGTGCTATTTTCACTTTGAGCTCTAACCAATTGCTCCTTCAATCACTGCTGGAACAAACATGGTGAAATTTTAGGTTGCAACAGCATTAGCAGAGTTCATTTTTGAGAATATGACTTCTAACAGCAGATTGCATTTAAATGGGTGAATATGTAAGTAAGTAGTCTATGATTCATCTAGGCGCTGTGATCCCTTGCTTTCTGAATTCATTATTCTAGTTAAAACTCTTCCCCTTTCCCCTGGTAAATAACATAACTGAAGATTTTAATGCATGAGTATCACTTCCCCTGACCCTTAATTGGTAAAATAATATAACAGATGAACATTCTGCCAAAAATCCTGTATTTCGTTTCCAAACTCTCCCAAAAGGCCCACATCAACAATTACTTTGAAAATTAAAGTAGGACTGTTTACAAAATGTATTTGGAAAGATGAAGCAGTTAAAGTTTGTGCTAAGAGGGCACAGGCAACCATCAGCTAAGGTGGCCTCTTCTTGCCAAGACTCAGCATCCCTAGGCTACCAATCAGATGTTTCTTCCCTAAATAAGTCACTTTCCTAACTTTGATAGACATAGCACCTCTAAAGTTTAGTGTCTATAATTAGGGACCTACCTGAATTGCAGTGCAACAAAGTGATTTTTGTGGGCTGCTTGTGGCGCACAGAACCAATTTCACGGTCTTTTCGGGGCAAGCCCCCCTTTGCTGCTGACAGTAGCCCTGCCCCTTGCTGCTGATTGGCCAAGTGGCCAATCACTCATCTTCAGACTGCAGCATTACTGCAGCATTGCATCTGACTGCTTAAAAGATGGCACCAAAATCCTTTCATTTTCCTGACTAGTCCCTTCACTGAGTCAACATCACTAGCTCAGCCTCAGTAGCTCTCTCTCAAACCACATGCTGCAGGGATTGCTACATGTTCTTTGTATTCCAGTCAGCTTTTCTGGGGGTGGGGAATTCTGCACAAAATCGTGGGAAACACCATTTTTCAAGGTGATTGCAGAAACTGATGCTTTCTGTGGTTTCCATGAAAACCATGAAACTGCAACTTAAGTAGGTCCCTATGTGTAATGTAGGCTACTAGTGTTTGATACAGGAACAAATTACACAGCGCTACTTGTTTAATGAAATAGATATTCATCTTCTGTTGCAAAGGTTGATAAGACACGTCTGTAATAGTTTAAAACTAATACATGAGTTTTTCTCTACTCTCTTTAGGCAGAATCTTCAATCCCTGGAAATTTGTAAATCACCAATATTTTGCTCAGTAGCAAAGGACATCACTGAAAAAAAAATATTCCAAACAACATATCCACACAAAGTTAGAGGCAGCAGGTGCTCACTACCAACTAGTCTACTCATTTGAGAATGCAAGCTTGTTACCTAGCCTGTACTGTGACAGCTGATGTTTCTTATTGGAGCTGTTGCAGTTCTGCTGCTCAAAGCCACTGGATTTTACAACAGACATCTCAGTGAAGGTGACTTTTTATTGGTCTGTTTTTAATAGGAAAAATGTCTTGAAAAGAATCATTGATGATGGCTGTTAACAACTAAAATATTACATGGTATAATTCATAGAGCAAGCTGTTCAAAAACAGAGCATTCTTGACTCTTAAAAGAATGTCTAATTCATTTAGGAACTGCTTATGGTAAGAACTGTGCAGAGAAAAGCAAAATTCCAGGGCTAAGGAAACTATTAATGTAATAAGGGAAAAATAACCTCATCATTATTAGATATGATCACATGTTGGCTACTGTGGTGAGGGAAGTTTCCATCCCCTGGCGCTCCTTAACGAAAGTTGCTGTACCGTTCCATGCAATATTAAGTCATTTTTATTATTCCTCTTTTTGTTAAGTCCTCACTGTTTAGATCACCTCTCTGTCAGCAACTTGCTTTGACATCCAGACTTTGTTAGGACTCTGCTATGGGGCACACTCAGAGTGAACTCTCATGGGCTGGAGCAGCATGTTTCCAGGGGGTAATACTAGCTAGTGTGTTTCCCTGCTGCCAGAGTTCTTCCAGAGACTAAAAGGATTTTTAATATTTGCAGCTCAATGTGAAATACCCAGCTATTTGTACAAGGCTTTTCTCAGCAAAGTGGGTGGCAGAAGAGCTGTACATCACTTCTGAAAGATCATCAAGAACAATTTCGGCCTAAGACTGCAGAAAGGCCTTTCAAAAAAGCATGGTACTTGGCATCCTGAGGTCATACTGTTGACCACATGCAGAATAAGTGAGAGAAAAAAAGAAAACTTTCAAGCATGTATGGTCTGCTGAAGAGAGTCCTGAAGCCAAGAGATGCATGTTATTTGGCAAAATGTTGTCTGTTTGTGGGACACAGGTGTTTTGATCATTTGTTCTGTCCTCTTCACCCCCAAACAGCTAGTTTGTTCTTTGGAACAACAAAACTCTTTTCATTAAACCATAAAGTCTCATGTCAGTTTTTTTTCCAGGTTTCTCAAGGAAATCAAAAAATGAAATTTCCTTTCAGCCTTTGCCAGCCTATGGGGACATCACAATCAAACCCTATGTGGGAAAGTAAGGTTCAGAGATAAATTTATCTTTCTGCATCCTATGTCTTAAGCTGGCTCACTTGAAGCTAATAAGAATTTACACAAAGGAGTGCAGCCAGGATAGAGGGAAATGGTACCAATGTTGTGAAAAGATATCAGTTGTAATGCTTAGCAGTTGCATAGAGCTTTTCACCTTCAAACGCTGTTGCAAAGATTAGGGAAATTCCTTTAAAAAAAAGATTTCAGTTTACATTTACAGTTTGGCTTCGTTTGGTTTGAACATCAGAGAAAGGAGCAGGGATAGCAGGCAAGGATCTGAGGGCCTGAAGCTACAAAAAAACCAAACCAAAAACAGGAAAGAGAAGGATTCTGCTTGAAGAGTGAAAAGAGACAGAAGAGGAGCAAGGTGAGAATGGAATAACCTAGTCCCAAAAACATAGGTGTTTCCCATAAAACCTTTATTTGAAAATGAAAGGTGCAGGGTTAGAGGGACATAGCATTTTCCTGTCCCATCATGAACACGTGCCTGGCAATCTTCATTCCCATTCTAGAAGGTGCACTGAGTACATACATTACTGGTGCAGAGCTAGGCAAAGGAGGGAGGAGCATCAATAGAGAGGACCAGTGATGATTTTAGTGAAAAGGATAGGTTTGGTTTCACCACATAAAAGTCACCAATGAAATCTGTGACACAGGACACCACCCGGTTACTATTAGCAATTCCTGCCAGCTTGTTTTGCAGACAGGCATGTAATTTCTCCCTTGAAGTATAGCAATTGAAACCAAGAGATGAGAGGATGAAGATGTTTTGTATGTGGTTTTTGAAAAATGAGTGAATGTTGTAGAACCTGTAAGTATTAAATCTGAAGGATGCAGAGCTTTAAGACCCCATAGGACAAAAATAATCTCAGAGGAACTTGCTAATTCACTGCAGCAAATTAAATATCACTTTATAGAATGAGTAACAATAAAGGATGTCCATATGGCTGCAAACATCCTAACTAATCAAAAAGGAACAAGGTAGTGGTACTTCCCAAAGACTGACTGCCTCTGCACAGGCTCCAGTGCTAAAACACAATGCATTTATTTATAGTACCTATCCTAAATTATAATGACCTTACTGTTTTATAGGAAAGGAGACCTGATGTAACTGTGATTTATAATCCATTTTATTCTCTTCAGACGATATTCCTTTTCCACATTCAAGGATACCCTGAATTCAGATACTGTATTATAAAGACAGAATGATCAAACCTCACAATGAAATCACCATGTGCTCTCTCACTGACTGAATTGTATCAGCTTCATAGAAACTAAGACACCAAAGCTGGGGTTTGTGAGTAGCAGCTCTAAGCAAGCAAACTGAGGGAACTGTTGAGCAAGCCCACGTTCTCTATCCTGTCAGCTGGCAATTGCATACATATTATATAGAAGGAGGCAGGGAAGGGTGGCGCCTTGGAAACTAACTTCCAGAGAGGCACGACCTTTTATGGGTAACAATCTACTCTGCCACATGTTGTGATCTACAGTATTGTACATAATGCTTCCCTTCACCTGATATTTTTTTACAATTAGCATCCTGCAAATCTTTAATTCTGTCCTACCTCAAAGGAGATTCTTCTCCCCCTAGCGCCACATACTGCCCTTATGTAAACACAGAGCCATCTGGGGTAGCCAGATGAACAAAAAATACCTCTAGAGATGTGCACCAGTTCAAGACTGACTACTGTAGCTGTTGGGAGACTAGTTCGGGCTGCAGTAGACTCAGATTCAAGCCCCAACTTTGAATCACACAGAACAAGGACACGAAGTTGCCACCCCCACAGTGCAGGTAAGTTCCCTCTCCTTGTGACTATCTGGGGCAGCTATTACTTGTTTTCTTACAAAGTTTTGGTTTTGATAGATCAACATTTTCTGACCAAAAAAACCTCAAGCCCTAACCAGAACAGAACAAAACAAAACAATCAAATCATCAAGTCTAGGTACTGACATTCAGAAAGCCTGAGGTAGAATCAATCTGAGTTGCACTGTTTTCTGTAAGTGGCATAGCTTAGATCAGTAGCAAAGAGAACACATATTCACCCTTGGGGGAGCAAATCCTAGACCAGTTTCCACCATTTTTAAACCTGTCTGCACTGAACTTCTGTTCCATTAGGGGTAAAGACCAGTTTTTGGTCACTTATACTGGTAAAAGTGTAATGTCTGTACCTGGCCCAAATGTCTGGCTGCATGTCACTGTTCTGGCTGGAATCACTCTCTCCTACTTACTGGGTGCATCTACACAAGACATTTACTGCAGAGTAGACTAATTAGCTCTGCAGTAAATATTGCATGTCTACACATATGCCCCTATTAGGCTGGAATAAACTAGTTAACTTCACGGGAGGATAGTACTTACAAGTACTATACAGATGCAGAGTTTTTTACTCTGCAGCAGTGCACATGTAGACACTTCCCCAGCTGGGTAGGGCATGAGGGTATAACAGTGTGGAGGCTGCCTGCCAGCTAGCCCCACACTAGGGCACCCTTATACCTCAGCCAGCCCCACCACAGCACATTGAGCTGTGGGGGGAGCAGCCCTGGCCTGGCAGGCTGACCCCTGGGGCCCCCTGCCAGCCAGAGCTTTTCCAACCCAGCTCAACATGCTGCAGTCTCATGCGTACATTCAAACAGCATGACCAGGAGCAATAAACTCCTGTGCAATAAGCACTAAAGCTTATTGCTTCACATTAATTGCATGTGTAGATGGGCCTACTGTGACTCCATTTAATGGTATGGTTGGAAGAAAACCTTATACTAAAAAGCATGAGCCCCTTTCTCCCAAAGTTACTCCCTGCCAAGCCAATTCTCTGTAAATCTCCTTAGGCCTATTTTCCCCCCTCTCACATACCTATTTGGGAATTCCAAGATCCTCACCTTGTACCAGAGAGACAGGACCATTCCTTCTTCTCCCATCCTAAGAATAGAAGTTGGATGGTTGAGGTAAAGAGAAACCCAAAATCAAAGGCTTCTAGAGTTTGGAATAAGAAGCTGTGGTTTACCCAACCAAAGGCTTTCTGTTGATTTAGGAAGACAAGGCTGATGATCAGACAGAAGAGTTCCACAGCTGTTAGCAGGTCACATAGCAGAAACAGATTGTACTGGATGGTTTTGCTGGGTACGCAGTAGCTCTGTTTGGAGCCTACAACTGAGGCTATGGCTGTTTTGAGGCAATTGGATAGGGGTTTGCTCAGAAATTTGTGATCAGTACATGAGAGATACCAGCCACAAATTCTTAATGTCACCAAGATCCCTTTTGTTTGGCAGCAGCATGAGGACTGCACCACCAAGAGCTGACTACTGGTAGGATGCCTTCTTTGGGGCTTTCCAGGAAGATGTGCAGGAGGTCTGAGCTGAGGAGGGGCCAGAGAGTCTTGTAAAATTTGACAGGTAATCCTTCAAGGCTTGGCTCCTTCATTGCGGTGAGGCCCTCAATGGTTGTGGTCAGCTTTGCCAAGGACAGTTCTTGTTTGAGCTCATCAGCCTCAGACATGGAGATTTTGGAGAGGGCCTGGTGCAGGTGTTGAATAGCTTCTGGGTGGGCAGGCTTGGCTGCAAACAGCTCTGTGCAGAAACTAATGGCACATTTTCAGATCTTGGCCAGATCTGAAAAATACTTGGCCCAATGGGGTTTTTAGTTGGTTTATGTTCTTTTGTTCTCCTTCTGTGCACTCCTTCTCTAGGGTGAAAAAGAATTGGGTCCATGCATTAGATTCTGTTAGCTCTTAGAAGCAGACTTGAGTTCTTGACCCCAGGTTTCACCCTATCAGTTCTCTGAAGCATTTTTTCCTGGAGCCTGAGGCTTTTATGCAGCCGATGGTCATTACTAGTATCCCTCAGGGCAGCCTGAAACTATACAATGTCTTTATCAAGCTCTTGTACAATGTGGCAGTGGGCTTGGATCACCTGTTGTGTATATTTTTTTATTTGTGCTTTTCCCACTTCCAGGAGGGGAAGTCACCTCTTGAGGCCACTCAAGTCTGGCAGAGCTATGTGAAGCAGTCCCAAAAACTGAGGGTCCTGCAGAAAGCTAACATTGAGGCACCACCAGCAAGATGCTCAGCTGCAAGGCGAGTCAAGAAAGTCCAGTTCACACCAAACTAGGCTGTAGTCTGAGATTCCTGATGGAGTAATACAGCTACAGTGAAGCAGAGGCAGGTGGTGTTCAGTGGTGTAGACCCAATCCAGGTGCACCATGGAGAGCCCATTGGCACTCACCTTTACCCAGGGATATTGCCTCATGCTAGGATGGAGATAGTACCATGCAACAGATAGACCTTCTGCCTGTAGGGTGATCCATAGCTATCAAGTGGAGGGTGGATGGGGTTCCTGCCCATTCTGGCCAAGCCTTTCCTGGTGAGTACAGTTAAAATCACCCTGTAGGATGAATAGGTAATTGTTATCAGCTGCAGTCTGTAAGAGGTCAGCCAGTATCTTGAAAAACTGCACCTTTTCCCACCTTTCATTGGGTGCCTAAGTATTAATTAGAATGAGGCGGTGCTGGTCTGAAGTTACTCAGACCATTAGCAGCTGACTGGGGACAACTGGGAAACCACTGAAGCCAGGATTTGTGAGATTTGTGAGCAGAGGATGGTAATGCCCACAGTGGAGCTGGAGCCATGGCTAAGTTGAGCTCTTCTCCTCCAGGCCGTGTTCCAGTCTTCCTCCTTGATCCTGGCTGTGTGCATCATTTGCAACAAAGTGACTGCCCTACATTGCTTTCACAAAGAGCTTGTTCACTACTTGCTCAATTGTTTCAAACCATTTGAGTTTCAGACCCTGCTTTCTTTTCCTCCACAGTTGGCCAATGGCCATGGTCAACCTATCTTTGCAAAAGTGGCATTGACTTGGACATAAGAAAGAGGGAGACAAAGATGCTATAATTGCAAGGGCTGCAGCTTTTCTTGCAACTCTTACCTAACTGGAGTAACCAACCCAACATTACTCAGTATCCTGGCATTAGTGGCATAGATAAATGATTGATTTGAGGGAGATATCCATGACCTCTCACATGAGAGGATCTAGGATGCTGAAAAGAGTGATACAACAGCAGCCAAGACTGGAACTCTCAGCAACGAAGTGGTGGTGTACAGTATACCACTACACCAAACTGGATCCATCCCTGTCTTTTCTACACCCTCAGGCCAATAAGGGGACTCTAACATGAAGCCACAATACTAACACAAAGATGAACTTCCCTATATCTAGCAAAGCCAGAACCAGGATCAGTGCTAAGGCAGCTCATTGGGTTACAGGGAATACTCTTATTACCCACCAACTACATTAGAACTAGTTGCAACAACTGTAATGAAAAGCCTCAAACCAGCTTTCTTATATGAATACTGGCTTAAACGTTCATGCCTTTTAAGCCTCAGAAGGTTTTCCTCTACTACCATCACCATCACAGTGAATATGTTAAAACTGGAACCTCACCTTTGTCTTTTAGATATTTATTCCTCCAGTATGCACTGAAAGAAGCAACTCTCTGGTGTCAACTGTAACTTTATTTCCATTGTGCAAAACTGGTAGAGAGGTGGCTCACTGGAAATTAAATTTCCTGTTAGGCTATTTCAATTAAGTTTCTATTTGTAAAACAACGCATTATTTTTCAACCACCAGAAAATTTCTGGAAAAATAATTACCTCCAGCTGACTAAGTTAAATGACACTGCAGGATCCATTCACATAATTCTACAGCAATTTCATTTTAAGACCTACAGAACTCTGTAGGGAGCTATAACAAGGGCTATATTTCCTTAAGCAGATACAATACATGCTTTTTTGCAACAATGTTTTCTCTAGTTGAAAACTAACACAAGTTTCTCTCCTGTTCCCTAAGGACTTGTTGCAGAAGGGACTTGTGTGTTAGGAGCTATGTACATTGAATTACAATATGGGTGTGTCTATACATGCATATTAATGTGAAACTTATTGCTCTGGAGTTTATTGCTCTGAGGCATCATTTGCAAGTGCACCCAGGACTGCATCATGTTGAGCTGGGTCAGAGCAGCCCTGGCTGGAAAGGGATTCTGGGGGTCAGCCTGCCAGCCTGGGGATGCTCCCCCCAGCTCAACATGCTGCAGAAGGGCTGGCTGGGACACAAAGGTGCTCCAGTGTGGGAGTAAAAACAAATGCAGCAGACAGTACTTGTATGTACAGTACTTAGAAGTATTACAAGTACTATCTGCTGCTGAGTAAATTAGTTTATTCCAGCCTAATAGAAGCATGCATGTAGACAGACAATGTTTACTGCACAGCTAATTAGACTACTGCACAGTAAGCATCTCATGTCTACTCACCCTGTATGCACTTAAAAGGGATAATTGAGGAAGTCTAGAGGGATTGCCTTGCTGCCCACCACAGGAAAGACTGCAAGAACCCTCCTAAATCATCTCCTTCCACTTGCTGAAGAGCTCCTCCTGGAACCTCCGTGTAGGTTTAGGGCATCACAAGGCACAACAAACATGATCTTCACTGCTTGCCAGCTGCAGGAAAAATGCTGGGAACATAAATCTCTCTATATGGCCTTCTTTGACCTCATGAAAGCCTTCAGTTCTATCAACTAAGAAGCACTGTGGAGGATTCTTCTGAAGGTGCAGACGCTCACTGAAATTCGCCACCATTCTTCGCTTGCTCCATGATGGTATGTGAGTGTTAGTTCTCAGTAATGGATCTATTACAGGTCCCTTTGAGGTTAAGACTGGAGTTAAGCAAGGCTGCATCATCACTCAAAATTATTTTAAGTATTCCTTGCCATGATACTAAATCTCACTAGCAACAAGCTTCCAGTTGGAGTGGAACTAAACTACCAAATAGATGGTAAAATGTTTAATCTCAGCCAACTCCAAGCCAAAACCAAGACTACCCTGGCCTCAGTCATCAGGCTCTAGTACACTGATGTTGCAGTGCAGGGGTGTGCAAAATATGGCCTGTGTGCTGGATCCAGCCCACCAATTGATTTTATCTGCTCTGCAGGTGGGTGGCATGGGTGGCAGCACTGTATGGCAGGCCTTGGGTAAGCTGTACTCAAGCCCCTGCCTCTGCTGGTGGGCAAACAGGGTAGTGGCTCCAGCTCTGGCCTCTGCTGGTGCTATGGGGACGTTGAGTGGAAGCAACCCCACCTGCTTGTTACTGAGTGGTGACCTGACAGATGGAGTCTGGACCACCCAAAGCCTATGGGACCAGAATTCATCTTCCAGGCACCACGTGGGATAGTGGGCAAAAGCAGCCCTGCCTGTCCACCTGGTCCCATGCAGCACTAGCACAGGCTGAAGCCAGGGCTGTTGCCTGCACCACCCACCAGCTGCCTGAGCACAGCTTACCCAGGGCCTACTGTGCAGTGCCAGGTGGGGCTGCTTCCACCCAGCATCCCCCATGGTGCTTAGGAGATGCAGCCCATCCCTACAGGCCCTGGGCAAGCTGTGCTTAGTCCCTGGCCTCTGTTGCTGGGTGGCACTTAGGTTCTGGGGGACCAGACTGCATTTCCTAGGTGCCATGGGGGACATCTTCATGCGGCAGGCCATGGGCAAGCTGCACTTGGGCTCTAGTGGCTCCGGATCCAGCTCTGGCTACTGCATGATGCCAGACAGGTGGGCAGAGCTACTTCCACGCAGAAATAACAGGGGCCTGAGCACAGTTTGTCCAGCCCTTGCCCATGGGGGATGGATCCTGGCTGTAGGCCTCTGAGCTGTCCCATTCTGCCCTGCCATCAGGGCTCCTGGGAGCTGCAGGGTGGGTGGGGGAGGTGCACATATGCGTACCAGGAGTCCTGATGGTAGGACAGGACAGTGTGGAGGCCAGGCTCTATCTCCTGCTCCCCCAGGTACAGATGCTGGCTGGTGGGCGTGCAGTGGGCTGGAGCCAGGGAGCACGCACACACACACATGCGTGTGTGTGTGTAGCCCTTGACAGCTCACCAAAACTCATTAAATGGCCCTCCAGCCCAACAAACTGCCCACCCTGCAGCAGTGTACACTTACTCTGAAGCAGAAATTCAGGCAACTGTCATCTTTACCAAGGCATACAAGAAAATGGGACTGACATTTAACATTCAGAAGACTAAAGTCCTCCATCAACACACTCTTAATGACCAATCCCCAGCTCTGGCAATTCAGATATACAGAGACTCTGGAAAACACTGAGTATTTCCTGCATTTCAGAAACATCACTTCAAATGTGCAAGTGCAGCCTTCGGACTCCTAAAGAAATGTATGTTTGAAAATCATAACATAAGATTTGAAACTAAGCTCATAGTTTATCAAGCAATCTTGATCCCCACCTTACTGCAGGGAGCTGAGACATGGACAATAGGCCCCAGCAAAGGGGCTAGTATTCACTTTGGATTTGGATTCAGCCAATTCATGGCACAATGATTCGATTCAGTGATTCAAATCACCATCCTAAATCGATTTGGCCGAATCTTATTTGGAGATTCAGCCACATCCAAATGGGCTGAATCTCTGAATTGAATAGACCCCATCCCCTACCGGTCCTACCCAGCCCCAGCATTCTGGCACTTAAAAAAAGAAGCAGCCCTGCACTTACTAGTTCCTGCCAGGCCGGGGGGGGAGAACATTCCCTGATGCCTCCAAAGCCCCATGCTGCATGGGGGGGCTCCAAAGCCCCCAGAGGCCCCAAAGGCCGCTGGAGCAGCCAGTGTGTGAGGTTTTTGTTTTTTGGGTTTTTTTAAAAGTGCCAGGACACCGGGGCTGGGCTGGGGAGCCATTGATGGGGCTGAGAGAGCGGGCAGGAGATGGGGCCTGGTGGGGGTCTCCCCATGGTCCTGTTCCACCTCCTCCAGTTCTCCCCCACCACTTACCAGCATGGAGTCTGGGTCCAGCTCCCTGCAGCAGTGAGCAGGGACTTCCCAAATTTCCGAATCTTCTCCAAATCTTTTCTGAATTGATTCAGAGGCTTTGAATTGATTTAAACCTTTTTATTGGTCTCCCAATTCAGATTTGAATCTCCTCCAAATCAAAACAGCAACCGAAGCTTTGCACAGCCCTAGTGGACAATATACAGAAGATACCCCAAGCCATCGGAGAAGAACTATCAGTGCTGCCCATGGAAGATTCTTCAAATTCAGTGGAAAGATAGATGTACCAATGTTAGCATCCTCTTGCAAGCAAACATTACAAGCAATGAGGCAATGATCATCCCATATCAGCTTTGCAGAAATTATTTTTCCTTTCCCAGCTCTGAGGACCAAACTTAATCCTCTGCTGTTCAAGTCGTCACAGAGTTGTGTCAGACATAATCTTCTAACCTTCTATCCAAATTGTATTAAAATTTGAAATGGCAGCTTCAAGAAGTCTGTTTCATGTCACCAATGAAATCGTTACACCTGGGATTAGGTAGCAGTCAGAAGTAAACTTAACCTCCTGGAAAGGAAATATAAGAGATGGTACATTAACCACTTGGCGCTACAGGTCTGTATTAGTCATAAGCTCCTTGACTTTAGTTAAGCATCCACAGCATTTCTAACACATCAGATATATTTTGTTCCTAGTAACTGGATAATAATGCATAATTGCTACAGGCTGTTGGTGCAATTTATCACTTCTGGTTGCCACTGTTTCCCTGGTATTTTTTTCCTCTCAGTTCAGAATTAAATTTATTTCACACTTTATCAGCTTGTGCTTCATTAGCCTTCTTTCACCACATTTGCATTATATATTTTTTCCTATACATGTCATTGAATCTTGTGAAGAATAGTGATGTAGGGGAAAAGAGGGAGGAGAAATTAATTGATATAATTTCCATCAATATACTTCTAAGCAGTAATCATCAAGATGCCTCTTATTTCACCAGTGGAGCCAAGAAACATAATTTAGGATATCGATCAGCACTGCATAAATTAAAATGAAATTTAGAGCATCTTAAGGCAATAATTCCTTCAAGGCAATGAGTTTTCATTCATTTTCCAAGTTTCTTTCTTGATACTTTCTTTCAGAACACTATTTTCTTTAAAAAATTGTCACTGGACATTTTTTTTTTTTTAGATGCCTGGTACCTACAATTTCCAAATAGCAAAGACAACTGACTACATGCTTTAGAAGGTCCAGCCAGATATCTAAGTAGTATTTGGAAAAGAAAAATTCCCTATAGCTTCCAAAGTAAAATACATGAAAAAAACAAACCAACCTTTTCAGCAAAGAATTGATAGGGGGGACCTAAAAGCAACTATTGCAATTATGAATGAATAGCATGGATAGCCAATGAATAAATGAACCGAAGTCTCCAGTGGCTTCCTGTACAAGGTATCAAAAAAAGTGTAGCCTGGGCACACCCAGGGGTGTGCCCTGTCCGCAAGTGGAAGGGTTGGGGTGGTCAGACAAGAGAGGGGCCTGCCTCTGGAGAGCAGTTCCCTCTTTGCTCTATAGAGCCAGGCACTTAGCTATATACAAATGTAGTGCTATACAAAAATAAATATGAATAAGGGACATTAAATATTTACAGTAGACTTGGTATGTGACACCACAGGGCGTGTGTAGATGAAATGGGGGCCCTAAATTGAAGCAGCGGGTTTTAAAAAACACAACTTCAATTTAGGGCTGATTAAAACCCTGTGTTGTGCATACACCCTTGCAGACTTACCTGCCTCTTCGGTGGAAAGGGGAGGGCAAACTGATGGCAGGCTGAGCAGTCCCTGGGCTGTGGCAGGGAGCTTGTGCTTTCCTCCATGGCAGCAGTGGCACCACCCCAGGCGGCACCTGCCTGCAGGCACCTGGCTTGGGCGGTCCCAGGGGGAACCACAGTCACGGAGGGAAGCACCAGGCCTCTGCGCAGCTCAGGCAGCCAGGGAGGCTTCCGGGGGGGGTAGAAATCAGACTCACTGAGTTTCTTGGGTGAAGCCTGCTTTCCTGGGCTGCTGCCAGGCTGCCTTCAAGGCAGGGCCCAGAACTTCATTCCATGGCTGTAGGGGCAGCAAACAAACTCTTTGAAGGAGTTTCAGTTTGCTGCACCCCAAGTCATATAAGGCATGTTACGCCACCAAATTTCCCACAGGGGCTGGAACTAATGTGCAATACACTACCGAGGCGTGCAAACACTGACACCATTAAAGCAGTGCAAAAGCATTTAGCCCACTTTAAAGTGTCATGCACACACGCCTCTCATTTCATCTACACACAGCCATATACAATAACCTTCAATCAATACATTGCACCATTGCAAGGCACTGCAAAACATAGAACAGGTAACTGGGAACTTGGTACAGGTGATCCACAGTGTAGGCAATAATTAGCCCCCCCACCCTTGCACAGGTGAACATTAACACTCTGGAACAGGTAAGTCAAGGTATCAACACAATAAACACATATAAGCATCAACTCAGATAAACCCAGGTAAGTTGAGGTAGCAATGCAATAGATTACAGAATAGAATAGAATACAGGCCACAATACTGGTAAGTTCAGATAATAGGCAGTAAACATATATGTTACCTGTCAGCAATGAGTTCTTAGGGAACCCTAGCACAGTATGCAGCCTGTCTGACTCACAAAGGACTCCACCTCCCCGCCCCCCACCACCACACACACACCTCTGTCTGACAAGAACTAGTTAGAGGAAGGGCTTACAAAAGTCAATGAAGATGCAGGGGGAGATGCATCTAAAACCTTCCAGACAATAGCAATAAGAGTGAAGCAGCTCCCCTGGTCTCATTTACATTGAAGATGGAACCAGATGGCAACTCATTTACATGGGACATAGGACAGGAAAGCATCTTCATTAGCATTCAGGATGGAGAACAGAGAGTCCAAGGCAAGGACCGCACTGAACTCTGGGACCAGAGAAGCAGGGGAGTACTGCATGATGGGGGATCCCTGCTCCAAATGCTAATCAACCCACATCTGTACATACCCAGCTCATCATTTATCAGACCAATTCTAGTAATGACTCCATTAGTGGTATCTAAAACACTGAATCTGCCTGTGTGTTTTGTGAGCTCCCTTCGAGTAATGCCACCCATAGCCAGGAGTGATCTGTTCCTGTTATCCAGCATATGAGCTATCATTTACCCACAAACAAACCTAGTGCTCTCCCTTGAGCCATTGTTAGTTCTCTACAAAAAACCCCTACCCAAGCTCAAGTTTCTGTCCTGGTGCTTGGATCCAAAAGCTGCACCAGTTCCACTCCTTTTCTGCCTGGAAGGCCTCCACTGGCCATGCTGAGGGCTCTGCCTGTCTGCAAGCTCCAACAAACACCTGGGAACCTCAACTGGTTCAAGCTTCGCTGAGTGGTGAGACTCCAACTTTCTCTCTCTCTCTCTGACTCCAGGAACCTGACTTTTGCTTTCTTACGCCAGGCACAGCTTTCTAAACCTGACTTTTGTTGATCAAACTTGAACTAGACTTCCATAAATACCTAATTGAAACTATGTAGTATTGTAACTGTTTTATTTGTCTCTCTTGTATGGCTGTTACTACTGGTATCATCATAAGTTCATACACTTGGCAATAAATAACTTTTATGGTCAAGCTGGTTGCTTTACTCTGTCTGAACCTCACTTACTCTTCCTTCCCCTTGACCTCCCCATTTGCTCTGCAGTAACACTTCTTTTACCTAAGCCAAAGATCCCTGCAATCCCCAAAACTACAGTGGGGTCTGCTCATCAAGGGAGTTACTACTAGGACCATTGTGACAAGAGATTGGGACGTGCTGAGTTTTGAGGTGCATGAGGGTTTCAGCTGAAAATGATGATCACACCTAGCCTGCTCAGATGTACTCTGTTAGCGTGTGTATGTGTGTCTAACTGCATTTATCATTGATCTACTAAAATAAGGGATGAATAGAGTTCAAAGCATATGAGAATGTCAGCCTGTCAATGCTGAATAACTCAGCCTGGCTCAAGCGTTCCCTGCTAATGTGTGTGTATATGTGCATATGTTTGACTGATTTGGTGGTTGGAAGAACCCAGCCCCATTGAAAATGAGTCCTGCAAGATAGCTCCATTGGGGATTAGTGCTTGCCAAAGGGAGAGATACAGCTCCATATAGAAGCACAAGTAACACAAGCAACACATTGATAGAATTACAGAGATCCCAGAAATAAAACCCTAACAAATGAGCACAGCCCAAAGTGATGGGCAAATCTGGTAACATATACAGATAATGAAGACAGGTAAACCCATATATAGGAGTACTCATAACTATATTAACATCTACAGTACGAAGCAAAAATCAATCACAAAATATGGGGTGCAGAACCCCACAGGGTGTTCCCTGGAGCCCCTCCCTTTTAGGGCCCCAGGATGTGGACACCCCTCCCACACACACAATGGAGGGGGGTGGAGGCTGCACCCATTTCCCCAGCAACTCCCGCTCCCACTCTGAAGCAGATAAGGGTCATCCCCTGGTGGCCAGTCAAGCCAGGGCCTCTCTCTGGCGGGGCTTCTGGCTGTTCTTGGTGGCCTGGTGCCCCGCACTGGGCAACCAGGGTGCTCCTATGGGAGTCAAGCCCTTACTGGCTCTGGTTCCCTGGCCTCACACAGAGGGTCTTTCCCTGTCCCGGGCCCAGCTCTGGGCACTGGAGCTCTTTTAGTTTAAAGCTGGGCCACACTGCAGGGCTCCAGTTACCTGGCCTAGAGCCAGGGCGAACTTGAGCAGCCTTGAGCTGCTCTCGAAGTCGGCTCTCCCTGCACTGACCTGCATACCATGTGGGACACGAGCAGCCTTGAGCTGCTCCTAGAGCCAGCTCCCCATGTGCTGATCCATGCACCACCCACCCAGCCACTTGCCGGGTTTGCAGGCTCAAGCCGCCCCGAGCAGCTCCCAGAGCCTGAGCACCGTGTGCCAATCCGCACAGCATTAAGGCTCAGGTGGGGTCCCGATGACAGTCTTCCCCGGAGCGCCTCTCCCCTTGCCATCCCTCATCACGTCTGCTCCCAGCATGCTGAGCATGTCCCTTTTATACATTTCAGGGGCTCTGCCCCCAAAGTCCAGTGGACCTGCCGTGCTGTAGTCCACAGTCCAGTCAGGGAGCTCCTCTCCCCGTCCTTTCTGGAAAGAGGTGGTGCCCGCTTTCCCACAACTTGTTCCTGATTGGTTGATTGGCCCCGCCAATCGGAATTCACGATTCTTGAGCCCCTGGACATGGTGGAGCTCGATCAGGTAAGTTTGTCACAAAAGTAAAGCTTTTCTACCGTGTCACTTTACAAAATATTCATTCCAAAGAAAGGCAGTGTGTAATGCATCTTGTTCAACAGACATGTTCCCTGTGCTTTTGAATTACATCTTTGTAATTCACCTTCTGTTCTGCTGTAGCTCCTAGTCTTCCACATAAATAAATCTTCCTTTATTTTTCCAGCTGTTTCCCAATAGGGGCATCTCTCCCATAGTCTGTCTCCTGCTGATCATTTCCTTCAGTTTTTAAAGATGTGTCCTTGTCTCTTGCCCTTCAGCTGTCATTCTAGACTCAGAGCCTCGTCAGCAGAACATTTTCTATACAGGCCTCATGATCACGAGCCATCCACAGGAACCATTCACAGCATCTGCATCTGACTGCTCTGGGGCCTTCACTACCTGTCCTTTATAGCCTTACACATGTGTAGATGAGAGCAGGGATGAGGCCAGAATTTCTTCTTTCCAGGGACTGAAATACCTTGAAACCAGATCTAACAGGATCCTGAATATGCACACAGCTACTCAAGGCTCTAGTGAAAAAAAAGCAATGAATCTAAATGACCATGTATTTGAAATGCATACACTTTACTGTTTCCTCATGGTCATGCCTTGCTAGCCATATTTCACCACTTTTGTCTGAAGAGGAGTTAGGAACTATGTGAAATATTTGCCTTGAAGAATTAAACAGATACAATAATACATATAGGAGGCCTTTCCTTCTAGTGACCAAAGAACACTGCGATTGAAGCCAATTGTGCCTGGTTCTGCTTCAGCGGTTTTTTAGCCAGTCCACAGAGAGTAATTGCCCTTTAAAGTAGCTGACACAGTATGGTTTGGTCAGACATATTCCTCCATTTTCCAGCAAAAATGCCCTGGGAGGCCCTTAAACATGGGAAACGAATTCTTTAAAAGCCTTATACATAGGGCCAAACCAGCCAGACTTGTGAAAAGAGGAGATTAAATGAGCACAACAGTGACATCCACAGGGCAGAGAGCAGTAATCACACTTTTACCAGACAGCATTTAGAGCACAAAATGAGCTCAGAATTATGTATACGCTTCCTACAATAGTACTAAGGCACTGTATCGGATTCCCCCCATCCCTCACACACGCAGAACTTTTGCTGAGCAGAGGCAAGATAGTGAACATTCTCTTTGGAAAGACTGTTGGCAAACTTTTCCCTCCTCTCTCATGCAGAAAATTAATGAAGCTGCACCTTTCCTGCAGTCTTCTGTGCTCAAAGGATCTTTAGACATTGCCCACACATCTGTTACATTCTGTATAAAACTACTGTAAACCCTGGTGTGTGGGTATGGGCATAAGTATATTGGGTATGTGCATGTTTCCTGTACCTGATCTATGATCACGCAGCTTAAAGCAAGCCGTGTGATCACAGACTAGAAGCAGCTTGTGCACACATTGGCTGGTGCTGAGAGCTGTGCCAGGAACCCAATCTAAGACGGGGTGGGAGGGATTGGGGGAGGACTGGCAGTTCTGCAGGGGAGAGATGTCTATCTGAGGGTGGAGGATTCGGGGGGTCAAAAATAGCAGTGTCAGGGGTGGGTAGGAAGAGTGAGGCAAGTGGCTGGGTTTTCCCAGACCTGGGGCTGTGCTATGAATATGCGCAGATGTTTGGTAGATGAGACTAACTTGTTCCTGAACTAACTTAGTTCATATCCACAAGATCTGAGGACATGATCAACCTAACCCAAGTTAGGTCAACTGAAGTGTAATGACTGCACAAACCCATTGAGGTACATTATAGATGTCCCATGGACTTGAAAGTAAGAATTATATTACTTACACTATCTGAAATTTTGCAAAATGTGTAATTTCCATATTTACTCAACTTTAAGATGGTCCTGAATTTAAGATGACCTCCCCCCTAATTATTAGATTCTATATATAGAAAATTGATAAATGTGTTATAGTTTTCCAGGTATAGAGTCTAATTATTGGAAAGTTTGCCTTGAATTTGTCCCCTTCCACTGCTACAGCAAGGAAAATAAATCAGGGAGGGGGGTGGTCAGGCAGCCATAAATCAGGGAGGGGGGTGGTCAGGCAGCCCCCTTG
>NW_017728943.1:98782309-98804895 GCF_001723895.1 Crocodylus porosus
CTGGCCATGCTGAGGGCTCTGCCTGTCTGCAAGCTCCAACAAACACCTGGGAACCTCAACTGGTTCAAGCTTCGCTGAGTGGTGAGACTCCAACTTTCTCTCTCTCTCTCTGACTCCAGGAACCTGACTTTTGCTTTCTTACGCCAGGCACAGCTTTCTAAACCTGACTTTTGTTGATCAAACTTGAACTAGACTTCCATAAATACCTAATTGAAACTATGTAGTATTGTAACTGTTTTATTTGTCTCTCTTGTATGGCTGTTACTACTGGTATCATCATAAGTTCATACACTTGGCAATAAATAACTTTTATGGTCAAGCTGGTTGCTTTACTCTGTCTGAACCTCACTTACTCTTCCTTCCCCTTGACCTCCCCATTTGCTCTGCAGTAACACTTCTTTTACCTAAGCCAAAGATCCCTGCAATCCCCAAAACTACAGTGGGGTCTGCTCATCAAGGGAGTTACTACTAGGACCATTGTGACAAGAGATTGGGACGTGCTGAGTTTTGAGGTGCATGAGGGTTTCAGCTGAAAATGATGATCACACCTAGCCTGCTCAGATGTACTCTGTTAGCGTGTGTATGTGTGTCTAACTGCATTTATCATTGATCTACTAAAATAAGGGATGAATAGAGTTCAAAGCATATGAGAATGTCAGCCTGTCAATGCTGAATAACTCAGCCTGGCTCAAGCGTTCCCTGCTAATGTGTGTGTATATGTGCATATGTTTGACTGATTTGGTGGTTGGAAGAACCCAGCCCCATTGAAAATGAGTCCTGCAAGATAGCTCCATTGGGGATTAGTGCTTGCCAAAGGGAGAGATACAGCTCCATATAGAAGCACAAGTAACACAAGCAACACATTGATAGAATTACAGAGATCCCAGAAATAAAACCCTAACAAATGAGCACAGCCCAAAGTGATGGGCAAATCTGGTAACATATACAGATAATGAAGACAGGTAAACCCATATATAGGAGTACTCATAACTATATTAACATCTACAGTACGAAGCAAAAATCAATCACAAAATATGGGGTGCAGAACCCCACAGGGTGTTCCCTGGAGCCCCTCCCTTTTAGGGCCCCAGGATGTGGACACCCCTCCCACACACACAATGGAGGGGGGTGGAGGCTGCACCCATTTCCCCAGCAACTCCCGCTCCCACTCTGAAGCAGATAAGGGTCATCCCCTGGTGGCCAGTCAAGCCAGGGCCTCTCTCTGGCGGGGCTTCTGGCTGTTCTTGGTGGCCTGGTGCCCCGCACTGGGCAACCAGGGTGCTCCTATGGGAGTCAAGCCCTTACTGGCTCTGGTTCCCTGGCCTCACACAGAGGGTCTTTCCCTGTCCCGGGCCCAGCTCTGGGCACTGGAGCTCTTTTAGTTTAAAGCTGGGCCACACTGCAGGGCTCCAGTTACCTGGCCTAGAGCCAGGGCGAACTTGAGCAGCCTTGAGCTGCTCTCGAAGTCGGCTCTCCCTGCACTGACCTGCATACCATGTGGGACACGAGCAGCCTTGAGCTGCTCCTAGAGCCAGCTCCCCATGTGCTGATCCATGCACCACCCACCCAGCCACTTGCCGGGTTTGCAGGCTCAAGCCGCCCCGAGCAGCTCCCAGAGCCTGAGCACCGTGTGCCAATCCGCACAGCATTAAGGCTCAGGTGGGGTCCCGATGACAGTCTTCCCCGGAGCGCCTCTCCCCTTGCCATCCCTCATCACGTCTGCTCCCAGCATGCTGAGCATGTCCCTTTTATACATTTCAGGGGCTCTGCCCCCAAAGTCCAGTGGACCTGCCGTGCTGTAGTCCACAGTCCAGTCAGGGAGCTCCTCTCCCCGTCCTTTCTGGAAAGAGGTGGTGCCCGCTTTCCCACAACTTGTTCCTGATTGGTTGATTGGCCCCGCCAATCGGAATTCACGATTCTTGAGCCCCTGGACATGGTGGAGCTCGATCAGGTAAGTTTGTCACAAAAGTAAAGCTTTTCTACCGTGTCACTTTACAAAATATTCATTCCAAAGAAAGGCAGTGTGTAATGCATCTTGTTCAACAGACATGTTCCCTGTGCTTTTGAATTACATCTTTGTAATTCACCTTCTGTTCTGCTGTAGCTCCTAGTCTTCCACATAAATAAATCTTCCTTTATTTTTCCAGCTGTTTCCCAATAGGGGCATCTCTCCCATAGTCTGTCTCCTGCTGATCATTTCCTTCAGTTTTTAAAGATGTGTCCTTGTCTCTTGCCCTTCAGCTGTCATTCTAGACTCAGAGCCTCGTCAGCAGAACATTTTCTATACAGGCCTCATGATCACGAGCCATCCACAGGAACCATTCACAGCATCTGCATCTGACTGCTCTGGGGCCTTCACTACCTGTCCTTTATAGCCTTACACATGTGTAGATGAGAGCAGGGATGAGGCCAGAATTTCTTCTTTCCAGGGACTGAAATACCTTGAAACCAGATCTAACAGGATCCTGAATATGCACACAGCTACTCAAGGCTCTAGTGAAAAAAAAGCAATGAATCTAAATGACCATGTATTTGAAATGCATACACTTTACTGTTTCCTCATGGTCATGCCTTGCTAGCCATATTTCACCACTTTTGTCTGAAGAGGAGTTAGGAACTATGTGAAATATTTGCCTTGAAGAATTAAACAGATACAATAATACATATAGGAGGCCTTTCCTTCTAGTGACCAAAGAACACTGCGATTGAAGCCAATTGTGCCTGGTTCTGCTTCAGCGGTTTTTTAGCCAGTCCACAGAGAGTAATTGCCCTTTAAAGTAGCTGACACAGTATGGTTTGGTCAGACATATTCCTCCATTTTCCAGCAAAAATGCCCTGGGAGGCCCTTAAACATGGGAAACGAATTCTTTAAAAGCCTTATACATAGGGCCAAACCAGCCAGACTTGTGAAAAGAGGAGATTAAATGAGCACAACAGTGACATCCACAGGGCAGAGAGCAGTAATCACACTTTTACCAGACAGCATTTAGAGCACAAAATGAGCTCAGAATTATGTATACGCTTCCTACAATAGTACTAAGGCACTGTATCGGATTCCCCCCATCCCTCACACACGCAGAACTTTTGCTGAGCAGAGGCAAGATAGTGAACATTCTCTTTGGAAAGACTGTTGGCAAACTTTTCCCTCCTCTCTCATGCAGAAAATTAATGAAGCTGCACCTTTCCTGCAGTCTTCTGTGCTCAAAGGATCTTTAGACATTGCCCACACATCTGTTACATTCTGTATAAAACTACTGTAAACCCTGGTGTGTGGGTATGGGCATAAGTATATTGGGTATGTGCATGTTTCCTGTACCTGATCTATGATCACGCAGCTTAAAGCAAGCCGTGTGATCACAGACTAGAAGCAGCTTGTGCACACATTGGCTGGTGCTGAGAGCTGTGCCAGGAACCCAATCTAAGACGGGGTGGGAGGGATTGGGGGAGGACTGGCAGTTCTGCAGGGGAGAGATGTCTATCTGAGGGTGGAGGATTCGGGGGGTCAAAAATAGCAGTGTCAGGGGTGGGTAGGAAGAGTGAGGCAAGTGGCTGGGTTTTCCCAGACCTGGGGCTGTGCTATGAATATGCGCAGATGTTTGGTAGATGAGACTAACTTGTTCCTGAACTAACTTAGTTCATATCCACAAGATCTGAGGACATGATCAACCTAACCCAAGTTAGGTCAACTGAAGTGTAATGACTGCACAAACCCATTGAGGTACATTATAGATGTCCCATGGACTTGAAAGTAAGAATTATATTACTTACACTATCTGAAATTTTGCAAAATGTGTAATTTCCATATTTACTCAACTTTAAGATGGTCCTGAATTTAAGATGACCTCCCCCCTAATTATTAGATTCTATATATAGAAAATTGATAAATGTGTTATAGTTTTCCAGGTATAGAGTCTAATTATTGGAAAGTTTGCCTTGAATTTGTCCCCTTCCACTGCTACAGCAAGGAAAATAAATCAGGGAGGGGGGTGGTCAGGCAGCCATAAATCAGGGAGGGGGGTGGTCAGGCAGCCCCCTTGACCTCTGCCACACCAACTTCTTTTCCTCTCCCCCCCCCCACACTTACTGCCAAACCCTGCTCTCCCTGAGCATGTGGAAGTGAAGGGAACATTTGAAAACAATGACTTTTAACTAAACATACAGGTAAATTACTATGGGTACCTATAGACTTAGTTTATCCAGAATTGATGCTTTGCCTTTTTGAAACTGCTGCAAGTTTTAACACAGGTACTCCATAAACACATTTTTAAGCAGCACTTTTGTACTTATTTATATATAGCACAACCTATGCATAATATCAGTCCAAGGCCAAAAGGCTCACGATTTACCGTATAATTCATTAGGCTGAGTCCCAACAGAGTCCAAAGCATTTCAGGCCACGGTGACCCTACAGCTCAACACTGCTCAGTATGTGTGTGTCCTCCAGATACCCCGCACAAAGGATCCATGTGCTAATTAAACCCCCCCTCAGTCACTCATGACTGGAACCAGAAGTTTGTCACAAGTCCTGTGATCCTCCAAAAACTGATATACAGATTAGGTGCAGGGTGAGCTGATCCAGCTCCACCTCCTGCAGAGTAGGGCCACACACATCATATGTGGCAGCCTGAGAGAGGGGTTAACAGAGGGATTCTGGGTGAACTGTTTAGGACCCTGTTTAGTGATGAATGCCACACATTTAAGGCTGGTGAAGAAACAGGAATCATTGGAAATGGGAATGAAAGGCACAGTTCAGCTGTGGGAGTGAGGAGGGAGTTGAAATGTATTTACTGTAGTGGCTCAACATGACTTGGAAAAGAATAAGCACTGAGGGAGGGCTGAGCACAGTGGGCAATACCATATATTTTATTTAGATGGGTTGCATTAATGTAGCTTGTACGTTTGCCCAATGCAGGCCATGTATTTTATAGTCATGCTTGACGTTGGCTACATTTAATAAACTTCAGAGTTGATTTCCATTACTGAGCACTAGCTGTTTTTAGCAGCAGTTTAATGATAGACAATGTATTTCATAAGGTTTCCTTGTATGGAAATATAAGACAAGGAGCTGTTTTCCCCCATGCTGATTGGGGGTGGAGGAGTAGGACCTTGTCTTCTACGTGAGTAAATACAGTATCTGGGGTGCCTAAGTTGAGAACTTTTCTAGGGGGCTGACATTTCAGTGAGCAAGTACTAAGGATTCTTTTGAAACTCAGGTTTCTAACATGTTTCATAAGGGGTTGCAAAAATCTGAGACACCCTAAATTACTTGTTTCTTTTGTAAATGTAAGCTGAAGTGGAGCTGATCCAATATGAACTCATTTTAAACTGACCCCCCTGCCCAATTGGTCTTTAGTGCTAAGGAAAAGAGAGCACTTTTCTTAGAGGTTTCCCTTTGCTGTGTTATTTCTTCACTTTTAAATGTTTATACTGGTTGTTTTCCAATCAAAATAGGGGATGAGGGAAACCCCTGTTCTCTCTTTTCCTGCTCCTCCATGATAATTCAATAATACCCTGGGGTTGCATAGCATAAAAGTTCAGATACAACCAAAACCTTATTTTCACTGAGATTTTAATTTTAGGAAAATATTTCCAGTTATATCAGGGATCTAATATTTTCCTTTCCAGTATTGTATCCTTCTCAGTTCTAAGCTGTCTGTCAATAAGCTAATATAATCCTGTTGACTATAATAGAGTTAAACAAGCAATAATTTGGATCTATCATTCCTCCAAACAGATAGTCCTCTTTTCCACTCTGCCCCCCTCAGTAGCTCTAGAAGGTTATAGTGTCATATGCTTTCCATGAAATTAATCATGGGGGTTACTTGAATAAAGACAGTTAGAAGATTGGACCCTCAACAAGGAGAATTATTTGCTAAAGTGATTATGGAATGACCTTTTATATTAAATTTAAGAATATAAGAACTGTCATTTACCACACAGCTTCATCTGGTATCCTGCATTACAGTGGCAGCATGCTGAAAGGGAGAGTGAATAGGGTCTGACCAGGGTTTTTTCCAATGTTTCTCTCCCACTTGTAGCCTCCAACATTTAACAGAAGATACTTTCTGGAAGAACACATTCATGGGTTGAAAAATAATAATTTTTATTGTTTGGGCAAACCTAGCAGAATGAAAAAAAAAGAATGGAATAGAGGTCTTGACATCTGGGTTTCAGTAATAAAGGTAGAATAGAGCTCTACTGCTTGTAAAGGACACAATGCTTAATACATTTCATGTTGCTCTCATTAGTATTATGGAAATGACCTGTACACATTGAAGAGCAGACTAGACCCACTTGACTTATTTCTCTTCCTCAGGTCTGCAAAGGAAGTGTTAGAACATCAGGAAGATTTACAGGAGGGCTATTTAGAGGCATGTAAGGAAGAACGATGCAAAAAAGAATGCACACCAGATGTTTGAGAACTATGACTCCAAGGCAGGCAAGCTGTACTAACAAAGTGGCTTTTTATGCTGATTCAGCACACCTTGAGTGTTCTGCACAGATGCAGCTACATCAGCTCATCCATGCTGATGGCTACAAACCCAGAACAGATGGGCTCTTGCTCATCTACCTGTGGAGGGTGGCATTCCAGTTGCTTGCTTTTTCTGCAGCTTTAGATGGCTGAAATCACTTTTCTATATCCCTGTTCCTCAGCCACAACAGCTCTCAGTCACCTTTCAGGTCTCTTCACAAGTTGTGTCATTTCCTTACCTTTCCCTATTCTCCTAATGATAATTTGGATGAATAAGGAATTTGAGGTACTTGAAAGATATACAAAAGTCAGGTTGTACATAGCAGTATTGTAGTTCTTTATATAGCATTTTCACTTTCATCCATGGATCTCCGAGTACTTTTCCCAAGCGGCAGATAAGTATTATCATCTCCATTTTAGAGATGTGAAGCTAAAAAGCTGATGCTTTGTAGCTTGCATAGGAAGTTAGGCTTCATTGGCTGTGTCAAGACAGAGAAGACCAAGCTTTCATTCTCTTACTCTGGAGCTGCATTCACTTTCTTGTCATTCCCACTGTGGTTATTCTGGCCATTCACAGAGCACCTGAAGGGCCTGGAGAGTTCACGGCCAGTGGAACTTCTGCTATTGTTTTTGTTATGTTTTGGTTAGATCCCAGAATAAAACCTTTTTTGTGATACAGAAACCCTGCCTTTCAGCCAGTTCTAGTCCCAAGTACTCTCTGCTAAAGAGACTCTGAAGGTTGATGTTTCCTCAGCTCTGATAATTTCATACTTTGATGGATAAGTTGTTCAGCACTAGCTGAATGTTTCTAGGGCTAGGGACACAAGTTACTTATAAACCAGTTTAAGTGACCAGAAACTGGTTTAAACCTGCAACAGAACAGAAGTTCAGTGCACATAAACTGGTTTCAAAAATCACTGAAACTGGTTTAAGATAAACCTAGTTGAATATAGTATCATACTTAACTGTTTTGGGTCAAACCAATTTATGAAACTTCTGTCCCAGACCCCTTCCTGGTTCACGTTAAATCAATCAAAGTCCCCCAGCATACTTTCCAGCACTGGGATGGGCTGTGCTGTCTCCTCCGGCAGAGAAGGGGAGGTGGGGGGAATAGGGGAGAGAGAGGGGCAGGGATTACTCTCTCCCGCCCCCAGCAATTCCCAGCTGGGGTCTGGGGCTCAAGCTCGGGCAATGGTAAACCCCTGTCCACTAAAAACTTACTTCTGGCTGCAACTGTGGATTACAGGCACCCGGAAGCAGGAAGAAGTAGCGAGCAGCCCTGCAGAGTTCTGCTGCTACAATTCTGGATGGACCTCTGGGGCAGCAGGAAGAGGGAGTGCCAGAGAGTTTTGCTATAGCACCCCTCCCCCCACCCCAGCTTCTGGCCTGAGCCACTGCAGGCAGGTGGCTGCATTTCCTGACTCAAAGGTAAATGTGTATCCAGTTGTTTCTCAGCTTAATTTTTGCAGCTTAGACTAACCTGCAAAGACTGAATCGATTTGGCCTCAGGCTTTATCACTGTCTGTACTTAGCCTAGGTGACAAGAGAGGTGGGGTAGAATTGCAGTAGGGGTCTAATACAGAAGGAAAAAGGGGAGCAAGACTGATTTTCCTCAGCAGAAACATCCAAAGAATGGGGCCTAGTGGTAAAAGGGCTTTAATCGCCAAAATCTATTAGAAAAGCAATACATCAAGACACAGACAGTTCCACAAGTCCCTGGAATGCATTGTGGACAACTTTAAGTTTCAAAATGTGGAGGAAATTATTAGAGTAGCAGCTATTTTAGATTTGATTCTCACAAAGAAGGAGGAACTTCTGACGAATCTGAAATGGAAAGGTAATTTGGGTGAATGTGATAAAAAATGATAGAGTTCATGACTCAGGAAAGGGAGAAGTGAGAGCAGCAGATTAAGGACAATGATCTTCAAAAAAACCCCAGACCTTGACAAGCTCAGAGAACAGGTAGATAATGTTTTTTGAGAACAAGTTCTAAGGGACAAAGGAGCTCAGGTTTGCTGGCAGTTAAAGGAACAAACTATCCCATTAAGCACAGAAAATATAGGGTCTTGAATGAAAGATCTGCATTGCTGTATGAAGATATCTTTAAAAGGAATCATACAAAAAGTAGACACATGGGCTAAGCAACAGCACATGGAGATATAGTAGCTAAGGTACAAAATGATTTACAACTACCAAGGGAAATGAGGCATAAAAGAGACTAAAAGACCATGAGAACAGCTTCTATAAATATAATAGAAGCAAGAGGGAGAAAAAAAATAAAGTTCAGGAAGAGAAAACAATGGATGGCAATGAGAAGGCTTACGTATTGTGTCTTTTTTTCTTCCAGTCTTTACAAAAAGAGGTTAACTGTAAATGAATTGTGTACACAACGCTATTAATTTTACCAAGGAGATAAGAGGAGCATGTCAGGGGCCCTAGCAGGTATCCCAGACTAGGTTAATTGCCTGGTGAGCCACAACTGCTTGGGGCTTTGACTGGTAGCCCTAACCTAGTTAATGACTCCAGTTGTCCACTGTCTGGGCTTTTGCATTAGCTACCAGGAAAGCAGCTTCTCCATTAACCTCCAGCTGTGGCAACGGACTTCAGGCCAGCCCGCAGTTCTGATTAAGGTTTGCTTTAGTAAGCCTCTAGATTGCTGTGCTCTCCGGCTTTCCTAGTTCCTGATCCGGGATGGTGCTGTTCTTGGACTAAAGCTTAGGGATTTCCCCTTGGATTTGGCAATTTAGCAGCCAATTCCTGGACTCTGCCCCTGCATTTCCTTCTGGACCCGGTAACTCATTCTCAACCTCCTGAACCTTGACCAGGCCTTTGTTTTGGA
Organism: Crocodylus porosus; assembly: GCF_001723895.1. Taxonomy (NCBI): domain Eukaryota; kingdom Metazoa; phylum Chordata; order Crocodylia; family Crocodylidae; genus Crocodylus; species Crocodylus porosus. The sequence goes on from NW_017728943.1 coordinate 98,791,621, forward strand.
CTTTGCCCCAGGGTTTCCCCCTTGGATCTGGTAACTTGGCTCCCAAACCTGACTCAGCCAGTGTTTTAGGCTCAGCAGCCTAACCACTAGGTGAGACCTCCTAAGACATGGTCTATTAAACTGCAGCCAGACTAAGGGAAAAAAGAGTTTAAAGAATATTTAGATATATTTGAGTTGGCAGGGCCTGATGAAAGTCACCTAAGTGTACTTAGGGAACTAGATGAAAGAATCTCTGAACCATTAACAATAATTTTTGAACAAGCACCAGGGACAGGAAAGCTCCCAGAGGACTGGAGAAGGTCAAACAAAGTACCTTTAAAGTACCTTTAAACTTTTAAAGTACTCTTTAAAAGGGGCAAAAGGAGAACCTAGAGAATTCTAGACCAGTTACACAAAAAGAATACAAACACAAAAAGAAACAAGCAATGTGCAAACACATAGAAGATAATAAACAGCCAATATAAATTTGTGAAAAACAAATTGCATCAAACCAACCCATTTTCATTCTTTGATCAGGTAACTGGCCTAGTCCACAAAGAACAGAATGTAGGGTACATCTTAACTTTAATAAAGATTCTGAAGTTGAACCACATGGCCTTCTTATAAGTTCGGGAAATATGGTCTACAGGAAAAATCACTGTAAGGTGGGTATATAACTTGTTGGAAAAAATAAATACATAGTAAGAGAATTATTAAAGGTCCACTGTCAAACTGGAATGGAATTTCAAATGGGGTCCTGCTATTCCAGGTCCAGTTCTACTTAATATTTTGGTTAACAACTTGGAGGACAGCATAAATTTGAAAAAAATTATTAAATTTGCAGAGGAAATTATAGAAAGGGTTGCAAGGACTTTAGAATACAAAAGGACCCTTTCTCTAATTGATCAAGGGCAGCACCAACAAGGCAAAATTCAATAGAGAGAAATGCAAAATACTACACTTTAGGTGTGTCTACACATGTCGATTTAAGGCGCATTAGTCATTTTTAAGGCTCATTAAGGAAATGGGTCTACACATGCATGCCCGTAATACACCTTAAAATGGAATTTTTAGGCTATTTGGACCTAACTTTGATACCTGCAAAATTTAGGTGCAAATACCAAAAGCACCTTAACATATTTAGATCTGTAGGTGCATTAACACTGTGTATGGTGACTGACTTGGAACTAACTTTAGTCACAAGTCGGTCTGCACACTATGTTAATGAGCATTAGTGCATGCACATGTAGACACATACCTAAACCACCTTAATGCACATTAGGCAAATGTGCATTAAGTTTAGGTGTGCATAAATGCATGTGTAGACATGCCCTTTAAAAGGATAAATACCCAAGAGAAAATGTGGAATAACTGGCTAGAGAATAGTACCAAAGAAGAGGATCTGGGGATTATAGTGGATTCTTAACTAAGTTGACAATTTGATGCAGTTGCAAAACAACCCCCCACCCTCAAGAAAAACACAACAAACCCTTCATATCTTTCTAGGATTTCTGGCAGAGATGTAGTATGGAAGGCATGGAAAGTAACTGTTCCCTGTACATGGTATTGGTGAGGTCTCACTTAAAGCATTATGTTCAGTTTTGGATGCCACTCTTTAAGACAGCTGTAAAAGCACTGGAGAGTCAACAGAAGAGCAACAAGAATACTAAGATGTTTGCAAAAATAGAAAAAACTATCCATTAGAGAAAGTTGAAAAAGGAGGAGATGGATATGATGACAGTCATCAAATATGCCAAAGGTTGTTATAAAGAGGATGGAGGTCATATGTTCTCTGTGTCCTCAGTAGTAGCACTCAGCTTAAAGGACAGCAAAGAGTTTGGTTAGATATTAAGAAAACTTTCTAATTGCATGGACAGTCAAGTGCTGGAACAACCTAACTAGGGAGGGTATGGAAGTCCTTCATTGGAGCCTTTTTAAGAACTGGTTACACAGACCTCTGTCAGGGATGGTTTTAGTCTACAATCATAATGGTGCCTCAGATCAGAGGGCTGGACTGGATGACCATCCAGACCTTTGTATCTATGATGTTTTATTCCATAATGTATGTGTCCTCCAAGCCCTGTCTTCTTTCAAACAGCTTGCACCCACTGTATTATTATGTGCAGTGACCATATCATTAAGTGTTAGTAGAGCCAAATATTTCTACATTTAGCCTTTCAAACCTGAAGCTATAACAACAGCCTTAGGGTTGATAAATGTAGCACAGCTGTTGCTTCACTAATGAAGGGGAAAAGAAAGGTCAGCTGTAGAAGAAAAGGAAAAACACTCCTTGTACAGCATGAGGTTAAAAGCAAGTTTTAAAACCAAAAACGTAGGTATCTAAAGCTACCTAGCAACTACTCATAACAACCACTGCAGACATATACAGTCATCTTGTTTTCACTGAAAGTTATAGCACATGCTGTTTAGTCAGGCATAATGGTTAATTATTGTAGTTTTCCCACATAAAATATTGTATATTCATTTTTTTTATTGCTATATTAAGTCATTCATTCTTTTAAAGAAATCTCAAAACCCATTTAATTTGAAAAAGCAACTGAACCCAGTTCCCTGCAGATCATTCTTACCCAGCTTTACACAGTGCAGAATTTTGCTGTCCTCCATCAGCAACCACTACAGTATGGCTATGGCATTTTATGCCTTCTTTCATTAAAGACAAAACTGCCAGGCTTCATGTACTGGGGAGCACTGGTGTTCAGTCTTAAACTGATTATTAAATCAAGAGCGCCCAAATGTTCTAAGAGCTTATATCTGTGCAATTTTTCCAACTATTTAGTTGTCTAATAAAAGATATCACATTTAACCAACGAACCTTGTCTACCTACATCTATGTAAGGCATTTGCTTTGTATGCTGCTGTGAGACAGTTATCATTACACTGTTTTTTAAAATCTGCCCCCTCACTACTCCTCATGTAAATTGCCACAACTTTGGTAGAACCACACACTATTTTAAATGAGTGAAGTGAAGGGTCATCTCCACAAGTGTGAAGCAAAGGCTGGGGGGCCTCTTCACATCTGCCATCCTAGCCAGAGTGAAATGGTGCATAACCTCAGCAAGCTCTCCAAGTGTAGATAAAGGATACGCTACACCTGTTTGCAATGTGCTGAGATATTTTATCTGCTGCATAATTTAGGGCAGGGGGGATGGGAGGCATGATGGAGAACAAGGAACTGCAGATGCACCAGGTCGTATCATCTTCGCTGGCTTCAAATCAGCACTCTCCAAAGGGAGTGGGAGTGGTGAGGGGAGCTGTTTCCCTAGCCAAATTTTCTTTATCATCTGTCACTTGAAATATTAAATCCTAATCTTGTATCTAACACTAACATAACACAGCAGTTCATAAATGCATCGGTCAATAAACAGAAGAGTCTGAATAGGCACAGTGGAGAACAACAAGATAGTGGAGCTATTAAGCGTGAAATGTTGCTTTTGATAGGAAGCAGAACCTGTGGTTACAGAGCCCCAGATGAGGAAGAAAGAGTGGGCCATTGTTTTCTCAGCAACTCAGTCTACAACTGAGATCAGCAGTGTCAGCAAATACCTGAAGATAAGCCCTGGTTTTGCACAATATGGCCAAAGCCTGGCCAACAGTTTGGTCTTTCCCAAAGCCAAAAACTGCTCCCTCTCAAGCCAGTGATATAGGAGGGGATAAGAATAGGACAGGGGCTAGTGACTTATCTGTCCTCTGTGGTTACTGCCTTCCACCTCCTAGCATGTACACAGTATGTTTCTTGGGCTCCCCCTGCTTGTGAGGAATACTTCCGCTTGGGATTCTTCCCCTCTGAGATGGCTTCATCTGTGCTCAACCTCTTCTTCAGAACTATTCCTGCTAAAACAATTGACTTGGGGAGCAAAATCCAGGACACCCTAAAGGTCTTTCAAACCAGAAGTTATTTTCAAGACTTACTGTTCTGGCTAGTATGGCCTACGTACTATTGTGCCGAAGAAAGGTTAATTAGCTTTAGTGAAAGGCAGAACCAAATAACTTGGGTGCACTGTGGCTATACTACTTGAGTCTAAGAAGCAGATGCCTGAGCTGGAATCAGTAAAGCAGTATTCCCAATTAGACAGTATTATGCTGAGCCCATAGAGATAACCTGGTGCTACAGAGACATTGCAGGAAGTCTTTGGCAATTCCTTGCAGCTGAGGTTGACTGTCTTCCATGCTTGTTTTATCTGTGTATTTGCAGAGAGTAAATGGGAAACAACCAATCTAGGACCAATTTTCTAAATTCAGGACAAAAATCCAATTCAGGGAGCCTTCATGAACATCAAAATGTAGCCTTGAAACCGTCTCAGAAAAGTTGGGACAGTTGATTAAGTACTGCTTTTGAGCTGGGTTGCTCCAAATCCATCAAGAGGCTTCCTCCACCCCTGTCTCTTTCCTGCCCCTTGTTTCCTAGCCCTGAGTGCCCTCCTTTGCCTGCTTTTTCCCTTTCTTACCCAGCCTCCTCCCTTCCCCCATGCTTGCCAGTCTCTGAACAACCTTCATCTCCATACCACTAATTGTGTCTTGGAATAATGGAAAAATGTATAATTTTTGTTTTCAACATGCATCATCATGCTTAGGTAATGATACAGAGAAAAATTACTCATTGGAGGATGCCATCCAATCAACTGGGTGGGGCCCCAGACTACTTAAACCAGGGGTGATCACCTTCTGGCCCGTGGGTCAAATGAGGCCCACAGAGCCTTGGCATCTGGTCCACCGGGCCCCCTACATGTTAGGAAATTTGGTGATGCGGGAGTGGTGGCAATTAATAGTTGCACCCTAATGCACTACCAAATTCCCAAAGCCAAAGTCCCATGTGGGTCAGAACCAGACCACACCCCCTTCTCTCCATGTGGCTAGGTTGTGGCCAGGCCACCCTCCTTCCCCTCCCCATCCCAGTGGGGCCAAGTTGGGGCCATATCAAGCTCCCTTCCCCCTCTACAGGACCCTCTTGAGACTGGGCTGCCCAGTCCCACTCCCTCTCTGCAGCCAGAAAGGGCCCTGTCATGCCCACTCCAGGTGCTGGATCAGGACCGCCAGTCAGATCTGACCTGCAGATGGACCAGGCAAAAAAGTTGAGCACCACTGGCTTAAACAAGTCATTCTTACCCAGAACAAAAAATCCATTTTAATCCTTGCAACTGGTTTGCTTCACTTAAGGTACAATGTGTATATGTACACACCAAGCTTTCACATTTATATAGCCTAATCCATCAGCAAATCTCACCCTGCTGGGCAATTGTTAATTTAACCCCTACAAGAGCTATTTACATTAGGCATTATTCTCCTATTTTGTGGATGGGGAAACTGTGAGAGAGGACAGACTAAAGCCTAAAAGTCTTTGGTTTGGTTGGGTTTAGAGGGGTGTGGTTTCTAAGAGGAAAGAGACGTTTCAAGTCTCTGAATAGGGAAGAAGGATATGGCAAAGCTCCTGAGCTAGGGTAGAGGTAGTGGAAATTTGAGTTCTGTGAAATGAGGGGAAAGGGTTCTTAGTGAGAAATCTTCTGAGACAAGAATGAGAGGGTGGATGTTCTGACTCTGGAAAGTGCTAAGGGGTAATCAGGAAGAGATGCACAGAAAAAAGGCAGTACACCCCAATACTGTGATTGGACCTGCATACCACAGAGTACAATTGAGCTATTCTCTTTGAAATGCAGGCCAGAATGCCGAAATTGCCTCAGTCCACACTAAGAGCAATTTAAAAGTTTTTGGAAAGTTTTGCATGTTTATGAGCACTTCACTTCTGTAAGAGTGATCAATATTCTGGAACAGCACAAATAGAGAAAACTTATTTACCCTTTTTGGAAGTCTTAACATTTTATAAGTGCTTCTCGTTAGGGAAAAAATAGAGTTCTGTACTTGTCTGGTGCTGAGAGTACTTCAGAAGTGCTTTACAACTGCAGGAGGGCTGCAGGCTCCATATACTCCAGTAAATCACAGCAGAAAATACAAGTAAGCAGTCCCTGCTGATTAAAGGGTAGTGAAATGATTTTATTGACTGGGAATAAAACCCCCAGAGATAGATCATATTTCTGATGGAAGAGTAAATTGCACCTCTTCTGCCCTATCAAATTAGGTATTTTATTACCTGCTTAAAAATAAAACATTCTTCACACTAAAATACACTGCTAAAAATCCTATTTCATCTTCTTTTATTTTACTTAAGTAAAATTATTATTTACTTAAGTACTGCAAGGTGAGTACATAACTGATTGGATCACGACACTTGATAAGTAGTTATCAATAGCTCAATGTCTATTTGGGAGAAGGCATCAAGTAAGGTTTCCCAAGAGTCTGTTCAAGGTTCAGTATTGTTCAACATCTGCATTAATAAGCAGTAGGATTGAGTACAAACTTCATAAATTTGTGGATGACACCAGTTGGGTGGAGTTGTAGACACTCTAGAAAGCAGGACTGGGATCCATATGGCCTGTCTGGATAGACTAGGAAAATAATCTTCAATCAAACAGATGAAATTCAACAAGGACAAGTGCAAACTCCTGTACATGGGACATAATAATTGCATGCACAAATACAGAATGATTTGCTAGGCTGAAGTACTGCAGAGAAAGACCTGGGGGTTGCAGTAGACCAGGGGTTCCCAAACTGTGGTATGCATACCCCTAGGAGGCACAAGATATCTCTGGGGGATATGTAGGAGAAATCGTGTAATGGCAGATTTAGTTTTCATTATAATAATAATAGGCATTTAAGGGGTTAATATGATGGTGAGGTATGCAGACAGCTGGTAAAATCTGGATGGGGGTATGCAATAAGAACAAGTTTGAGAACCTCTGCACTAGACCATTAGCTGAATATGAGCCAACAGTGTTCCTGTTGCAGAAAAGGCCATACAAAGGTTGTATTAGCAGGAGCGTCACTTGCAAATCAAGAAAACATTCTTCTTCAATATGCAGCACTGGAGAAGTGTCACCTAAAATACTGTGTCCAGTTTTGGGCCCATACTTCAAGAAAGATGTGGATAGATTAGAAAGAATCCAGCAGAGAATGACAAAAATGATTAGGGACCTAGAAAGCAAGATTTACAAGAAAAGACTGAAAGAGCTAGGGTAGAAAAGACTAAAAGAGCTAGGGTTAACGTAGCTGGAGAAGAGAACACTGAGGCGGGATTTGACAACAGTTTTCAAATACCTGATGAGTGATCAGAAGGAATGGAAATGATTTTTCTCTATAACCATAGGGAACAAGACCAGGAGCAATGGAAATGTAGGCTGATGATTAGGAGGAAGTCTCTGACTACATGGGTGGTTAAGGATTGCAACAGGCTACCCTGAGAAATTGTAGAATCCCCATCCCTGGAAATATCCAAGAGCAGGCTAGGATGGTTCAAGTTAGAGATGATATTGCCTTGAACAAGGGACTGAACTAGATGACCTTGTGAGGTCCCCTACAGCTCTACTTTCTATACACTTCCCATTTTTTTCATTCTTTCAGTGGCATCAACTCATGGGCAGATCCAGGATTTACTAGAGGGGTGTAGAGACCACCCCTTGGATTATGGGGGTGGAGGGATGGGAGAGAGGTGTGTCTGGAGCCCCTGGGTTTGGCAGGTAGGCAAGGAGCAAGTGCACAAAGTGGGCACCTACCTCAGGCAGGGACCCATTCCAACCCACCAACACTGCTGCCACTATTTCCATCTGACTTGGGAGAAAGGGCAGGGGACAGAGCTTTTCTTGGCCCTACTCCAGCTTTGGGCTGTGGGGAGTGGCTGTGGGGGGTGCTGGACTCAGCAGGAGACAGCAGCAGCAGTGCAAATGTTCCTTCTTCTAGCACCTGCTTCCTGCTCACCCATCCCCCACAAGTGTCCCCTCCTGGCCAGGAGCAGGCACTGGCTGGATGAACCTGAGTGTCACTACTCCTGTCCCCAGCCTATCTTGACTCCCTGTTCAGCCACTCTCTGTAGCTCATAGCTAAAGCAGGACAGGAGTGCTTCTGGGGCTCCACCTCTACCTGCGTCAGCCGGGGACAGCAGTAGCAGTACACAGGTCCCTCTTTTCAGTGGTCAGTTCTGACTAGTGGGTGACACCTTCAGGGGAGGGGAAGGCAGGGAGCAAATGCTGCAAGGAGGATCCTGTGCACCACCACTACCATCCCCTTCTGAACCTGGCACCCTACACAATTACAGCCCACAGTTGGGGTGTCACACAACAAGCTCTAGGGCTTCCCCTGCCCCTTGATCAGCTGGGGATAGCAGTGGAAGGGGTTTGCATCTCCACTGCCACACCTCTCCTAGATCTACCCCTGCAGCAGCCTTAATGCTTCCCTTATCTACTCACCTGGTGCCATTTCCAATGGCCTGGAATTAGCTGCCATCTTTACCCCTCTCAATTCCACAGAAAGTGAACTAAAATGAAAAAGCTTAGAGGAGTAAAACCCAGGACACAGTCTGGAATCAGAGGTAGTCCAGGCCACTTCTGAGTCTGCCTAGTCTGTATTGTGAGCATGTTAATTATTTTGCTGAGAGACAGAGAAATTTAGCTCGGGCACAGCAACACATGAAAGCTCCCATCCTGCTTGGGAGGTAACCCATGGCTAACTCCTGAATTGGGAACAGGATAGCAGCATTCACATAGTGCCAGGCACCATTGAAGGAATGTTAGTAGGAAACAGTCTTTCAAATTTCAGACAAAAGCCCCATTTCAAGATAATTTTAGGGACACAAATTTGGACCCGACCTGGAAATCTGGAATGATAGGTTGCCTGAATACTTCAAGAAGTTGGGAAGAGGGAGGATGTATGGAAAGAAAGGTTTATTAGAAAGTATGCAGAGCAAATGTTATTTTGTTCCTAGCAATGCTGATAAGGATTGGGTGTCATTTCTTGGCAACCTGACATGAGACAGGTTTACAGAAGATTAAACTTTTGTCACACTATCCTATAAAAGCAGATAAAGAAATGAATAATGCTAGTTTAGAGAAACTCAAATGGAGACCTGTAGCAGAGAAGTCAGAGTATTGGATATTTGTCAGTAGCTACAAATCAGCACCTTAATGGTATTCTGCTCATGCAGCCTGTTATTCTTCTCAGGAGAGTTCCTTGTACAGCACTATATTGGGTTGTTCAGGTTGATCCATCTGGAGTCATTGTTCACTGCCTGTTTTGTTTTTCATGTCACTTCTGATTGCACCAGAGAACAAGTGTCATTCTTTATTCAAGTTAGACACCTAGAACTAACCCTCATGGGCGATTATGATGCATGACATCAGTAGGACTGGTTATAGAAAGTTTAAGGGTGCTTTTGATGCTTTGGGCATTATGTCTGGTATTTGTGTGTGAGGGTTGTTTCCTGAAGTTTTTAAATAGCAGGTTACACAAGCACTTGTGCTGGAACACTTGTAGCCTACAAGACCTTATTCATCTCTGAATTAGTTACCATCTAAGGGTGCCTGTAAGCATGCCTGTAGACATGTAATTAAGCACGTCAGAGCAGACTCGATTAATCAAGTCTGCTGGAACATGCTAATTAGCATGCCTCAGCATCTTGTGTAATTAATTAAGAAATTAAGTCCGTTCTGAAATGAAAATAGGCCAAATATGAAATAAAAACAAAAAACAAAACAAAACGCTGTTCCAGTAGTGTTTAAATAAAATGTTTGACTGCTTCAAAATTGCTCCCCCAGATTTTTCAGATCAAAAGATTAATCAAGAACAGTTTGTTCTCCTGAAACTACGTTTTTCATAACATCTACTTACCAGGCTTTAAAAGCAACTTTCTGTTTCAAGTCTAACATTGTCCATTGTGCAGCTGTGGCACTGTTTGGCATCACGTCATGGTACAGTATTTCTTCTGTCCTAATTGCTTGATGCACAAAAAATCTGTTCAGAACATGGTTGAAAGCTTTGAAATATTTTTGGTTTTGTACTCTTTTTAGAATTTTTTGCAAACTAAAAATGTTTGATCAGCTAGAGAGCTGGTCATCAGCTTTCCAAATTGGGGGGTATTTTCCCTTGAAACCCCATTTGCTTTTTATGAAAAATCTAGAATGCGATTTTTAAGGGTACAAAAAGCCATTCTATCCCCTGCTCGCCACCTAACTCCTTTTGAAAATCTACCCTTTAGTAAAAAAGATATCAAAATTAAAAAAATTCCAACTACCCTAATACAGGGATTGGCAACATACAGCTCGCAGGCTGGATCTAACCTGTAGGGCCACAGGGCTTTGCCTTTGCCTGCGCTCAGGTTTTTCTGGCTTATAGCTCGAAAAAGATTTCCAGTCCTTGGTCTACTACACAATTTTATCCTACATTATTTCAGGATAAACTGTCTGTTTAAATAAGCTTAAGTTAGCTAGAGCTTTGCACTACAGGTTTTGTTTTTCTGCCTGAAGTCTCTGCACTAGTAATTCGACTAAAACATTGTTAAAAAGCTGTAAACCACCTCTTATCGCTCAGTTGGATCCTTTGAGTACGTAAAGTTTTTTTTTTCTTTCTTTCTCTCTCTCTCTCTCTTTTTTTTTTTTTTTTTTTTAAACTCAAAGGTCTTTTTTCTATTGTAAACAGCAGAGCATTGACTGCAGAAAAAGGGTTTTGAAAAGGTAACTTTACCAAAAAGAAATGAAAATTGGGACACTCATGATTTGCAAGCTATTGTCAATGAGTAACACCTCTACAGTGCCATGAGCAGACTTGTCTTTTTAAAAATATGTCATTACATTGCTACTCAATAGGCTGTGCAATAACTTTTTATAAATAAAAGTTTTAGTTGTCCACCAAGGAAAAGTACTCTTTTGCACCAAACTTGGCACAGATCTGTGCAAAACTTAGACAAAAGACAAAGTAACCCAAGTAGCTTCCCTTTTTCTTGGGCATCTGTATCATGGCACCAGAATTTATGCTTGGACAATGTCTTATCTCTGGTGGTAGTACTAACCTGTGATGGTAATATAATACCCTGAGTGCTGTATCTACACTTCTAAAAATTCAGATAGCTACCTGGGGAACACAGCCCCATCTCTTAGACCTGCGGTTAGCAACTTACCATTTATGGGCTGGAGCTGGCCTGTAAAGAACTTGGATTTGGCCTGCCAACATCTGATTTGGTGAAGGGGAGGTGCCAATTTAAAAAGGCTACATTAAAGCAGCCAATTAAAGCTGCCTTGACACCTAATTTGTTGTTCCCTGATGGGATTCACCATGGCTTTCAGCAGCCCCTGGTAAGCAGAACTGAAGGCACAGAGCAAGGAAGGGATCAGCAGCAGGGATGCAAAATAAGCAGCTCACAGCAGTGTCTCAGTCTCAAGGACCTGATGCACTGCTGTAAAAGATTGTGAACCCCTGTCTTAGGCTAGAGGGTCTTGCATGGGAGGATTCAATGATCCTGCCATCCCCACAATGGCAGGATCATTGGCTTGGATTCCACGCATACATTACTCTGGGTAGCTCCTGACAGGGATTTTTTTGAAAAAATTAAGTTTCTTGTTATTTATGCTGATAGATAACAAAGCAAGAATTAAAAGAAGCAAACCAAACAAAAAAGAAACCCTTAGTTGTATCTAAATGTCTAGCAACACTCCTACTCAAAAATGTACTGTAGAACTCTCTACCCAAACTTAACTCCGAGGCTGTCACTTTAAGAACCACTTGATTAAAGACATATTTTAAAACTACTGAGCTATCCACATTATGCTCTCTTACCCTCAGGAAACTGCATTAAAGAGCTTAGCATGGAACTTAAAATACAGCAAAACTTATGTAAGTCAGATAGCCAGTGTGTGAGAATACTCAACAACTGTTGACTTTCTAATGAGAACCATTGTAATTTTAATTAGGGCAAAAGTTTCTAATTTAACTCTGTGTTACATCTTGGGGGGGGGGGTCATCCTTTTGTTGAATTCTATTGCTAGATATGCTGTAAAAAAATACTGCGCCTCCCCAGCCCCTTTCTTTAACAAAATTAAAATCTGTAAAATCCTGATGTAGTTGGCAGGAAACTTGCCTGTATCTGTCCTGATTTACTACAGCACATGAAGCTCATAGCTCTCCTGTGGTTGTAAATGTTTTCAAGGATGCATGTTTTTAAGGGGCATCTGATTCTGAGTGCATCACCTGAGGCATCCAAGGCCTGATTCAGAAGTATGTGGAACACCTCCAACTGAAATCAATGGCATCTCCAGGTTCACCATACCTCTGAAAAATCAGACCCCAAGGGTCTCAACTTTCTGCTAGAACTTTCTGCTCCAAGCAACTGCTAAACTGTAATTAAATTCCAACATAAAGGATTTTTTTTTAAAAAACCTTATAGGTTTTGAAAAGCCCCATTGTTTATCTACAGCTACATTTATTTTCAAAGCTGATTAAGTCTGTCAGCTGATAACAACAGTGTGACTTCCAATCTTCATTTAGAAAACTTGAGCACCTGAAAGCAAAGGAAGTGAATAGTTAAGGATACTATAAATTGTATGCTTGCCCTAAGCTCAGGCTCATGAATGCTTATGCTTTAGTTTGCCCTGATTTAGTCTATACGGTGCAAATCTACCCTGCCTTCTTCCTCGTGAACAAAGACATTTTTACCAAGCATAATGAAATGGATATTTCAAACACATCCACTTTCCTTTCTTTTGACTCGAGCACCTCACTTGAAAGAACATGCTTTATATTAGACCAAGCTGGTTGAAAATTTTCTGTGGGAACAGTTTTCTGCACCCCTTTGCGCTGTTTTTCTAGTGGTGTCTCAAACGAACCCAAGCTCAGCAGTGACTGTTACACACTTTTACTTTACATTTTCAATCTTCGTTTGGAACTTTAGGAGCTGCCAGTTTTAAACAAGTTCAAACTACACAGGTTTGGAGGACCATTAAGAGTAGCAGACAGGACACTGTCTGTATAAATATAGCCATGTTCTTGCATAGCATTATTATTGTAGCATCACTCATACCTTTTCATGCACTTCCTCTGTAGTCATTGCAGAGGAGGATTACTGCAGAGGAAGTTTATGCCACAGATTGAGAGTTTTGTCACTAACACAGTGGTTCTCAACCTGTGGCCCAATCAGTACACTATTGCAGCCCTTGTGACATGGATACACAGGAAGTAAGTTGTGTGGGTGTAGCCCACATAACACATTGCAAGTATGGTCCACTATGGCAAACAGGTTGAGAACCACTGCTCTAGTAGCTAACTCAGAGGCCTACTTGCTATCCCAGAAACGTTGGCAGAGATAGTTTCATAGTTTCTGGGTCGGAAGGGACCTGAGCAGATCATCTAGTCCGACCCCCTGCCATGGCAGGAAAGAATACTGGGGTCAAATGACCCCAGCAAGAT
>NW_017728943.1:98804995-98820020 GCF_001723895.1 Crocodylus porosus
CTGGTGTGACGACCAAGTTACCGTCGTCCTGCAAGGGCCCCACATTACCCAGGACCTTCTTTTTACCCCCTACATATTTAAAAAAAGACTTCTTATTGTCCTTAATCTGGGAAGCCAGTCCCAGTTCCATCTCTGCCTTGGCCTTCCTAACTGCTATGAATGAAAGGCCTGGCTCTGGTCCTCAGGGGAATCCATGGATTTCTCAAAAGAACAAAAAGCAGGAAGGAATGAGAATGCAAGTCCAAAGTTTAAAAACAAGAATATTGGATGGGGATACTGAGGAGAAAAGATGTCCACAGTGCCTACTGATCTGCTAAGGAGTCCAAGAATGCCTCCCATAAGAGCTCTGCCTCATGGCATGAGAGAATCAAGAAGCACAAGTAGACCACGCAGTCATAGAGGACTTCCCCACCAAGTTTCATCACCTTCGACTGATGGGTAGCCATTCAAGCCACCACTAGGAAAAGACCAATGCTCAGGTCTCACAACATACTGTCTCAAGCAGTGAACTTTTTGCTGAAGGAAGTTAGTGAAGAGCAACACTATCTTCCTGTCATGGAACATACTCTTGAATGTCAGTAAATAAAGAAGTCCCAGAGAATGCTACACACTGCAATGCAAGGAGCTGAACCAATGGCTATTATCATGTTATTGTTGCTGGTCTCAAAGTGGAATCTGATTTATCAATTTATTTTTTTAATCAGCCTTTCTTTGTAGAATAGCTCTGAGTCTCCTCCAGTCCCTGTCCCTTCCTGCATTTAGAAACACCAAATAGAGTGGGTAAGGATAAAGGAGAAGGTGGTAATGAAACAAACATGCTAAGATGGTTATAACAAAACAAAGCTGCTGAACTAGGTTCTGACACGTGATATACAGTACCAGCAATGCCAATATGGGAAAGGTTTGAAAAAGTGTGCAGATCAAGTACACCTCAGGTGAACCTGGCACTAGGACTGCACTGAGATATGTCTCCCTGCTGTTGCTAGGTGACAGGGGATAACAGATCCTTCCCCCTATTGTCATGTTTCATTTTTGCTCTGCTATATTTACATGAGTTATTTTATTATCGCTGTTTCCCCTCACTGGTTTCTGTTACGGCCTGGAGGAAAGAAGAAAAGTGCCTTTTGAATCCAGCCATACAAAGAAATCCAAGCTGGTAGCTATATCTTAAAATGTGTCTATAGTTCTTGCCATTGCTTCATTTAAGTGACAGAGAAACCCAGCTCCTCCTTTTTGGAGTGTGACAGTGCAGAACAAGGAGGCAACCTTATGTGTGCCTGGGCTGTCTTGGAGAATAAGAGCAGCCCTATAATGAAGAATAGGATTCAAACCCTTCAATTACATTTAGGTACCTAACTTCATTTGAAACCTGGTTGGGTCAGTCACAGCTCAGCTTGACAAGACACTCTGTAGGAGTGTGTGGTACCTGAAACAACCCCACAAAATGGGAAGTGAAGACAAATACCCACAGAGTATCCACAGGCTAACTGATTCACCCCAACAATGAGTATAGGTGTTGCCATGCTCCTAATCACTCACTCGACACTGGAGATTTACCACTACTGTCCATAAGAAACCTTTTCCCTGATTCCAAAAGACATTTTGATCAAACTCAACTTAGAGACAACCAAATGACGTCCAGTGACCAAATGACAAGGACAACCGCACCCCCATGCTTATACCATGAGCAGCTCTTAAACAGTGAAACTAAGAATACCACTACTGCTCCCTCAGAAGCCTGTCAGTCTCCATCACCACTTTATTCAACCCTTTTTCTCTTGCTTTTCCGCCATCTGTGTAAATAAAAGTGCAATTTAGTTAGAGAAAAGTCATCAACCCTTACAAGCTTTTACCATGACCAGAGATAGGCTTTAAAAAAAATAAAAATAAAAAGCCAACCACCACAACCTCAGCCACAATATGCATTCCTATTCTGGGAAAAAAAAAAAGATTGCTTGGTGCTGGAGCAATTTAACATTGCATACAATACGTGTATTATTTTCCAGCAACTACACGGAACGCACTTGGAAAAAAATGCATTTTCTGTCTCTCTCTCTTTCTCTGCACGTGTGTCTTGCTATAAGAAGACTTAACAAAGACTAAAGCCTACCACTTACAACTTAACTTCTCCCCACCTAGCAAATTTTATTTGATATTGTAAGAAATTTGTATATGCTGCACAAAATAGTTAAATGAATTATAGCCTGCTTCCTTAGCAACAGTGGAAAGAGGTGCTTGTGAAGGAGTACTTGCTTATATCTTAGATATGCCAATTACATTTTGTTCAAAATTGTTTCTAATTTAAAGAAACCTGTTCCACTCTATTGCCTTTGCCAAATGCAAACTATCAGCTTAAATACATCTTGCAGTTTGCATTCGCTGGAAACAGCAATTTGAGCTTAGTTGACAATGAGATTTTACAAAAACACACACACATAAAATTGTCATATTCACAAATGCATTCATGAGTGTAGCAGCTGGAATATATCAAAAGTATCCTGTCACCTTTTCTGGCACCTTTTTTGGTTTTATTGGGTGGGGGGAGGGAAGTTGTTGCTAACACTAAAATATATGCACAGTAAGAAATGAACTCATTATACCATCTGCTACACCTGAAACCTCTGTCACAGAAACAGACACAGTGCATCAGCTATTCAATCTGATTCATCAGCTTTTGAACAAACCCATGCTGCGTAACAAAATAAAAAACACTAGTAAAAATGTGAAGGTCAGCAGTAGCCATGGGACACTGACTTAAAGGAGCCCTATAGTAAAAATAGATGTCACCAAATGAAGTGGATCAGCTTTACCGGTATGTGTCCTGGTACAGCTGATCGACTTCATTGGGAGAAACATGTTGCCCATTGTCCTGCCTGTTGATGCTGCAGGACACCAGCATGATATGTTTTCCCAGGGCTTGAGGGGCCTGCTCCTGCACAACCCAGAAATTTCTGAACAGAATCAGTCCCCTCAAGCCCTTGCTTTCCCATTTACTAAGGAGCATGCCCAGGATTTCTGGGGCTCATGTTGTTTCACCAGGAAAATCACAAGAAACCCCTGACTCACTAATCAGGGAAACCCCAACCTAAAGGCAATGTTTATAACCCTAGAAGCAGATCCTGTACGCATGGAAGTCCATGGTAAGTTTGTGGACTATCCCAGACTATCCCAATTGGAGTCAATGCAGTTAATTCACTGCTATTTGCAAAACATCCTAGAGGTCTAGAGGGTCCAGCATCAGGGTACTAGGCACTATATAAAAGTAGCAAAAGCTGGTCCTTGCCCAAATAGCATAAAAAGTACATACAAAACAAGAAAAAATCCAGCAAATACAAACAGCTGGGCAAATATGAGGGAATAAGGAGAGAAAACAGGTCAGCATCTTAACTAGTGATCTTTACAAATCAGCTACCTAAATACTAATGAATCTTCTGTAAATATCATAACAGAGATGAGTTTCAAGGGGTATAAGTTTGACCCAGATCAGTGATAGTATTTAAAGTCCCAGTTGCCCATCCATTTAACACGCCTGACTAGATTCTATGCTCTGTCTTACCTTAAATGGGTGTCTTAGGACAGATTTAGATGCAATTAGTAGGCAAAGGGTAGTTTACTGTTTAAGTGCTGTTAATAAGCAGTCCTCTCAAAGGGACCAAATTCATTTCTGATGTCAGTGGATGCTGCTTTGCTGAAGTTTTGCTAGATTTAGAATTTGTCCCAGAAGAGCATTAACTGAAATTACCTATCCACGCAGAACTCTGTTACATCACCTTAAAGGGACAGCAGAGATGGAAGAGAGCAACTCCATGCCCAAAGCAGTGCTCGCTGCTGTGCTGCCACTAGTGGCGGTGTGGCCAGCTGTAATGTGGCTAACTGTAGCAGCAGGTATTTTGGGGGGAGGTGGGGAAGGAATCTGGGAGTAGAGATACA
Source organism: Crocodylus porosus (assembly GCF_001723895.1). NCBI lineage: Eukaryota > Metazoa > Chordata > Crocodylia > Crocodylidae > Crocodylus > Crocodylus porosus. The sequence goes on from NW_017728943.1 coordinate 98,808,926, forward strand.
GCCACCCCTGCAACACCACTCCCTGCTCCTGCACCCCCATTTACAAAATCCAGGATACACCCATGTGCATATATGCATTCATGTATTTTAGCTGTTTTGGACATACTGGGGTGGCATTATATCCCAAGGTAGTAGTATGCCTTCCCAGTGGCACCTAATAATACCTGAGGATTATGGAGCTAGTTAGGAATGGAAGAAAGTATAAAAAGCCAAGACTTCACTTAGTAAGTGAAATCTTTTTCTGAACTCATTGCCTTTCAGGGAATGAGTTATGATCTGGTCTGCAGTGATGATCTGTCTATGGTGATAGATTAACTTCGGAGCTCCACTTAATATTTTACAAAGGCATGATTATAGAAAATAAAAATTGAGACCAAAATCAAGTCCAACAAACATCATAATAACTGACTATTCAGAAATAAAAATACCAGTGCAAGGGAGATAAACTGCTAGCATCCAGTATATAAACAGAATAAGATGACACTAGTTTTGGATCTGGCAGCTTTTGAGAAACTGAATCTAGTTAAGTATGTGCTTTCAGCTCAAGATGACACCATATTCATGCCTCCTGATGATCCTTTTGGCCATCACAGCCCAAACCTGGACAGGCTTCTTGGGTAGAAACCAATTGTTCCAGAACAGAAGCAGCAACCATGTCCCTATAGGAGGAAACGTACCTGCAAACACAACGCACATATGATGTAGAAAAAGGAAACTGGTCTCAATAGCCTATGGCTAATGAACTTTGTTCGTATACGCAGACACACGGTTGCCAGAAGTGCAAGTCAGCCAGATCCCAGAGTAAGGACTCAAGTCCATTAAAATTTATAGGAAAATTTTCTCACCAAAAATTAAGCAGAAACTGGATCTGATACTTTGTTGTCTGGAGAAGAAAGTGAAACCTCCTGAAAGGCTCACAGGGACTTGTCAGCTTCAGAAAAAGGGGAATAGGAAAGTAAAGACTCACACCAAAGAAACATTCTAGTATGCAAAGTGGGCCGTATTCAATTTGGATTCGTATCCAGCCGAAGTCAGGGACAGTGATTTGATTCGTTGATTCAGCTCACTGTTCTAATTTGATTCAGCCAAATCTGAATTTGAAGATGTTTGTGTTAATTGATTGCATCATTATTGTTAAGAGGGAAGATGTGATAATAGAAGCTGTAGTTTGGAGATGCTCCCTTACTTATGCTACAGAGATTAGGAATTGGGAGATGGTCCCTCAGTTAATGAGCCAGTTAGATAGCAGAGGTCTGTAGAAGTTGCCTACTGCTCCACAATTAAAGTTTGTTGTTCTTGTCATTCTATAGTATTACCATATTTCTAGTTTCAAAAAAAGAGGACACTTGTGGGGGAGAAGATGGGGAAGGGATATATGATTGGGGAGGGGCAGTGATATGCATGCGTCTTGCCTATGCCTCTCACTCCTAACCCACTGTACCCCATCTCCCAGACCATGCTGGTGTCCCTCACTCTCAACCTGCAGCCCCCTGCCCCACCCGACCCTGCTACCTATGCAGCATTCTCTAACTCTCCCTCTCACCTGCCTGCAGCTGCAAGGCCCATGCCAGAGCAAATGATCCCCCAGCCTCCAGTCACCTTCCTCTGCTGCCCCCAGCCCCAAAGAGCCAAACTAGAAGTGCCTGGAAAAAGCAGAGGCAGACCAAAAACCCAGACATTTGCTTGCATTTCAAAAAACAGCCTGGATGGAGGATAGAGGAAACCTCGAATGTATGGTAACCCTCATTCATGTATACCTGTATTTCTTGAACTTGATGATCATGACATGATCCATCTTTGTGGACTCTGCAGAACTAAAGATCTTTACAATCTCTACAAAGGACTAGGGAAATTCCCACCATCCAGGACAGTTCTCCATGCTTGGCATTGATGGAGAGCCTCAGGACAGTCTGATGAAGAATAGCGTGACCTAAAAACATCTTTAAACAAATGTCTGCAGCATCTCTTGGAACCCACCTGTAGATCTCAAGAGACTGTTTATGCCAACTCTGTGACATTATCAAGATGTGTTTTTGCTGCTTTCTAAAATGTCAGCCACCTAACCTTTCCAGGCTCTTCTCACACACTGCCTGCTTTTCCAAAACTAATTAAAAATAGCAGAGACTTTGAAGCCTGTGTAAATCTTGCAGTGAAATGCAGTGGAGAGAGAATGTTCAGAAGCTTAAATCCTGTTCTTTGTTCTATGTTTCTGGCTCCCTGCTGCTCAGCTTCTTTATCATTGCCTGTGGTGTATTAATGGGAAAAGATGTACTCTCATCTACACCAGACTAGCCCATTATTGATCAAGTTCTGAAGCTCCATTGAAAGCATAGGGGTTAAGGGTGTGCGAAATGGGCTGTATTCAATTTGGATTCAGCCTGAATCGGAAACAGTGATTTAATTTGTTGATTTGGATCATTGTCCCCAATTCAATTCGGCCGAATCCAAATCTAAAGATAAGATACTGATTTGGAGAATCAGCGATTCAGCCATAGGCATAGCACATCTCATGAATGCTGCGATGCTGGGGCAGATGGAGCGTCCCACAGGAGCACAGGGGGGCCCCCCACATGCTCAGTGGCGAACCCGGAAGTGGACTGGAAGTACTTCTGGTCCACTTCCCAGTCCTCCAGGGATCACACGGGGGGGCCCTCCCTCCCGCACCCTCCTGGCTTGGTGATTGGCCACAGGGGGACCCCAGGTGCCACCCTAGACCCAGAAGACTCCAGTCACCAAGCCAGGGAAGTGCAGAGGGGCCCCCCAGAGTGCTTCCCAGCGGACCTGGAAATGGACCAGAAGTGCTTCTAGTCCACTTCCGGGTCTTCTGCTGATTGCGTGGTGGATCCTCTCTCTCCCCCCTGCCCCCCCTCCCCATGGTCCTGTGGAAAGCCCCATCCACCCCACCATCTCAGCATTCACAAGCTACCTGGTACCTTGAGGTATGTAGAAAAAACATTTAAATCTGTGTCTATGTCTGAATCACCAAATCTTTCCAAAGTGATTCAGAGGGTTCCTATTCATTGATTCATAGATGCTAGGGTTGGAAGGGACCTCAACAGATCAGATTCAGAGATTTGGCCACTGAAGCCGGCCAAATCTCTGCCGAATCAAATCGGGGACCAAAGATTCACACAGCCCTAAGGGGGAATGGCAAAAGTTGGCAAAGGTTGTCAGAAAGGGAAGACATTAAATTAACCCTATACTACTACATTCCTTGTCTGTACTGCTTTTCATGCAATACTCAAAGTACTCTAGAAATATCAATATCAGAGAGGTAGCAGCAGCATCCCCCATTTTACAGGTGGGGAATCCCGCACACACAGGGAAAAAACTAATACGTCTCAGTAGAATATGAACAGAGACCACACAATACGTTGTCAGGTGAGGTGTGATTAGACCTAGGCAAAAACTGAAAACACAACAGGGAACAATTTGGTGGTTCTACATTATTGCTAGGTTGCTATTTTCATTGCTTAATAGAAACTTGGTAATTTGACTAGATTGGTTTCTATAGTCTTCTGCTACTGCAAACAAAGCAAAGAAGTGTGTAAAAATGCTTCTGTTAACACAGTTTGTTCATACCACTGAAACTTTTTGTCGCAAGCAAAAAATAAAAGTACATCTCCAACCAAAAGACTCTGTTAACACGCATATTACATAAACCATTCTTCACTGTTTTAATTGTCGTGTATATAATTGACAACAGTGAGGTTAACAGCAAGCAAGGGCACAGCACATGGTATTTCAGGGCTGGAATTGGTGTAATGCTTTTTTATATAAAAGGTATAAGATATTGATTGTGGCTCTGAATTCAACAAAGGTCTCCACTTAGCTGTCTAAATGACACTCAGCTCCCTATCTGGAGTTGCTATATCTAATTTAGAACCATGTAAGATGTGAAAGCAGTAGCTAGGTCTTTTCTTCCTAACAGTGTACTACAGTTATCAGCACAAAATTTAATTTACCATCCTGTTGCCCATTCACCTCCTTTACCTTGATTTTTCTGCATTTCATCCAAGTCCCCTCTGGTTCTGACTCATTTAAATAACTTCCTTTTCCCCCTGCAGCATAAGCTAAAATGTGGGGGGGGAGGGGAGGAGGAGAGTTTTAAAAATCTTTTTAAAAATTGATAAAAATGCATCTGTCTTTTCATTTTTGCAACTGAGAAAAAAAAATTTCTAAGTGTCGAGGTAGATTCACTAATTTTCAGATTCTTTCTTAATAAAAAGGTGAAGCTCAGAAGCAACAGCTGTTGTCATTTCTATGCAGCCCACTCATTTCTGAATACCAAACACAGAACACGGTACAAAGACCTAGCAACTGGAAAACTGTTCTTCTTTTTAAGTTACAACTTCAAAAGCTTTGAGCTCAATTGTTTACCATTGCATATATATTTTAAATTTCTTGTTAATGCACTGAACAGTGGGCCACAAGATCCATGCTTATGGCACAGTCACAATGGGAGGGAGGAAAACAATACTGAGTAATGAAATGTCCAACACCCAGGCATCATGTCACCTGGTGGCATCCAGAGCCCTGAATTAGGCATCCAGCATTTCTCTAGAATGCACAAGGGAGGTTTAAGTTAAATCTACATCAGAAATACACACATACGCACACACAGACCTACTCTCACTTGCATTCTGCAAACCCAGAACTGCATTGGTGAAGGTGCCCAAGCCATCCCTCTCTGTCAGCTCTTGAGATCTTGGTCTCCTGTGTGCTTGAGAAAAGCTTCTGGGGACGACCTAGAGTAGCTTAATCTAGGTTTGGAGCAAGGAGGAACAAATGGGCAGGGGCATCTATGCTACTGTTCTGATATCCTTAGGGGAAAGAGCAAAGGAAGAGTTCTGAGAAGTCAGGCAGCTGTGAAATCTAAGAGTGGAGCTGGGGGATAAGGACTGAATTTTAAGCCCCTAAGCAGCAGATCTTGCTAGAAAGAAGTATTTATTTGTAAGTAAACAGGCACCTCCTTTCACTAGGCCTCCTCAGCCTGGAAGTTCTTTCCTGACGTTAGATATCTAAACATGCTTTTTCTCCATTCTTTAGCAAAAACAGAAATGAGACTCTTGACTAGCCAAAAGCCTAATAGTTAGACCACCAATCTGGGATCGTGGGCTCAAATCCAATTCTATATAGATAAGTGCACTAACCACCAATTAGCTGGTTTGGGGCAGGCTTTTCTTGGTTGTTTTTGCTAGAGCTGTTCTACTTTTTACTATATATTCACCAGGGGGCAACGCATAGGGGGTGAATACGGGTGCACATGCACCCCCTGAGCGTGGAGGTGCATCCCCTGCAAAAAGGTGCTCCCGACACTGTCAGTGGCATATGCGGGCAGTCGCTGCTCACCACCCCGCCGCCAACACTGCCAGCGGCGTCTGCAAGTGGTCCACAGTTCCCGCTGGCCACCATTGATGCAGCCAGTGGTGGCTGTGGGTGGTTGCCAACCCCTGGTCAGCGCTCACCACCACCCCTCCCGACAGCAGCTGCAGGAGCTTACCACCACTCCCGCTGCCACCGTGCCTACCCCCACCACCAGGGGCACGTGCCATTTATGGTATTCACTAGGCAAGAGAGGGGAAGCACTGGCTGGGACATCTATTTGGGGTTGGTGAGAAATTCAAGTCCTTTCTCCAATAAATATTATTTATGCAGTGGAACAGCTTCAACAAAAAAGAGCATGAGGGACCCACTGTGGTAGAAACAATAGTTTGATAGGCAGGTGATTCACCTGGGGTGCAGGAAGTTCAAGTCTCTAAAGCAACCAGGCCAAATTTGGGTGTCTCTCACTGTGAATCATGGGTGGATGAAGAGACTCTAGATATCTTTTGTGAGGGGTCCATCCAGATAATCTGTGCTCAGAGCACACCTTTGCAATTGAGCAGACAGGTGAGGGGAACACCTGGCTTGAAAACCCAACTTAGGTTCCCCCTTTATCAGGGCTTCTCTTGAGCTATAGATATGAGCAGCTTGTTAGTGAGGCAGCCTTAGCACTGAGGTGATTTTATCCATGCTGTCTGGGAGAAACTTGGGATGGTGTGGGGTGATGTGGCAGCTATACTGTTTTCAGGATATCAGTTGCCCAAGGCAGCTAAGCAGGTAAGTACCTTTGAGGATCAAGGGATAAGCCACTGATTCCCTTATATCTAATTTTCTCTGATTAGTTGTTCTGGGTTAGTTAAGTGAAATACTCGACCCCAAGGCAGAAAGCCCATGACAGTGTAGAACATGGAGCCATTTTAAAGCATACTGCATTATACACAAACCAGTTTTAAAAAGGTAAAATCAGAAGGTTTTTGGTAATCTGGTATACAGACAGTCAAAAAGTCCAAAGCTGTACTGATTCAGTTGTTGCAAGTTAGTCTAATTGCAGAGATTAAGCCAAGAAGCAAGTGAACAGACATTCATATTTGATTCAGAAAATGCAGCCACATTCCTGCAGTGGCTAAGGCCAGAAGCCGGGGTATGCTAGAAGCATGCCTGCCAGCTGTTACTAAAGGGAAGGGACTGAAGCTCCAAGGCTTTTCCCCCACTCCCTGCTGGAGCAGAGGGGGCATGGCCAGGCCCCAGCTAGGGAAATGGGTGCTTTAAGCCCACTATGCCCCAGATGAGCCCCCAGCCTGGGTCTGCTTGAGTAGGGAGTCTTACGTAAAAAGGTGCATCTCCTTACAGGCAGAAATTTCAGAAAGTCCCTCTTGGGGAATCAGCAGGTAGTCTTAGGTGTTGGAGTGGGGATTCCACAGACCTGATCTCTACTTGGGTTTTCACAGGTGCACTTGCATCTCTTCTCCCCCTCGGGTGCCTTTACTTCAAGTGATCTGATTGAAACACAGGCCTAAAATCTGGGTTTGGGCAGGTTTGGGCAGACAAAGCCAAGGCCTGCGACTTCCAGTCCCAAAGCCTTGTCACTAATCCGAGTGGTTCTGGGGCCCATGGCAGCTTGCCATGCATCACGGGAGGGGGGGGAAAAAACAGTTTCCTGCGTATCCATCTCCCAGGTAAATTTCTGTACCCACACCCAACCTTGGGCTCACAACCTTCTGCCCAGGAGCTCACCCTGCTAACCCCTAAGCCAGGCAGCAAGACAAGCATTTGAGCGTTTCCCATTTTCCTGCCTACCCCAGGACCACACTCATATACATATGTACATACAGTACTACTGCTGCACGCTTCAATTAAAAAAAAAAATTCAAACTCTTGATGGAGATCCCTGTGCCCCACAAGAAGAGGTCATAGGCAGCTACAAATGCCCCCCTTTTCCCTGCCAGCATCATGCTAGGCCCCAGAAGTACAATGCAAACCTGAGGGGCTGCTGGCTACTCTGCTGCTTGGGCTGCAACGAGCTTGGCTGGCCCAACATTCAAAAAGAAAAAAGCCTCCCCATTTTGGTCCCATCAACTTCCCCTTCCTCAGAGACACTCAGAGTGCTCTGACTGAAGCATGGGCCCAAATCTGGGCCTCAGCATTGGCACTGGATTTTGGAAGGCCACGCCAAGGCCTGAAGACCAAAGGCACGCAACTAAATGATTTCGCCAGGCCATGTCGACACCTGCAGCTTTCAGCCCCAGAGCCTTGCTCTAGTCCAATTGATTCTGGGGCCCATGGCCATGGTATTCAGTGTCTTTCGTCTCTTCTTAGGTAGTCTAGTCTCCCATCTTTTATCAGTTCTGCTTCATAAGGTAAATGTAGTTCTCTGCTTTCTTTTAACATGCCAGCCCAAGCAGTCCCTCTCCTGCTCCCTTACCGCCATCTCCAGCACATATATTTGATGATTGTGCTAGGTTTTTGCCAACACCTAGAACCTGTGTCTGGTCCTACAGGGCTTGGCCCTGTGCTCAGAGGTGGCAAAGGACCAATCCCTCCAGCCCCAACTTCCCAGTGTCTTCCCCCTCCCTCCTCCATGGCCTGGGGGAGTTGAGGGGAATTACGCCCCCTTATCAGTGGCTTGGCTGCCTCAGTCTCTGCCAGAAGTGGGAGGGGGTGAAGTCTACTGGTCTCCTGCCGGCTAGAGAAGTGGGGATTAAAGCCCCCTGCCAGACTCCAGCCTGGCTTTGCCTGTGGGGGCAGTCCCTCTCCGGCTACTGACCTCCCGTACCCAGCTCCAGTGGAAAGCAGGGGCATGGGCAGCACACAGAGCCAGGGAAGAGGGTATTAAAGTCTCTCCCAGACCTCATCTGGGGTTTGCCTGGGTAGGGCAGTCCCTGTCAGGCTGTTGCCCCCCTGCACAAGCACTGCCCCATGCCCCCGCCTTCTCCACTCCACCAGGGAAAAGGCTGGGGGGGCTTCCCTGCCCCCCACCCCGATGGGCAGACCCAGCTACAGTCCCCAGCCAGGTTTCCCACCCCCACCCTCATCAGCCAGTGCTCACTTCTCTGGCTAGGGAGCAGAGGGGTGGGGCCGGCCCTGCTCTCTGGAGTACACAGCACAGCCCAGCCCAGGGCTGCAAAGCATGCTGGGAGACTCTGATTTAACTTGAACCAGGAAAGGGCCTGGGACAGAAGTTCCATAAACCAGTTTGACCTACATCAGTTAAGTCTGATACTACATTCAACCAGGTTCAGCCATTTTGAAACTGGTTTATGTGCACTGAACTTCTGTTCTGTTGCAGGTTTAAACCAGTTTCTGATCACTTAAACCAGTTTATGTGCACCTTTGGTCCCTAGCCCAGGAGTCTTCCTAAACACAATAAAACCTGCTCTCTTACCACCACTAAGCACTGACATAGTTCATGGAAATGCTTTATATACGTTAACCAACCTTCTCTCAAGGTTCTAAGTGTTATCCTCTTTTGCATGTCAGAATATAGATGTGGAGTTACTGTGTTTCTCTGAAACCAAAGAGTATGCTAGTATCAGAGATCAGTAATTCCTTTCTTCCATTTCTGTACTCAGACTGCTGTTTGACATAAGCAGCAGCGTTTGGGAGCTGAATCTATTTTAAAGAGTCAGCAGATTTGTCAAGTCATTAAAAAGTTCATTGTGGGGCCTGTTAGGTTTCTGAAGTCATTTGAACACTGGCATAACAGTTTGCATGCCAAATTACAGAACCTGAATCTCAATGCAGCCCTACAAAAAGAACTGGCTGAAATGACAACTCTGAATGTGACGCTGTGGAGATGACCTAAATCACAACAGGCATTTCTAAAAACTGATTAATGAGGAGCTAGATACCAACCTGGATCAATACAAAGCACTCATTCATGTTTCCTTTTTGAATAAGGCAAAGTAAAAATGTTATTTCTTACTCAGCACATGTGCTTCTAATCCAGAGTCAAGTCCTTTCCCCACACAAGTCCTCAACCTTACTTCTTACATCCAGTTGATTGGCTCAAAAGCCACAGCTTAAGTTAACACAACTCCTCAACTTCCATTAAACAAATACATTGCCTATAAATTAAAAGATGACAACTAACCAAGTGTAATGAAAAGCTCAACCCCTACAGCAAAATAAAGGTGATGACCTTGGTACAGAGACCCCAGACTTAAAGGCAGAAATGGAGCATTTGGGCCTTTTGTGTGAAAAATACAACACTCCCTCTTCCCTCCTACCCTTTCATAGACCATGCTGACAATATAAAAATGTTTCAGTATATAATACCATTTCTGAGGCTTGATGCCTATGTCAGAAACAAATAATGCTAAAGACGGTCTTGCCCAATAGCAAGGCTGAAGCCAATAAGCAAGTTGTTTACTAATATTTTTAAGCAAGAGAAAATGCTGCCAAAGGGCACTGATACTCAGTTTACCGAGAGGTGGAGAAAGCAAGCCTATGTTATTTTTCTTGAGGCTGATCAACACAGAGCAGCTGTTGCTCTAAGAATTATTAAATCAGTTAAAAGGGATTGGGGAATGACAAACATACTCACATTAATATTATAGGCCACGGGGGGAAATGAATGTATGTAGGTTTATAAGAAACATCTGCAGAAAGCTGATGATAAGATTGTTAATGCGAAAATACAGATTTTTAAAAACTTAGAGATATTTCAGCTTTACTGCAAAATATCTTTGTGAAGTAAAATAGCATTCCTGAATCCTAAACCAGATTCATGAAGCATACACACAAGTTGGGTTGGCAAATAGGCAATTGCCTGGTCAAATATTGTCAATTGACTGCATGATTTTTGATCTGTCAAACATTATAGCAATTTTATCCCCAACATTTTTTGTTGTTGTTTTCTTGACAGGAATATGATTTTTATTGTTTTTGACACAATGGCAAATTTGTGCTTTTTCTGTGTATTATTTAGATCAAGCGGCAATTTTTTTTTTTTTTACTGATATTTGACTGAACTTTATTTGATCAGTTCAGACCCATACACACAAGGAGTATTTCCCATTTGTATTAGAAACAAAACTTTACATTCATAATCAGGAAAATCTAGAAACTAAAACTCCTTAAGCAACATGCTAGTTTCAAGATAAAACCAGGCATCTTACAACCTTCAGAGGAATTCTACCCATTTGAAGTTGCTGCTTACCATCAGCATTATTTAAAAGCAATCTGGCTATTGATCATCCTCTTGGTAAATCTTAGCAATTTAAATGCACCTCCTGGTACTATTAAGAAATAGTCAATTCTGTGCGGCCGGATAGATTTGAACTCCTGTTATTTTTTGAAGAGCTGTCTGGAATGATGAGTACTGGGAACATAGTATCTCCCTATTCATAATATCCCTTCAGTTCTGTATGTACAGTTCACATTATAACTTTAATAGGAGTCATATTCATGCAACAGAAGACTGAACAGCATCCTTTTATTAAACGAGATACTCTTGAACAAGTGTCTGCTTTTGTAATACAGCTCAATTTTGGAGAAAGCAAAAGAAGATATTTACTAGTCCTGTGCAAAGCGGCTAGTATTCGTTTCAGATTTGGGTTCAGCTAATTCTGGGGACAGTGATTCAATTTGGTGATTCGAATCACTGTCCTGAATTGATTCAGCCAAATCTGATTGGGATATTCAGCCACCGCTGAATCAGCTGAATCTCCAAATCAAACAGGCCCGCTCTCCCCGTCCTGCCAGTGGCTACCCCATCTGGCCCCAGTTCCCAGCTCTTTAAAAAACAAAAAAAAAGCTCCCACTCAGCAGT
>NW_017728943.1:98820392-98828951 GCF_001723895.1 Crocodylus porosus
TTACCAGCATGGAGTCCGAGTCCAGCTCCCTGCAGCAGCAAGCAGAGACCGCCCAAATCTCCAAAGCTCCCCAAACCTTTTCTAAATCAGTTCAGAAAGCTTCAAATTGATTCAGACCTTTTTATTGGTCTCCTGATTCAATTCAGATTCTGGGATTTGGCTGTTGAATGGTGCCAAATCTCCTCCGAATAGAATCAGCACCTGCAGCTTTGCACAGCCCTAATATTTTCCTAGATTATAGGCCTTGCTGCCTTAGCCTCTGGCATTAGAGAGCAGTCAAACCAGGGTAACTGCCAGAGTGTATCTACTACCGTGCAAGCTTCCTGTGGTTACATGCAGTTCCTGCCCGATCCACCTGGTTCCACAGAAGGCTGTGTTGTACAAAGTGCACCACGTTCGAGCACATCTATTAGAAAGGGTGAAACAGCAGGCAGAAGACACCAGTATATCTACACGTCCCTTCTGCTTGCTGCTGGGTGGCGGCAGAAGCTTGCATTTCAATCACAGACCTGCTGTCGCTCTGCCAGTAGAAAGAAAGAGCTCTGTTGCTACAGGAGAACTGTGAGAGCTTTCCCAGCAAAACAGCAAGTGCATCCACAAGCTTTCTGGGACAGAAAAAAAGAACAACATCATCTAGTAGATGTGACACTGGACCCAAGTTACAGATCTACCACTAACTTGTCATGGGACTAAAGGCAAATCACTTCACCTCTTCCTACATTTCACTCTTCAGTTATCTTCTTTCATTTATTTAGATTGTGAAGTAATTCTGGGTCAGAGGCTGATTTGTGCGATGCATATGCCTAATGCATAGATGTTTTGCATACTGTGTGCTGGCCATTAACACAAAAGGACTCGAAGTCTGTAAAACTAAACTCTCTAATAAGAAAACTATGTACTGAGAAGTTCTAAATGCTGCTCTCATTCATACCTTGCACCACGAGGCTAGTGTACCAAATTTAGGACCAGAGCATCATGTGCCTCACCCAAAGTTTTCCCTCTTGTAACCTGTGCTCCTCCCCATTTTACCCACTCCCAATGCCATGGAAGTTGCTACAACAGACTCCTGTTCTCAGGTGGCATCTAGATGCTACCTGTATACAAATAAATAGCAGCAGCACATAATGTGCCATGGCTAGGATTTACCCATGTCAAAAAATGATCTGAAATGGGCAAAAGCCATGTAAAATTACATTCTGTTAATTTAGACCAGTACTGAAATCCCCATTACTATACAGCCTGATCCTACTTTCATTAATGAAGTTTTAGTTATTATGCATACTTGCAGCAGAGTAGAGCCCATAAAATTACTCAGTCATATCAATCGTACTTCACAGAATTCCATCAAGCAGTTGTATGTCTTGATGGCAAATGGATGCCAATTATTTCCCTAGGTCATTTCCCTTGTATACAAAGTCTAGGTATTTTTGTAAAAACCAAAGTTAGACTAGCAATGGTTCTAAAGTTTTTACCAACCCTTTGTTGGTTCTTCAACTTGTGTATCCTGAATCTTCTAAGGATTAAATGCTTTCTTGAATAGGGTGAGGCTAAAATATGGTTTGCTGAATTCAGGCCTTCACTTATTCTCAGTGCTCTAAAAGAACATTTTGGAGGAATGGAAAGCAGCAAATTCTTAGAGCAGTGAAAACAAAAAAAAAATTAGACTGTTTTGATTATTACCAGAAATCATTGCCCCAGAGATGTATACATTCTTACAAAATATTTACATCTTGTTGATTTAATATTTTTCCCTTGGAATATTATTTCAGCAGAAAGTTTTCAAATAGCTCTCACTCTTTTGCAAATAAGGTCTGGACTGGAACCCTGGAGACGAGCATAATTCACAGGTCTCTGCCACAGACACCTTGTACAATGTTAGGCAAGTCACTTATTCTCTCTGTGCCATGATTCTCCACCTGCAAAAGAGAAACATTGCTATGTCTCTCTCACCCTTCATCTTGTCTACTTAGATGGTAAGCTCCTCGTGGCGGAGAGCCTCTCTCTGTGTTTATACAGTGCAACAGGGTCCTGGTTTCAGATGAAAACTATACACAGATTTAATACAAATAATCAACAGGAGGTTTACCCTGAACAGCTCTGAGCATCTCTTCTTCCCCTCATCAAATAGCATAAGCAAGGGGAAATGGACTAGCTCCTACTCTGAAGGAGGAATGTAAAGCAGGGAAGAAGATTAATAACTAGTGAGAAGCAAACCTTGATAAGTGTTTTTCCCCAAGGTAGTCAAACAGAGATTTTATTTGACCCCTATTATAAATTTTATATTCAGTTAATGCTATTAAAGTCAAATTTCCAGGGTGCTGGAAGCTTTCAGGCTTTTTAAATGATTATTTTGGTTTGCAAAAGGAAAACTAATGATATTCTAAAGTATCGTTTAAGAAGCCACATTTTTTCTTTGTTCTTCCAAAAAGTATTTGCATAAACCTACTGGCAACAACTATAAGGAAAACTAATAAAATTATAGCTCATCTATATGTACATAATCTATATTAAAAACTGAGTTCTGGTTCTTTAGGATATTGAAACTTGTCTTACTGTTTTGGAAACTTTCCCAAGGATTCCTGACTTCACTGGCAACACAGAACTGATATTTAGTTATAAAGCACCTGTAACTCTACTTAAGAGTTGTATTTCAGTGCCTCTGAGAGCTAATCACATAACTGTAAATAAATAAATAAATAAAATATCACATTACTGCTGTTTTGTGGATCTTTACCCATGATGGACTTTGTCCAACTTTCCCTACTCCACCTTAATGTAAAACAAACTCTTTAAAAAAAATACTAAATTTGAAAGTGAAGTTCACAACAATTTGAAAATGCCAAAAGGTGTCCAGATAACCTTGTCTCTGCATTTGACAGCTTCTTATAGGAATAGACAACCCGTGGCATGGTTGCCAGCATGTGGCACTCAAAGGCATTTTGCCTGGCGCACATGCCTCAGGGCAGATGGCAGGAAAGGGGCAAGGGCTGCACTACCACAACAAGGATTGGGCCCCTCACAGGTCCCCTGCCATCCAGCCCTGGCATGCCAACATCTTACTAGTTGAAATTGCAGGTGTTTTTGACACAGCCCAAAAATGTTGCCAACCCCTGGTTTATTAGATGATCAAGGATTTTCAATGTTTCATTAATTAGTACACAGATTAAACAATGGTCCATTAATGAGGCAATTAAGCATCCAGTATAACTGCTTTGTTGCATGCAATAGGGTTTGAAGGGAATTGAACACACTTCGTTCAGTCCCTAACCTGAACAACAAAGATTCTGTAGAAATAGTATGTGACCATGCATAATAACAAACAGAGTTAGGGTTACATGCTTGGCTGTCTTATAATACATTTTATTTAAATGGACCCTGGTTGCCAATAAATCCAAATCACTCTGTACGAATTCTCCTTTTCCATCATTATTTACCAGTAAGCAGACGTTTGTGATCTATCAGTTTTCATCAGCAGCGGTTGTATATTTGTTCCAGATTATAATGAAAATGCTGAATGCCATGGGCCTACTGTCCAGCCCTACTAGAAACATTAGTAGGAACAATGGTTTCCAAATGACAACTTTGAGGCCTGTCAGCCAGACCAATTCTCAATTAAATTTAATACATGCTTTACCACTATTGCACAGTGCTCCTATTTTAATTGGAACACTGCACAGAAGTCTAAGTATTGTAATTACTAAATTTTAAGATGAGGTTATTTTCCCTATTTATCATGGGGAAAACAAAGCCTTATCTTCAAACTGAGCCTCACAGCTGGGAGCTGGGAGCTGGGAGAAGGCTATGCGGGGAGTCCAGCTGGGACACGGACAGCATCAGTAGCATTCAGCAGCATCAGCTGTTCTTTACCTGGATTCCCTCCCCTCTTCTCCTTCCCTTGCTGGCAGAAAAGCAGGCAGGGAAGGAAGAATCTGTGTGTGCTGCTGCTTTGGGCCTACCCTACACTGCAGGAAGCAGCTGCACTGAGAGCCTGTGGGGAAGCAAGGGAAGGGAGCAGGGCAGGGAAGGAGAAATCCTCAGGGTGCAGAGTTGGGCTCCCAGCACAGCTGCTTCCTGCAGCATCAGGAGCAGCTCTGTAGCTCCACTTGCACACAGACCAACGGGGAAGTAGGAGAAAGTAAGTGGTGGGGTGGTACTCACCGGGGGACAAAGGATGAGGGGAACAAATGCTTTCCTGCCCCTGCTTTCCTCCACTGTTTACCCCTGCTTCCCACTACATCTGCCACCTCACTTCTGCTTTTCCCATTGCCTGCCCCCTTGCTGCTGTTTCCTGCTGCAGCAGTGTGTGTGTGTGTGTGTGTGTGTGTGTGTGTGTGGTGGGAGAGGGGGAATTTAAGATAATCCCTCCCATAATTAGATTCTAGACATGGAAAATTATAACAAATAAAGCAAATACAGTAGGTCATATCTATAGAGTTGTTATAATCAACCAAGATTTCTGATTTCATCAAAGAATCAGATGTTTTTGACAATACCTACTCTGCATAAAATCACGTTGACTGGTACTCCTATGCTTTAATTATTAACATAATTCCATATTGGCTGGCTTTTCCATTATTTTGCTTGGAAGTGATATTAGGCTAAGTGTCCTATGGTTACCCTGCATCATTTCTCTTGCCTTTCTTGAATACTAACAAATTACCATGGGGTGGACAAAATATGGTCCATAGGCTGGATCCAGCTGGCCAACTGATTGGATCTGACCCACACTGCTGGCACCCACCGATTGACTGCGTCCAGCCTGCAGTTGCCACAGCCTGCAGTATTCTACATGGGATCATATCCAGCCTGCAGTACTTCACATGGGGCTGAGCTCCACTTGCTCTGGTGCAGGGCAGCCCATGGCTGTGGTCCCACCAGCCCTGGCCCCAGGCCATCATGCACAGCTTCCCAGCAGGGCTGCTCCCAGTGCAGCTGCAGCCACTCAGATACCGCTCATTTCCCCACCGTCTCTAGCAGCTGCTCCTCCTCCTCTTCCTGCCCCTGCTGTGCTGCTCCTGGCAGCAGGAAGCAACAGCAGGCATGGGGATGTGCACTGGGCACATGCTTAGCCAGGTGGCTCCTGCCCCAGTGCACAGGGCTCCAGCTCTCAGCTGCCTTCCACCCAACTCTGCCACTTTCCTGGGTGGAAAATCGCAAGGAGCTGAAGCTGGAGCCCTGCACAGTGGGGTAGAAGCTGCCCAGCTGAAGTACCCTCCTCCCCCAGCTTGGCATGGTGCAACAGGGGCAGGAAAAGGAGGAGGAAGAAGAGGAGCCACTAGAATTGGGGAACCGAGCAGTACACAGGCAGCTGCAGCCACAATGGGAGCAGCCCCGTCAGGAAGCTGTGTGCATTGGCCAGGGCCAGAAGCATCCTGCGGGTGCAGTTAGGAGTTGTCACAGGTGCGGAGCTGTCACAGGTGGGAGTGGGCTGGGTTCACCCTCATGCAGAGTGCCACTGGGGCAGGCAAATGCTGGACCATGGGGGGAGGAGCAGAACACACCTGCAACAGCACCACCCCAGCAATGTCTGCAGCACCCGCTCCCTGCTCCTCCTCCCTCCACCCCCATGGCTTCTAGGACTTTAGGGAGTAAGTTCTCAAGACTTGTTGATTTAAAAATGTATCCCTGATTAAATATTTTTAACATCCTCCTTTATGACCTATGAATGGGAAGATACCTCCCAATCCTCATAAAAATATATATTATCCTGCTTTGGCACAATGAGGCCCCCATGTAAGAGTGGGGCCTCATTGTGCCAAATGCATTACCTACAGAATGAGAGATGGGCCATTCCCCAAAACACTTTCAGTCCAAAAGGAAGTATTAAGGCTGTAATTTTGTCCATGTTTGTAGTGCACTTACTACAATGAAGAGCGATACCCAACCTTGATTGAAAGACAAATAAATAAAACAACATTCATCCGTTTACTGGTACAGAGAGATTAAAGGCAAAGCAACTATATCAAGGTCACCTTGAAAGTCTGAGGAAGAGCCAGGAACTGAAGACAAAATAATGCTTGAACTGTCCTTCTTTTTTTTAGGCTCATCAGCTTCATGCCAAAGTACAGAAAATTACAATAATCAGGTCTAGAGGTCATGAGTGTTGGCTGCACTCTGGGGAAAGACAAGTCCAACTCTGAAAAGCATGTAGTCTTCCTGACAGTGATAGAAAAGGGGCACTCACAGCTGTCTTAATTTGCACATCCAAAAGTCAGCAAAAAGTCTAGGAGAATATTAGCAAGTTTGGCAAATCCCTCTCTGATTTATCCCCAGGATATTTGTGTTTGTGTTTATATAAGCATGCTTATTTTATTTTATCAGAAACAATATTTCCCGCTTTACATTTACTACTTTGTTTTTATAACACCGCAAAAGTCTAGAGAGCACTGGTGCCATTGTACAAAATACCTGACTTAAATCTAACCTATTACTCATGCTTAGCAACACGGCATACAATGGATGTCCTGTTGAGTGTCCTATGTTTGTCTTTTTATCAATATTATTTTACAACAGATGTTGATAGTTCTTATTCCTTTGGTAGATGACAATATCATTAACCAAAGAAACAACTTCAAAATGCTAATAACCTCATATAGTGCAAATTGGCTGCTGGTCTGTGACTGAGGTTCCAGGGCAGTAGAGTGAATAAAGCAAATTTCCATATAATTGTCCAAGCAGATTTGAACAGGGACTCTGAGTCACTCTAAATAACCAGGAGCAAAAGAAAAACAATACGGTTATTTTGCCATTAGAAATAGTTCTGCAGGAGGATTTACATAAAGTACTATGATATAAGCCCATGAATTTAAGTCTATGGCATCTCGCATTCTGCCACACTAAATAGTTGATTGTTAGTGTTGTAGCATTGAAGCAACTGGATAAGCATTTAGACAGTGATGGACTACACTGCCCCCTGCCGTGGAAACAAATAAACCCCCAAATTGTAGCCCAGTCCTGTTCCCTGTATATAAATGAAAGTTTTGGAAATGTTTACACTTTTGACCTAGTTGTCCTAGTTTAGGAAGTTGGGCAGCACAGAAATTTGTTCTAGTTCTGGCAGGAGTTTAAGATGAATGATAGGAAGAGTTGCATGATTGTGGGGTAAAAGCAAGAGTGATTGGTTGGAAGGTAGAGAGTGATACAGTGAGAAATGAGTGACAGGTACAAGAGTGACATGTTGTTACTAAGTGGGAATGATTGGATAATTGTTTCTGTCAATCATTTGAAGGCTATGAAAGCTTGTTTTGCCACTACTTGAGTGTGGGTGGTGAGAGTTCATGGGGGATTTGTTCTGTGGAGTTTGAAGGGAGAGAAGACTCCAGTGAAAAAGCCATCTTAACAGGAAAGGCCAATGGGTGAGGACCTTTCAAGACCCCCCACTCCAGTGTCCAGGAGGCACTGGTCAGGAAGGCCCTGTGAATATAGGTGTATGGATATGGATATCCCCTGTTCCTGTCATTGTGCTTACTGCTATATTTCTCTTCCACTACTGTTAATAAATTCGGATTGGTTGAAGCCAGACTCTTTTAGCTTCAGTAATCGCTATCTTTCTACCCACCCTTTTGCTTCAATTGATTACTAATTAATCAATTAAGTTGGCAACACCATTACATGTGAACAGGTAAATGCATGCAAATACATTAATTACATGTGAACATGCAAAGCAGACTAGAACACCAAGACCTGTGTAGAGTTTTTGGGAAATTGTTTAATTCAGTGGAATGGGAATTGGGATGTAGTAGGTAAGCAAGGAGTAAAGCTTCCCACACCTACAGAACCAAAGGACAGAGAAAAAGGTCCTTCCAGATCAAAAGCAGAAGCCGTCTTTGCATGGATCGCTAACACCTTGACTCAGTCATACTAATCCAAATGTCTCCAGCAGCCTGGCTTTGAGCCCCTGCCTCAATCTTCACCTCTAAATCTTGGCAGAAGACCCCACGAAGCAGGAAAAGACAAACTTTATGGTACCAGACAGAAGGAAATGGTCCTGCTGCAGAAATTCCTTCTTCCTTTCTGAGGAACCAAAGCAGCTGTCACTCCACAAGAACCCCTCTGCTCATGCAAATCAGTTGTCCAGCCCTATGCTTTTATCAAGCTGGTTCTCTCCTCCAGTACATCTGCAAAGAAAACCTGAATTAGACTAAACTGAAAAATATTTTAAGAGTACATTCTAATTAATCACTTCAAAACAGGAAACAAAACACAAACCACTGTCCTCTCACTGTTTCATAGACATTAGGGCTGGAAAGGACCTCAGAAGATCGTCGAGTCCAGCCCCTCACCCGAAGAGCAGAAAGTCAGCTGGGGTCATAGGATCCCAGCAAGATAAGCATCCAATTTACTCTTGAAAGTGTTCAATGTAGGTGCTTGAACCACTTCCGATGGCAGGCTGCTCCAGACCTTGGGGGCTCGGACAGTAAAGAAATTCTTCCTGATGTCCAGCCTGAAATGGTCTTGCTGGAGTTTATGATTGTTCAACCTCGTCATCCCTTGGGGCGCTCTGGTGAACAAACGTTCCCCCAGATCCTGGTGGTCACCCCGATAAACTTATAGGTGGCC
>NW_017728943.1:98829271-98831089 GCF_001723895.1 Crocodylus porosus
TCTTGTGGTCAATGATGACCCCCAAGTCTCTTTCTTCTGTAGTGCTAACCAACGTAGCACTGCCAAGCCTATAAGGATGCTGCAGGTTTTTCATTGAGTCTTCATACTGTTAGGCTCCTGTCTTTCCAGAGTCACTATTTTAACTCATTTGGTACCTTTCACTCAAGGATCTCAAAAACTATTTTTCAAATGCAAACTAACCTTCACAACCTCCTTGTCAGTTACGTCAGTGTCTTTCCTCCTCTCTGGAACCAGTATATGAAAGCACAGGATAATTTAACACTTTCCAAAGGCTATACAGAGGGTCTGTGGCAGACAGAGGTTTGAAACCTAGGTTTCTGGATACTACCCGGTGCTTTCACTAGTTAGTGCTCTCTTTGCACAATATGGTTTGCAACACGTAGTTCAAGGGTGTCAAACATACAGCCAGCAGGGTAGATCCAGCCCCTCAGCCGGTTTCTCCAGGACTCCCAGAGGGGCCAGAAATTGGGAGGCAGAACAAGTGGAGGATTAGGCCTGCCACAGAATTCAGGGCCACTGGGAATAGCCTTCGGCAGGTGGCGAGCATTGGCTATTCCAACACAGCATCACTTGCTTCATCACTGCTTATCCCAGATCTGGCCCCCAAAGAACCTCCTTGTCCAGATTCAGTGCCAGGCATGGGAGAAGTTTGTCACCTCTGTTGTAGTGATTTACCAAACAGGAACTGGAGTGCATGCCCACGTGAAGATAATAGCTGCCTGGTTTCATGCTCTTCATTCTCAACAGCTTCTGGCTGGAAAAATATAAATCCTATCCTGTTTATACTCCCACTTGGAGTAGAAGAGCTGGATACCTCACAACAACACCGTGCTCTTGTAAAACCTCCTTCCTACCTGAGTACTTTCAGTCTCAGGAGAGTTAAACAGCTTGGACCAATTTCATATTAGCATTAGGAAGACCAGCTCGAAAGCACTCCTTTAGCCAACTGCAGTCTTCCTCAAGCTCCCTCATTTTGACCTGTATTTGATGAAATAAGTGATTGTCTACAAAATCCCAGGCATCAGGGTGGTACTCTGCCCTGCCTTCAACTACTTCTCCTCAGGGAATGAAGGACAGGTCCAGTTATGGTTTGCTTTCCATTGGTATTTTCAGTCTACTGAGGAAGTGCAGAAGCATTATCTATATAGCAACGTGACACAGCTACACATACATCCTGACTTTTGGGTGCCTGCAAGTTCCAAAATGGTACCAGTTATAAATCCACTGTATTTAAAAAAAAAAAAGAAATGAGAAAACAGAAAATCTCATTTTATGTCAGTCTCCACTGTCAAAATAATAACAATAACAATAAATAGTGTCAACAAATTGAAACAAATTATAGTTGTGATAACTGTAGCTCTACTGCTAACAACAGAATCAGCCTTATTCAACTTGAGTGGTGTCATTCATTCTTGGCTGGTCAGCAGCAAGCCCAGAAAAGCAGTGGACACAAGGAGGGAACAGACTTCTTCTCATGCACTGGCAGATCACTAATAAACTATAGAGGGAAAGCACTTTAGAGAGAGAAAACCCAATACTGTAAATGCCTCCAAGCACTTACTTGTATTTTCAATCACGTAAGACAAAACCGGTGTTTAAATTGGGGTCTGAGACACTGAGGTGGTGAAATGGGAAAGAGAGTTATCATTCGGCGGTGAGTGTCAAGGGCTATAGGCTATACAGGAGGGACAGGATAGGAATGAAAGGTGGAGGAGTAGCACTCTACATCAAGGAGGAATATACTTCCTCGTTAATTAGCAAGGGGGTAGAGGGGGGGCACTCTGAGGTGCTCTGGGT
>NW_017728943.1:98831100-98874659 GCF_001723895.1 Crocodylus porosus
GGTGCTCTTTCCTGCCAAGGCAGGGGGTCGGACTAGATGATCTACCTAGGTCCCTTCCGACTCTAGCTACTATGAAACTATGAAACTATTCTACAGCCAATAAAGCTCACTCAATGAGCAAACTTCAGGTAGTCTGCTGCCCACCACCCACTCCACCTACCCTCCCCCTAAACACAAATCCAAAGTAGAAATGTGAAGGAAAGGCCAAAATTACTTAAGTCCCAAAATTACAAATGTTAAGTCTCCCCTGCTTCTTTTCTTTCCTTATGCAGTTCAAAGAACAAACAAGAGAAACAACAGAGCTCATGACAGTCCTAGTTCTAAAAAAACCAAACAATTTTTGAATATTCATTTCCCCTAACTTCTCAGACAGAAATGTTAGAGTGACTGCATGATCTGCATTCTGCCTGTGGAGGCTTAACTGATCCTTAATTTCAAGCAAAACGATATTTTTGCATTTTTATGCTTCCTAGCGTGCTTATTGTAATTCAAGATTTGCATAGCAGTAACTTGTGGATGATCACATGTAGGATTACAAAACCATTCTACAAGACACTGTATAAACATAGGACATAATACAAGTCTCTCTCAAAGATCTTGACACTTGCGCATTCTATCTCCCTGGCAGGCAAAAGTTGAATCTGTGCAAGATAATCTCTATGGAACTGTACCAAAGCCAGTACAGGTTCATATGAACTATGAGAATGTGAATCTAGTCATAAGATAGAAGTCTTATTGCTGTATGCAGATGTAAATGCTAGCACTTCAGGTACGGTGTATTGTCCAAGCCAAACAAAGCCTGCACACAGGTGAATGAGGAGCTATTATATTCTCTACTTTACCCTTACCCACACTTGAGAGAAAGGAAGATCCATTCTCCCTAGAGTAATTTTAGTTTTTAGCATTTCCAGTGTTAAAATAAAACAGATGCTGTTTCAATCACTAGTTACGACATAATCTAAAAAAAAGGGGGGGAAG
Organism: Crocodylus porosus; assembly: GCF_001723895.1. Classification (NCBI taxonomy): domain Eukaryota; kingdom Metazoa; phylum Chordata; order Crocodylia; family Crocodylidae; genus Crocodylus; species Crocodylus porosus. The sequence goes on from NW_017728943.1 coordinate 98,832,079, forward strand.
GGAGGAAGAAAGCACCTTGTCTAGTTGATGAGCTGCCTGAGCTAGAACATTGTCTGACACTTTTCCATCTGTGTAATAAATGACAATATATAGTTTTATTTCTGTAACATAATACTCTCAAGAATTCTAAGGTACTGAAAAAGCAACAGTGATATATAAAATACGAAGTAAGGAGGTAACATAGAACCAGAGAGAAGCAGGGCTAGAAAGGACCTCCAGGGATGATCTAGTTCAACTCCCTGCCTGAGGCAGGATCCTCCCTATTCAAACTACTCTTTACCATCCATAATCTAAACTTTACATAAGACTACCATCAACCCTGACACAATACATACCTAACACCCTAACCTGCCACAGGTGAAGCAAGTGAACTATGACAGCCAACATCCTGCTTCTATGAAAGACTGTTAATATATGGTCAAGAGATCCCAGGTAGAGGGCTATGCCTTCCCAGCTACAGAGAAAGGCAAAAATCTCCACAGGCCACAAATTAATCTGACCATGGGCCAAAATTCCCCCCCATATATGGTGAGTGGTCTGACCTTGAGTGGGGGGGCAAGGCCTTCTAGCTAGGAACCTCCAGCTTTGGTCCTAGCAGGAGTATTGGCACACCCCTGTCAAGTCCCCAGCCTTGGCTATAACTAACACCCAATGCCTCTAAGGAAGACTTAAAAACACCCTGAAATACATAGCAGAAGGGGAGGTAAGTGCAACCAGCATAGCTCAGAAGCATGGGAAGTACTCATATGCTTAGATCATCCCTGACCAGTGGCTACGCAACCTCTCCTGAACACCTCCAGTGGTGGAGTCCACAACTTCCTAAGCAGTCTATTCCACTGCCTCACTGTCTAACAATATTTTTTTTTCTGGGTATCCAATCTAGACTTACTTTGCTGCAACTTCCATCCATTGGTTCATGTCCTCCTCTCTGCACCAAGAGAAAAAAGGTGCTTTCCTCCTTCTTTACAGCGGCCCTTCAGGTGTTTGAAGACTGCTATCATGTCCCCTCTTAAGTGCCTTTTCTACAAACTGAACATGCCTAGCTCCTTCATCTTCTCCTTGTAGGACTGCCTTCCAAAGTCCTTGAACATCTTTGTTGCCTGCCTCTGGACTCTCTCTAACTTCTCCATGTTCTTTGTAAAATGTGGATCCCAGAATTGCACACAGTACTGCAGATGAGGCCAGCCAGTGTCAAGTAGAGAGGCACTATCACCTCCCATATCTTGACCTGATGCTTTTATTGATGCAGCCCAAAACCGCATCTTTTGTGCAACTCATATTGAGTCTGTGGTCTACCAAGACTCCCAAGTCCTTTTCCATAGAGCTGCCATCCAACCAGGTGTCCCCCCATTTTGTATATGTGTTGTTGATTATTCCTCCCAAGGTGTAGCACCTTGAATTTGTCCACACTGAACTTCATCCTGTAGCTCTAGACCAACTTTCCAATCTGTTGATATCCTTCTGAATTGTGTTCGCATCCTCCAAAAAGTCTGCAATCCTTCCCAGTTTTGTGTTGTCTGAAAACTTGCTCAAGAAGCTTTCTATGCAAGTGCCCAAATCATTAATAAATACATTGAACAGCATATCAGACCAAGGACAGATCTCTTCAGGACTCCACTTGAGACCTTGTGCCATTCTGACAGACTCATTAATAATTACCCTTTGCTTGTGGCTATTGTGCTAGTTATCGATCCACCTTGTAGTAGTTTTATCTAGCCTACATTTCTCCAATTTGTTCATGAGAAGGTTGTCATGAGGGACCTTGCCAAAAGCCTTTTTGAATTACAGATGCAATATACCTACAGCATTCTCTTCATCAACCTAAGTACTTACTTTGTCAAAGAAGATCAAGTCTGCTTGATACAATTTGTTTCACATAAATCCAGGCTGGCTGCTTCTGATCAGCCTTTCCTACTCCAGATGCTTACAAATGTCCTTAGGATACGCTCCAGTAACTTCCCAGGTATTGAGGTGAGGCTAATCAGTGTGCAGTTCCCCAGGTCCTCTTTTAAAAGAGAGGCACTATATGTTGGCTCTTTCACAGTCCTGTGGTACCTGACCTGTCTCTCACTACTTCATGAAGATCATTGCCAAAGACTGAGATCTCCTCTGCCAGTACCCCAGGATGAAGTTCATCCAGCCCTGCTGACCTGAATTCATTCAGAACCAACACAAGTTCTGTGGCCACCTCTTTTGTCATCTCTTTGAGCTTGCCCTCTTGCTTATCCAGATAATCCCTATTAGGCGTCTAGCTGCCGCTTAATTTTTTGGGAAAGACTGAAGCAAAGTAACTGCGTAGATCTGCTTGCTTTGCATCTTTAGTTAGGAGTGTCCCCAGGCTCATTAACAGAAGACTCACAGCTTCCTTGGTCCATCTTTATAAAACCTTTTTTTGTTGTCCTTAACCTTCCTTGCCAGGTGCAGCTCGTTCTTTATCTTTACCATCCTGCTTTCATCCATGCAGGTCCTTGCTATTTCCTAGTAAGCTTCTTGGTGACCATTCTTCCATTGCTTCCCTTTTATATCGGAGGCCATTAGAAGCTCCTTGGGCAGTCACAGTGGTCTCTTGTCATTCTTCTTCTGCTTCTATTGTGCCTGGGCAGTTTCTTGTTGGGATTCCAATACTGTGCCCATTAGAAGTTCCCAGCCCTCCTGAGCACCTTTATCCTCCAGTCTATCCTCTCATGACACCATGTCTATTAATTCCTTGAGGCACATGAAATCCACCTTTTTGAAAACCAGTGTCCTTATTTTGCTGACTTCGTGCTTTCCCATCTCAGAGTCTGGAGTTCTATTATATTGTGCTTGTGTCCTCCCAAGTTTCCCATCACCTTCACATATAATATACAGGCTGTGAAATAGGAGCTTCATTTCCAGGAGGCAGGTAACAGACAGTAGCAATGCAGACCAAAGGATAGCTTGATTGGTAGAACTTCAAAAACAATTAAAAGGAAGAGAAAGTCATTAAGACCTGTGGAATGAAGAGTTTAGAAGGAAAATCCTTGTGCCTGAACCATAAGGGACCTCACTCCCCTCCCCCCACACACTTTCTTTGGACTCTTGTGACCAGAAGTCAACTTATTTTGATTAACTGTTGGTAGCTTCTTCTGTATAATGGTTCAGGTTATAACAAAGCATCCCTACATTTGCTTTGTGGTCCCCAAAGTAAGTGGGGACCACAGAGCAAAAATATTTACATTAGCTGGTCCATTTGATGGGATTCATTTTTATACCAGAGGGCATAATGTGTGATGATGATTAGAAGGAAACACCCCCTCTGCGCATGCTATGAGTCAAGTATGGGGTCTCTTATATTGAAGACAAATCTGAAGAATTTGGTTATGGGCCACTCCCAGAGGAAGAATTCTGGTTTAGAGGAACCACTGGTTTAACTGGGTTTGGCTATTCCTGCATTAGAATGAAATTAATTTTAAGACTCACTTCAAAACAAAAAAAAGGAATTGCTCTTTATGGTGTTTGATAGTTCACTATGAAGGGCAAAGAAGAACACTTATAAAAGAAAGAAAAAGCAGGGTATTGTCTAAAATCTTTCCTTAGGAACAGCGAGTGAGCATTTCACAGGACAGCGGGAGATGCATGAAAGGGGAGAAATAAATTTCATGATCATTTTAATGAGATGTTTGCTGTCATGTTGTCAGCAGAAGAGATAAAGAGAAGCAGAAAAGGGCATGAAGGACCCATATAATAATATTCCTGTCAGCCACAGAATTCAAGCAGATATGCTTGTTTGCTTACATTTGAATTAAATCTGCCCCTGTAATTTTCCCTCTTCCAAGATGAATAAATTGCATTTTTTTTCTGAAGAGACAATCAACTGTCAATCACAGTGATGGGCTCCAAGAGTACTGGTCTTTAAATAAATTAATTCTGCGAAGATCTGATGGTGCTCAGCTATAGAAATGCACTGCACTGACACTGTTCAGAGATTATGCACCTGACAGAAAGCACAAGTATAAGAGCAGCCCTGGACACACTTAATTTTTTTTTTAAGTCAGCAACATTGAGTCATTTATTGTGGCCAAAGGAACACACACAACCAGGGTCTTTTGTTTAATCAAGGATACTTAAACACAAACACTATCATTTGATAAGCACGCAAGACTTCTCCCATTGTCTTTAATTAGCTACACAGCTCAAGTGGCATAGTAGTTATGCTACATTTTGATGATGGCTACCCACTGTTGTGGTTCAGTGATAGAATCCTTGTCTACCACATGAGACCTAGGTTTGATTTCTGGGCATGCATATAACACTACAGCCATCGAGGCACCAAAAGCTGAGACTCGGTCTGGCCTCTGGATTCTGTCTCAATGGCCTAAAAGAGGGGTGGAAGGTCTGGGCAGCCTCCACCCCTCCATACTCCCGGCTAGGTGCACGTGTCAAAGATCCTGGTGACCTCTCATGCATACACTATGATCCAGAATGACTGATGGTTGCTTACTATCTAATGAAGGATGGACCTTCTGCAAGGATGGCTATTGCAAAATTCTATGGTGATAGGGCTCCAAATATGTCTGGACAACATTTTGGCATGCTGAATTCACCAAAAAATGAGTCCATGTCCATCCTATAATAATTTGTGAGATTACTGAATAGTTTCAGCTGGGAAAAAAGTTGAAGGGCTACATTCACAAAGCCACCAGAGGTGGAAGTGACAGAGGAGGCTGCAGCAGTGTCCACCATATCTCAGTAGTTAGAACATTCACCCAGGATGTGGAAGATTAGGTTCAATTCCCTCCTATACCTGAGTTCAAAAGGTCTTGTGAAAAAAATTCACACCTGCGCACCAGGCATGACCAGTGTTTTCAGTCAAAACCATTCACATGTGGATTCTCTCTCACAGAATTTCTTCTGGGAGGAAGCTCAAAGATGCCTCAGAATTTAAGCTGTATTGATGTCAAACATAAGCCTGAATGAATTTTAAAAAGAAAATGTTGGAATAGATATTCAGCTTCATGTTTTGAGCTGCAACTGGAAGAGTTGCCTGCCCTGAAATTTCCTTCTTTTAAACTTTCTCCTAAAACAAATCCAGACCCATCCACTCTGGAGAAGACCATGAACACTAAAGTCACAACTTATATACTATGTTTACTTTTAGCTCATCCTTTCAGAGAAGAGATTCTGTCTCAGTTTGCTCTTTATTTCATCCTTCCTTTGGTCAGTTTATTTTTCTCCTGGATGCAAGCCAACCAGTTTTGCCTGTTACCACCAAGTACTCCATGGGCCACAGAACTTCTGCACTAGCTTGACCTACTGCTCTCAGATGTTGTTCATCCTGCTATTAAACAGATTTTCCACATCCCTTTGTAGCTGAAGGGAAAGGAACTGTGCTGCTCTTCATTTCCCTATAATTTACCAGTTCCTTATCTTGAGCGCAAGTCTTAAGCGTAGTTTTAGCAGAAGAAAATAGACTGCCTGTCATTAGGTAAGTCTAGTGTTTACTTCTGCTGCTCATGCAGGATTGATATACATCCTTAGGTGTCTCCCATGAGGCAGCAGCCAACATTTCCCTCTTATTTACCTGTTGTCACCATGACAGACATTATCAGAAGTTAAACCCATGGAGAAACCCAGGGAACCATGCAATTACAGATAACAGGGCACAAAGAAAATGTTGGAATTGACTGTACTCCGCTGCTTGCTTAAGGTGGTGGACAATGTAGGGAGATTTCACTAAAACAGAAGGCCAGTTGAAATAAAAGGAGTAATAATCTGCAACACAACTGAGGTTGATGTAACCCTGGCACAATTCAGTTTTTTGTTTTTACACAGAGTATACACAGAACTCTGTTTTTCAAGCAATAATGCTCTTACTCCTTAGGCAGTAACATCCTTTAAACTATCCTACTATTTTGGTTCCATTAAAACTAAAATAAATGAGGACAGCAAACCTGGAAATCTTCAGCTTCAGAAGGACTGCTTGGGCTCTTATTTTCATGCAGTTTGATAAACTTACAGCCTGCTGTGGTATCAGACTGTGGCTGATAGAATTGGTTTCAAAAGCCTGTGGATTTGTGTGCACCTGCACACACTAAAAGCAATTTCTTTTACTGTTGGCATAAGACAAGCATGGAAGACAATTATCCTCGACTGCAAGAAATTGCTCAAAGACAACTGTCAGCAAAGCACCAGGAGAATTTCAGACCAGCTGCAGCTATTTTCAGAAATAAAAACTCTTAGTTTAGTAGAAGACCTCACTTTAGCAGAAGTTACGTCTGCAGCTGCAGTTGGAGATGCAAAGCCAAGACAAATCGAAGGCTGTTGTCACTACTACCACTATCCTCAGATAACTGGGCACAGGGGGAGCACCCCAGAGTGGCTCCTGACTTGCTCCGGCCACTGGCTGTAGCTGCATAGGGTGCTGTGGGGACAATGGCAGAAGATGGATGACTTCCTCTTTCTGTACCCATTACTCCCCCACTATGATCCGTGCTGGCCAGGAGCAGAAGCTGGAAGGAGGTACCCACTCCATACCACTACTGCTGTCCCTGGTTGACACAATGAAGGGAAATCCCAAAAGCCCCCCGCCTCACTCCAGCTGTGGGCTGCATAAAGCAGCTGTATGGGGTGCTGGGCTTGGCCAGACACAGTGACAGCCATGCACAGGTTCCTCCTTCTAGTGCCTGCTCCCAGACAGAAGGGGACATAGGGTGTGGTGAGTACCCTGAGCAGCTGTTCCTTGGAGCCTGCAGCTAGAGCAGACCATGGGAGTGCTCTGGGGCTCTTTCCATATCTAGGGGACAACTGGGCACAGCAGCAATACGTGGAGCCCCCATCAAGTACCTGATCTCTATTTCCCCAGTTCCCTGCCAGCCTGGCGGCTTCAGACACTCCTCACCCTCATCCACCACAGTCTGAGGGGTGGTGTGCCAACACCCCAACCCCTTAGGAAATTCTAGATTCTCCCCTGAACAAAGCTAATTCTTAAAAGCATGCACTAATCTAATTTACAAATATATGAGAATAGATTGGAATAGGGAAGGCAAAGGCCTTAACTAAACCCCTTTCCCCCTCCCCAAAATGGTACATAGAACGAAAAAGGTGATTTTAGGGTACACACACACACACGCGCGCGCGCACATGCACACACACACTTTGTCTTTCCAAACTGGTATCTTCAGGATGCACAGTCTATACCATAAACCGCAGTCTGGTGAAATGCGGAATAGGAAGAGCTTGATCCAACAGAGACTAGCAGATACAGTGAGAAAACGGAATGAGAAGAGTGGTTAAGGTAGGAGAACATGTTAGGAAAATGGAGGAGGGGGGAAGAGAGAAAGAGTGAGAGCATGCACACAAGAGAGAATGAGTGAACACAGAAGAGGAAGAAAGAACAAGAGGGTGGGGAGGAGAGAGAGAGACTGGGCTTTGTGCCTTTTAACTTCAGATACAATTCAGCTCTATAGCATTTATAAAACTATGAGAGAATACTGAAGGCACTGCAAAATATGCAACACATCTCTTCATTGACCCTGCTCAGGATGGGTTGGAGGTTGCCATTAAACAGTGTTGCCAACTCACATGACTTCATCACAAGTCTTGCAATAATTCAGTACTTTTCATCTGACTCCTAGAATCAGATTAGATGAACATCTCATAAACAGTAAAAAGAAAGCATTATTTACTTTAAGCCAGTCTTTAAACTTGATTTTTACAGTCAGTCACATCCGGCATTTTGGGTCTAAATGCACAAAGTGGGCAGGACTGTACTAGGGAAACCAGGGAAGGGATGATTCAGTCCCAAATTACATTAAGGATCACTTGATCCCAACATGCTGTGCAGCTAGCATGAGACGGTTGCAGCTGCTATTCTTGTTGATTCCAGGCTAAAGCAGTGACAGTTGGAGAATTGGGCAGCTACCCTAAAATAAGACCCTAAGTTTAGGGGCTGAGTCTTTCCCCTTCTCAGTACCTTCCTAACAACTACTCTAAGCTTTGCAAGGGTGAAATACAATTCATCTTAGAGGAGATAGGAGAGAAATAGACATAAGCAATCATCTACTACTGTAATTCCCAGTGTGCAGCAGGAGCAACAGAAGTGTGCTCCGAGATCCCTATGTGAGGAGATAAGTGCTCTCCTCCACCATAGGCTCCAACTTTTAATTTTTGCCCAGGAGGGGCCCAAGATGATGGACATATGGAAAGATTTACATATTTCAGGTGACAGCGCTCTTCCTGAGGGTCCTCAGGTCCCCACATACTTGGCATCTCTGCCCCCCACCCCAATTTGGCACTCTGCATCTGTCCCAGCTACTCTAGTAGTGCCTGCAGCTGCTCCTATGAGAACTGCTGCTGCTTTCCTCTGCCTTTCCCTGTCCTCAGGAAGCCCCTGTACTGCCCACCCCCCTCCCACACACTCCCAGCAGTGCACTCTGCTGCAAGTGAGTGGATGGATACACAGATGGAGCTGTGCTTTGAAGCCTGGCTCATCCCCTTCACTCCTCTCGTGCTCCCAGGGCTGGCAGGAGAAGCTATGGGGGTAGCTGCCAGATTGTGAGAGTAGGACTGCCCTCTTTCCCTGAGGTACAAACTGAGGGAGGAGAAGAGAGGCAGTGGAAAGACAGGGCACAGCTGGGTGAGGTCCTGGTCCTGCCCCTGCCACCCTTAAATTGCACCAGCTAGATTAGTACGTCTCAACTTCTTTACCCTCAAGGCCCCCTCCATATTTCTTATGAATTTAATCTCAGTGATTTTCGACTGGGGTGTATGGAGGTGAGTTTTGAGGCTAAAAAGCCGGAGAATCACTGGTATAGAGGGTAATCTTTTGCTTAAAGAAAGATGTTTTTGGTGTCTTTTTTTTTTTAAAAAACAGTCCATCTCAGAACTGATATGAGTTGTTCTGGCAGGGGGATGGGTGTTTTTTTGCGGGGATAGATTATGTTTTTTTTGTAGGGGATGGAAATTACATATACACACACCTACCCCTTTTCAGGTATAAGACTGAAGTAGGCTGCTACTTTGAATTTAGACAAAAAGTGTGCCCAGGTATTAAAAGTTTGGGAAACACTGACCTAGGACTTTATGAGCCTTAAAATGTTGACTGCAGTTTTTCTTCATTGACTGCCATAAAGATGGCCTCATCTAGAAACCTGAAAAAAAGCTCATTTTAAAATCTTCAGCCAGGGATAATTTAAGGGGGGAAAAAAGGCCTGATTCTTATTGATCACTGTGGCCTTTTCACCACTTCAGCAATTTAGACAGGCCTTTAGTTTTTGGATCTGATACTGATGTAAACTAAGACCCAGTTACATTCTCTATTTGTAAAAATCCATAGACCCAAAAGAAATTGTCAAAATCTCACTTTTAAGGGAAAAAACCCTCAATGTTTCTTTTTGCTTTTGCAAGACATCATCAAGTACACAACACAACCCCCCAGCCACAGATAAATTAAACTCTAACTGCCTCAGTCTTGCTGGAAGGCTCTCAGGATTGTAGCTTCTATGTTGTTTGATCCTACTGCAAAGCTGACTGTCTTTGCCATTCCTGAAGAAGCATGCATTGTTAAGCCTCGATTTTTTTTGCTACATGTATTCCTTTATTTGCATTTCTACATATTCCATCCATGAGTATAAAATTACGGGGCTTCCGAGACCGCAGAACAAACAATAACATAAGAGCAATCCTTTGAACAAATGCTCAGTTAAACTAACACTTCAGCAATTGCAGTCTTGACAGTTATGCATTCCCTGAACAAAAACAATTTCTCCAGTTTTTTCCTTCCCCATCTTCCCTTTCTGTGTTAGGTAATAAATAAGAGTTTGTTTGCATAGGTCAACCTTGTCTGACTGGCCAGTCTGCCTTAATTTTACATCCCTAGAGCCCCCTTGCCACAGAGGCTTCACCAGGGTATAACTGGAGGACGAACATATCCATGATTCTGAATATATTCACTGAAAAGATTTCCCCTTTGGGCTGAGTGGAAGTGCATATTCACCGAGTGAACCACGTGTACACTGACAGATTGTTCATACTCAAAAACAAAACAAACAAACAAAACAAACAAACAAACAAAACACAACCAAAAAAATCCCCAACATAACAACTCCCCTTCCCCACAATCCTGCCAAAAAAACTGGAGTGGTAAGAGGCTATATTTCGCCCACAGTGCCAGGTGATGTGCTTGCCTAATGGGAGAGAAAGAAGAACAGAAGGCAAAAGGAGACTGGAGACAGATACAGAATCATGTGGGCTAAGCCAGACACATGTGTACGTACACCCTTGTTATAATTCAAGAGACAAAAGTTAATAAAAGGTACACAGTATTCTATGAGGTGTAACATTTCAAATACTATATACAAAAGCTTCATACAACTCCCCACAACACGCTCTGATAACTGGCTACAATCTGACCCGTTAACTAATAAAGCCAACTCTTCACATTTCAAGTGCTGCTTTTCCATTTCCTCATTCTGGCTATTTCAAAACTGCCCTTCTGGCAGGTTATTTCTAGTTACAGATTTGAGCCTACATAAAAGGTGCTAATTATTTTAAGGCTGGTTTAAAGCTTTTGTTTTATATTCCAGTAGGGATCTTTGAACAAGAGCTGTGGACAATCTCTTCACCACAGTAGTAAAAGTAATATCCAAAACATGACATTTAACAAACCATACAGAAGAGGTATGCCACAAATATAACTGTGTTGAATCATTACAGAAATTTTTCTTTAAGTGCCCCAAAGCAAAAGCTTGTCTTGAGGTGCTTTGAGATTATATTGGCAGGTCCCCCCAAACACCAATCATCCAGAGCTTTCACTGTTTCCACTTTTCCAAAAAGGCGTTCAAAATGGGACACAGAGAAAATACGGGGCTTTATGGAACATAACATAATTAGAATTTAGACTCGTTTTTTATTCAGCCCAAATATGTTCAGCCTTTCAAAGAAAAAAAATAGCTACTGATAAAATTTTAATTAGCTTCCTAAGAAGACCATTGTAACAAAAAGCACTATACACACTAACAAGTTTCTTGTGGAAAAGGTAAAATACCTTTTAAAATTACTGATCAAGTTTTCTTGCTTCCATCCTAATTCACACCACTGTGTGATGCAGTCATGTGCCAAATGGATTTTTATGACACAGCCATATCCCATTAACACCCCTGTGAGCATCATCGGGTTTAACTGAAAATGCCAAGGCTTATTTTAAACATTGCCAATTAATTGCAGCTGACCTCCAGATAAATCTTGGTGAAGAAAACGTTAACATACTGTGGCAGGGCACCTGTGGTGCTTGCCACTTAAAGAGCAGCAGACAGGCAGGAGGCTAATGAGGGCAGCCATTTTGGACCCAGGGACATAAGCTGGGCTGCAGTTCACTGTAGGAGGAAGGAGAAACAGACGGAGAGGCTGCTCTGGCCTGATCAGGAGGTAAGGGCAGGGGCTATGTGAAGGAGGTGGCCCCTCGTCCTGGGTAAGACATAAAACTGCACCCTGCCAGTGCCTGTCTGGTGGGGCTTCTAGTGGCATAGGGGCCCTCAGGAAATGCCAAGCCAGTTATCCCCGCAGTGAAAGGTGGGTCGGGGCACCTTATAACCCCAGCCCCACATCCCTGGTAGTGTTATAATGAGCAGGGGAGCCCAGGGTTCATTAAGGAGTCCTGAGCCAGAGCTCAGGCCGGAGGAGGGACCTGGGGCTGCGCCCAGGGGGCAAGGAAAAGCCTGTGCAAGAGGGGCGATGAACAGAGCAGCCCGTGAGTGTGGGCAAGTGAGGATGCCCATAGTAGGCTGGTGAGGAGCTAGGAGTGAAATAGACCTACAGTCATACAATCACTCAGTCTACGCTCAGGTGTGGGTAGCAGGAGATATCCAACAGTCTGCACCAGGGCTAACAGAGGAGAGGAGAGCTAAGCCCAAAGCCCGGTGAGGCCAGGCAGCATGAGTGTGGCCCCTGAGAGAGGGCAATATGAAAGAGGCTGGGTGAGAGCTAGCAAAGTGAGTGGGACCCGGGTGAGAGAGGGGTAGTGTGCAAGTGGCCCTCCGGGGCTGTAGAAAAGAGCTACATTTGTGTGCCCTGTTTGCCCAGGCCATAGGCCAGAGAAATAACATCAGAGTAATATCTGCGAGGCATGGGACCTGTGGAGGGGAGGTCAGAGTGGGTATTAGGCCCTTGTTAGCAGGGCAAGTAATGGGTAGCCTCCCACCTTATTAACAACTCTCACATTTTTCCATCAAGGCATGGCAGATGAGTGAATCGGGTAGTTACCCCAGGAGCAGGGCAGTCAGTGACAACCTGATGAGGAGGCCACCCTGTTACACATACATTAACAGAATCTGGATCTCTGAAGAATAAAGTTTGCTTGCACAGTTGCTAACACTGTAGTCTGCATTATTATTTGTTTTTATCCTCTAGAAGTCCTAGATGAGATTAGGGCTTTGTTGTGCGTGGCACGTTCAAACATCTAGTAAGAGACTGTGCCCTGAAGAGTTAATGATCTAAACCAGCAAGCTAGATAAAGTGTTTTAAAAGGAAGCAATAAGAATTTGATTTTACAAGGATATTTTTTTTAAGCAGCACACAAAACCATACAGAACATCTGTGGCAGAGCTAGGACCTGAACCCAAACTTTTCAGTCCCAGCCAAATGCCTTAAGACAGAGGCGTCAAACATATGGCTGGTGGAGCCCCATGAGCTGACCCTTGGTGCTGCCTTTTTTTTATGCACCAGAGCATGCCTGTGCACAGTGCCCAGGAGGTGCATTGCCCACTTGGGTCAGTCCCAGGCTGAGCTGTCCACAGTGCTCACATGGGCTGGGTCTGGAAGTGGTCTGAGGGCCTGATCTAGCCCATAGACTGGTACTAGCTATAGCTTGTGAATGCTGAGATGCTGGGGTAGATGGAGTGTCCTACAGGTTCATGCTCCATGGTGAACTCAAAAGTGGACTGGAAGTACTTCAGCCATGGGGGGACTGCGGGTGCCCCCCAGACCCAGGAGGGACCAGTCGCCAAGCTGGGGGGGATGGGGTGAGGGCCCTGCCTGCTCTCCAGTCGACTGGAAGTGCTTGTGGTCCACTTCAGGGTCTGCTGCTGAACACACTGGGGACCTCCTCCCACCCACACTTCCGTGGGACACTCCATGTGCCCCAGCATCACAGCATTCATGAGCCACCTGCTACCTAGAGGTATGTAGAAAAAAACATTTAAAGCTGTATCTGTCTGAGTCTCCAATTCAGAGGGTTCTGATTCAATTTGGAGAGATTAAAGGGTGTTTGGATTTGGAGATTCAGCCACTGAACTGGGGCACATCCCTGTTAAATCAAATCAGGAACTGAAGCTTCGTATAGCTCTACTTTTTACCATCAAATAAAATACATTGGGATGCATACAGTTTTATCCATATTCCAAAGACATTTATTTAACATTGGACTCAATCCTGATCCCACTGAAGTCAACAGGAGTTCAGACAAGAAGGAAAAAAAATCACCTATTTAGACCTCACTCCATCACTTCTGAGAGTTTTTTTCAGTTTGTGGAGAGTGAGAGAGACCTAGAACATCTAAATGAATTTGCTCAAAGCCACAACCTTTCCAGCTGAGAGACCCTGTCTAACATTCACTTACCTACTTACACTATTAGTATGTCTCTCTGTCACTACCTATTCTTACACCAAGTAGATAACAATTTCCTCCATTGGCAGCTAATTTAATTTCCAAATTAATAGGTAGTGATTAATAATTTAAAAAACAGCAACAATAAATGTAGTAGGATACACCATGTAGGTACAGCACAAGATCTCCTGAAACTTATTTAAGTTTTTCAGAGTTAGGCTGGAGTATGCAAGAGAGAACTTTCTTGCTTATTTTTCCACAGGAATGACTTGCGATAATTAGTCACACATGGTTCATGTGGAGGAAAATGTTCCCTTTCCTACTCCGGATAAGAGTCTCTTCCCCTTATCGTTTAAGCATCTCCTCACCTTACCTTGGTTCTTCCAATCGCTTTCAATTCATCTACAAGAGGCAAGCATTTTAGTAACACTTCAGGTTCATCTGATTCCATTATGCAATAATGGAGCCATGCTATAGCAAAAATGGCATACCCTGGTGACATCTAGTGGACATAAGGAAGAAAAACACAAAGCCAACCACACTTTCCAAATTCTATTTATAAACATAATATTTGTCTGTCTTTCTACCCACTCTCTGTGCTCTGAAGGAATCATTTTAATTTACTTTTGCTAAAAAGCCTGAATGTATTTAGAATCATAGTAATACATATCGATTTATGCATAAGGAAAATGAAGTCACTGGAGTCAAGATACTATCCACACATGCTCACTTGTGGGTGAACCTGATGACCTTGGGTGTCAGGGTGCAGGAAAGCATAACTAAGGGCAGAGGGGGGGCAACTGGGGCAGCAGCCCTAATCACCAGCTTGGGGTCAAGGGATATAAAAATAAAAGGTGCTGCTGGCAACTGAGATCTGCTGCTGTCCTGTGTGCTGCCAAAGCCCAGGGCACAAAGCTGTCCTGTTACATCTCTGGGGGTATGACCAGGTGTTGGCAGCTGGGGTTTGATCCCAAAGCAGGGATTCTTTTAAGAACGTTGCACAGTATTAACGCTATTGTATATGCTAACACCCACAGGATTCACAAGATAAACCCAGAGGGATGCATCACAAAATAAACCCCAGGGACAAATAGCAGCTGCACATTTTCCTGCCACTGCTACTTATTCCCAGGTACGCCCCTGCATGCATGCTGTGGCACCAGGCAAATTGCCCTAAGTGAGGTAGGAGAGGCTGGGGCCAGCACCTGGGCTAGCCCTAGCAGTCTTGAGTCCTGGGGACCTACCGAGGCTGCAGTGGCAGCAATCTGGACACAACGAGCCTGGCCAGCAGCCAGAGCATGGCTCTGCCTGGCCAGGCCCCAGTTTGGGTGGTGCACACTGTTGCCAGATGAATCGCCCCACTTTTTTTGGTGTCTGTGTTTTTGTTAGTTTTTTTGTTTTGTTGGTTTTTTTTAAAAGATACCTGGATTTCCCAGTATCTAATTTTGCTCCTGCGTTACAAATATGCAGCAGAGCAAACAGATTAAACACGTGCTACATGCATTTTGTGGTGCCGCAAAAGGCTTTAAGGCACCACAAACTTCACATTCCTGTTTGTGGAAATACAGCAAGAGATGTCAAATAGGAATCCTTAGACACTGAGCTCTTGTGTTTTTTCTGAGTTCTTTGTAACAAAAGTATTGCTCTATTATTTTTTCAAAATGTCAAAAAAGTGAAAGCTCATAGCTGGCATTTTCCAATAGGAGGTACAGGGGCTTGAGGCTAAATAGCTTGAGAACCAGAGTCACAGAGGGTCACAGGCCAGAGGGATCAGGAACAGAAAAGATGGAAAGCAAGGATCCCAATTAGAGGAAACCAGGAACAAAGAATCAAAGAGCGAGAAAACTAAGAACAAGAAATCATTAGCCTAAGGCTAGGCAGAGAAGTATTTGTCCCAATAGCCTGTTGGGCAATGAAAGAGCTGCTGGCTATAAGCAGGCAGCTGTGCCCATGCAAGCAACTGCAGCCAGCTGGGGGTTGATAGGCTACTGGCAACCAGGCCTATGCAAGTGAACAGGACTAGCTGGGGAAGTTTAGCCTGTCTGTTGCCCCAGCTCCTGACATCAGGTTTACCTGAGATGCTTTTGCTCTAGAAGTACCCATAGAGTAAATTCTAGCCCTGCCCCTTCTCATGTCCCATGCCAAGGGAACAAAGGCAGGGTTGCTAATCCAAGTTTGTTTTTGAGGGTTTTTTTACTGACAATCTGCACACTTTTTTCCAATCAACTTTTTTTTTGTTTTTTTTTTAAACGTAGAAGGTAAAGGGTGTACAAAGTACCAAAATACAGAGACAACTTTCCCA
This sequence comes from Crocodylus porosus, assembly GCF_001723895.1. Lineage (NCBI taxonomy): Eukaryota > Metazoa > Chordata > Crocodylia > Crocodylidae > Crocodylus > Crocodylus porosus. The sequence goes on from NW_017728943.1 coordinate 98,847,942, forward strand.
ACTACTTCACATCGTAATCTCCTGCCTGCCTATACACTCCAGAAACTGCTCCAGGCATCAGACACTCTTTCCCAAATAAAATTCCCTTCTCAGTACAAGGAAGGGGAAAGGTAGAGCTATCTCTGAGATAGCTGAGATGCAAAGGGTCTCCTGACTGCTCCTCCCCTTGCGGGGAGCAGCAGGTTTCTCTCCCCCATGTACTGCTCCTCCCCTTGCAGTAGATAGGAGAGAGAAACCCACTACTGTTGTGAATGGGCTGTAAGCAGCACCCTTTTGCTGCAGCTGCTTCTCCCTGACTTGTTGCAGCACCAAAAGGCCTGCTCTGCTTCAGCAGCAAACATCTTCTCCATTCGGAAAACTGTAGGGAAGCAGTGGAATGCACAGGGGGCACATCTAGGAGGTGGTAGGAGACAGGGTGGACAGGGGAACTTAGCACAGAACAGGGACACTCAAAGCCCTTCCACCCTGTGCATGGATATGCTCCCTTTGCCTTCACTTCCCCTGTGAGGGCAAAGTGAGGAGAAAAGCTTAGTCTTCTGCATGCAAGACCCAAAGAGTTTACAGAAACACTTGAAGGTCTCAGTGGGCAGCTGTGGGAGGAAGCATGGTTGCCAGGCATCCATTGATTTTTACGACCATCTAAATATTTTGTTTAAAGACTTTTAACCATTTTTTTAAACAGGCTGTCTGTCCATAAATTCATGAATAGTTGGCAACCCTAGATAAAGGGCAGTCTTTACTTCCTGCTCCTTAGCTGTCTTTCAGTAGCAAAGTCCTGTCTAAATTTGACATCAGTGAAGAGGGGCAGGATGGCAGGAATCTAATGTGAAGAACTCAAGGGCTAAGGACATAAATTACACACAAACAAATATGAAGGATCAGAAACCAGTTAAAATCTGTAACACGATAGAACTTCAGCACACGTGAACTGCTTTCAAATGGCAAAAACTGGTTTAAGATAAACCTGGATGTATGTAATACCAGACTTAATTGAATGAGGTTAAATTGGTTTATTGAATTTCTGTCCCAGATCCCCTCCAGATTCAAATTAACTCACAGTCCCCCACTATCTCAGCATGCTCTGCACCTCCTCTGCAAAACCCCACTTCCAGGGTGGACAGACTAGCCTTGGCCCAAGCTGTCTACTCCAGCGGAGAATGGTGCTGTTCTACCATTCCTGGATTCTGGCCTGGGCCACTGTAGGCATGCGGCTGCATTTCTGGACTCAGAAGTAAATGTCTGTTCACTTACTTATTGGTTCAAACTATGCAGCTTAGACTAACCTGCAAAGTCTGAATTAATTTAGTCTTGGGCTTTTTGACCGTTTGTTCTTTGCTCAGTTTCTGTTAAGTAACTTCGTTTTCTTCTACTTCTAGTAGTGCCCACATATACTGTAGAGTTCCCAACCTGCTGAAGAGTGAAGCATGTCCTGAGGTCTTTGCTAATGGAATGTCTGTTCCTTTCTAGGGGGCTCTCCTTAATGACAGTCTGTACTGGTGGCAGTGGTGGGAGTCAACCTCTCTAAAGTTTCTAATGAATGGTACTTGAATTTGTGCTTATTAGGCAAGATGAAACAACCCTAACAAGCAGAGCATGGCTCTGGAATACATGGGTCTTTTTGATCCTGCAGCAACTACTCAGAATCTCATTTTGAGGATTCATGTGTAGCTGTGTCCTAGCGTGCATACTTGCTTCATTACCAATGGCCATGAAATTCAAGCCTCCTTATAATCCTGTTGCATTGATTCTGCACCCTTATGGCAATGAATTCTACAGGTCAATGATTCTGGGTAAAGATGTGCACAGTATTTCCTGTCTTAATTCGGTTGCCTTTGGTTTCCATCACATCTTGTCATTATCTATCCACTTTGCACTCTATTTTCCATCACTAGTGAGGCATTCAAAGTTTAACACATTCCTCAGGCCAGCACTTTTTGGCACATCCTGGTTTTGGCTAGAAAGCTGATGTTCATGAATGCTAGTAATGTAGCCTTGCTTGTCTCTATTCTGGTAAACAGATGCATAGGGCCCCATGACAGTTTGCAGAGTACTCCTGCTTCTGACAGCAGTCATAAACATCACATATGATGCGAGAACCAAATGAGGATGTGTGTGAATGGTTAAGCCTCTTTCCAGAATGCCTCTCTTTCTCTACTGGTACAAGGCCTGCAAAAAGCTAGGAGAGCCCTCTGCAAGGTTTTGGGGAAGTTAGAGCTGAAGCCATCAAGTTCAAAACAAAATTATTTGTAAGCTTTCTTATTTAGAAACAGACAGTGTGGTCCAGGGATAGGAATCTTGAGGCCTGGTTTCTAAGCCATACTGTGATAGTGACTTGTAATATCACGCAAGTCACAACATCTCTTTCAGTCTCCTCATCTGCAAAGTAAGACTATTTACCTATTTTATTGAAGCACTTTTAATGAAGATGTTTAATGAACATCTCCCATGCTTGTTCTCATGGCTATTTCTAAAGTAGTTTAAAATTTGCTAGCAAGAAGCTTGCCATGCCTAGGAAACCCACACTTGTTACTTGTTGTTTCCTCTTTTCTGTACTTGTAAAAGCCTTCAAATTAAAACGCTATATATTTCCTTTCTCTGTGAAAAAACAGCAAATATATTTTTATACTATAACATTTACATGTAATGCATCACACACACATTGAATTGCTGTAAACGTTGACACAAATAGTAGTGCCTCTTGTAGTATGTGAATTGATGGATTATGCCCAAAGCAACGTTCCCTCCTTCTAACAACTGAGCTTGTCACAATGAGTACAGCTGTTAAACTTCACTAAGGAGAATGAATTAATCTTAAATTAATCTTTAACTCCCTGGGAAAATAATCACTGGCAAACCAAATTGGTTCTTCCCTCAGTTATTTACAATTTATTCTGAACACTATTTTAATGCAGCAAACATCTAATAATTGCATTCATTTGCTCCACTTAATGCTTTCATGTTTAGGAAGCATCATTTCTCTATTCACTTTTTATTATGTGACAATTTATTCATCTTAGCTTGGATTTGAATGGCAACATGTTGATGGAAGTGGTTTTTAGAAACCCAGTTATCTAACATACATTAATTAATAGGAGTTCCAGTTAGTAATGCCAAAGACTTTGGGCAGTTAAACCCTAAACCAGTAACACTTTGTTGCCTTGGAAATGTGAATAGAATTATTTCAAATTATTTTACAAGTACTGAGCCAGCCTCATAAGTTATCATGAAGGAGGGTTTAAAATACATAGGGATCACTTTGATCATCCCTGAAATATAGCCAGTTCTGGGATGGAAAGTAGACATCCAGTAAGCATATAATCAACACCAGCAACAGTATATATAGAACAGTGGTTCTCAACCTTCTTAGCTTTAAGGCAGCCCTCCATAACTTTTCTGGATTCAGTGGGACTTCATTTCAAAAACCAATTTGTTTCTTATAGAATTGATCTCTCACACCCTGCACCCTTCAAGGATCTCATAGGATGACAGAGCACCCCTGAGAGCACAGCTGGGGATGGTGGTGCATGGTAGTGGCAGATGCTGCTCAGCACAGCAGATTGGGGAGCTTGAGGTGAGTCATCAGTAGGCCTGTGCAAAGCAGCAAGTATTTGCTTCAGATTTGGCCAATTCAGAGGGGCAGTGATTTGATTTGGAGATTCAAATCACTGTCCTGATTTGGTCTGGCTGAATCGAATCTGAAGATTCAGTGCCACTTCGGAGATTCAGCCATAGACTAAACAGACAGCAGTGCTCGACCATGCTGGACACAGCTGCCTCCAGCTGGTAAATCTGTTGTGGTGGGTGGAGAGAAGGGGCATGGGGGGCCAGATCAACACCCGCACAATGAGGGAGGGATTAGGGCTGGGGCAAGCTGCCCAGCTGGGGCAAAGGGGAGCAGGACTCAGGGAGGGGGGCACAGGATGCAGGTGCAGCAGCACTGGGAGCGGGGACTATGCCCTGCAGCTACTTGTCCAGCCGGGGCAGGGGGTGCAGTGCAGGTGTGGCTCGCTTCAGGTGGAAGGGGGAAAGTGGCAGCAGGGCATAGCTCTTGCTCCCAGTGCTGCTGTGCCCACATCCCATGCCCTCCTGCCCTGACTGGGCAAGCAGCAGCTGGGGCAGGAGGGCTCAGGATGCAGGTGCCGCAGCAGGGCATAGCTCCCACTCCCAGTGCTGCTGTACCCACATCCCGCACCCTCCTCTCCCCCACCCTGAGCCACACCGCCCCCTCCCACCCTGGCTGGGCAGCTTGTCCCAGCCCCAATCCCTCCCTCACTGTGGGGACATTAATCTGTGCCCCTATGCCCCTTCCCTCCCCCCTCCACCCACCACAAGACTTACCAGCTGGAGGCAGCTGCATCCAGCATGGTGCAGACTGCTGCCTGTTCAGTCTATGGCTGAAGCGGCGCCAAATCTTTTCCCAGTCAATTTGGAGGCTTTTGATTCAATTTGGACCTTTTAATTGGCCTCCTGATTCGATTTGTATTCAGAGATTTGGTCGTCGAATTGAGCCGGATCTCCTCTAAATCAAGGTGGCTACTGAAGCTTTGCACAGCTCTAGTTATCAGACCCCCTGAAGAAGGCAGCTGACTCTACAGGAGGCAGATAAGGGGGTGGAATCTATACAGGCTATACACAATGGAACATATACAGGCTATGGACATCAATAAATGATTTTTGTTTAATCTAAAAAACCAAAGCGAAGCACTTTTAGGGACAAAGGCTGCTTGCAGACATTAAAATAAATAAATAAAAAAAATGTGCTTTATTGGAAGCAGCGTGTTACTTCAACCTGGCTCTGCATCATCTCTATAGATCAGGTGCTTTAGTGGGGATTTTTTGGTGTTTTTATCTAATAGATGAACCAAATCAGCTATTATTGTGGCAGGGGAAACCCCCACAGGGTTTGGAAACACTGAGGGCAGACACCGGAGCTCCCGAAGAAGGGAGCAGGGACAGCCATGCCCCAGAAAACTTACCTCCTAGGCAGGCCGGAGTGGAGAAAGTTGTGCGAGCCATCATTTCGCTGGCTCTTCAAGAGGCTGTTCCTTAAGCTGGGCAGTGGTCAGCTGATGTTAGCTGGGGCCACTGCCACTCCAAAAGATTTAAAAACACCGCCAGACGGTGGGGAGGACCAGCTGGGAGAATGTCAGGCACACTGAGACCCAGCGTGCCAATAGCAACAGAACTAATGACTCTGCCCAGGGGCAGGGGAGTGAGGGCAGGAGCTGGATCCTGGCCGGGAAGTTTGCAAAGCCCAGCCCCAGAGCGTTAGGGGCTCTAGGACGGCGATTTTCCCTGAGAGAGTCAACCAGCTTTATATACCCTCCCGCCAGCACTTAAGGCCTTAGGGTCAACCTGGGAACCTGGGCAGTCAGGCTGATTGCCCAAGCCTGCACCATGTATACAGTTGTGGAGGTGGATTCACCTCAGGGCTATGCCTGTGCCATAACCCTAAGTCAGGGATACGGCATGAAGACTGACGTGGCTGGCAAGTGGAGGAAGTGTAGGGGAGGTGGAGTCCTGAGAACAACCAATGGCAATCCCATAAGTATCCCATCTTTGGGTCTGGGGGAGGGAAACATCATTGAACCCCCTCTTTACAATTCCATCAAGCTGTGGCAGGTGAGTCAGGGACCCAGACCACAGAGCAGGAACAGACTCACAGCACTAACTGGGGTGCCAAAATTAGATAATAGCACCAAAAAAAATTAGATAATAGCACCAAAAAAAATCCCCATTAAAGTGCCCAATCTATACAGATGTTGGGGCACCCAGGTTCAACTACCATGCTGCCTCTTCCAGGCATGCAACTGGGCTCAGCAAACGAGTTTGCAATTTGAAGTGAAAAGCCATTTTGGGGTTTTTTTGTTTTTAAACATCTGCAAGCAGCTGAAGTGACTGAAGTGACCGTTAATGGAAAGTCACTGTTTCACAAAATAAAAAAAAAAAAAAAAAAAAAAGAAGAAAGTATTGGTTCTGACATTTCTTTTCATTCCCCATTTGAGTGACAACTAGACCTTTAGAAATTATTTTTTGTGAAAAGAAAAACTCAGCTTAGAACAGTCATTGGTCCATTGGTATTGTCCGACACATGGAAAATCCAGATGCAGGTTCTAAATTTGGCACAGCAAAACTTTCCACATCTCTGGAGCATCCTAGCCACTGAGTGGCTGGTTACTTTGGACTGGCTCTGTGTATGGACTTCAAAAACCTTCCTGGTGAAAATGATGCTGAAATAGTTCTGTAGAAAGTTTAGTTGAGTTTGCATTTTTCAACAACAAAAAAACCCATTCCATCAACTAATTCCTTAACATCTCTGTTCCTAATACCAGCCACAATGCAATGCTTCATTAACTTAGGAAGGTATACCCGTTAATCATCAGTAGCTTCTTCTGCAGTACCAAGGTAGTTTAGAGGTTCTCATTCATGTAGCAACACAATCTAATACTGGTAAGAGGACCTGCTGCACAAAATCAACTGAAGGTTGCTTATTTTCAAAGGGCAAAGATCAGTATCTAGTCTGTATGAAATCCTTATAGAATAGTAGCTTTGAATTACCTAGATGTTTGACTTAAGAGAAAGAACTCTATCTATAACTTCAGAGCAGTATTTCTGAGATTTTGTAGGTCATGTACCCCATTTTGAGACTTTTGTACTGCTAGAATCCAATGTTATGGATAATAAAAGTAACCCTTTATAAATCACAACCATTCAATGTCTCCAGCAACCATGAGTGACTATAGAACTGTTTTTCTTAATTTTGGTGTTTCTTCCCTTTTCTCTGTTTATATTTGTTTTCTCCCCTTCTGCTCTCCCAATCTTTCCTCTCTTGTACCTTCCAAAAGATGGCTGCATACCCTCAGAGATGCTTGTTCCTGTTTTAGAAATTTAGCTATTTGTTGCACTTCCGCTACACTGGCCATGGAACCCCCCTCTCTCCTTTAAGTCTCCATCAAAGGCTTTCCAAAGTAATATAGTCACAAACAATAGGAACCATGATGCTTGCTTTTTCTTACTGAGAACTTCAGTTCCAACTTCATTCCTGTGGAGTGGCTCAAATACTATATTTACTTGAAATCAAGACAAGTTCCTCCTCCCCCCTTCCCCCCCAGCACAGGGAAAAGAGCTTTTTGTCTTGGATTTGAATGCAAGGTAAGGTGGCAGGTGGCTGCCACCCATGACACCACCCGCTCTCTACCACCTCTGCCCCCCTGCACTGCCTTTGCCCCTACCACCACCCACCCACCATCAGTACTTATCCTGTTGCAGGTGTGGCTCCAGCACCAGCTCCAAGCATGCAACACATAGTGGTTTTGCTCCCTGCCCCTGCCAGGTAGCAGCAGTTGCAGCGGCAGCAACTCTGTCCCCAGGGACAGGACAAGGTCAAAGCCCAGGCCAGGGCTGAAGCTACTACCGCCACTGCTGCTTGGCTGGGTCCCAGCTATAGCTACCATGTTGCTCTATGCCCCAGGCTACAACTAGAGCCACAACAGATGGTAAGCACAGGCCCAAAGGTGGGGGGGAAGGGAGGAAAGGGGAGATGAAGCGGGGCTATCTGGCCTCATTGCAGTAGTGAGGAGGGCAAAGTTTAAGATGATCTTCCAATAATTAGATTCTAAACATGGAAAAAATTACCATTTATAGAATCTAATTATGGAAGGATTGTCTTAAATTCCAATTCAAAGTAGATTTGGATTCAGGTAAATATGGCACTCAGCAAAAGGATACAAGATATAATAATAATAAGTCTTTCTCCCACCAGCTGTGATTAGGGTTCTCTCACCTTATATTCCACAGGCATGTCATATCCTGCATTACCTTAGACACAGGGGTCAATATGTGAAAGGGGCTGCAGCTAAGACTGAGAAAAGGCAACAGGGCAAACAGATTGTAAAAGCCAATTACAGCTCCTGCTACTGGGTCATGATCTCATTGTGACCCAGAGGCTGGTACAACAAGATGTCCACCTAATTTCTTTTCCTTTCTTGTTATCTGGTTTCACCATCTTCAACAAGAAATGTCAAAATACTGCTGTACATGAGCAGTATATAGAACAAGAATAAGAAAAAGTAATCAGGAACTGCTAAAGTGTAGAGACCTATGATTCAAATACAGGAAAGTAACAGTTAGCTGTGATGGAGTTGAGAGGAAAGACAAAAATTTAGCAACATATGCTGTAAGAGTTAAGATTAAAACAACAGCTGCCACTGTTGAACAATAACTTCTTAAGAACATAATTATGGACCTGACTCAAAAACCCCTAGTTTGAAATCCAGATCTAAATTTTACAATTTATACCTATCATTACACATTTGGGAATTATTTATGCAAGAGAATCTGTACTGTAGTAAGATGGTTAAGACTTTTCAGTCATATTTTAAATCATACATACTTTGTTTGCTGGAAACTTCTGGTTCAAAAGGAAGTGGAGGCAACTTCTGTGCACTAAATTTCCATGACAGAGTTTAGAACTGTTACCATTTCCCTTAACTAGTAAACACATGGAGAAAGCTACTTACTCCAGAAAAAATGGTTTATAAATAAAATACTAAATTAGTAGTTAGGACAGATAAAGTGTTTTAGAGTAATGCATAGTAGCTCTTAGCCCTTTCTTGCAGATAGAAAGCTAAAGAATTCCCCCCTGCTCCAATCCCTTTCCCCCCACAAATAAGCAGCAGAGTTGGGTCTTTAACCTAGGTCTCCTGACCATGCCAAGATGAGATGGTTACTTCTGAACTCACTTTATCAAGCCATGCAGAAAAAGAAGTAAACAAGTTATTTTAAAAGCTGCTACTCACTATACATAGTTAAACTTGTCACTAAGAGAGAAAAGGAGTTGATCTGATCAGGATTAAATTTTCCAAAAAAAGTGTTTAATCCCTACTGACTTTCGACAATTTACGAGGCTCATAACCACCTTGTAAATTGTATTCCAAAAAGAGATCTTTCTGACTCAATACAAACAACCTGAAACAAGAGAGACTCTCTTATTAAAAAAGGATAATATGCTCATAACCACATTAAAAGGACTAGAAACCTCTACTTATGCTGCAGCTGACACAGGGTTAAGTCTACACATTAGGAGCATTAGTGGAAGTAAGTAGTCCATTGGATTTCTAATGCTATCAATATTTAGATCAGGCTCATCAGCTCTCACTCTATACTGCTCCCTTTTACTGGCCCAAGTGGCTTCACTGAATGAGTATTCATTCAAAGAAAGATTTGCAGGTTTGGGTAAACAGCTATGAAGTTTAAATTACCCTTATTTATTAATATGGAGGACAGAGACTACATACCTACCATTGCAAGAGCATTGGGATCTACAGGGGGAAAAACAAAACAAAAACAGAAACTCAACAACCAAATTTATCTTACATATGTGAAAGAGCAGACTACCACTACTTGCATTTTACTTGTGCATAGAGGCTCAAAACAAAACAACAGCAAAACCAACAACCCTTCTCCCCTTACCCCCTGCCACCTACAGTAATCTAGGTAACATTAAATTAGGAGGCAGGATAGATCTGCACTGTTTAGAGTGACCAAAGTACATAGATAGGGAGGTTGATCAATTAAACTTCTGTGAATTGAAGCTCACTTCATATTACTCGCTTTACTATATAGACAGCTGCATCCTTACATTCTGACGGATTAGGAAAGGATGTTCAGTTCTTGTTTACAAAACTTTTATACAGGAAGTTAAGATACAAAAATAATAAAGACCATCCTCCTCTCCCCCCTCCCCAAGAAGTTCCAAAACATGGTGCAACCGGCTACAGCAAACGTAACAAAAAAAATCAGCCACTGGGTTTTGTAAACAATATGTCAAGTGGTTTCTTAGCCTTTACAATTTAAGCATCTCAAAATAGATGCTAATATAATCCATATAAATGTACTGTTTTATCTGGTCACTTATATTTAAATAGTTGCATCTTTTACTTAATAAAAGGTAATAAAGCAACACACATGGAGGATTACTTTTTTTTAAAAACCTAACAAGGTAAGATACATGTGGTGACTTTAAAGATAGAATGCGAAAACATGGTAAAATTTTATTTCAATCCTTTCATATGAATGAGGACTGACCTAGAAGAATTATACCATAGAGACTCCATCAGAAGAAAAAAAAAAGTTTTGTAAATGGCTTGCATATGTTTTCCCTTGGGGATGCAACATTAGAGTATATAATACCTAATAGAAGTACACTGTGCTGGTTGGCCCATAGTATGCCAATCATTTCTAAAGCAGAACTCCTCACTAAAAATCAAACGGAGAATTTTGCTAAACACAGATGATATCGTGTCATTATGACAGAAGAAAAGCACAGCACACAAAAATATTTTTGTGCTGTCGCTGTTGATTACAGAAGGAGCTAGGTTGCAAAATTCAGCATTCACAATGAAGGAAAAATGTACTATGCACACAAGTAAGTTTACAAGACAAGACTACAGAACCTGAGGTTTTCTTGTAGAAAGCTAAATAGAACAACTTCCCCTAGGAGTTGAACAATCCAATCAACTGTTTCTCTCAATATTATAGATTGAGTCTATCCTGAAACAGTTTAAGAATATATTGTATTTCAATACCTAATTTTCAGCCCCCAAATTAACAACAGGCTGCTACCCTATATTTAAGATTTGATCCATGTTTTTCATAGTGAGCCAAACATGTAATTATGTACACTTTGAAAGTGATTCATTACATTTTAAATGTAAAACAGATTTAATTTAAAGGTTTAAATCTATGTTCAAGTATATAACTTGATGTTGTAATTAAGTTTTAAAAATGTGTAGTATTCATACTGATATTGAACTTCAATGTTTTAGTTTTAAATTACTGTATTTGTTGTTTAAATCCTTCTTCAGTAACCTGCTTCAGACAGATTACATTAGAAAGATTTGAAAAGTACAGTAATTTAATAACCTACTATACAGTCCTTCTTGGCTGCAAAAAGTGTAAGTTAATGTACCTAAGTATGTTTAAAGAATATTACAATTTAAGAAATATTTTTCTTTTAATTTCCACTTTGAATATTGTGAGCTTTTTTGACCAGTTACCTCCTCCCGTCTGCATGATTCACTGTTTTTATTGCTCACCGTAAACATAAGCAATGTAGCGCATCATAATTTTAGATCAGAGAATTGCTTCCCCAGCCTTTGGCTTTAATGCTGAAGTTTCATTGCTTCTGCTAAACAATAACATAAAATCCCAGACTTAAGGGGTGAGAGAGACAAATCATTTAAACAAGAATGTCATGCTGGGAAATGAAATTTTGCAACTGTGTTATTTTATTTCTGCATCGGACACATGACCCAAAGTCTGCCAAGATACTAGGGATTATTAGTTTAAAGCTTAGAATTAAAGAAAACACTTCTTAACTTTTAACAATGCTTTTGCATAGCATGTTTGTAAGACTGTGAACATTGCATACTTTCTTTGGCATTTACTGAAAGCTGTTTTTAAATTAATCACTGTGTTAGCTCTGCAGGTAAAGTGCACCTTCCTCCACAACATTAAAAAACAAAAACAAAACCTGACTCTGTTGGGGATAGCTGAGTTAGAAACCAAGTGTTATCAGGTTTTTGTCTTTTCACACCTCAACATGAAAAGCAGGGCTGTCACTGGGAAACTGAAGGCCACAATGATTTTTCTTATAAAGCCTAATATTTAATACAAGTGTTTACAATTGTGCTAGGAACAAATGCAATTAAATGCATTTTTTTATCTTAATTAAGAAAAAAATAAATAAAAGTTTCTCCCACATAAAGGGGCAGTACCTGAGTGCTAGGTATTATTTTACGGAAGGGAAAAAAAAAAAATCAGGAATATTCTTTTCAGTGCAAACCTTGTAATCTTTAAGAAAGTCTGATTACAAATATCTAAATTCAAATGTATTTTTTTTTAACTTAAGTGGAATGTTGCCTCACAAAGTATGTCTAATGCCTTTAACCAAGTTGCAGCCTTTCAATTAACCCTCTCAAAGTTAAAAGTTGTGCCTAAAACTTAAGTGTTTACAAAAACAGCATAATTTCTTAGACAGTGGCTGGATCAACTGCCCTCAACCATTGTATCCATCAATAATATGAAGGCCAAAAAACGTTCTGAATTCAGTTGCTGGTATTGGTTACCTCCATGATATAAAATTGATGCCAAAATGTAATTTGCTACTAGACTGGCATCAAAAAACTCTATAGTATGCAAGGAGATTTTTGCATGCATATCCTCTGCTTGCAGGAGTACTCTTTTTGAAATTGGAAAGAATTCCTCTGCATGCTAATGAGTTCTTTAATGCACATGTTAGACTTCAGCAGAGAAAGTGTGCCTGATATTTTTGAGGGAAAGGAATACAATTAATTTAGATAGTCAATGTGTGTTTAGATATGCATCCAGAATAGTTTTACAACACTGTGCTTTTGAAATTATTAGCTGGCATTTTAAGAAAACTGCAAAATAGGCACCTTATTACATACTTTAGAAATTGCTCCTCATTACAAAACTTCTGGTACTAATGGCCGCATTGCTTCAGAAAACAGCAGCATGAAACATCAGATGGACAAGAACTTTTAATTTTTGTTCTCCTTAAAAAAAAGAAAAACAAAAAAACCCACAATACTTTAAACCGCAAAGCACTCAAGATAGAAATTCTCTCTCCAGTTCATATATAGATGGCCGACTAGTCTTGCTCTTCATCCTGCATAAAGGCACTGTGCAGTCTCTGTTCTGACCTTCCACATCAACATCAAGTAAGGAGGGCATATGGCCTTTAGTTCTCTTCTCAGAATCTGGTAAAAAGTTAACATGCGGGCCTAAATCACCTTCTAAATAATCTGCCTCTGCAGAGTTTGGTTTTATAATCTGTGGAAGTAACTGCCAAGAATCTATTTTGCTTCTCAGAGAAGAAGGTCGAGGTCTAGATATAATATTGATGTTTGTTTGTTTTTGTGGTGACATATCACTTGGTATGCTTCTTTGTGGAGATGGAGAAGGAAGGATTCCAAAAACTGGGAGAGTAGACAACTTGGAGACTCCATTAGCTGAAGGTATTCCATTAGCTAGATCAAAGGGAAGACAAGACAATGTTAGATGATCACTTGTAACTTTATCTTTCCTCAAATTTGTAAAGAGGACAAGCAAAGAAAGCAAGTGTTAATGGTTGAACTTTATCTTCATTAAAATTTATAAAAACTTAGTAGGAATTAATGATGTCCCATAAATATTCAGCACCATCAGATACAATCTGGCTCAGATAGTCAAACCTCATACAGAAATAATTCCTTTGAGTCAATATTATTCTCGTGCTGGAAACGCAGAGTTACTGACTGAGGAAGAGAAGTAGGCTGTCATCCCAGTAACTGGATGCATGCCATTACTGGAACAAAGCGGGCAAAATTTGATTATCTTTTCAAATCATTTTGTTTAAGCAAGGCATAAACACACAGTGACAGGGGGCTGTCCCCAGCCAAGCTCAACATTGGCCTGCCCACCTGTCAAGGGCAGTCTGCCCTCACTTGTTTGCCACGCCTTGAGGTCACAAAATAGATGAAAATGCAGGAAGCTGCCCATTATAAGCCCTGATGCCAAGGGCAAAACACACAGCTCCGACCACCTATTTACCATCTCATGCCTTGCAGATGGCACCCAAACTGCTGGCAACTCTGGCCTGTTGCTTGGCCAAACTCTGCCCTTTGCCAGGCCTCAATCACACTGCCCCTCACTGGGCCTCACCCATTCTGTCCTACTCTGCACATCCCTTTGGGTTCCATCCCGGGGTCTACTCTTTGGGCTTCATCACTCAGACATTTCAGCCAGCCTACCTGCAAGGCTCGCTGTAGACTCTCACTGCCTGCCTGCAGCCTCCCCGCCCCTGAGACATGGCCACAAGTGCGGGCTGTGTTGGGCACGGCCGCCGCAGCTGGAGCCAGCTAAAAGTGGTGCAGGGGAGGGGAGGGATGAGGACTTGTGAGTGGAGGGGGGGATGGGGGGGGAAAAAAAGAGGCAGCCCTGCTCCCCACCACCAGCTGCGCTCAAGCCAATCCTGCCAGGGGATGGGCGGGGATGGGCTATGCTGTTCTAAAGACTGCATAGCCTACACTCTTGTATAGCCTGCATCCATCCATCCATCAAGTTTGTAAAAATGTGTATAGCCCACAGGCTATATGCATGAAAATACAGTACTTCAGTCTTTCAGCCCACCCACAGGCCCTACTCTACATGGTCTCCAGCTTTCTGTCCCACAACAGGCCAAACTCAGCCTCTAGTCCCTCTGGGCCACTACACTGCCCCTCACTAGGCTCCTGGGCCTTACACCCCTTTGGCATCAGGCCCCATTCAGTGGACCTTGACCTCTGCCTCAGGCCTTGTTCTATGGGCCTGTGCCCTATGCTTTTCTGCCAGGGTATGCTCCCCTAACCTTTCTCTTCCATGGGATACCCACAAGGCAATCGGGGGCTGAGGCTCCATAGCGCCCTATCTTTGTGTTTTACTGGGGAGGCACAGGTGTGGCATTTCCTGGAGTCTACCCCATCACAGCATCCAACCCCAGCAGGGTGCAGTTTCGGGTTTTACCCATGACCAGAAGAAACCTCTTCCATCCCAATAGTTCCTACTCTGACCTCCAGGTGTTTCAGGAGGTGCTGTACTCAGGTTGGGCTATGCTGCTCCACTGGCCCCTGACTCAGCTCCTAGGGCCAGATCTTATACCCTGGCTGCCCAGCCCTCATCCAATGGAGGAGCTCCCCTCGCAGTCATGTAACCACCTAATTGGGCCTAACTGCATCTGTCAGCTGCTCCATTCAAGCCCCTTTAAGTGGTCCTCCCACACACACATTCAGAGAAAAAGAACAGTTTGAGGAATTCAAAAATAAATTATGCGTCTGAAGAATACTGCATTGCACTGTGGAGCAATACTATTCATAACAAGAGCTCTCGGTATGTTACCCAGAACAAAATAATTCTAGTATCATAAATAACTAAAACTACCCATTTCTCTCTGCTACTAGTAGATTTGAGGATAAGATTTAAGCTTCTATTTGTCTTAGAAGTTGGGCAGTCCTGAACTAAAAATCAGAGGGGACCAGCAGGCACTGGGGAAGTCCCTGTTCCCCCCCATGCACTACCAGGAGTGACCAGGAATAACAGGTCACAAGCTGGCAGAGGGTAGATTTAGGTTAGATATCAGGAGGCGCTACTTCATGGTCAGGGTGGCTAGGATCTGGAATCAACTTCCCAGAGAAGTGGTGCAGGCTCCTACCCTGGGGGTCTTTAAGAGGAGGCTAGAAGAACACCTTTCTGGGGTCGTTTGACCCCAGTACTCTTTCTTGCCATGGCAGGGGATTGGACTTGATGATCTGCTCACCTAGGTCCCTTCCGACCCTAGAAACTATAAACTGTTAAGTTCCAAAGGGCCACATGCCCCATTGCACTCTCCCCCACCACCCCAAGTGCAGTCCCAATTTCATCTCCCCCTGCCAGTGGCCCAGATTCCATCACCTGCTCCCTCTTACTGCCCCACAGTCCAGACTCACCCTCAGCTGTGTTGTACTGCCCAATCCCCTGGGGTAGAGGCAGTAACCAGCAGCTGGAGAAAGGAGGGGAGGGCCTGGAGACTCTGACTGCTGTTAGAGCCAGGTGAGAGCTGAAGGGTGTAACCAAACCCTTTGCAAGCCACATGCAGTCTACAGGCCACTAGTTGGACAGCCCTGGTTTAACTGTTAAACATCCAGCATGTGACTGGACTCCCAGAAAGCAGTCACTAAAGTGCCACCCTGTCCTAACTAATTCAAAGGCATGAATTTTCCTATGCAACAGCCTATTTTGTGGACTTCAAGATTGCTCAAATCTGTTTTTCTATAACTCAATAAATGAATAGTAGTCATAGGGCACCAACCAGCCTCAACTGACCAATTGTCAAGCTATTTTAAAACTATGTTTAGGATTTCTTTCTGCCACCTGAAGCCCAAATACTACAACATTTGCAGAAACAGCAATGCCAGCTACTATGCTTGGTAGTTTTGTTTCAAGACCCAAAGTATGAAGAGACTCCTTAATACAGGACCAGTTTTGATGATTTCATTGGCAATACTGTTCTAATGCATGCTGTTCACAGCAGGTTCCAGCAGACTTCCATCGAAGCAGCCTGAAACATTAAGTGAACCTGTATTGCTGTTTATTAGCAACATTTTTACTGGACTTCAAGGGCACTCATACACAAGCGCAAAGTCTGCTCCGATGTGCTGGAATTCCAGTGCATTGGAGCAGACTAAATTAATCGAGTCTGCTGGAGCGTGGCAATTGCTGCCACCTGTGCCTTGTGTATCACTGTCTCCATGCTTAAAAATGGTGGTGGAGGTGCTTTATCTAAAGGTCAAAGTAACTTTAGTTCAAGCACCCCCACTGCCATTTTTAAGTGCAGGGATGCTGATACACAAGGCACAACAGTGCTTTAATTAGAGCAGCTCTCCTTCCTCCAACCCACCCCAGTTGGGGCACATATACAAGTGCCCCAACTGACCACCTCTCCTTTAACAACTTGTTATTATTTATCAGTAACTTTCAGCAACTGATGAACTGCAGTTCCATAGGATTTTCATTTCTACAGTAAAAACTCCTTTTTTGATATTTTGTATTACTTACTTGTAGTCTGGCAAGCATTTCCTTCTGACAAAGTTCGTCGGTGACCCAACACCCTCAGTTTTGAGGAAGAAACATTTGGCACATTTTCAGATTGCTTAAGAGGATGAATAGGAGATGGATTCTTTAACATTGCAGTATCAGTGTCAAGAACCAGCTTTACCCTTTGTTCCTTCTTACTTGCAGGAATTTCAGATGAAAAGCCAGCAGTGGGAATGGTTGGGTTACAATCACTGGGCATAATGCTTACAAAAGCATCTTCACTGTCAGACTGAAGCAAGCATTTTGTGGAAATGGAAGAGACAGAGAGAAGATTCACAGTATTTGCAGAAGGATTTAGGGATGGAATATTTGTTTCCTCCTTTTTGGACTGCAATCGTATAGGACTTGCACTCCTGCGAAACTTTGAAGCACGCTGAAATATTCCATCCCGTTTCTTCTTTTCCTCTTTGAGCATGAGTTCATCTGGAACCTGCGATCTGTTCAGCTCTCTAATGTCCAAGCCCAAAGCTACAGATGCAAGGAGAACCGCACATCCATACAACACAGAGTCAGTTTTTTTTTTCTGTGATGTTCTATTAAGACTGTTTGTAGGAGTCATTTGTGGAGTACTATTTGCAGAACTAGTAGAGGTTCCTTCTTCAAAGCTTTCATGATCTATAGCACTCTCTCCCTGATCATCCTTCCAAAGAGGTAGATTAATATATGCCTGATTCGGCAACTTAATTGGCTTTGGTCTTTTACAGTCCAAATCTTCAGGGAAAAGTCTCTGATCTGTACAAACACCTATAACGAAGTATTAATACTTTAGTACTCAAAATAAAATGCAATTTCCTCTACCTTGCTCGCTATATGTACCTCGAGATTTTTTATATTTGTTATTTTTGCTGTGAGTGCAGTCTGCCTCATTTATGTATTTTACAGGCTCAAAGAAGCAAACCCTGTATGGAGCTGAGACGTGTACAGGAGACACCTCAAGCCATTGGAGAAATACCATCAACACTGCCTGAAGAAGATTCTTTCCAGGTGCTGGGGATGATGACCAAGCAGCAATTGTTCTCATTAATATTTTAATCCTAACTCTATATTTCTGGTCTTTTAGATATTATTTACTATTATATTGTTTTGCAGGTAGATTCCTCTGCCCCTACCAACCCTGAAGTACTGCTTAACTGATTTAGCTCTTTTTCAGAAGAGTTACTCTATTTTAATAATACAAAGAGCCTTGGCCTACATGGCAGCATGTAGGTCCTCAAATGTACATTCTTTAAAGAAAATTAGCAAATTTACAATAAAATTTGTTTTAGTCTTAAGTATCGAGAAAATAATTAAAAAAAATACAAAGAAAATGTAAATGAACCAGACAAAGATTACTTAAAAAAACCTCTAGTCTTCACAAAACTGAGATGTCAGTACAGTGTTTAAATGTATATACCAAAGCAGTTTAAGTTCTATTTTTGCTTCAGGTAAAGAGTATGCATAAATCTTTTCAGAAGTGGAGCGCTAAAATAATTAGGGCAACTTCTACCTTAACACAAATAAACACCTACCTTCATCTGCAAATAGTGAAGCTAATGGAACTCCTTTCTGATTTTTCATTAAAATTGTTGACCAAGGATTGCTGCCGTCAGAGAGGGGTCTTATTCTGAAATAAGAATGATTCTTTTTGACACAGTCCAGACCAGCATATTTATATAAAACGTTTATTAGGAACTACCACAGGCTAAAATGAATAAATGTTTTGCAAATTAGACATTTACTGTACACTGCATGCAACATTAAAACCTTTATAATTTAAAGGATCTTAAAACAGATTAAGTGGGTTGATATGGGGTTATAAAATGCATTATAACATCTTTACAGGAGACCTATGCAAAAACAAGTCAAGAAGCGTACAAAAGGGAAGCTGCATTTAGCAGTTACGATTGTATACTGAGATATGCTTTCAAATCATAAATGTCCATTTTAACTGATAAAGATTTAAAAATTGGATAATAATTTACTTTCCCAGAAAAAAAGTAAAACGGGTCTAAAAGTAACAAGTAGAAATATTATCAGTAAAATCTCTGAGGTTTTACTGGTCTCAAATGAAATTATTTAAAAGCACACTGCTTTTCAAAATCAGGAAAAAAAATATCTGCAGCACATGAATAATGTAGAATTCATGGTTGAAGCTAGTAATATACAACATAAATTTGAGTCTTTTCTTCTCCACGATAGACTGTTTTAGCATGAACTACCATTATACTTATGTATGTTAAGAATGACATGGGGGAAATAATATTACATTTCAGAAAACTCAGAGAGCTTTCTGAGGTCAGAATAAATTTTCCTGAATGCAGTACACAATTATCCAGGTAATTTTAGGATTCTTTTAAAAGTTTTCCTTGGTATGAATCTCATTTATGGTATGTATTCATGCTTCACACAGGCAAAATAATCGTCTTTTAACTAACAGTGTCCACTGGGGCCAAGCTTGAGCCCTCCGTGCCTTCAACTTGTAACACCCAATGGTATAAGTGACAGGAATGCTGACTTTCTTTTGCTTCCCTCGTTAAATTCAGAATCTCAGGAAAATACTCAAAAGGAGTAGGGATGGAAGGTCTGAGAAGACCAAGTTCATGAGAGGATGCCACCTGTGAGGACAGCTAATAGTTCTCAGATGAATAAACAAGAGGAGTTTGAGGAGTCCTAGCTACAACTGGCTAGCTAATGGCTGCAGAACTGCCTTCTCAACTTGGATATTTGATCTGTGCAAGAGACAAGAATTCATGTGGATGATATATTTTATTGGACTAACTAACTGCATGACTGGAATAGACACAGCCAAGCCTTCCGGTATCACAGCACCCTTCCTCTCATACTTAATCTAGTCACAAAAAACCAGTTTTCAACATAGTAGTCATACCTCTCCTTACAATCTGCACACTCTTTTGTTTGAACAGAGCTTGGCCCCCATGTACAACCTTTCTTTTTAAAATTTCTCTTCACATCTTCAAATTCCTCTTGGTGAAAAGCTGCGCTTCTTCCCCAAGTTTTATTGCTGTCATCTGAGGTTACTAGAGATGGAGAAGTAGATTAGCGATCATTAATGGTCCTTGCAAAATCAGAAAGATATTTAGATTTTGGCAGAACAGACTTCTCCACTCTAACAACATTTACCCCATAGCAAATAAAGGTGCAATTGAAAGACTGAGATGCATTTTTTCCATAGAAAAGCCCATACATATACTGCAACAATTCAAAAGATAAGCAAGCAAGGAATAATTTGTAAACGGGAAAGGAAGGTGCAAAATTAACAAAAAAGTAGGAAGGATTCTTTTTCATGCTTATGACTCAAAATCTGACATTGAAAAGTAATGTGGTAAGTGAGGTAGATTGAGCACTTGGTTAATACATTTGTTCATGGGCATTTGTGATCATATATCTTTATGAACATATCAAATTAACTCAGTGTCACACTCAAGATATCCATCTGATTAAATGTGGTTTTGTTTTTCAATAAACAAACACTGAAGAGATTTTCTGCATACGTGCTCAGTCTATCACTTGAATTCAGCTATAAAATTAATACAACCAACCCCTTTACAACTGAATTGAATCTTGCCTTTTTTCATAACCCCACTGGGAAGCTCATATTCACTTGTGATATCTACATCTTGCTGGTACACATACACACTGTTTCTTCGGCCATTAGTTGCATTTGTGTCTGTTTTGGAAAGCACTAAGGAAAAATTAAAAGAATGCAGTAGAAATCTTAGTTACTTTAATTTATAAATCAAAGGAAGGACTGACTCTTTCTTCATTTTAGATCTTGGAACAGAAATCCAGATCTAGAAAGTTTCCAAGCACCTCTTAATAAGAGCTTAGCATTTACAGCAAAATGTGAGGGTGCACTGCTCATTCAAGGATTGGCCTTGATTTGTGGATATGATTCAACTAAACGGATTCCTGCATCAAGCCAGGTCTAGGCTGATAACTGGAGAGGTAAATCTACTCACAACCAAAGTTATTGTACAGACATAACAATATCAAACTTAAAAACTTGTTAAAAGTCAGCTTCATGTATAGACTGTTTAGACTTCACGAGTTCGAGCTCTCTTGCTGCGACCCTTCTCCCCATTCCCTTTTAAAGAAATTAACCTACTCTGCATATCATAGCTGATGATTTATCTTCAGTAAGCTATGATATTACAACTGAGTTTTCAAATTTCTAAAGAGTTAGCATTAGCATTCAAAAATGGAGTTAATTTTTTCTGACTAGTTTTTTTTGTTTTGTTTTTAAATGAGGAGGAGCTTGGATTCTTTCATTTTAGAAAGCTATTTAGATTTGGAAGCCAGAGGATATTAAGACAGAGGGTTAATCAAGCAACCAAGTATTAAATATTCTTGTTCAAAGTGCTCATACTTGAATAAATTTTAACCAAAAGACATTTTGAAGTTAATCAAGATAAAAACAGCACTGAAGGGGGGTATTTATTTTTACACAGGCACAAGGGATGTGGAAATTAAGCTGTCTGAGCCAAATAGCCTTGAAAGATCTAGCAGGGCTTTTTGACAAACCTTAGCAATCCAAACTCAAAGAAAGCAAGTTCTTCATTTGAAATCCACCTTTGCATACCTGATGGCTCTATAAAAGAAAATCCTACTTGGAGAATTAGGTCCTGAAACGGAATGCTTCACAGGAAGAAGCCTACACAGACGAAGCCTCTTCCAAAATATAAATGTCAATTATTTTCTACCTCTCCAAAACATTAAAAATTCTAGAACTAAGCTAATCAATGGCTTCTTTGTTTGGTTTCTATGGTGATGAGTGTCACAGGTAAGATCTAATAGTAATCAAAAATAGCATGCTAGCATGAAAAGTTAGTTTTAAATGAAGGTGAATACCAGCTAATTTCTCTTAGGACTGTAAAAAAGGTGGGGGGAGGGAGGAGAAGAGAGCAGGGGGCATTACAACTATACTAGTTAACATTCTGAAAAGGATATCACCCCTGAATTTTCCACTGAAGCTTTTTTCAAGCAAAATTTGAGCTTCATTGGGACAGGCTGTATCAGACTCCCTTCGTTCTTAATGAGGAGTGCAATAACTGAATGCTCAGGACCTGGGAAAATTAGATCTACTAATTGTTATTACCTTTTTTTAAAAAAAAAAAAAAAAAAAGAATCTTTCAGTGCTTCCAAAGCCAATTTAAGAACAATTTCCTAAAGCAATATTTTAACTAAGAGATGCATTACAATTTACTGCATTCTTTTCAGCCAGTTAACCTGAAATAATCCCTAAAAACAGTCAATAATCCAGGACAATTCTTTCTTTATCCACAGTAAATTGTCATGGAACATGTAATTCTATCACATCAATGTTCAAGTCCACCTCTAAGCTACAGCTACCAGTATTTCAATGCACTACAAACAAACATTCACATTGTTTAAAGAAATTAAATAAAATAGTGATGAAAACTTACATTGTATAGCTCGAAGACGAGGCATTATTGTAGGGCTGCTTGGTGGACTAGAGTTGTTACTGTTTAAACTTCTTCGCTTATCCAGATTAGGGGATGCTTGAACTGTTATTTTGTGCTGGAAATCTGTTATAAAATAAGCAACACACAAATTACAGCTTCTAAATAAAGTTTTGGCTTTCTAAAAGATTGCACTGCTGTAATTTAGTCAGAAAGAAAGTTGTTAGTTTCTTTCTACGGTAACACAGCCAAATTGAGTACATTACTAGTGCTATTGGTCTGAATCTTCAGTCACAATTGTAGGGGTACCACAGCTTTACTGTTACCACTTGATGGGCCAAGTACTACTGTGAAAGCAGTCTGGTAGCCCAAGGAGGGCTGAATTGATAAACACTGACATCAAAAAAATGTGCATCTTTCCTGGAGCTCAGCAGGAATACTGAAGATAAACAGGATATGGTAAGAACTTGTTTGATTTCAGAGTGCCTTTATAAGTTGGCAAAGCATTATGGGGAAGTTGTACAGCTATGAAATATACTTTTCCTGTTACAGAATAGCCAAGGGTTTGTAATCTCTAGGGCTGGGGGGGGAGGGGGTTGGCATGTTTAAGCATACTTAATTCACATATACCAAAAAAATTGATGAAAGAAGTGTACACCTGCCAGAACAAATTTTCATTAAAAAAAAATACAGACAGTGAACTAACTGCAAGGAATATGTCTGACATGTTAAAATAAACCTACCATTAATATTTAAGTACTGCAACACTTTACATAGCAAAATTTATCCATTTAGCTTTGTTTTACAGTTAACAAAATTAAGATAAGATTTTATGCATGTATGTAAAAATACATATGCAAACATTCACCTTTCAAGACTTCCAACATCGCAAAAATGACCTGTTAGGTGCATAAAACAAACACTGTAAAAGTGCAGTAAGTAAGATCCATAACCTGAATTGGGGGGGAGGGGGTTAAACATACTATTTGAAGACTAGATCTGTAATAAGGTACACAGTGGAAACACTCAGGTTGGAGTATAACCATACTGCTGTCACAGGAGTGCACACATTTTAAAGACTTTGGAAGATCAGGAGTTAAATGGCATACTTGATTAAAAGTACCAATATATTATTACTACCTTCCTCAAAATATGGGAACCACATAGTAAGCACAAAAGACTAGTTGTCAGTAAGGCAAGATGTAAACCTAGTTTTTGAAGACATTGGGATTAACATAGTAAGCCACTGGGCTGTGTTATGACAAAGTACGTTTCTTCAGGACAGGAAAACTTGCATTTGAAGAATGCTGAGTAGCACTCTAAACCATCCTTGCATTGTTCCATTTGTCTTTTATTTCTGTCCCAAAAAGCTATGAGAATATTAAATGGTAATAAAAATCTCTTATTGGACTGACAGTAAAAGGATGTTACCAATGTTAGTAAAATCTTTCACCTGATTCTCTAAGTTTTGACTTCCTATGATTATCTAGCAACACCTTTAATGAAATGTAAGTGAAAAAACTGACTCTTGTAGCAAAACTACTTGGGGAAAAAGCATGGTTGTATGTCCCTAGGGTTTAGATACTATGATGTTCAGGTTATATTGCACGTCAGAAAGTGAAAACAGCATATCCTCTGTAACCCACTGGGTGTACTGACATGGGTATCATCAGCTTTGCTCTGATCTTTTTCTTCTGGTCAACGTGATTAAAAAGTCTAACTGACAAAGGTCATGTTTGGACAATAAGGAGGTAGATTAATAAAATTATTCCATCACAGATGTTTTAGCCTCCATTTGTGTTCAAGTTCTGCAAATCTGTATACCAACTGCATATTTGCAACACTTAAATCGAAACCAGTCAACTGACACATCATTCTGAGAAGACAGATTACACATTTTTGTCCTCACTGAGAAAGGTTACTACCACTTCTGCAGATTTCAATACAAATAGTTTTGTTTTACACTACTGAATCACTTTCAGTTTCCCCCAATACCTCAGAACTTGCTTATGTGGGAAATCAGATTTTATGGAACTATTCTGCCTGCTTTAAAGGGCATTTAATTAAATTAAATGTTACATCTTTAAAAGATACTTCCCCAATATTATATGAGGTGAAAACACAATGTTCATTATGCAAGTCATTAGGTGCATTTAAATCCTGGACTTTCAGCCCTGGACATACAGTCATTTGTGCTACACATTTAGTTGTCTGTGCACCAACCAGGAGAGGGAAACTTGATGTACACCTTGTTAGTAGGTTACTAATTTGCCTAACAAAAGTAAAATACTGGAGACTATAAATCATGAGTTCTATTTCTGGCTTTGGAAGGTGCCTATTGTTCTGGGACAATGCAAGTCTGGTGTCTCCCATATTAGAAGCATGGGATTTATTCCCAATTCTGTAGGAAGCAATATTATGCCATCTCTCAGTCTGTTAAGAGATCCAGAGCTGGTAGTTCAAGTACATGATCTTATCAAGGGTAGGGTAAACAAAGCAGTGGGCAGAAAAAGGTGAGTGAAATTCAGATACCATTAACAGCAATAACTACCAGACAAATAAGAACTCATGATCCTTTGGATCCCAATATAGCACACTTTTCCTAAGAAACATTTTTGAATAGGAAGAGTATCTTCGACTGATCAACTGAAAGGAGGAATGTTCTGCAAAATATGATTTAGTTGGAAGTTCTAGTTATATCTGTTAAAGGCTCTCTTGAAAAAAAGAAAAGTTGTTTTATACATTTTATACTAATAAAGGTCAGACACATGGGTATATTAGGCATCTATCTTCAGGGTTAATATATAATATCTAGATGTTAAAGCAAAGGAATCTCAGTTTATATAGTTCACTGTGAACAGGGGAAGAAAAAAAAAAAGGCATCAAACCTGAAGGCAAGCTAATTCTATGTCCATCCTTAAGTTTTAACCGGCTCCTTTTAAACTTCCCCTTCCTCTTCTTTACATTAGGGTTCTCTTGATTTAACTGGAATATCAAAATTTTCAGCTCACGCTCCAGGACATCAACCTCCCGTTCCACTAACTGCTGCTCACGACGTTTTAATAATTCTTCCTGAGATTTCTGCTGAAGGGCTGCTCTTGTCAGTTCTTCCTCACGTGATCGCAGCTCCTTAAAATATGATTTACACAAACATGGATCAAGGAAATTAGAAAGAATTGTACTATTAGTCTTTTTTACAATGCAATATACTAAATTAGTCCTTTATGAATTTTCCTTGTACTTTATAAGTAAGTAAGAAAGTGTGGGCTAGATGAATGGACTGGAAGGTGGATAGAAAACTGGCTGCAGCATTGGGCTTAGAGCAGGCTTGTCCACCATGCGGCCCGTCAAGCCATTTTCTGAGGCCTGAGGTGCTGCAATGGGAAACAAAAGTAAACACTGCCTGTTTTCATTCCCACCCCTTGTCCCGCCCCCAGCCCTTCAGCAGCTTCCTAATGGAGAAGGGGGCGGCGTCCTTTGGTCAATCCACTGTGTGATAAAAAGTTCATCATCCAGCCCCACATTCAAAAAGGTTGGAAATCCCTGGCTTAGAGGGTAGTGATCTATGGCTCGATGGCTGGTTGGCAGCCGGTATCATTGGGCCTGGGGCCAGTCTTGTTCAATATTTTCAATAATGACCTGTAAGATGGCATGAGTGCATCCTCAGCAAGTTTGCAGATGATGCCAAGCTGGGAGGGAGTAGTAGATATGCTGGAGGGTAGGGTTAGGATTCAGAGAGAATTAGACAAATTGGAGGATTGAACCAAAATAAATCTCATGAGGTTTGATAAGGACAAGTGCAAAGTCCTGCGCTTAGGATGGAACAATCCCATGCACCAGTACAGCCTGGGGGCTGACACTAGGCAGCAACTCTGCAGAAAAGGACCTGGGATTTACAGTGGACAAGAAGCTGAATATGAGCCAGCAGCGTGCCCTTGCTGTGAAGAAGGTTAATGGCATATTGGGCTGCATTAGTAGGAGCATCGTCAGCAGATTCAGGGAAGTGTTTCTTCCCCTCTAATTGGCACTTGTGAGGCCACATCTGGAGTATTGTGTCCCATTTTGGACCCCCCACTACAGAAAGGATGTGGACAAATTGGAGAAAATACAGCAGAGGTCAATCAAAATGGTTAAGGGGCTGCAGTACATGACTTCTGAGGAGAGGCTGAGGGAACTGGGCTTATTTAGTCTAGAGAAGAGAAGACTGAGGGGATTTAATAGCAGCTTTCAGCTGACTGAAGGGTGGTTCTAAAGAGGATGGAATGCTTGTAGTATGGGCAACAAGCAGGAAGAACTCACCCTCCTGCTGGCTGACACCAGCCCGGACATGGTGGGGATTACAGAAACGTGGTGGGACACAATGCATGATTGGGCGGTGAATGTCAAGGGCTATAGGTTGTACAGGAGGGACAGGATAGGAAAGAGAGGTGGGGACGTGGTGCTCTATATTAAGGAGGAATACACATCCTCGACAATTAGCAAGGAGTCAGGGGAGGGCCACTCTGAAGTGCTTTGGGTTAGAGTACAAGGCAGTCGAGGGGAAAGAGACTAAACAGTGGGAGTCTACTACAGACCTCCCAACCAGGGAGAAGAGCTTGACCAGGAATTCTTGGGTCAGCTCACAGAG
>NW_017728943.1:98874670-98877616 GCF_001723895.1 Crocodylus porosus
TGTTTGACCCCAGTATTCTTTCCTGCCATGGCAGGGGGTCGGACTAGATGATCTGCTCAGGTCCCTTCTGACCCTAGAAACTATGAAACTCATCAGGGGAGGGAGACGACAGAACAAGGAGTAATGGTCTCAAGTTGCAGCAAGGTAAGATATTAGGAAAAAACTCTCTCACTAGGAGGGTAGTAAAACACTGGAAGAGGTTACCCAGACAAGTGGTGGAAGCTCCATCCTTGGAGGTTTTTATTTTAAGAGCTGGATAGATAAAGTCTTGGCTGGTATGAGATCTAGTTGGTGATGGCCCTGCTTTGAGCATGGGCTTGGACTAGGTGACCTCCTGAGGTCCTTTCCAACTCTAATTTTCTACGATTCTATGATTTTAAAGCACACAAAAATCCATTATATTCACATTTGCTTAGTTCTTTACAAGTCACCTATCTTTCTGTAGAAAAAGATCTTCCAGGCATTGCACAGATCTTTTAGGTATCACTTTTACATCACTAATTATGTAGGCTGAAGCAGAAGCAGCACTGTGACTAACATCACCATCCTATGTTAAATCAAGGACTTGTAATGAGACCTCTGGCGATCATAGAAAATGTGTTCTAGTCAGCTCTCTCATTAGGTTATAAATTCCCTTTCTTATTTTATGTTCATCTTGCACCTATACAATATGCTTTATACAGCATGTCTATACCATAAAGAGACCTCTCCATGGTTATATCCTAGCAAAATTGCTGCTGGGGTTAGCTATGCATATAATGGTGCTGGTGGTATGAAAACAACTGTATAGCTTCTCTTTAACAAAGAACTATTTCAAATTGAGTGGCATAACTATACCCCAATCACTCTTGAAAAAGATATATACAGTTCTGAAGACTTCAAAGCAAGTCACAAGACAATCTGTATGTACTTTCAGACATTATTCAATCCAGGAATTTTTAATTATTTTTTTAACAGAATATGCCAAACAGAATACGCCATACAGAAAATGTCATCGCTACATTTTGAGGCCTTCCTTGATATTTTTAATTTAAACGTTAATAGATTAATAGTAAATATAGGGTGTAAGTATTTAAAAATTTTAACAAATGTCATCAAAAAGAAAATTCACTAAAATTTAATTTTAAAGAATTCAATTAAAAACGCCAAAATATTTATTCTACCACTTTGGTTTTAGTAGATAGCAACAGAATCACAAGTCTACTCATTGAAAGTTTTATACTGTAATGATTAAAAACTGATGAGAGCGGCAAATTATGACAGATCAGTATTACAAAGGAATTTGGATGTCATGGCTAAGAACCTGCATTGGCAATTATGCTGTCCTTTCTGACTGAAAGGACAGTACAGAGCTAAAAAAAAAAAAGAGGACTTCCTAGAGAAGCCAATCAGGAAGAGAGGAACTGACCACTCAAGAAACCAGAGAGAGGAGGGAAGGCAGAGTAGGACCTCTGGCAGTTCATAAATATCAATGACAAAAGGAAAAGGCAACAAACGCCTAAAAGCAAGCAAGACTGTAATTACTTAAAAGCAGAGGAGCAGCAGAAGTTTGCAATTATTATCATATCCTCAGTGTAGAAACAGAAGTGACCTCTGAAGATCTTGCTGGTTACACAGAATGCAAAGCTATCTAAAACAGTTTTGAATGGCTACTCAACCCAAACCACAAGAGAAATCAAGCAGGCCCACAAGAGATCTTCAGCCAAATGACTGGGTACTGACTGTGAAGGAGTCAGAGTAACGTTTTGGGGACTAGCAAACTACAGGATAAATACGCCATCTTCTTGGACCTTGGATACAAGATGCAACTTTAAAAAACTGAAAAGGCTTCTGAGGTCAACAAACAAAAATTTAACTGGGATGGTTCACATTGTTGCTCAGAACATTGCTCTACAAGATATCATGCATAGCACAGGCTGTTTCAGAGAACTGGAAAGTGTGCTGAAGGAAAATTGTTTCCCTTCTGTCATCTTCCTTCTACTGCTTAGAAAATGGTGTAACGTGAGAAAATTTGGTTTGGGGAAATACTGTCTCCTAGAAAACTGGTTCCCCCTCTGCTAATCTGGAGGCCATCAAAACACTATTAACCCTTCTCCTTATAGAAGATGAGTTAGTCTTCTGGGGGCCAAACATGCTAGACTTTAAAAGAGGGTATATTAAACTAACAGAGGAAAAAAGGAAAGTGTTACCAAATAAGCATTTAGGAAAAATCAAACATGCCAAAGGACACTCAGGAAATTACATACCCATGTACCAATGCTAAAATAAAAGCCTCAGTCACTGCAAACGATGAAATTGCTATCTTGGAACATAAGTTCAACCTATATGGATGGTACTACTAAAACCTGCTGGAACGGACTCATGTGACTGGAATGCTTACAAATGTTTACAGCTGGTTTAGGAAGAAGACCTAAGTAGTATTCTGTTCAGATTTTGGGGAGAAAAGTCAAATGATAGATGAATATCATATGCTAAAATGCTTTATACTCCAAGGACTAAATAGAGGCTATTTTAAAAAAGATCCCAAAACTAGAAATTTTTAAAAGTCAGCAGCTCCAAATAATTTACACTGAATAATTTTTAAAACATCTCACCGAGGCACTGTTTGGACCATTTCTTCCCTAACGTTGCATACATTTTTAGATACATAAGTATGCCTTGCAAGTACAGTAAAAGCCATGTTTATCCAGCTCTTTACAAACCAGCACGCTCTACTAACTAGCATGCCAGTCGACACGCAAAATTGAAACTAGAAGTGCCCACCGTGACACTTCCAGTTTCATAGAATCATAGAAGTCGGGTCGGAAGGAACCTTGTACATCAAGTCCGACCCCCCGCCCGGGCAGGAGAAAAAACTGGGTTCAAATGACTCCAGCCAGGTAGGCATCAAGCCTCTTCTTAAAGACCCCCAGGGTAGGAGCCAGCACCACTTCCCTTGGAAGTTGG
>NW_017728943.1:98877716-98893117 GCF_001723895.1 Crocodylus porosus
CTAGCCGCCCTGACAGTGAAGTAGTTTCACCAAGCCCCTACGGCCTGAGGCAAAGCAGCCTGTACTGCCAAGCCCCCACGACCTGGGGCATAGCAGCCGTTCCCCAGTGTGCCTGGGGCCCCCTTCCCTGGCCTCCTGCACTGATGCAGCAGGAAGGGCGGGGGCCTTAACAAGCAAAGACACCTGTTCGGGCCTCTCAGGTAACTGGTATATTTGGTTATTCGGCACCCCCTGTTTCCCATGGGTGCCAGATAACAAAGCTTTTGCTGTAGCACATGTATCTAAATATAAGATGATCCTGATTATAAAACGACACCCCAATAATTATATCTTATATATGTAAAATATACTAATTTGCTATAATTTTTCAGGTGTGGAATCTAAATAATGGAGGTTTGCCTTGAACTTGTCCAGTTCCCATTACTACAACAGGGAAAATTAATTGGAAGGGGGACGGGGCAGGGAGAAGAGTCAGGCAGCCTCCTTCCCGTTTGCCTCCACCTTACTGTTGGACCAGACCCTGCTCTCGCTGAACACATGGAAGTGATGAGCAAATCTGAAAATACTGACTTTGAAATTAGAGATGGGTAGAATAACTTGTATATAGTATCCATTGGCTATGCCATTATCATACCTTTTAAGCAGCACTTTGGCACCTACTTGTATATACTACAAACTATGCATGATATTAGTCAAAAGCCAAGAGGTTCCTGATTTATCATGCAGTTTATTGGGGTTGGCCCCATTAAAGTCAGCAGGATTTCAAACCAAGGTGACCCCACAGTTTAGCACTGCTCACTATACATATGTACTCCAAATAGCCCCCAAAAAGGATCCGTGTACTAATCAGTCTCCCCACTCATGACTGGAACCAGTTGTTCTTGTCATGACTACTGGGGTCTTCCAAAAATATGCAGATGAGGTGCAGGGCTACTTGGTTCAGCTTCATAAATCTTTGTTGATTGGTGGACGTTGATACTGATTTTTCTTATGATAGATTTGACAAGTTCAGTTAATTAAGGTAAAGATGCTGATGTTTTATTGAATATATTACATATAGTTGACTTGGTATGCATAATATTTTAATTATATAACTGAATGAAACAATCAACACGAATGGATAAAAAAAAGAAAACAACTACCTAATAGTTCTCAAAAGTAACTGTAAAGAAGGAGTTGTCATTAAATGGGGTGTTTTTAACAGGGTGGCACAAAGACTTGCTTTTTTTGGTCCCATATGTAACATTTTATTGGGAACTGAGAAGGCCAAAAAAAAAAAAGACCACTAAAAATGTGTAGATAATAAGATTGGAAGAGAGGTAAATAATAAGGATGACAAGTCACTACAATACCTTGTGACTAAACAATGTTAGTGTGGCTAAATGCAAGTCATACATGCAGGAAGGGAGACTATAAATATTTATGGCCGCTGAGGAATGTGAAAATAAAAGGAAACAGCATTTTACTTTCAGGTCAGCACACTCGCACCAAATGCAGCACATGCCCGGAAGAGAAACTGCATCAGTTTGTCCCTGCTTGCCCAATGTCTGTATAGATCATGCACTTGACCAGGGCTTTTTGGTGTTTTTATCTAATAGCTGATTCAGCTATTAGATATAAGTGCCAAAATGCTGAAGCTTGCAGTCTATGTAGATGCTGGGGAAGCAGATGAAACTGATGTGGTTCCTTTTTCAGTAAAGCACCAGGGTTTTTTCTGCCAGTGACCAACATGATAGATGACTACCTTAAAAAGAAGCAATGAAGAAAGACTTGTAATTTGGGGTGGATATTAGCTGAACAAGAGCAGCCAATGCAGTACTGCTGCTGAAAGAGCTAATGTATGAACAAGGGAATACTGAGTAGGGAAATCACACTACTGTTAAATACTGAGGCAATTTAGTGAATAGTGACCAGTTTTGATGTACTCAAAGAATGCTGAGGGGGAAAAAAGAAAGGGTTTAGAGAAGTCGCAGAATGATTAGAGGATTGCCTTATATCTAGGGACCTACTGAATGTATGGCAAAGTGGGTGTGCTGTGGCCCCTTTACTCTTATAGGTTCCCCTGAACCCCACACCAATTGGTGAAGGGGTCCCACTGGCAGCTCACTCCTGATCAATGGGGAGACAAAAACCGTGGTTTTAAATATGGCGCTGTTTTTGCTTCCCGCCACCAATTGGCTGAGGGGCCCCAGAGAGCCTTCCTGTCTGCTGATGACTGGCAGGGCAGCAACAACGGCGCAGTGGTTAAAACCACAGTTTTAGCTTCCCTGATTATCAGGAGGGAGCAGTGAGGTCCTCCACTAATCAGCAGTGGGGGAGGGCATGGTGGCAAGGGGCGCTTGGGGGAACATGCAAAATTAAAGAGCCACTGCGCACTACTTCTGCTGTGAATTTGGTAAATCCCTACTTGTATCAGTAGTGCTCAACCTCCAGTCTGAAGGGCTCCCCCCATGGGTCTGAAAATTTGGCACTGTGGGAGTGGTGGCAGCATCAACTGCCACAGCAGTTGCAGGAAGTGGCAGGAAACTATTAATACCACTGCTCCCCGCCAACAAACTTCCACACCTGTGGAGAGCCTTATGAGCCAGATGACAGTACCTAGGGTGCCAGATTAAGGTGGAGCATGAAGTTACTCTATGACTGCATCCAGGACAGTGTGTTAGATTGCACCTATGTATTGACCCCATGCACCAACCCCATGCTGAGTCTGGCCCATGACTGACCCTGCCTGCAGGATATGACCTATAGGGCCAGAAGGTTGAGTACCACTGCCTTATACTGAAAGGCACATGGAGCTGAATCCAGTACGCTTAAGGAGTAAGAATAAACACTTCCTGCAAGAAAGTGTGGGGTAGGGACTTGCTACAGAGCTGCTGACATATAGTAACTGATCATCTACTTGCTCCTACCTTGTGATAAGCAAAAGGTAAGCCAAGACAATTTACCCTTCAGTGGAACAAGGGTAGTCTGTTGCACTTCAGCTCCCATTTACTCTGGGGACAGTTTACTCAGTTACTGAATATCAGCTACTCTATGGCAATTACCCACCTACTTTTAATTTGCTGCAATGTATTTGTTTGACCATATACAAACAGAAGGTTAAAAGGCAAGTTTCAAACGTTGATCTAATCTTGCCATGGATTTCCTATACCATGAAACAGTTAAAGACATGTCCACCAAAAAGGAAGTTTGTTTTGTTTTTAACTTTTACATATAAACAGGATTTCAAACCATAACTATGTAAAAAGGAATGATTTTTCCAGTCAGTACTTAAGTTTGAGCCCAGTGTTCCTACTGTGTGGAGATTAAAAAAAACAAACACACAGAACAAAAAAACTGGCAAAACTATACATTGGTTGACTTTCTGCATTCTGCTCCAGATTTATAGGCTTTATTTTTACTTGTTTAAAACTAAAGCATGAAGGAAAAAGCAAAAGTCCTTGAACTCTGAGACAAACCATGCAGTTATTAGCTCTATAAATTATTTTGAGAATAGATGATATTCTAAATAAAATTGGAATCAAGGCAATTTATATAGTTAAAAAGGGCACATCTGCACAGACAATGATGTTCAAGTTTACCTATAAGAAAAGTAAAAATATAGGGTAGAGATTTCCAACATTATTTTTTAAAATTTTTAAAATTGTTTTACTGCTGCCTGGCTTTAACCCCAGAAGCTCAGATGTGACCCCAGAAGCTGCTCAGCTGGGTAGACAGGGGCTCAGAGCAGGGGACTCATGCAATGACCCCACAGCTAAACTGCCACAGCCCGGTGGTTGGGAATCTCTGATATAGGAATTATCTTAGGCCTGAGCTATACACATATTCAGACTTCTGGCATCATTCTGGAATACTGCCAAAAAAGGTCCCAATCCCACTTGTAAAAAAAGCCTGTACCCACTAACCTATACACCAGCAGTTCCTAGTTTTCCTACTCCTTTATTACAGTTATTATAGTTAGAACTGGAAAAATCCACTTACTTTTTCTTTAGTCCTCAGTTCATTGAATATCTGTTGTATTTCTAATTTCCAGTCATCTTGCATGGAGTGAAAGGATTCTTGAGGCATTTCAGTCATAACTGCCTCTTCAATGGCAGTAAGCTGTTCAAGAATTAAGGCAAACGATGGTCGAATATGAGGATCTTGCTCCCAACATTCTGAAATTCATCAAAATCCAATCAGTTACACTATAAGGAGAAGCTTACAATTATACAATCCATAGTTTTCCAATTCAAAGTTCAAGTGCTTACCCTCTTCCTAAGAATTGCCTACGTTCTCTTTGTTGCTGTAAGTCAAGCTTACCTACAGTATCACAGGGCTTTTCAAAGTGTTATAAAAGTCAAATATTTTTCCAAACAACTTCTATTTTTAGGATCTGAAGAAGCAGACTACCATAGAATTATAGAAAATTAGACTTGGAGGGACCTCAGAAAGTCATCTAGTCCAACCCCCTGCTCAAAGCAGGACTAGCCCCAACTATATCATTCCAGCTAGGCCTTTATCAAGCCGGGCCTTAAAAACCTCCGAAAATGGAGATTGCACCATCTTTCTAGGTAACCCATTCCAGTGCTTCACCACACTCCTAATGAGAGAGGTTTTGTTTGGTTTTTGTTAAATATCCAACCTAAACTTCTGTTGCTGCAACCATTGCTCCTTGTTCTGTCATCTGCTACCACTGAGAACTATAAGCACTATGTTAATAAAATGAACAACCCCAGAAGGCAATCTCTGACACTGCAACATTAGTCCGCAGTTCCCTCACTTCTTTTTAAAGAAGGGATGGCTGAAAAGAACATGTTTGGACATCAAGAGATGACTGTGACATAACTGTGGTTTCTGATGGAAGTGATTTTTAAAGTGATGCGACACAGTGCTGTATGGCTTATACCAGGAAAGTAAAAGATATGGGCCCTAGGTTGGGTCTGGCCTGTGGAGCCCTATCACCTGGCGCCATATGCAGCTGGCAGCACAAAGGGCCAATCTGTGGGCCCAATCAGCCCGAGAACCAGCCCAGCATCACTCATCCAGACCACGGCGTTTGACAAGTTCGACACTCTTGGATTACGCTGAAATGTGCTGGAGTGGCAGGAAGGGGAGTAAGGGTAGAGAGGAATCACTACATTATACTTGGCTGGCATACTACCAGATGAAGTGTTTGAGTTTTAAAGTGATTGTATAACCCAGCATAAAGAAAGCACAGATATTGCAGAAGGACACGTATGTTTTGAAGAATAAAAAAGCAGTATAGATACCTTTCATTAGTTTAGCAAATGGTTCAGGACAGGTGGATGGAATGGGCAAAGTAAGCTTATTGACAGCTACTCCATAAGCCACAGCAAGACCATCAATGCCACGGTAAGGAACTTCTCCTGTAAGCAGCTCCCACAGCAACACTCCATAACTATAAAGCAAATTTTAAAATGGTTAGTTTTATCTTCCAAATATGTTTATTCAGAAACAAACCAGTTAGCACTTTGTCCAGTTATGTACTGTAATAGATAAGGTCTTTAGTGTCATAGGTAGGGACCTACTGAAATCCACAGGATAAAAAAGAAACAAAAAAGAAAAAGCAAAAAAACTCAACTTACCAAGCACTGTGGCAGCTTGCTGGGGGGGAGGAGGAATAAAGAAGGTGCTGCCTGCTCAAAGGGGTGCCAGAAAGATGGCTGCTGCCCCCACCCCTAGTCACTAATTGGCTGAAAGGGCTGCCTATCATGTGCCCCCACCCCTTTCCACCAATTGGGTGCAAGGTGCAGGGCTATGTGATGGACAGCTCTTGCAGACAATTAGCAGTGAGGGGTGGGGCCACCAGGCCCCTCAGTCAGGGGGCAGCCCCTGCAAATTAGGTAGGTCCCTAAGTCATAGGCGAAGGGACTATTTCACTTTTGTCACCACCTCTTTCTTATATCAACATTTAATAACATTGTGTATACTGGCCAAATGCAATGGCTCGCAGTCCATTCACTGCCTTACACTGACTGACAACATAGCCACATGAAAAACTTGGGAAGAGAAAAACAAACCAACCCTTTTTCTATTAGGTACTGTGTGAGGCTTGATGGAAAGAAGATGAGTGGGATTAAAGGTGGGAAAGGAAAGTGTAAGGAAGGAAAGGCAGACTTTAAAAAGAAGCCTTCTAGATATCACTCCATTTCAATATCAACCAGACCAAACCAGAGTTTGTCCAAACATATAAAGATATCATTTTCTCTTCAAAAGAAAAGACACTATTTGAAACCTGAAATTATGCTTTCCCATGACACACTGTAAAGTAACCTCTTACTTTTTTAACCTTCTTACAATTCATGTAGCAGGACCTGAGATACCGCCACATATACAATTTCATTTTTCTAATCTGGGGGAAGATGGTGAGGGGAATATATTGTCTCTGTCAAATAAGCAGAGGAGGAAAATGTCTTGAATTTTAAAGCACTAACATTTTGCTTCTTGATTTTCTATCAAATACCAAAACAATTAACTATCCTTATGACTGTTAATTATATTACATTAGCTAAAAGAAACTGTCAGAATTTCTTGAACTGACTTTCCCCCCCTTTTTCAGCTAGCTCTGTGGACTCTGTTACCACCTTATACTTAAAAAGTGAGCCTTATAGTTACTCTTTTCACTCCAATTATACAGCCACAAGATGCAGGAAAAAAAGACACTAAGGGTAACCTTCTCCTAATTTAGCAACTGCAGAAGGAGCAGCCTAGGAAAAGGAAGAAAAACAAAATAAAACAAACAAAAAGGGTAGATAATATTCTCTCCACTCTCACCCACACAAGTCACCTGCAACACTGCTTTTCCTCCACAAAATGTGTTGGGTCAGCAAACAAACAGAAACAACCGCATCGTTCTCTGGCTTTGGCTCTCCTTAGAACAAAGTTGTTTAGCATTTGTATGAATTCTTACTGCTTTATCAGAAATACCAAGACACTATATAGTGCAACACAAGTCCTAACAGAAGAGAGTTTAAAAATGTACATTAACTGAATAACAAGCAGTGTCTGTCTAGAGCTACATTCAAAATCTTGACTTCTCAAAGCCTTATGTTCTCCTTGATTTGGATATGCAGGCTACTGAACTAACATTTGTTTAGAATTAATGAGAAAAAGCACTGAAAAAGGTATACGAGACATACTGGTGAAGTCTTGGGCTTTTTCAGTAAATTGATTTACCAAAGAAGAGATGCTCCCAGATAATATAGACCAGTATGCATCATCCAAAGAGAAAAGCAAACTCACACTCCAACAACATATTTAAGTTCAACATAGTTACTTGAAACAATATTGAGTAGTTCAAACTGTACTGAACTTTACACAGGTGAAGATCTCTACCAAACCACTTTCTTGCTTTTAAGCCCAATTCTGGGCACGTAAATAAGTCTTATGCTTTCTGGTATGGTCATAAACTCTGCTCCCAAATATAAAGCAGTGAATAATCTGTACTAAAATAAACCAAAAATGTGTGTTGAGAACTTTAAATGAAGTTCAGCAAAGCAGCAATGCATTTAGCTAAGGCGGCAGGGGAAAAATGTGCCTCAACTAGATTTTCATTGTACTGTCCAGGTTCAGTTACCTTCTGAATTCAAAGTTTCTAATGCTACATAGTTTTTAACACTGACAGAAAGATAGTTGTGGAATTCACTCACACCAACACAGTAACAGTCTGAGAATGCCCATTTTAATTATAGAGACTGAGCATTAATCTCAAGAGCTGTTCAAGAGCCAAAACCAGGGAAAGGAGGGGCAGTGGACGGAGGGGGGGGAGGAGGAAATGAAGGGGG
Source organism: Crocodylus porosus (assembly GCF_001723895.1). NCBI lineage: Eukaryota > Metazoa > Chordata > Crocodylia > Crocodylidae > Crocodylus > Crocodylus porosus. Next base: position 98,885,504 of record NW_017728943.1, read on the forward strand.
GGAGGGAAACCCACAGTCTAATTTTACTAAGCGCGGGTTTTGCGAGGCGCTGTTCTATCATTATCTCTGATAAGTAGTTATTACCTCCCTCAGCTACAGAAGAAGCTATTTGTGCAGTAGATTCTGTAAACCCAAATACAGTCATTCTAGGCATTTATTCCCAGCATTTAACAGGAAGCACCTTTTAAAGAAAGTGCACAGAATCATCTAGCTATTCTTACATCTTCCTGCGTACAGGCATTAAGCCCTTGAAATGTATTCCCTAATGGTTGAACCTGTTAAAATTTAGCTTATTTTTCTTAACACCATGGAAGTGTTTCACTATTTAAGTCCATCCTCAGGTATTAAGACAGAGTATCCATTACATATTCACTTACATCTAGACTCATGATTCTTATAAACAATTTCCTACTCTTATGCCAGACAAACAGTTAAACTGAAATAATGACTGTTTTTGAAAAATACATTTTATTTTCTCCTCCACTCTTCTAAACAAAACAAAAAGACTACATGCAGGCGACCTCGTCCAGATGAACTTCCCAGCACTAGTAGATTTTGAAAACCTGAACACTGGAAACCTGTCAGTCTCCAATGCTTTTGGTTATTTTTTTTTTCTTTTATATAAAGTCCTGAGGAGGATTGTAAATACTGTGTATATTTAGTTTAATGCTAAAACATTCCAAAAAGAAAAATCTGTCACAATTTAGCTGTTCTCCATACAACCTGTAAAGTGCCCTACTGAAACTCTTACATGTTCTTCATCCAGAATGCTATTTATTTAAAAAGGAATAGCATTCAGTGGGACTATATTGTGCAACCAATTTATTCTAGTTTTCTATTAAGGAAAGAGTATAGAGGAACAGAATAGATCAAGAAGCAGAAAGCAGGCAATAGACAGCAGGACTGACAGCAACGTGTACAACACAAGCCTTACTAAATAAAAACCTCTCCTGTTAGGACTCCATCATTAAACTAAATACTTACATTTTTACAAGAGAGGCGTGCAGGAGAGAAGGCGAAGAAGAGAAATACTGTAGATTCCAAAAATGTAAACTAATGTTGCAGAAGAATATAAAATAATTGCACCAAAGCATACCCCCTCAGATACCTAAAAGACTGGACAGGACCTGTAATTAAGCATGGAATACAGCTGGTTAGGGAAACACCTCCACCCAACCTCCATCCCAGCAACATAAAAACAAACTGGTTTTCTCAAATGGCCACCAACTCGGACTGATGCAAAACATCTGGCCTAAAGAATGAGGGTTCAGACTTCTTACAGATAATAAGTACATCAGAAACTAGGAGTGCAGCCTACAGAGCTATCCTGATTTTACCAAAAACATGGCTTCACAGTGCAGAATAGTGGTGACATATCTAAGCTGACCCTATATGAGTTAAGAACCACACATCACAGACCTTGTACAAACTTAGATCAGGCAATAGATTATGTAGCATTAACCCTTCCAAATTTGTTACTTATACATTTACTTGAAAGAGCTAAAAATTTGAGGCTATATTTGGAAGACACAGCCAAGAGGTAGAGGGGAGTGGCTAAGCAGTGTGCGAGTAGAGAAACTTGGAACCCCCTAGCCAGTGGTGATTGTTTTGTATAATGCAAAAAAAAAAAAAAAATAATAATAATAAAAAAAATGCAACTTACCTGACCACACAATTATTTCTTCCCTTTGATACTCAACATATTGTAAACTGCATAATTCAAGGAGCACTGATCCTAGAATTCTACCCAATTCACTCTTAGATTACCCATGGATTTAACTTATGGAAATCCCCACCACCCTAGTGGTGAAGTAAAGTTGTTTTTGGCTCAAATACACCTCTATCTTCCTCATGCTAATAGAAACTCATTTAATGTCTATTTATGTATAATCTCTAATTTAAATTCAACTTCACAGTTCATATCTAAAAATAAGCACTTGTTAGATTCATAAGTAACAGCACCAACTTAAGTTAACATTTGGCAAAGTTAAAGTGACAGCCTCTTTACCTCGATTTGCAACTTTTATTCATTTACCAGATTTACTGCATATGAGGTAATCATCAACCAGTCTCAGTACTATGTCTTACATACCAGGCAAACTTTCCAGAGACTGGTTAAGAAGTTAATGTATGATCTGCCTCTTCATAGACTACTTATGCACCAAGGGTAGGAATCCTTGTTTCCCCTATGTAAAATACCTATGGGCATTTTAACAAAAAGAAATGACAGGCTTCTCTTACCGAGTAATTGATTTAAGATATTAATGTTAAAATAAAAGGATAAGAGAATTATGACTATTTAGACAGGCCAATTGTGGTATATTCTGAAACAAGAATTATACTCAACAGGTGGTAAAATAGAAATTCAGAACACCTTACAAACAAAGGGTTTCTTCACATATCAGTTTCTCCCTGCAAAATCTTAAGAGGAGAAAATTGCTATTAAGCAATCTGATGTAGTAATCTGAAGTAGACAAAGCACTTACCTCCAAATATCACTTCCTTTAGAAAACATTGAGCACTTGATAACTTCTGGAGCCATCCATGCATAGGTGCCTGCTGCACTCATTTTAGTGGTTTTGTGCCATTCCCTAGCCAGACCGAAGTCTGTAATCTTCAAAGTTTTATTAAAAATGTCATCATTCTCTATCTTCTCCAGTAACAAAACTACGGGGGGGGAAAAAAAAATTTTGTGAGCATTTCAAAATGTAAATTACCTGCCACCACAAAATTTGAGTAAATTGCTGTTTCAAATTAAATTACAATGGTGAATCAAATGGGCACAATCATGATACTTAATTTAATTTTATTATAGAATAAGGGGGAAAACTGCAAACTTTAATGCTGCAGTATATTACACACATTCACTCTGAATCGGACTTATTTAAAAGTAGGGATGCATTGCCAATGTGTAGGGGGTGCAGGTGCATGCACGAGCATTTTCAGCCCCTGAGATTGGCTGTGCACCCCGCTATGAAAAGCACCACCGGTACTTTTGCCAGCGGTGATTAGCTGTTGGGGGACCCCTCTGCTGGCAGTTGGCTGCTGGAAGAACTCCCCCAGTATTAGGAGGTACCAGTCACCCATGTAGGGATATGAAAAAATAAATAATTAATTGTTTAACCGATAAGCCCAGTGATAACTGGATATAGCTTCCTGGTTATCGTTTACTGCAGAATGGGGTGCAGGCCAGCAAGGAAAGAGAATTTGGGAGTGGAGGCAGAAGGGAAGCTGTGCAGTGCCCCAGAAGGGACTAGATAGCAGCAGGGCTGGTGAGAGGGAGGGAGGAGCAAGGAGGAGGGGAGGGAGGTGCTGTTTGTGGCACGCAGCCGGGAGGCTGCAAGCAGTTGCACTGGGGTCTGTGGAGGCTACCTATTAGATACTAGTCCCCCCTCCCCCTTCCTGCTACTCTGCTGTCCACAAGGAGAGCATCTCAACTCTGCTCTGGGGAGTGCAGAAGTCAGAGGCGACCTCTTTGTTCCCCACGCCTGGCTAGGTGTAATGCCTTTTGTGGCTGAAGCTACTGCTGCAGCTGCCACTGCTGGCAATGCCCACACGTGCCTCCCAGTCAGACCCACAGGGGCTGCAGAGCCTGGCAGGGCAACATAGAGGTAAGGGGGCATAGGCTGGCTCCCCCAGGCATGTGGCTCAGCCCTACAGCGTGCCCTTCCTGCATGTCCTGTCTGTGCCCAGGACCAGAGAGGACCCCCCTGCCCAGCCAGCTTCTGAGGTGCGGCCCTGGGGAGCTGCTGAGTCCCCGCTGTACCTCTGAGGGCTGCAAGTGCTTCACTGGTGCTGGACCCGGCAAGGGTGCCCTGTAAGCTGGGTCGGAGCAGCCCCATGTGGGCCAGGTTGGGGGTTGCCATGTCACTTAATTGTTTAACTCTTATAATTGCAACAGGTTAAGTGGATATTTTCTAATCAGTATTTACATCTATTTAAAACCTTAACTATTATGTTCCATTACAATAGTTTTGTGATATACCTCCTATAAGCTATAGAAAACTGTGATTGATAGTGTGTTCTGACTCATAACTGGGCAGAAGACAGGGTAGAGATCCATTGTATAGATTTGTAAGAGCTCACTTCATCTTAGACCTATCAGATATAATTAACCTACAAAGTGCAGCTCTACCTTGCCTCTTTTGTGACTTGAGAGTAACATAGTACCCCTCTCAACTTATAGTTGAAATCCAGATCACCACCTTACACAAGAATATCCTCCAAGCTTACTCATCAATGCCAAGTTTCTACTATTCCTGCTGACAGCAGCAACCTCTTATTTTAGCATTTAGATCACAAAGATCAAAGGTTAAACAACAGATAAGACTACTTAGCACATAAGTGTTCTCTAAAAATACAAGCTGCAAGGAACAGCATAACAAGGTAACCCACCAAGTAAACAGTAACTGAGGCATTACCTTGCTTTATGAGGAATTTGTTCCAGAAAAAACTAATGACCTTGTAGCTGGCAATTGCAATAACTGAGCACTATTTTATTTCAGAGCAATTAAAAAAAAAAAGTCATTCCAGTCATTTAAAAAAAGTCTTAAAGTAAATGTCATGCAAGTAAAATACTGAACAAGTATTCCATTTCCAATAAACTTTTTAATACACCACTAGAGGCAAAATTAAGGCCCAAGTATAAAAATAAAGATCTAGGCAATTAGTACCAAGAAAACAAGTTAAAATTATGCAAAAAGTTTATGCATTTAGATTTGAATGAAAGTCCTATTGTTTTCAATTCTATTTCAAACATGTTCAGCAGAATTCCTGAAATTCCTTGTCAGTCAATGTGACCGAAACCCAAAACAGCCAGTTTTGCAAAGGTAACAACTGGCATTTCACCAGGTTTCATCCTACAAAGGGACAAAGGTTCAAAATGTTTCAGACTTCCCCTTCCTGTTGGTAGGAAAAACCATAGTACTGTACATAGATTACTTAGTGGGTGGAAAGTAAAATGCTCAACATACCTACTAAGAGATAGTAATGCAACTGCGTAAATTCCTGTGGTTTGGTAACTTAGCAACCTGTACTAGACCATCCTTTGGTGATTTCTATAGATTTCTGACTCTCATTATCTTCATTCCATAATAATTAGCCTTTACAACCTTGTATTTAGCTCATTTACTGACTTAATTCCAAGCTACTTGGATTTTTCACATAGACAGAACCTCCACATATCTGTCACCAACTCATTACATATAAAAGGAGACCAAATCAGGTGACTTCAAATTTAAGAGAATGAGAATCAAGATAAAGTGAACATTAAATATAACATTTTCTAGCCCAAATGAAAACTCCAAACTTTTAAAGCCAGCGTAAAGCACAGAGGCTACAGAATGAGAGATTTCTGTAGCAGCAATTGGATGTTGGAGAGACTTGAATAAAAGCTCTCCTGGTATTGTAACTAATGGTGGGTCCTGGGCACTACTTGTGGGGGGATGCAAAAATGTCCACCACCACCACTGCCGAGGGCACAGAAATGGCTTGTTAAGCCTCTCCTTTCTCCCCCTTTCCAGAAGTACCCCGTCTCCTATTACTGGGGGAAATGGCAAATACCCCTATGACAGTATCATCAGAAGCAGTTTAAAATTTTTACATGACAAAAGTTGTGGAAACCTAGCACACAACTTAATTCAATGCTATATTTCCTAATACACAGGGAAAGCCTGAAATAACTATATTCAAATCATGCATGTGCTAAAGGCTTAAAGAGTAAATAGCTGCACACATACCATGTACTGGCTGAATAATTTTTATACCCTTTCATGGCTTTCAGGGGAATTTTCTGCCCTTCAAAACATACATGTAGATAGGAAAAACTCTCTCCGAGTCAATTTGACAGCAAACCTGAAGGAGGATGCAGACAAAACAACTTCCTATCACTGTGACAAGGGTTGTGTGCGCAAATGGCAGGGACATGTGGCAAGGGATCATGCCATCTGCCCTGCCCCTCACTGCGGGGTGCGGGGGTGCAGGGAGGTGAATTTAAAATGGCCTTCCAATAACAGTTTTCCATGTAAGGAATGCAATAACAAGTTTATAATTTTCCATGTATAGAATCTAATTATTGGGGTTAACTTATATTTGAAGTAGTCTTGGATTCAGGTAAATATAATACTATCTATTCTGTTCAAGGTAATTCCCCCGCAATTACAGACTTCCAACACCTTACAGTGCACTGTTGCAAAGGAATCCTTTTGACTTTCTGATTAGCTTTATTTATAGCATAGATTGTTATAATTAGCTTTATTTATACTGTACAGTCTCTATACTACACATCAGGTCAATGCCAGCCTACTAAAAAGACTGGTGATGAACACATGCTTCTGACTTGTGCTGCAGCTGCAGACAGAAACCAGTACTCCATTGTGCAAGGCACTATATACACATAACAAGAGACAGGCTCAAGGTTCTTCTAGCCAGGGAAAGATTTACAGAAATGCTTAAGTCCCCCAGTATGCGAATGGAATTCACAAATCCAAATGAGGCACCAAAATCCCATATAAAGTGAAGCAAGAATTTTAGGTGCCTAGATCTGGGACTCCACTAGCATGTTAAGCAGGGACCGCCTAAGCCAGACAACAGGAAATATTAAAGAAAAAGCATGTCTGAAATCCTGTCTCTCTGAAGCCTATGTATGTACCCACAGCTGAAGTAGTTATGAGACTGGAATTCATTGCCCAAATCCGATTCTCATCCTTACATTTAAGATTACAGGCAACTGTCACACTTTTCAAAAAAAAAAAAAATGTGATGTTGCCATTTTATTCTATAATTGCATATTGCTTAGAACACTCTTTGGACAAAGGCCCTCCACTGTGGTTCAAGGCCTTCCACAGCCTGAGCGAGTTCAAACCAATAACTCCTACCTCTTTGGAGACAGCCATAACCACCAGGCTATTGAACGTTTGGTATATTCTTTCTATACCTACTGTTGAAGCCAGGTCACTGCACAAAGAAGAATGCAAGCATCATGGGATCAGAAAGAATAAGCAAAAGGAGACTGGATTTGTTGCCCAGCTCTTGGGTTCCCTACTCCACTTCCAATGCTGTTCTACATATCATTCAATAACTCTTTGGTGTAAAGTAGCAGCAAAAGCTGGACCTAGAATTCAGAGCCTTACCTACCAGACAGTGCAGCCCAGGTCTCCCCAGCCATTCACATTCTTTTTGGTTTTTATTAGGTGGTTTAAGGAGCACAAATATGCAGCATGCCTGACAGGATTCTTCAGATACACGGAGATTTCCCCTTAGCACCGGCATTTCCCCTCTCTCACATATTTGTTCATTCTCTGCAGGTCCATTACATCTGAAATTTCCGGCTGTCTCAGGCTTTTTCACCCCCTCCTTATAGGGGGGAAAAGTATATAGTTCCATTTAGCATAGGCTACTACATCCCTCTAATTATAATTGTTTTATACCCCTTGTTTAATAAATGATACATAGTTTCATAGCTCATAGATTTCATAGACATTAGGGCTGGAAGGGACCTTGGAAGATCATCGAGTCCAGTCTCCCCACCCAAAGGGCAGGAAGTCAGCTGGGGTCATAGGATCCCAGCAAGATAAGCATCCAATTTGCTCTTGAAGGTGTTCAATGTAGGTGCTT
>NW_017728943.1:98893547-98912017 GCF_001723895.1 Crocodylus porosus
CAGTCTCCTCTTGAAGATTTCCAGGGAAGGTGAGAGCACCACCTCTCTGGGAAGCCTATTCCAGGCTCTGGCCACCCTTACAGTGAAGTAGCTCTTCCTAATGTCTAACCTACACCTATTCTTCCTCAGCTTGTGGCCATTGTTCCTGGTGACTCCAGGGGGGGGCCCTGGTGAACAGACTTTCTTTGAGTCCCTGCCACTGGCCCCTGATAAGGTTGTAGGCAGCCACAAGATCCCCCCTCAGTCTCTTTTTGCGGAGACTGAAGAGATTCAGGTCCCTCAGCCTCTCCTCATAGGGCTGGCCACAGAGGTCCTCAACCATACAAATGGTCCTCCTCTGGAGTTCTCCATGTCCTTCTTGAAGTGTGGTGCCCAGAACTGCAGTGTCCAGCTGCGGCCTGACCAGCGCCACATAGAGGGGGAGCAAGACCTCTCTGGACCTGTTAGTGATGCCCCTGTTGATGCATGACAAGGTAAAGGTGGCAGGGTTCGAAGGGACCTGAGCACATTATCAAGTCCAACCCCCTGCCATGGCAGGAAAAAGTACTGGGGTCAAATGACCCCAGCAAGGTGTTCGTCTAACCTCCTCTTAAAGACCCCCAGGGTAGAAGCCAGCACCACTTCGCTTGGAAGTTGGTTCCAGATCCTAACTGCCCTGACAGTGAGGTAGCACCTCCTGATGTCTAGCCTGAATCTACCCTCTGCCAGCTTGTGACCATTATTTCTAGTCACTCCTAGTAGTGCTCGGGGGAACAGGGACTCCCCCAGTGCCTGCTGGACCACTGTGACTAGTTTGTAAATGGCCACTAGATTCCCCCCTTACCCCTTAGCCTTCTCTTGTGGAGTCTGAACAGGTTCAGGTCCCGTAGCCTCTCTTTGTAGGGCCTGCCCTGCTGCCCCCTGATCATGCAAGTGGCCCTCCTCTGGACCCTCTCCATATTGTCCAAATCCCTTGTGAAATGCAGCGCCCAGAACTGGACGCAGTACTCCAACTGCGGCCTGAACAGCGTCACATAGAGGGGGAGGATCACCTCCTTGGACCTGCTTGAGATGTTGCCAGGACCCCTCAACATGTGAGGTCTACTGCCTGCCTGGAGCAAAGATTCAAGACGTGACAGGGATGATCCAGGCCATGATCCAGCCCACCGATTACTACCCCATGGTCCTAATCCACGTGGGCACTAATGATGTGGCTAGGAGAAGCCCTGATCACCTGATGGTGGACTACCATGCTCGGGGGGGCATGCTGAGGGAGATAGGTACACAGGTGGTATTTTCTTCTGTCCTACAAGTGAGTGGACATGGAAGATGACATGAGACCTGCATGACAGAGACCAACTGGTGGCTCCGGGAATGGTGTCCTGAGACAGGTTTCGGCTTCCTAGACGACAACCCGCAAATCACAACGAAAGACAAGTAGTTATCTTTATTTTTATGACTGGCAAACTTCTTCAATTCAGATTTTACGTAAAAGTAATGACATAGTCTGTTCCAATTATTTCAGTCCTTAGCCATTTAACGTAACTTGTTTGTGGTCCTCAAAACTGCTATTTGGGGGAAGCTACGTCCAACCTTTGAGTGCTTTCCAGGACAGTCTTTAAGGGTCCTTCACCTGAACTATAAACACTTCTATTCTAAAGCAGCTACCCTGGATCTTTTCTATTTATATCTGCTACCACAATTGATCATATCTTGTTTTTATTTTAAAAGGAGTTCTAGGTCATCAGCAGCCTTTGCTACTGTCTTATCTATGACTTCTATAAATAGTTCAATCTTGTGCTAGTTAGCTTGAATTACACTGATTAATAGCTAAGCAAAGGTAGCCCATATGCCACTACATTTGCTGCCACTGACAGTGCGTATGCTTCAACAAGAGTAAAGACTTGACCACACAATAACTTTCATAGGCAGCATCCTCATGTTGTCTTCTACCTTCAGCTAAAGTACTGTTTGTCATTTACGATTCCTGTTAATTCATTTTTCATCAATCTGCAGAGCTGATCTGGTTGCCCCACATTTTTTCTTGTAAAGCAACAGACAAGACAGAACCTTATTTAATTTGTTGTATGCAGTCAGCAATCACATATGTTACAGCAGTGAATACTTTTTGTGCATGGAGGGAGGTGCTTCTATCATAGTGACTGATGTCATACAGATTAGTGCTTTACATTAAGGTTAACTTCACTAGTATGAAATAATATTTTGGCCAACTATATGAGGGGAAAGTAGTCTTAAACCTGTTGAAAAACATTGTGTGCAGACAGTGCACATCCCTAAGATAGTATAATTCCATCCAATTAGCACCAAATATACCCCAAAATGAATCAAGAATAATTTTACACTAAGTCCACTTTCCCTCTTGAGTTCAGGCAATTAGTCAGCCAAACAATCTAACAGTGCTTTATGGCTTGGAGGTGGCCACTAGAACCTAAACTCAGACCTCAGTGTTTCTGGGGTAAGAAACCAGATAAGACCTTCCACTTTTAAATCAAATGCAAAGGGACCAATTTTCCCCTTAAACATAGATCTTCACAAATCAGTCAATTCATACACTCACCCAAGCCACCAGTTGACACCCTTTAAATAACTTAGTCTGTGGAGAAACTGCAGTGCAAGAGACCCATCCTGAAAAAAAATCGGAAGAGTCAGGATGTGTAGCCCATCACTACGGTAAGGACAGCTGCCTGGAGCCCCAAGCAGAATGGCAAGCAGCGCAGGACAAAGGCAGACCTGAGCTGGCTGACCTTTGTTGACAATACTAGCTTTGAACCACAGTTTGTGGTTGAGTCTGGCTAAGAAAGGAGTCATATCAGCAATGTGGAAATAGCCCAAGGCAAGGATCTCATTCAAAGACTGAACTATCTTGGTACCAGGGGCCCCACCTACTGAAGAAAGTTTATATGCCACTGTACCAACATCAGTCAGACACTTATACTGCTGCCTGCTGCTCCAGTCAAGTCACCCTTCTGAGAACTTTGTTGCCAATACGGCAGGTGAGGATTTGACAAAGAACTCCCTTACAAAGTTCCCCAAATTAGTACAGCAAGGTCAGCATATGAATTCAAACTGAAAAGCTTGTTCTCACAGTAACTGTCAGTTAATTCAGAACCAAAACACCCCTCTTTCATCTGAAATCACAAGCAACTGGTCTTGTGCTCACTATAAGCATGATATTTGCCATCCATTATGTTATATCAGTGAACTATGCGTGCCAAAGACTTGCCTTATAACACATTAACATTTCTGGGGACCCTAGTTTCCCCTCTGAACCATTACATTGCTCCTCTCTGCACCATCCCAGGAAGTAGCAGCAATGAGCATTTAGTGAGGTCCGCAGCAAATTTTACAGATGTTTCCACTGCCCATTCATTATAGGGACAAGTGTTACATCAACCAAGTTATGTACAGCTAAGAAAGGAAGAGGGGTCTTAAGGGCATCTCCCTACTACACACCCACCCTCAGGGTGAACTCATACAGCTCCAGAGCCACATGCCCCTTGAAGGGTGGAAAGCACATTAGTCTCCTAATTCCCAATACCACTTATCCCAGAAGCTCATTGGCATGAAGCAGCAGGAGTTGCTGGGCACAGATAGCTCCCAGTCCTAGAAAACCCTGGTGATGGTAATGGGCTCCAGCAATAGATCCTATAAATTAAAGGAAAGCTGTTCTACCTGAAAACTGACTTCTTGGTTCATTTCTCACCTTCAAGGGGCAGCATCAGGGATTCCAAGCTCACTAAGGCAAAAAGCAGCTCCATGCATGGTGAAAATGAAAGGGGCAGGAGAGGCAAAACAAAAGTGATGTTGGGGGAACCAGTCTCCTTGTTGGAGAAGATGGCAAAAGTTGCAGAGAAGTAGTCCTCTTAGAGAAAGTGCCACTGATGTGTCTAACAAGGTCTGCATTTCACTCAGGGCAATAAGAATACAGCAACGATAAGGGAAGCTGTGGCTATGACAAGGGAGACAGCTGGGGGAGGGAATCTGTGTGTGGAATATGAAAGGGAGATGTAACTGTCAATGACTTCCTGTCCTGCCAGACTGTACATACAGGAAGTGCTCTCACTTGCTTTCCTGCCTGCCATTTTCTCTGGGTGGCCGTCTAAGCACCTTCCACAATGCCCTTGGGAGAACAGCAAGTGGGCAACAGTGTTCTGAGTTCTTTTTAGCAGCCAAGCTCCTTTTGTTCCCTCCGAACACCAAGCAAGTTATATGCTGTAGCACTGCCCCTCACAGGACATTCAACCATAAACTTACTGCTATGTTGCTAATAAACTAACAGTTCTTTTTTTGAGAACAGGTACCATGGGAGTAATGGTAGATTGGACTGGCAAGAATCAATGGGGATGATGGTCACCTTTTGATCAACAATGCCTTCCTTGTCAGGGAGACCAAGGTTGGAGTTGAACACCCTGCCAGATCATCCACTGGTACTATGTGTTCCAATTGCTCAGTCCTGAGGTCAGCTCAGCAGTAAGTCTCAAGAAATATGGCCCCTGTCATCCTAAAGTTAACATACCAGTGCTAATCACCTCATATCTGTGGCATTACCCTCTCCCAGCTGCCCATGGTTACCCACGAACAAGTAGAAAATATTCTGGAGATGGCCCAAGAGCAAGCCCCATTCTCAGTGGTGTCCATGGGCACCTATATATGTGCTGTAATTATAGCACATTGGAGCAGACTCCAGTGTCATATGCATCAGCATCCCTGTGCTGAAAAATGGCAGCAGGGCACTTTGGATGCTTTAACTAAAGCTCGTTTGAAGAGCTTTAAGTCTACCCCATCGCCATTTTTCAGCACAGGGATGCTCATGCACATGATGCTCCAGACACTTTAATTAAAGCGTCAGCCCTCCCCCCTTCCCTGAAACACATGTATAAGCACCCTACGATTTCTTCCTCCACCATCTTACAATCACTGCCCAAGAGACTGATACACTATTCCACCTTTCAGTTCTAGTGAATCATTTCACCCAACTGGGTAATCATGTGGTTGAGGCTCAAGAGGAACTTTTATAGTGATACCCTGTGCAGGACTAGAGCCTAACAATGTTGTGCATTCAGAAGGTAAAACAGCTCTAGGCAGCAGGCACCTATGACACATTTTCACCACACAACATGAAAAAGCACCCGCACCCTCAGCCTGATCTTCCTGTCTGGCTTGTCACCAGTGGAAACAGAGGCTTGCTTTATTCCAGCCATTACTGTAACCAAGGACCTCTCTAAAGTCAGAGGTGGTTGTGTCATCTCAGGTCTACAGGGCTCCCTAAGGGGTGCCTGAAAACCTGGCAGCAGGGGAGTTGTGGTAGCATTAACTGCTGCTCCCTCCTACCCAATTTCTCTGTCAACGTAACATGATGTGTCTTATGATCACACCAGGGCATGGGGGGGTCCTCCTGGCACACAGCTGGATCTGGGCATGTGGAATTATATAAAGTATACTATATATAATAGTATAAATACATACACACACATAAAAAGAAGTCTGAACAAAGGTACTACCAACTGCAGAGATAAAACTTGAGGAAACTAGCTAAGAAAAGCCCTTGATTGCAAGAACTGTCCTATATATACTGTCCCATAAAAGAAACGAAAAATGATCAATAACTTTGAATAGCTGGGGCAGAATCATTAGATTATGTGGGATTGGCATGGAAAAGGGATAAGAAAAGAAAATGTCAGTAGTATAAAATTAGATGAAGTATCAGCTACAACTTCAGTACTCTTTGTATCCATCAACCCTCTACCCTTTACTTCTTTAAATGCCCAAAGATGCCGTAGTGGTTAAGTGACAATAGTTAACAGAATTAAGTACTTTACATAGATTACTGAGGACAGCACAAGGAGGTGGGATATTATCTGTCGCTGAGATAGCTGGAACATCAGGTTTTTTTTCCCCCCCTTTTTTTTTTAAATTTATATTATGCCTGGGAGGATGAACCACAAATAGCAATTCATTAAAATACAAATATAATGCATTCATAAAATGGAAGTGTTAAAGCTCTCAGTCAAATTATTACAATAAACTTGAATAACAAACATTCTACATTTTGTAAATGTAGTGGCACCTCATAGTTTTTCTATTAAAACTCCATGTTTACATGTTACATCACTAACATGCCATTTCTGAGATTCTGCATTATGCTGATATTAGTAACCAAAAAGAAACTCAATGAAAACAGTTTAAAAAACACAATCAATCCTGGTTATGTATCTGTCTACAGCAGTGGTTATCAACTTCTTTAGCTTTGAGACAACCATTGGAAAAATATTAGTTCTCAAGTTTTCAGAGTCAAAAAATGAGTGGAAAAAATAGAAGAGAGCAGTTTTCTATTGCAAAGAATTCAAAAAGACATGTCAAAATAATTTTAACGCTATAGATTTCTGTTTGAAATCTAAGTTTATCTTGTGAAACATATTTGCACACTTGACAGTGCAAGTATTGTGTAGCACCCTGATGCACCCCTGAAAGGAGTTCAAGGCACTACAAGGCACATTGGTTGAGAATCACTGGCCTAGGGAATTTCTTTTATAATTTTTTATATTCCCACACATCTATACTTTTCTATTCTTCTTTTAAACATTCTCTTCTTCTCCCTTTTGCTTGTTTGCCTTTCATACAACCAAGACGCGAGAAAAAATACTGCCCATAAAAGAACAAAACCAAAAAAAAACTTTAGTGTTAACTTGTACTTAACTAGCATCTAAAAATCACTTTGGCCAAAGTTTTTATATTTGAGTCAGTTCATATCAAAGGGAAGTTATCCATTCAAATAATGTGAAGGGCATCTAGAAACACAATAAGTGAGAATTTCCTTCAGCAACTTCAAAAATCTCTAAAAGCCTCAGGCCTACTCTTCTTTTTGCAGAAAGGTACTTTGTGCCCAAAAGCCTGTTCAACATCTCTTCCAATAAAGACAGTCCAATAAAAGATATTACTAACTAAACATTGCTTCTGTCATATTCTCTGGATCATCACAGCTACAGCACTATAACTGTACTGTACTAAAAGTTGAACATTTCAACAAGTGAGATCCTGATGCTTACCCAGGTCTCCTCCTGTCTTGGTGATTTGAGTTTCTTTGAAATGTATTTACTTAATGCAAGATAATTGTAACAGATTACATTAAATTTGCAGTTGAAAATATAAGACCTAAACTAAAGTTAAAAATAATTTTTAAAGGAAAAAATGTTTTCTAAAAATCACCTTTTGATGATTTGTTTAAATTTTAACTCCAGAAAAAATATTTTTCATAAACGGATAAAGTTTTTTCCATTTCTGGATCTCTGATAGTTAGTGTGGTAGAAAGACTCAAGGCAACCTGAAGGCAAGCTGCAATGGGTCCCCTGCCTTCCGCCCTTGAGCTGTCTCCTGGTCCTAGCAGACAGCCTCCTACATGCAAAAGTAGCATTTTATATGCATCTTTCCATGGACTTTGGAAAACAAGAGTGCACTAGGTTCACATTTACAAAAGTCCATCATTAATAAGGCCTGAATACATTCTTTAAAAAAATTTAATTTAGGATTCTGTAGAATTGAGCTGCAGTCACCCAGTGTTTGTAGTGCGGAAGTTGCTTCAAATCTTGGCCAACAGTAAGTCTGCATTAAGTGCCTGAAGTAAGGAGAGTTACTAAACACCTATGTTCTATTTATTTATTTGCCTCTAGCTTTCCATCCCTTTCCAGCAGGGTGAGCCTTCCAGATTATATTGCAGTCAGTCATACAAGTTCTGAAAATAATGTTACAATCTGATCTTCAAGTCAGCAAGTCAAGAGTTTAATTATAAATGCAAAGCTTTTTGAATGATTTCCAGGATTGTTTTACTTGTCTAATAATGAACTATAGCAAGCATAACTATTGCATTACATTTTTTTGAGAAACAGAGGGGGAGGGTTGGCTTATCAGGCCTGAGTTAAAAGCACACCTGCCAAAACACAGATTTCAGTAGCTATGAAGAGAACAAAGCATGATTATACTGCCAACATTGGCATGTCTGCAACTGATTTAACTGGAGCTATGACCCTGAACATAAAAGCTTCAACTTTAGAGGCAACTTGAGGGGAGGGAGTATTTTTGTGATTTTACATGCATACAGTTAAAGATATGGCACAAACTTGCAGCAAAAGCAATGCATGTCGGAAGAAAGCAAAGGTGAGTAAGTATTTTAGGATTCCAGGTAAAACCCTAAGAGAGTTTAATTTAAAATTTTGCTTTCATTAATGCTAAAAGTCATGACATTTCTTACTATTCTTATACAGTAAACCTAAGCATTGAAGTTAAACAGAAATTAATGACAGCATGTTTCAGCTTGTTTGTTGAAATCCATTTTGTTATGCCTGCTAGTTCTACTTTTTGAAATACAAATAATTAAGTGCTTAAAACATCCCATCCCTCCCCCCTCCCCTTTTTGGAATCATCATTAACTTCAGGAGTTAGAATTAGCTTCAGAAAGAGGAAAGTCCATAGGCTTTTAACTTTACTCTGTAAATTTTACAAACACCTATTGTACAAAGCCATTTTAGTTCAAACTTCCTACATGGGAGCTTGAAACATTTCTAGATAAGAAACTGACAAACTGCAAACAAAAAAAATCCATTAGCTTTAGCTTCTAAAGTTGAAGTAGCCACAAACTGGCATTCAAGTTCCAGAAACAATTTGAGGGCTTGAATGTTACTTTTCAGCTCTTTACAACTCATAAACTAACCTTTCAATTGAATTTCTTTATTCAAAAAATTCACGATGCTTGCAATGGTGATCAAAGGTACGAAATAAAATTTATAACTGGAAAAACCAATGAAGATCTCTCTCACTTTTTTCCAAAGTTCCACCAAATCTCCCAGCATCAACAGCTGTTGGTTATTATACTTAAATAAGCATACTTTTCATTTCACAAAAGCTAAGGTCAGTTCTCAACACACTCCAGAGGTCTAGCTAAAGAAATAGGCCGTATTTTAAAGGTAAATAGGAATTTTCAAAACTATTTAAGCACATACTTTCAATTTTAAAAAAGTGAATTTGAGACATGAATGGTTCTACAAAAAATAATCCCACTAGGCATTTATCTACATCTTTAGGAGGCTAAAGAGTTTTAAAAACCTGACTTGATACTCCTAATAGCCATGTATAAAAGTTATTTAAATATTTAATAGTATTTTAATGCTTATTGTAAATATCAGTGTCCAAAATATAGTACGATAAACTGTAATGTGACCACAAATTAAAAGCTCCAAAGTGCAATCATTTTCTTTCCAGAGGGATTACAATCAGAAGTTGTCAGAAAGGCTAAAATTGGACTCTGCTTTTTGCCAAGAGGCAGCCACTGGGAACCTTGGTAAGAGCAAGTTCCATGAAGAAACCCGACTGGTGAGGTTCCAAGATGTAGCCAGAGCAAAGAAATTTACAGTTACAGCAGTAAAACAGTTCCCCTGTGACTTTAGATGTGAAAATATGTTACAAGAAAAATGGGGCAATCACTGGGGCAGGGAAGCAAGTAAAGCCAAAATAACAATCGGAGCAAGATTTTATTTTTAAGAGTCGGGCAAGGAGACAAAAGGGGCAAAATGCAATCCTCTCTAAATAAAAACTAATATATCAGCATTAAAGTTGTGCATCTAAACATAACCTTTGATTCTCATACCAATGGCAACAGCAGTGCTAAATGAAAGTGTGTTACAGTAGGCATTAGTGTTGTATTGTTGTTCTGATAGTCAACTAATTCTTGGAAGTTAGCTTTATTGCATGTGACATGCTGTTTTAACTAAACATCTTTGCTTTTCAGTGTCAGTACTATGAGGAAATACCATACACTTGAACACCCTTTATTTTAAATGATATATATGTGCATTTTCAATTTATCTTCACTTGTTAGTATCTACACTAGATGTAAATGAAGGTCAAAGACACTGCAACATTTAAAAGGTGAATAAATCAAATTCAGTCTATAGCAGTTGTGTCTTCAACCTACATAAGAGAAATCAGCTAGAACATTATTCATTCTCAGGACACTTGTGACCTCTAGAGAAATAGTGTATGAAATAAACTAGTAGTTGGCAGCAGCTACCCAGAGCTGGGGCTGGCTGCAGCTGGGAGTCTGCAAACAGCTGCATGCGTGGGGGGGGGGGGGGGCAGCACAACCTCGGCCTCTCCCCTGCTGCCAGCACAGAGCTGATGATTGGGCTCCGGAGCTCCATGCAGCTGTTTGTAGGCAGCCTGGTCTCTGGGCAGCTGCAGCAAGCAGTAGGTAGGCTGCCAACAGCTGCACCGGGCTCCATAGCTCTAGCATCAGCTCCATGCTGGCGGTGACTGTGCATGCAACGTCAGAGCAGACTGCAGGAGGGCTGCGCTGCCTCACCCCAGTCATCAGCTCTGTGCCAGGAGTGGGGGAGACTGGGGTTGCGCTGCCTCAGGCCCCACCCACTGCCCGCTTCAAGGTGCACGCACTGGTACAGAGCTAATGCCCGAGCCTGGCGCAGCTGTTTGCAGCCTCGGCTCTGGGTAGTTGCTGCCAGCCATGGAGCAGGCTGCTTGGAGCAGGCTTGCAGCTTCTGAGCCGCCTGCTGGGAGCAGCCTGGGCTCCATGGTTGGCAGCAGCTACACAGAGCTGGGGCTGGTGGTGGCATGCCAAGCAAAATGGCCTTGCATGTCATGCTTGGCACATGTGCCAGGGGTTGCTGACCCCTGTATACAGAATCAGAAAAAAAAAAGCTTGAGAAAAGCTCAGAAGAAAAGCAAGGCAAAGCATTCATTCAAACAGCAACTCAATTTTACAAACAATATACAAATAAGAAAGAGAAAGCAAGCACGCACACAATTTTTTACTTTAACAGGCCTTTCCCTTAGAACAGATCTCCCCCCTCAGGAAAGACTCATTTTTCAAGTTGTTAGAAATGGATGCTACTTCACCAAGTCAAGTGAAATCTGCACCTAGTGTACTGTGTTAGAACAGCATTCTGAAGTGTTTTCTGCAAAATAAACCGTATTGATTTTTTTACAGTCTTTATTCAACTTACTTCAAAGCACTTCAGATTGGGTAATACAACCATTGCAGAAAAGGAAAGTTAAGGGATAAAGGCATAAAGATTTCAAAAATCAAACAAACCATGCCTTTGCTTCTTATTACTGTATTTTAATAAGTTCCTAGCTGCAGGATGGCTCAAGTTCTGTTTCAGAGATATTTTAGTTCATATTTCTTCACATACAACATGCACCCCAAAGTCAGCTCCCCCAAAATGGAGGGGAAGGGGCATGTTTTAAGCAGGTAAGATGTTTGGGGTTTGTATTTTGGGGAGGGGTTTGGCTGGAAAAGCAAGCCTGGAGATGCTGCATGCTATGTAGCTGCCAAAATGCAAGGATCCCATGTTAACCCTGTCAAAGCCATAGCTATTTGCCGAGGACTGTAGCTTGTGCCTGAAGCAGTGAGCGACTGATACACAGCATCTTTGACAAGGCTTACAATGCACAGAGGACACTTGATTTACAGGAGCTTGCATAAAGAACTGCTTGAGGTAAAGCACTGACAATCTTGCTACCGCCCTTGCAATGGTCTGAGGCTCAACCCTCAGACCACTGAGGCAAAGAGCAAGCCCTCCTAGGAACAGTGTCCAGGCAAACCTAGGGACAGACCTGGCAAGGCAGCTGGCACAAGGAACCTTCTAATGCCACGTTCCCTGGACACTAGGGTCATGTCCAGATGAGTGTGGCCATGCTGTATATGGCGCCACAGACACGCCTGCTGTGCCACATACTGCACGATCAGTGGTTCTCCATGCTGCAAGCAATCAGTGCAGAGGGTTTTTCTGGATATCCAGGGGTCAAAAAAACCCAAGTAAAAAAAAAAAAAAAAAAGGAGAGACCCAGAGCCAAAGGCTGGCAAGCTAGAGCTGTGATCCACTGCTGACCAGACTCCTCATGGCAGGATCACCACTGTTGCAGCCCCAGAAGGTCCCCAGGACAGGCTGCTGCGGGACCCAGTGCTGGCCCCAGCCTCCCCGACCCCACCCAGGGTAACTTACTGTACACAAGAGCACACATGAAACAGGCATTCCCCAAGGACAACTAGCGGGGGTCACAAGGTGTGCCACCGCTAGCTGTCCCTGGGGAACCAAATGTCCACACATCTAGACACAGCCTATGAGTGCTTATGAGCGGGGAGGGAACCCATTGCTTTACTTTCAGCTTGGTGTATTCCTGTGCCAAACACAGCACATGCCCAGAAATGGAATCGCATCAGTTTGACCTAGCTCCCCAGACTCTGCATGCACTTCAGCGGGGCTTTCTGGCACTTTTATCTAATAGCTGATTGGATCAGCTATCAGATAAAAGAGCTAAAGAGCCTCTCAAAAGCACATGAGCTACACAGATGTTGGGAAGCTAGATCAAACTGACGTGATTTCTCTTCCAGTAAAGAGCTGTTTTTCATTTTTTTTTCCCCATGTCTGTCAGCATCTTATGTTCCCAGGAGGATTTACTCCTTATCACAGAGTGGGCTATGCCTCTGGAAAAATCTTTAAAAAAAATAGCCTTCCAAGAACTGGGGGCATGTTTTATGTGAGAAAATACAATGTTTTCCTTGCCAACTCAACCAGTACCTACCTAGGTCTTTCCTTTGAGGGCGATGAGTAGCTATATTAATTTTCATTATATGTCACTCTGAGTTCATTCCCAGGCAAAAATAGTTAATTAAGACTTAAAGCTAAAGAAAGTCTCTCTCTTAAGGGCACAAAAACATCGTTGCAATGTTTTTATTATAAACTCACATCAGAACACAATTAGACATTAAGGACCTGTTATTTTAAAAAAAAAAAAAAAGATGCTATTGTTTGTTTGTGACCCCTGAAACATCTTCCATCTTCTAACAGTCAAGAGAGGGCACACAAACAAACCCCACTTGCCCCAGTGACTCAAGAATTTAACAGTTTTGAAAGGGAGCTCTGAGTTTGGTTGTGCCTACCATACCCAAGACAGCTCACATATTCAGAAACAGGCAGCCCTAAAAAAAGTGTGAAAGTTGACCAGAATTTAACCTACTGAAAACCAAGAGCCTCTGCAATGAGAACCAAGAAAACACACAAAAAAGAATTCTGTGAAGTTCAAAAGGAACAGAGGTGTTTACAAGAGCTCCCGAGGTCATCTTTTGAACGCTCCTCTCTTTCACTACTTTTAAAGATTCTTAGGTCCAAAATTTGAGTTACCTTGCTAGGAGCCAACTTTGGGAAATGCCAGGCCACAGAAAATTTTCATCTTTTCTTCCTTATCTACCTGGACCTAACCCAGACAGAAGCAGGTTTCTTTAACACAGTATGTGCCATACTGCACCATGTTTCTTCATTCTGCTTTTTAAAAAGGTCCCAATTTCAGTCTTTCTAATTTTACATTACATTGGGCTCTCCATGGCCTGTGGTTTTATTCTTCAGTTTGTGCATTTGATTCCTTTCACCCACTGACCCCAAAGGGTATGCTGGGGCACCTGTGTGTACTGGAGCACATGAGTGTACTGTGAAGAAGTGGGCTGGATAGTACCCTGGGCATGCTGGCCCACCATGACAGGATTAGAGCCCAACTGAGCTAGCACTGCATGATGAGGCCCACTAATGAGATCTGGCCCATAGACTAACCCAACACCAACCCAACATCACTTAGCCCGCAGGGCCAAAAGGTTGCATTTTATTTGCATCAATGTATACTACTCTCAAAGCAGCGAAGAGAGAACAGAGGAAGGAAAACAAGAGCAATTCTAGCCTATGGCCTACTCTCCCCTACAGAAAAATCTGCAATTTCTGCAGATGGGTTTGGGGCTCAAGGCTTGGACTCTTAAGTCACCTCAAGACCCATAAATGACCTAGGATAGTGATAGTCCTCAAATCCAGGGATTGCCGCCACCAACAATCTATTACACACACTATACCCACACACATCATTTTGGGTATAAGAGTGAAGCATGCTGCCAATTTTAATCCAGAAAAAAAAGTGAATGCACCCACCCCTGATATCAAAAGTTTGGGGGAAACCCCTTAAACTTCAAGATTTTCACCATTAGTATAAGCAAGATACTCTAAGTTCCCCCATAAAACTTCCTAAAACCTGTATTAAGAACACACAGGCCTTTTTCTTTAAGTGCATGCAGATAATGAATACTCTAAAAATCAAAACCGGAATGACAAATCATAGCCTGGCTTAGAAAAGGATTTTGAACATGAAGGATATTATGTACTACCTAAACCAGACCAGACTCGTACAAAATTCTAGCCTAGACAAGGCCCTGGCAAGTCCCCACAAGGCTTCTATAAACCCAGATCTCCCCTGTCTTCATATGTAGTCACTTGCCCATGGGCAAGTGACTTGATTCCCTGTGAAGACTAAGCAAGCAAAATTGGTACATCCTTTACTTTCTGTGTCTCTCCCATCACGTAACTGAGAACCAGACTTAGATAAACAATCACCCTTTCCAGTTTCATTAAATGACTAGAAACAAAATACCTTGAACATTAACAAACCTGTACAATAGTTAAGGAAGACCTAGGTTTATTAGACTCAGGTTATAATTGAGAGACACAGTTAAGATGATACTGACAGCCTAATTGCAATGTTGCCAGTTACAACATTTACATTTTCTTTAAAATGTCAGACTGGTACCACTTTCCAGCCAATTACTTCTGTGTCAAAAACAAATGTGGTTTCTTCAGGGTTCTTTTATGTTAAAGAAAGGTTAAGTCCTTTTTAAATCTTGATTCTATGTTAAAGGAAAAATCTACCTGGAAAACTTGGGTCTGTCTTTCTGGGAGGTGGAAAGGGGTGTTAAACAAAAGCTTGGATTGTTAACTGACAAGAGATTTTATAGGACACCAAGAACAGGACAATAGTCTCTCTCATCTCTCCTCACCACAGCTATCCACATCTGGGAGGTAAGACTTTGTAAAACATACACATGCACGCACACAAAGTGATAAAGGTATATTATTTTCATCTTTAAACATCTTTTGTTTTGTATACTTGCATTGTTATAGGTAAGAACTCAAATAGGATGGGTACCTCCAAGTAGGAGTCACCCCATATAAATGTGCCTGTTTCATTTCGTTAGCCTTATAACAAAGGTTACTTGTTCCAGTGGCACATTCCTTTCAGATTCACGTAGATAATGTTATGAATTTAATTCAAACAACAAAAACGCATTAGCGTAGTAATGGAATGCCACTATATGTTCCCTGACCGTCTACATTAATTACTTTCCCTTAACTGTGAGGCAGTTTCCCTTAACTGTGAGAAGTATCTGAAATCCTGCCATATCCTTGACCTGGTATAGACCTGGTACTCACAAAGAATGTACTGATCAATGATCACCTCCTGTGATAAATGAAGCTCAAGTTGTTGTTATTGGCAGGTTTATCACCTGTGCTTGATACTATTGAACCACAAAGTGCTGACCTTAAGCAGAACCAAACGAAAATGCACTTCAGCAGCTTCTTTCTTTTCTTTTGGCAGAGCATCACAGGTAGTTGCAGGTATTTTCTGTTCCTTCTAAAGAGCTCTCCAAGGCAACAGACCCTTCTATTACCTCTGGTGTTAAACATGAACATTAGTGGCATGAGCAACACTGGAAACAGCTAGCTGTAGGTGTCTTGCTCATGCAACTCAAACAACTTGTATGACTGTCTCACACTGTTTCATGCAGATTCAGATCAGACAAGCAGCCAGCTGAAGCAACTACACAACATAGAGGAGGGAGGAACACTGACCACACAACTAACAAATGTCCATCTGCCTTGAAATTTTAGGAAAAGCATTTCCTAAAAATCAGACCTAGATTCTGAAAGAATCAATCCTAGTGTTCAGAGCCTAGGTCTGATTTCAGGAAACCCTTTTCCTCCCCTCTCCCCAACACAACAAGTTTTATTAGATCACATAATACAAGCTGGGATGTCAAATTCATTCATCCTCCAGGGCCAGATGAGGATTGCTAGGCTGGTCTGCACGTCAGACTGGACCAAGCCTCCTAGCAGCACCAGCAGTCCAGCCCCTTCACCAAATGCAGGGCATGCTGGCCACCAGAGCAGCATGGGGGAGGAGTGGGGGAGCAGTACAGGGCTCACTGTGTATGCAGTATGTGGGGCCAGCACAGGATGCACAGACTGGACCTGACCTTGCACATGGCACAAGAAGTCCAAGGTATGGGCTGCCTATGCCCTCCCGCACCCCTGCCAGCCTCCTGTGCTATGTGCAGTGTGCACAGGACAGGGTTCAGTGGTGCAGGGGTTGAAGCATGGGGTCTGTTCAGCAACCGATGAGCCAAATCCTACAGCTCCACAGGCCAGCTCTGGCCTGTGGGCCATGTTTGACACACCTGTTATATAGGAATTAAGATACCTTTTTAAGTACCATGTCTGAATACATACTGTAAATTTTCAGAGGCAGACCTTGCACCTGTTACTAATGCCTTTGTCACATGAAGAGTCTGACATACTGAAATGATGTCTGTGTAAGGCCTAAACCAGATACTGAAAATGCAGCAGCTCTACTCAGTGAACGGAACATGGCTCCGACATCCTGCATGCATACGCTATTGCCAGCATTTAGCTTTTTGTAGGGAAACTTGCCTGCTCCAAAGATCATCTCTCCTTGTGGCCGGCTGCCACCACTTCAGCCAATCAAAGTACTTCAACCAACTGTTTTGCCTAGTCACTCTCTTCCAGTAAGCATATCATAACACTTATCTTACCGTTCATAAATGAATGGCTCTCTCATTGTTTCAGTTAGTAAGGCCAGTCAGCCTACTCACTGGAGGATGCCCCCAGACACATTTTGCCCACAGGATGGATTCTGAGGGACTAAGAAAGATGGGAGAAAAGAGTTGGCTTTAGCATTCCAGGTTTCCCCAGAAATCAACATGTAGCCAGGCAGGGTTGTGTGTGCAGACACACACAAGCACACAACTTAGGCAGCAGAAGAGTGAGGTCCCCCAAGTGGACCCTGCAGGCAGTAAGACAGTGATTCTCCACCATGGCGCCATGGCACCCAAAGATCCTGTGGGATCCTTTGAAAGGTGCTGTACAATAGTCATGCTGTCAGGATTCACAAGATAACTTCAGACTCCGAAGAGTCAGAGAGAAGTACAACTGAAAAGGAGCACCAGAGCTCATCTAATCCAAACCCCCTGCTTGAGGCAGGCTCATCCCCATCCAAACAATCTTCTATAGTCATCATCTAAACTCTGCAGGAGACCATCTCAACCCTGATCCAACACAGCCCTAAACACCCTCAACTACCACAGGTAAAGCAGGAGAACCATGGCAGCCAATGCCCTGCTTCTATAAAAAGTGTTGTCAACATATGCTCAAGAGGAGCCCAGTGTCAAAACCCTTTGCCCGGTTCTTCCACCCCAGGTTCTTCCCACCAGAACTGCTCCAGCATTTCTCACTACCAGCCACCTCCCAGCCCACAGCGCACTCCCCCCTGAGCACAGCAAGACTTCTGCAGACAGTTCCAGGGCTTGGGCTTGAATCACCTCAAGACCCGCCCATGCCCACGGCAGGGACTTTTCCCTGAATCGGAGGAAGAGACTGCCAATGACCAGTAAGCCTGCAAAAGCTACCAGCTGGCATTTGTTATGGGGCACCTCAATGATAAGCATCGCTGCTGGATGAGACCTGCAGACCATAAGGGGCCCTAGCAATAGGGCCAAGGAATGGGGGTGAGGGTGGTCAGCTCTTTCCTTCTTGCTGTCCCCCGACACTCAGCAGCCAAGGCCACCCCCACAGGCTTGTCCCAGGCAAGGATCCTAAGGGGGCATGTGTAAGTGTGTCGGCAAGTGTGAGTATGTATGTACCATCCTGTAGGTCACTTGGAAGTGTGAGCGTGTGTAAGTGCAAGCATAGTGTCTGTCCCCCCCCATGACACTTACTGTTGCTGGACTTGAGGTCGCGGTGCAGGACAGGCACGGCCGCCTGCTCATGGAGGTAGCGCATGCCTTGAGCGATCTGCACTGCCCAGTTGACCAGCACGTGCGGGGGGATTCGGCGTCCCCGGCGGGCCCCGGCCCCGGCCAGGACGCGGTGCAGGGCGCCGCCGCGGGCGAACTCCATGACGAGGCAGAGGTGGGGAGGGCGCAGGCAGGCGCCCAGCAGTCCGATGATGTTGGGGTGCCGCAGGCGGGCGAAGAGCGCCGCCTCCCTCCGCACACTGTGCGCCGCGCCGCCTCCCTCGCTCTCCTCCGCCGCCGCTGCCTCCTGCCGCGCCGCCTTCACCGCCACGTCGCGACCGCGCCAGGTGGCCCGGTACACCTGGCCGAAGCCGCCCGCACCGATCAGCTCCCGCAGCTCCAGGTGCGCGAAGTCGATCTCGGCCAGGCCGGGCGAGCCAGGCGCTCCCTCCTCCGCCTCCGCCGCCGGACAGGTACAGCTGGGCGCGGCGTGGGACAGGGGAGCGCCGCCGCTCCCCCCGCCTGCGCCGGCCCCCGACAGCGCCATGGCCGGGGCCGC
>NW_017728943.1:98912418-98949312 GCF_001723895.1 Crocodylus porosus
GTACTGCAGCTGTGGTGCGGTGGGGGCTCCCCCTTGTGTGTGTGAGGGAGGCGCTGCTGGAGTGGGAGGCAGGAGGGGAAGGAAAGGCTGGGGGCGCTGGGGTCGGGGAAAGGGAGGTGGACATGGACACCTGGATTTCCCTTGAAGAGGAGCTAATACTGAAGAACCTTACAGAAGCATCATTTGGGAACAGGAGCTCATTAAAATAACTCACAGGGTTATAGGTGTGACCTGGTGGCCAACCTATGTGGGCTGGATGTAACAGAGAGCATTGCTAGCACCTCCCAACTCCATTAATGTGAGGTTTACAGTTTTACTCAAATCTCTTGAAATCTTTGAACCTGCTCCTTAGGGTTCCTACTGAAGAAGCTCAGCAAGACTTTCCCCTGCCTCACCTAGGTGGAGTATTGTCAAGTGGTTGAGTCCACCCAACCTACTTGTTTAGGAAAAGGGGCTTATTCTGCAAACCTACTGCCCTCCCAGGAAGGAAAGGAGTGCGTGGGTTGCTCGAGGGGATCTTCACAGACAGCTGTAACCTTGACTCCTTTGCATCAGACTGCCCTGTGCGGAGCCTTATGCAGAGAAGGCGCTACCCAGATGTGAACCTTCCTGTTTTGGTGCCTGGTAAGGAAGGGCATATCAGCAGTTCCCAAAGCCAGGCAATCTGCATCTGTATAATCTGTTTCAATACAAAGGAGCACTTGAGGTGGGAAGAGGAACAAGTAACAGATGCACTGCCTGTGTGAGGAAACCTGATCAGGAGTTAATGCAGCCCCGGGGGTACCTCCCCTGGCTGTGGGAGTTTGGGATTTCCTAGTGTAAGTGCTGGCAGGTGGAGCCCTCTTAGCTTATCTGCATCAGAGTCATCCTTGCCAGGAGTTTGGGAGACCTCCTGGACCTTCTGCCTAGATGGTTGGGATCTCACTGCTTAGATGGAATGACTATTTCTCTCTTGTCCAACCGGCTCTCCCCAAGGGTAATTTAGATCCAAAGTACTATAGATCTTTAAACAGAACAAAAATTGCAACTATGAATTGTGAGGCTAGAACAACATGCTGTATTATCTAGTATATGCCATCAGCCAAACCTTTTAAAAAGCATAAAGTCCATAATTCATATGCTCCTCTTGTTTTCTGCTGTCTCAAATTATAGTTGTATGGATAAAAAGCCAAAAAAAGGTGTACAGGATATGTTTTAGTGAAGTACTTTTTAAAAGCAGACAAATTATCAAGGATCCAGTATGGTTTTCTCGTGTCTCATCCTCTGTCTTTTAATATAAAGGAAAGCCTCAAAGTCACTTGTGGAGTAATGATAAATATTTCCCTTATCTGCATATTTGCCCAGTATTAGAAAAGCTGTAAAATATGTTGTAATATAAGTGTTCAGGCACACAAACAAATGCTGCACTGACCTTTACCTGTTATCTAAAAGAATCCACAGGAACTGATAAATTGTGTAATGTTTCTTACGTCAAATGAGGTACTGGCTACAGAACGGAGAAAGGTTTTATATATTACTCAGGTCAGGGTTGTCCAGCTTCCAAATGGCTGGGGACTGAATGCCCCACGAGCTCCATGGGCTCACAGTGCAGTGAAGGGGGTAGAAGGTTTTGTACAGGGATGTGGTGTACCAGCAGGGACTGTACACTCATAGGCCATACCAGGTTGAGCCACTGGCTCCCCTGGACTGCACCATGCACCTGCTCCTCTGTTCCACTGTTGTACCACATGCCCAGTAGGGCTGTGCAAAATGCCATTGTTTCATTTTGACAAAGAGCTCTGCATAGCCCTGGACCCAGCTTGCCCTGCGCTGCCCTGCCTTGCCCTGCACAGATTCGGGTGCACAGGCCCCACCCCCATGTCTTCCAGGATGAGCGGTGCGAACAGCAGCGGGAGCCACCAGATGAGCAGGTGAGCACCAGACCAGCAGCTCTTGGATGAGAGGCATGCAGTGGCAGGAGCCACCATTCCTCCCCTTCCCCCCTTGCACTCCCCTTATGAGCCATGACTCCATCCCACGCCTGCTCCACCCTGGCTAGGCAGCACTCGTCCCAGCCCCAGCCCCACTCCTCCCTCATTGTGGAGGCCTTGATCTATCCCCCCACCCCCACTCCCTCCCCTTCCACCACAGACTTACCAGCTGCACGCAGCTCTCCAAGCTGCCAGGCTGTGCTTCTAGCTACCTACATGTTACGCTGTGGCTATGCATACGCAAGGGCATTTATTGACCAAGTTATCAGCCACATCAGGATGATTTCCAATATGATCAATTTTCTTTATATAGGTGCCGATCTGATATCAGACCAATATGTTGGTGCACCTCTATTAAATGTACATTTTCCCATGGCACCCTCTAGTGGATTTTTTCTTTAATCAAACAGAACAGACTACTCACAAAGTGAAATTTCCTGCTCTCTTCATTATAGCCTTCTCTAAAATAAAAGCAGTGCCCACATGCTTTATCAGCAATGCCAAATTAACATTGGACTATAATATTGTATGTCCACATTGCAATCACAGCAAGCATACTTATGGAGATTCCTAGCTGACAATTTCAAAACCTCTTCTGGTTATCACTTTATTCCAGCTATACTAGAACCATTTTCCCAGGATAAATGTCATGGAATATGTCCCCAGAAAAAAATTAGGAAATGCCTAAATTAAAGCTTCCTTTGCAACCACAGTTTGGCCTCTTGTGCATGCGCAGTATGATATAATCTTTACATCAATATCAATCTTCTTTCCATAGGACCTCTGTCTAATTTAGTTGCTGATCAATAGTTCAGTATTTCTTGTTTTTCAGTATATTGTTCCAGGCCTTGTTTAATGCCACTCTGCAACCATGGACTGAATGCATGGTCCCGTTACTGTCATATCTGAGTGTTTTATAAACTTTACTGAATGTATCTTTGCACACCTCTCTAAGTTTACCTAGCATTATTGCCCCCATTTTTCAGCTGTGCAGCTGATTCACAAGTACATGAAAGCCAAAATTATAAAAATATCCATTATCTTTAGGTGCCCTGTTTGAGACAACTAAAACATGATTTTCCAAACCCCTCAGCATTTTTAGAGCGGTTTGCAGGTTCAAAACACAACTCTTATTGACTTTAGTTACAGTTGTGAATTATCAGCATTCCTACAAATTTGACACCAAATTTCTTTTGTTGGCACCTAGAAAATGAAAAAACAAACAATTAATGGCCAGCCATGATTTATCTAGTCTCAGATAGCAACTCTGTGGTACAGGCCAAGTTAAAATTCATACTATCCTAGCATTCAGCTTCCATAAACCTTCTACATCTTCCCATTTGCAACAAATGAAGCAAGGGTCCTACAGAAAACAACCATCCTCACTTTATCACTCTAATTCATTCTTTGAACACAGTACATCTTTTGTACTAAATGAGGCAAAAAATCACCATAGGACAAAAAGGACTTTAATTAAACATAAAAATATAATGCAAAGGCACAAGAGAATTGTTTGTATGGGAAACTACTTTTAGCACTTCCTAATTTCTGGATGCTTGAATGTGCAACCTTGATGTACTTTTAATCTAATTTATAAATGTAATATCTATTTTTCTTTAGGAAGCAAAGCTTAAAAAAGACCCAGTTAAATATCATGATGTGGAACCATACAGATCCTCAGCTTGAGTCATTGACATAATTCAAACCTTTGTATCTACAGCATTCCAGACAGAAACTCTTTCCCTGCCTTTACCAGTATGAGGAATGCAATCCCAAATTTTAGCTGCACCTACAAAATTTTTAATTCTGGAACTACAAATAGAGTTTATTCTGATAAAGCATAACAGCAAGTTTTGTTTTAAGGTCAAATGGCAATAGAACAAATT
This sequence comes from Crocodylus porosus, assembly GCF_001723895.1. Taxonomy (NCBI): domain Eukaryota; kingdom Metazoa; phylum Chordata; order Crocodylia; family Crocodylidae; genus Crocodylus; species Crocodylus porosus. The sequence continues at coordinate 98,916,275 of NW_017728943.1, forward strand.
ACCATTTTATATGGTCACCCAGTTCTTTGCCAGTAAGCAGTCCAGGATATTTGAACAATTCTGAGAACATCCAAGTCATTGCATGAGAAGAATGCACACATGGAGAGAGAATGTGATCATTAGATATTTTTATAAACGATTATTTTTGGTGATTGTAGATTTCATGTCCATTACCTCAGCCGGAAGACTTACATCATAACCTTCCTGCAAAGGCCTTTTACATCCTATTTTTCATATTTCTGGAAGATCTGTGGCCAAGCTTGCTGGTTTTGCAAAAATCAAGCATCAGTCAATGAAAAAGCTTTCCACTGAAAGTGAACAGAGCTGAGAAAGAGACACAGAGAGGAGAGGAAGAAGGTAGACTAGGCTAGAGGCTGCACCCCAATCCAGGTGACTCCTTTGGGGTCTTAGAAAAGACCCCAGAGCTAGAGGTAACTGTTTTATAGTTTGTGCACACATTTGATTTATGGTTTATACTGCCTGGGGCGTGAAATTGTCCCACAGGACACAGCATAAGTCATATATCAAATACATACACAAACAATAAAACAGTTACCTTCAGCCCTAGGGTCATTTCCCAGACCCCAAAGGGAGCACTGTGGCACAATGTTACCACCTCTACTGGTAGTGCACACTCATTCTCTCAGCATTCTTCCCTGGGAGCCTTTTAACTTCTTCGGGGCCAGCCAATTATCCTCCTCAGCTGGCCCAGTGCTCCCATGCAGCCAGCAATTTCTTGCTGCCTGCAGCTGGTCTGCAGTTCCTCAGACACACAACCTGTTACAGTGAGGTCTATAAATCATCTACTGTAAGTAGACTGGACTATAGTAACTGTGCTGGTTATTTAGATACATCCAAGGGGCACAACAGGAAGGTAGTCCTTCTGACAGAACAAATGGGAAATCATCAAGGAAAGAGCATGTAGAAGAAAAGTGATTCTTTGTTCTTTCATGTCATCCTTGGCTATACGCATCGCTTCCCTGGGCAGGCCACTAGAGAAGACTTGAGTCATTGGTGAAGCCAGACTAACCAGTTACAAACTTGCAATATATCCTATATGCATTAGAAGCTTCAACAAGGCCTCCACTTCCTAATTCTAGACAAAAAAAAGACAATAATGACACAGCCAGAAACCTTAATTATCAACTCACCTGGTCTGATTTTTCAGTTGGGATGTATCAAGTTGACTGTATCTGTCTACTACCTGACTGGCTGAAAAAGCTGACAGGGCCCAATATTAGTCTATTTGCAGCAATAGTCTGAAGACTGTTTAATATTAGCGTAGCTTGATTTGTGTTTTGGTATGTGGTTCTGACTCCTGGTTCTGCAGGCGAGCGCATCGGCCCCGGTAGAGCTAGACAAATTTTCCAATGCAAGACACTGATGAAGAATATCCTACATGCGGAACCTTGTCTAACTCTACCCCACCTATACAGTGGGACCAGTAAGAGATATCCCAGCTTTTGAGTGCAAGACATGGATGAAGAGTGCCTTGCATTTGACACCTGGTCTAACTCTCCCCCATCTCAAAAGAGATCTCCCTAAGAAATCCTCGCCTCTGGCAGATAACGCAACACTTTTTAGATCTTGACTGGAGTTTGGAAACCACAGCAGCAAGCTCTGCACCTTCTTAGCTGCAGAAAAGAGGACCTACTACTCTCTGCTTCATATTAGTAGCCTTTTAGTTCAATTTTTTCCCTTCTTCCTGCAGAAAACAGAACTTCCTGGTCTCCACTTCGTATTAGTAGCCTTTTAGTTCAACTTTTCCCCTTCTTTCTTACTTGTGAGCTAAGCAGGAACACTGCTGCCTTTGTCCCCCACTCCGTGGATACTTCCTTTCTGAAACTAAGGGGTCACTTTTTCAAATAAACCCCATAAAAAAAAAACAGGTCCACTGAACTGGTGTATTCTTCCAATTTGCGTAACCTCAGGTGAAGGAACGTGGAAGCTACTTGCTAGGACTTCTCCAAGAGGCCTGATGCCTTTTTGTTATTCTCCCGCACGAGAAGCAGTGCTGTTTGAAAGGCGGAGGCCGCGGGCTGGGGGTGCTGCGTCGGGCGCCGGGCACCCTTCTCCCCCGGAGCAGGGTCGGGGGGACGGGCCAGCGCGGCGGCAGCAGGGAGCAGGCGCCGGCAGGGCTGGGGGCGGCATCCTCCCAGGCGGCGCGGGGCATGATGGGAGAATCCTTGCAGCATCCCGCCCGCATGGCAGCGCGGGCGCCGGGCGCAGCATCTTTGGGGCCGGGTGAGGGCGGCGATGGTGTCCCAGGCGGTGCAGCTGCTGCGGCAGGGCGTATGGGCGGCGCTGACCGGCGGCTGGTACCACGACCCGGAGCACAGCACCTTCACCAACAGCTGCCACCTCTATCTGTGGCTCTTCTTGCTGATGCTGCCACTGGCGCTGCACCTGGTGAGCGGGGCGGAGGGGGGCTCTGCCAGGGCACAGAGGGCAGTGTCTGTATGGGGGTCCAGGACCAGGTCGGGGAATTGGGTCTGCGGGCAGGGGAGAGGGGTGGAAATTAGGGGGAAGGGGAGACGTTCACGTGACCCCCGTTTAATCAGGAGGTTGTTCCCTTCGTGCCTTTAAAAAAAAACACAAAACAACAACTTTCCACCCCACTTCTCTCCCCCTCCTTCCCCTTTGCTGCATTAATTTCTTCCTTGATGGGCAGTCCCAATTCCTCTGCGAGTGAAACTGTCTGTTTTGCTCTTCCTCTTGCTGAAGGGAGTGAGCAGAATGGGTTCCCTGCCATGGCCAAAGAGGAATAAATAAAAGGAGTCGGCATTTGCGGCTGTAGTTGAGGCAGTGTCATTTCAAGGCCCATCCTCCCGCTGGCTTTTCTCATTTTCCTGGCAAAACTTTCCTGTTTTATCCTGAAGTACTGGATGGCCTTTTGGCCTAATGATCAAGTTATTCTGCCGGGAGGGACATTAACAGCTTAATTGACACTAGGTAACGCCTGGGGCCAATCTGTTTCACTTTTGTATAGCATCATGGATGCAACATAAACCATGTGTAAACACACAATACGGACAGGAAGCTGCCTAAAAATCTGTTTCAGACTGACCTATCACTCACCCACACACATTTAAAATTTCCCTGAAGGTTAAGCGCTATTGTAAGGCCCAGAACCACAAATCCTATTGAAGTCACTGTGCTATTCATATAAAGGTGGCAGGGTTGTCTCCTAGAATTTTTTGTGAATCAACATCTACATCTGTCTACAGATTTTCCCTTAAAACACCCTTGTTTTAAGTAAACACTAGTTTGGCATTCTGAAAAGGATAGATAAGTAAACGGAATACAAAATCCCAAATGTATGCAGATATGATGGATGCTAAATTTCACTGGCTACACCACAAATTACGACATATCTTCTTAACTCAAATTTGCATTCTGTTGGCTAAACTTGAAAAATATTAAATGTTTAATCTAGTTTCAGTGGTCTATAACACTGGTATTTAGGACTCAAAAAGTGGGTTTGGAAGGGGGCATTTTGTTAGCTAGTGTGTGAATTTAGTGATTTATTACCTAATATCTAGCTCCTGACTTTACACTATTAGCATTTATTTTGGCATTATGGTCATGGATTCCTTAAATCTACAGCATTTTTTTTTAATAAAGAAAATTCCACATTAAACACTGTTCTTCCTTACTGCTATATCTCAGAGCCTATTGGCTTGATTTTTCAGAACCACTTTGTGTCCTTCTAAGGTACATTGAAGAGGCAAATGATCAGTTCTGGATATCACGTTATATGTCCTACTCATTGGGTTCCCCTGGATGCTCATGGACTCCAGTTAAAGTAACAACACACCATGCTTTTTTTGAGTATGTCATGCTAATTTCCAAGGCCGTAAGAGCTTTAGGTTGCTGTTGTAAATGAGCACCCATCAGAGTGTGGGGACATCTACACATTCATTAATGCGCTTTTCCTAATGCACATTAAATTTATTACCTACAATGTGAGGTACTAAATAAATGTGCATTAGGCTGCCCTAATGTGCAGTAGCAAAAGCACACACTTTTTGGGACACTTAATGTGCAGTAGCTTATTTTATGAGCATTTTTGAGCATTTATTAGCGTATTTGCATGATTTCTTACACAACACTTCAATGCACAGTAAAATAGGCTACTGCACATTAAAGCATAACTGTAGACATGCAATGTGACCTGCAGTAAACAAACAAAAACAATCTTTTTTCCCCTTTTCCCTAGGTGTACATAGAGACGCATATACAGGAAATACAGTTTCCTGGAAGATTTTAGAACTAGTAACTTATGGGAGAGGCAGTGGGAGTTTAAAAGACCATCAAGCCCCAAAACTGAGGGATAAAACAGAGATCAGAAAGTGGGAATCATTAAGATGAAGGTGGAGAAGATTAAATTTGTACACAAACTTTATACTTCCTGAGTTCCTTCTTCATTGCTTCAGCAAGCCTTGCTTTCTGCAGGCTGGCTGATTTTCTGATGAATCATCTTGTCAGATGCAGAGCCTGTGTTTTCAGGCTAACATACCACAATTGGCCTTTCTTATCCTGGATAAGAATATTGCATGTAGTAGGCAGGCTGATTAAGAATAATTGTGTCTTTAAGTCTTTTATTTTCTTTTAAGTGCTTCGCTTTTGAAAATGATATCAGAAATAGCCAAATTATTGGAACTTGGAAACTTTAACTTTTTTAAGCAATTTTTTTACTCTGGGAATCTTTTTTATAATTTTTTAATGCAGTATTCAGATTATACACACATGTATAATACACAGATTATACACACATCTCTTGCCAGGATAAAGAAAAAAATGCTTGATTTTTATTTTCCTTTGTTCCAGTTTGTCTTAATCAAAACTTTTGAAATCATAACATCTGTTTGGATGTTGATTGAAAGGGCAGATTTTGACCAAAAATCAGAATTTTTCTGACAAGTTTTAGATGAGGCATATAAAAACTGAAACAAAAACAGCATGGGGAAGCTTGTGCTATGTAGGCTGAATCAGTGGTACAGACTAAACATTTTTGTCTCTAGCACTTTTTGCCATTAATGGTTTTGTTATCAAAAAATACCCACACCTGTGGTTCTCTTTCTTCACCAGGTTCATTATTGTCTGTTTCTAATCTTTATGATAAATTAAAAATGTGCTTTGAATAAATATTTGGGACATAATTGAAATTATCATCAGAACTCCAAAACTGTTATATGTCCTGTAACTTGTTTTATTGCACTGGTCTGAAAAGAGATTAGGTGAATTAATTAAAAGAACTAATTTATAATCCATATCCTGATCCAATCTACTTTTTTTTCTGAGAGAATACTGTTGCTTCTTTTACAAAGCCATTTGGCCAAATTTCTTCCCCCCAAGTAATCCTGTTGAAAACAAGAGATGAATTCATGTCTGCTTGTGACGTAGTTTATTTCACAAGTTACAAGACAATGCATGCCCAGATTTTGGTGAGTCACTATTTGTGGTTTTAGTGATTGTTTTTTCTGCCTCATTTTAAACAGAAGGATTCCCTGAATTTACTGATTGAAAAACTCATTGCTTCTTTTGCTTTAGGTACACAAATTACATTATGATGTGATAAATCTAGATGTGACATTTGAGCTTATTCTTACTCAAGCAGTTTTATTTTCCATGTGTTTTCCCAGGTGATTAAATTGGATTGTCAAGTGTTCATCACTCAGGATACATAAACTTCAAAATCAAATGTTTATCTTCGCAGTATCTCTAGCTCTCTTTTTTCTTGCCAGTTAATTGTATGTAGGTGTATTTGGAATTTAGTTGTTTTTATCTGGTAACACATCAATAGATAAACCAGCTTTAATTCTTCTTTCTAATTTTCAAGCTGTGATGTTTTCTTACAAGGTGAAATATCTTTCTAGTAAGAAATACCTCTGTAATATCAATAGAAACCATCCTTCAATAGAAGCCTGAAGGACACTGACATTTAGCATTTTGAGTATTTAGTGATGCCTGGAAGCACTGTAAAAGTGTAGAGATGCAATGTAAGATCACTACTTTCTATTAATATACTAATCTGTTTGGCTCATCAGAAGACCACAAGTGAAGGGGTACACAAGGTTTATGCATGTTTGCTTCTGCAAAATTATTGATGCACTGTACTTGGATATTGTAAGGTGTTCTCTAACAGCCACTTATCACCTGGGAGTACCTAGCAGGTGCCTGTAGGGAATCCCTACATTGTGATATAGAGTGGTTTCTTTCAAACACATTCCTAGAGACTATTTAGCACTTAACATTGTGTACAAAACCTTGTAATATTAAAATACATCTTTTGAACATTTATGTTTAATCATAAAATAAACTGTAACTACCATTGACGACCAATTGTTTTCCTTTCTCTATTCTACAAGCTGATATTGGCCTTGGTGGGAGAGTTGGGGGCAGGGAAGGCTCCAACCCAATAAAGTACATAAGTGCATGCTTAACTTTTGTAATGTGAGTCATCCTTTCAGCTTCAGTGGAACTCCTTGCATGTTTGAAGTCAACTGTGTACTTGAGTACTTTTAATTAGTACTTTTGAGTTGAGATGCAGTGTACCTATATTCAGGTAACAAACCCATTACTGTAAATACCTAAACTGTCCACTCTTCTGTAATACTTTTTATTAATGAATCATAAAAAATGAGACAAAATTTTTCTTTCCCATGAAAATCTTGCATGTATACTTACAGCTGCACTCACCTGATTTTGGATCAAGAATAATAATTCCTACTTTCGTACAAGCAACAAAGAAGTGGAAGTGATCAAATATATTAAACTTCAAGATCAAGATAAACATAGTGGTTTGTGGTCTGTTTAGATCTGAACAAAAAATGAAAATAAATATATTCTAATTTATGCACTTATGCCTATACCTACAGACATATTGCTAGCTACACCTGTCCTTTAGAAATGCCAAATTCCCTGCTTGAAATGCACCATGAAGTAAAGCAAGACTTCTCTTGAAATCTGTTTTGCATGCAAGTGACCCTGGAGTGGTGACCATCAAAATACAACATTTAGGGAACAGTCCAAAACCCATTACAGTTAGAATCTGTCCATTGAGTTCACTATGCTTTCATCAGACCTTTCTGTAGTAGAACCCCTCTCTCTAAGTTGTGCAGTGGCACAGTAAAGTTTATCTGAAAAATGCCTGATTTCAAATTTTAAATCTTTTAGGCAAATGTGACTAAATACAGAAAAAAACTCAGTTAATATAATAATCAAGGCTTTGATCCTTCAAAGAGAACTGGAGGGATCTATCTGCCCACTTCTCTTTGTACAAGACATGGTTTTAATCAGTAAAATGTTGCATGTCTCTGGTTTCTATCATTTGAAGGGACTTTCTAAGGATAGCTGAATTCCTGCTAACTCATTTTAATTATTAGGAGAGCTGTTGCTGGTCATTAACATTTGCAAGTTAGCATTTAAGCAAAGCTTTAAAAAAACAAAGAGAAAAACAAAGCTACTTCACAAAATGGACTTTGTCCCTTTCTCTTTTAGAAGTTCAGATTATTTGTTTAATACTCCGTTGTACACCAATAAAGACACTTGTGCAAAACCAGCAGTCTTAGTGATGGAAGATCAAGCTTAAATGGTTTTTTTGTTAAATTCTTGTTATTAATTGGGATGAGATTGACAGTAGTTTCTTATTATTTTTTTATAGATTAAAAATGTTCTCCTGATTCTATGTCTGTGTGTATGTTCCTAAACAAACACACAGCGGGTGCATCTACACAGGGGCTTTAGTTTATTAATTAGCTCTACAGTAAAATATCACTGTTTACATGTGCACCAGTATTAGGGTACAGTAAATGAATTAACTCTGCCATAGGAGGATAGTACTATTCTACATTTGTGTAATTATATGTGCTGAAATACATTTGTAGATGGTGATGGTCTGGCTGCGGCACAAGACTGCTAAAGTGCAAGGGCTGCCTGTCACTTAGTTCTGCACTGTAACACCCTTGTGCCTGAGCTAGCTCCTCTGCCACCCAATGCTCCCACCTGGAGCCCAGAACTGACCCCCTGGATGCCCTGCCAGCCGTGCTGCTCTGCCCCAGCTCAAACTGCTGTGGTCCTGGACACATGTACAGATGCTGTGCTTGGGAGCAGCTGACTCCAGCCTAAACTGTGCTGGAGTTTATTACATCGTTTTAATGGCATGTGTAGATGCACCTACTATATACACTTCTTTCACCTATTGCCAGCCCATGGTTGGAGGGGAAGATGTTTTAAGAGGTCTCAAAATAATTATTGTAATAATTTTTTATTGATTTTTGATCAAGTAATTTTCATAATCGATCAAAAGTACATCTGATATCCAAGTTTGAAATCTAAATACTCCATAAAGCTTCAACTGAGATGAAATAAAAAACAAGAAATGCAGCCATAATTCAAGTGATGGGAAAATTTTACAATGTTAATTGTTTCAGGCAATAAGAAATTAAGGGTAACCCCCCTTCCCCCCGACATTGTGAGTAAGTAATAATATCTTCTTGTGATAAGTTAGTATCATTAACACTCTCTCTCATTTCTTTCCTTAGGCTTTCCCACCAAATGCAGTAACAGTTTTTATATACTGCAGTTCTGTGACTGTGTTCTTCACGATAATAAAGGTGATCAGTTATCGTCTGCATGTGATGTTTGATAAAGGAGAAGTAATTCAACAAAGGATCTCAAGAAAGAATGGAAGACAAAGTAAAGATAAAGAGGCCACAACAGAAAATGTAGGTCAGCGCTCTACTCTTCGGTAAGTTTTTTATTATGCAGAGCTGTTCTATAACAATGACAAGTCCATGTCCCAGTCCTGCATAGCAGACTTTTGTTGGGTTTTATAGCAATTTTAAGTTGTGCAAGCAAGGACCTAATAAGTCCTCTCAAAGGACTGGCAACTCATGTAAGTGGATCCAGCTTCTCTGATGGGACAGGTATGTTACAACTGTAACTGAGGAGGGTGGGGCAGCACCTAAGATTAATAAAGGCGTAAGAAGAAGTAGGAATAGAGAGCTGATTGGGATCTGATAAGGAAACCCTGGGGAGAGGTGAACTAGTTCCTTGAAAAGACTGAAGCAGGAGTGAGAAGCAAAGCAGTTTGCATGTGTAGCTTTCTGAGTTGAGGGTGGAGAAAGCTAAAGCAGAAGGGGAAGAGCTGATAGGTTTATCTGTGACTGAGTTGTTTTTTGGGGCTGGGGAAGGCAAATAGCAAGAAAGTCTTGCTTGATGGAGTCAGAGAAATGAGAGCTGGGGAATCAGTGGAGAGATTTCACCTGCTGACTTCTACAACCCAGAGCCAAAAGGGGTTGAACTCAAACAAGAATATCAGAGGCCTGCCTTTTGCCATTTGAGTCAGAGAATAATTAATAGTGTCTCCTCCCTCTGTGAAGAAGAATTTTCAAAGAAGTAAAACCAGGAAACTGTGTTGGACAGGGTTCTCACAGGGAGGGAACTGAGGAACTTCCTTAGTAATGGCAGATGAGGTTAGATTTGGGGTCTCTGTTTCCTATGTACTTGTGGAAGTTTTCTAATGTGCTTGTTTTAAGATTCACCGGGCACATCAGACAAGCACGCAAGTGCCTCTTGTAGCATCTCAAAGCCCTTTGAGACTCTACAAGAAGCATGTGCAGGAACAAAAATAGTTTCCCTGAACTGCAAATTTGTAGTGCAGGGGCAAAATTAGGCCCCTGGTATCCAGGGGCCAAAAAATACCTGGGGCAAAAAAAGCGGGGCAGGGCATGGTCCAGGACTGTGACCTGAGGCAACCAGAGGCTCGGGTCTTCCACAGAGATGCTTTGGTATCCTGCCACAGCATCTCTATGGCTGGCCCTTGCTTTGGTGCTAGCCACAGGGAGCTGGACCTAGGTTCCATGCTGGTAAGTAAGGAGGGCAGGATTGGAGGAAGGGGGGTACCCCTGCCTGGCCCCATCCTCTGCCTGCTCCCCAAGCCCCCTGGATTACTTCCCTGCCCAGTCCCATCCCCTGCCTACTCCCCCAGTCCTCCTGATTGCTGCCCCACCCACCCCAGTATCCCTGCACTTTAAAAAAAAAAAAGCCCCATACTCACCAGCAGTAGCAGTGGCTGTGAGGTCTCTGGGGCCTCCTGGCAGAGGCCCCCCACACAGCCTCTGCTGCCCGATCAAGCCCTACCCCTGATGGCCCCCCTGCCTGGCCCCAGCAGTCCAGGACTCAAAAAACCCAAAAAACCCCAAAACCCACACTCACCAGCAGTAGCAGTGGCTGTAAGGTCACTGGGGCCTCCTGGCAGAGTCCCCCCCTACACAGTATGAGGCAGTGGGGACCGGCCCTGGCCGCATGGCACCTGCACTGCCACTGCCCCATCGTGCAGGTGTGACCTAGGTTGGCAGGGCACCACATGGCTCTATGCACTGTCAGGCACCTGGGGCTGCTCAGGCTGAGCAGTTCTAGGCTCTGGGTAACAGCTGCAGAGGCCCCAGCTGCCTGATAGTGTGCAGAGCGATGTGGTGCCCTGCCAACTGGCGGCCATACCCATGTGATGGGGCAGTGGCAGTGCAGGTGCCAGGTGGCCGGGGCTGGTCCCCAGGGCCAGTCCCCACTGCTCCCAACACACCCCTATGGCCCCCCACATCCCTCCACAGCCACCCACGCATCCCTTGCACTTCTGGGTCGGTGCAATTGGCTGCGGGGGACCCTCCCCCCCCAGTTGCTGACTGGCCACTGGGGGGGTGGGCAAGTGCCCCCTGACTCAGAGGCACCAGTCACCCATGCAGCCAGGAGTTGGCTGGGACCTGCCCCAGACCTTTGTCCCTATGTGCATGGAGTGGGAGAGCTGTGCAGCAGCAGCTGTTTCCCAGCCCTGTGCACATCAGGACCCCTCCCAATGTGTATGGGTCATGAGACAGCTGTCTCATGCCCACAGAGCTTGGCCCTGTGCTCCCTGCTAGCCCCTGAGCTAACATCCAAGAGGAGTCTGACTGCTGCAGGAGGGTAGAAGAAGATGGGAGCAGCCCTGTACTAGGTTTCTTCCACTGGGAGCAAATCTGCTCCCAAGAGGGGGCAAGTGTAGATGTGTTCCTGGTGGGCTTACTGAGCAGTATTTTTACTATTGAATTAATAGCATGTGTAGACACACCCACTGTGCCCTAAGATAGTACTGTCCCCAGCAGTATTATCTTAGGGAGCAGTTAATTTACTGTGCCCTAATACTGGCACACGTGTAGATGATGACTCCTTTACTGAGGAGCTAACTAGTCAGCTCTGAACTAAAGCACATGTGTAGATGCATCCATTGTTGGGGTTTTTAAGGCCCATTTGTGGGGATTCCAGTTTGAAGAGAGCTCCACAGCTGTGGGTTGCTGGGGTAGCAGCCTAAGCGGTTAATTGGGCAGAACCTGCAGGCGTCACATGATTGGAAGGTGGCAGGGTTTTGGGGCATATCAGCCCAGGCCTGGAGCTGCCAGGGGGACTCTCTGTCTCTTGTGCAGGAAGACTCTAGAAGACTCCCAGATACCTAGGGCTAGGGGCATGTTGCACTAAGGGTGGAAGTTTGTCTCCTTAAAGGGACATAGCATGGTTGTCATTGCTAGTGTTTATGTAAGTGTTCAAACAGGGGCTTAGACTTGTGTTACTGTTTGAACCAGAGGACTGGGATGAGGCTATAAGGGGAGGTTTGGAGGCCTCATCAGTGTCTGGAGAAAGGGGCACATTATTCAGGTACAGCCTAATGACAGGTGCTGAGAGAGAGAGGTGTCAGAGAGAAGGCCGCAGCTACAGGGACACACAGAGCCCAGTGCCAAAGAGAGGGGTGCAGCTACAGAGGCCTCAATGAGCCCTGGGGCAGGGATGTAGGGGCACAGGGAGCCCTAGTGCTAGAGTCGTGCAGGGATGCAGGGGTTCAGGGAGGCCTAGCACCAGATGGGTGCAAAGACACAGGGGCACACTGCCAGGGGGGTGCAGAAATGACAGGAGTATAACACCTGCAAGGCTTAGGACACAGTAAAGGGAAAGTTGGAGCTGTGTATTGCATCCTTGTTTTTAGGGCATAAAAGGGGCAGCTTCCTGCTTAGCAACAGCTTATTAATTGCATCAAAGGTGTGGTGGGTAAAACAGTGGGCAGGCTGCCCTAGACAGGAGGGTGGGCTGATGTAATGATAGGCTTTGGGATGGCCCCCTGTTGCAAGGACATTTATTCTTGCTTTGCTTGAGCTCTTATATTAATTTAGAGAGCCTTTGTGGTAATGCCCCTCACTGCTTCTTTCCCTATCTATGGATTATTCTGGGTCCTTGCTCTAGTCCAAAGGAAAGCAGCAGCCTTCTCTGTTTAGAGTACATAGTATATTACACCTTTTATGTCTCCCCTAAGACCAGAATCCCATTCCTAGTGAATCAAATACTTTCATGCCCATGTACACTATTTTCATGAGGAGAACATTACTCTGGAAACATTCAACAGGTGTTAATGAGACCACTTACAGAGTAAGACACTAGTCAGAGTGCCTGTGGGCATGTCCAGAGAAGCGCGGCTGTGCAGTATGTGGCGCTGCAAACATGTTTGCAGTGACACATACGACACAGTCTGGTGTTCTCCGCACTGCAAGGGTGCACTGCCCAAGCATGCACTGGGCCGGGTTTTTCCCACAGGTTTTTTTTTACCCCTGGATTTTCAGGGGTCAAAGAAGTGGGGGAAAAACCAACAATGATGCAATGCACGCTCAGCCAGCATGTGCTGCTGAAAAGCAGAGCCAGGCCACCCAGAGCCATGTGGCGACTGCCAGCCGGGCTTCCCATGGCAGAATTGCCATGGATGTAGCTCTGGGAAGCCCCCAAGATCCCAGGTAAGGCTGCTAGGGCCAGCTCAGTACTGGCCCCAGCCTCCCCTACCCCACCTGGGGCAACTTGCCACATGATATAGCATACATGTCATCGGTGTTCCCTGGGACAGGTAGCAGTGGCACAAGGTGCACCTTGTGCTGCCACTACTTGTCTCTGGGGAACCAAATGTCCATGCATGTCTGGACATTCCCTATATGGCCAAATTAGGCACTAGAATGTAGCTTCCTTGGATTCATGTTAATTTCAAACTATGTAAGAAAGTCATTCTTGTTTCTAACTTATAATGGAGTAGAGAAACAATCAATTCATTATGAAAGCTGAACCTTTGTTAAAGTACTCTGGAAGCCGGTGTTTGAAACTTATACAGGAAAAAGTTACCAGTAGCTTTGTGTATTTGTGAGCAACTTGGTGGATACGGACAGTCCTGAAGCCTGTAGTACGGCATCTGTGCTGCTGGCACAGAAATGGCTGTAGTGTAGTGTACAAATACCTAAGCCAGCTTTAAACTGTTTTTTTTGGGTTGCTGGCAGTAGTTCAGCTGCAGCAGTGCAGACCTCAGCATAGGATAATTTATCCAGCTTCTTGGGTAGATTTTGCAGCTCACTGTGGTTTCTGTATAGTTGTTGCTGCCTACTACTGGAATTCGTGTTGGATATCTCTGAGTTGCTGTAACTTCAATTTATATTCCTTTGAAGATTTCAAAGTTATTAGCTCACAAAGCTATTATTTCCTTTTTCTGCTATCAGATACATTGATAGGATAACTTAAGAGGCTTGTCTTAAGCTTCACATTGTTTTGTTGTGAATTAGTGTAACCATTAGATGACCAAGGTATAAAAAGTGCACTTAGTATGACAGGGTGTGGCAGACCCACACTTGCAGCACCACCCCTGGTATGCTCTGCCCACTTGGGTGCCACCCCAAGGCCTACTCATCTGCCATGACTTGATGTTATCTGAGATTAGTTGGAGGTGCTGCTTAGTGCTTCCTCTAGCCCCAGGTTGCTCAGCTGATAGGTCTTCTGTGAGGCTCCACCACACCTACACTTTACCCCTTTCCACTCAGGTGGTCCACTCTGGTCTCGGTGATCTTTGTGATGGGCTGCTGGCCCATCTCTTGGCATGCCTGCCTGCACGGTTCTCCACGGGAGAGTGGTGAGGCCTTCTTGACTAATGACTGCACAACTTAGCATTAATGAACCTGAACATGTGCACATGGTGTGGGCAAGCAGGGCATCAATGCTACCTACACCCAACACTTTACTTCAGTGTTCTGCACTCAGTGAGGCAGGCTTCACCTGGTCCCCGCTGAATACCTTTGTGGGTATTCCCTAGGCAAGCTGGAGTTGTAGGCCTAATGGCACCCAGCCACGTACCCCAGTACTTTGGGCAACATCCCCTCATGCTCCCTAGGGTCCTCCATGGCCACTACTGGTTTACCATCGGGTTTTGGGTCTGTACCTACTCAAACACAGTGACAGTGGCCACAGGGGTGCCAGGTGGGTTTTCTTCCCCGGCGGGCTCTATTGGTTTCTCTCAGGCTGGCCTCCTCCCATCCCAGCTGCCCTTGCGGTACCTTTCAGTGTTGTGGTGTGTGAGCAGAGGCTTAGTCAGGGCTGCACTGCTGGGTTTACCCATCCAGGCTTCTGTGCCAATACCTGCTCTTTCTCCTACTGGTGTTTGGTTGCCTATGGCATCTCCTTTTCTGGTGGGGCCTCCTGCCCCTTGAAGGATTCCCTATTGTGGTGCCACAGGTAAGTGTGTGGCCTGTTTCCACAAGAGAGTTCTGGTAGCAAATGGGGCTCCTGCAGCCTGGCCTAGTAACCCGCCCCTGTGGGGGTATGCTGGCCCTGCTCCAGCTGCAGGGAGTTTCAGGTTGCACTTGTGGTATATCCTCTTTCTCCCTCCCCCATGCTGCTAGTGAGGAGTTCCAGGACCGGACAACTCCACGGGCCCTCTTCTGGTCACGTGGTGTTGGCCAATTCCCCAGCAGACTGGCTACCTGGACACTGGTGCTGTAGTGAGTGTGCCATGGGCCTGTCACACAGGGCCACAGCAGAGAAGCTTAATTAATTCTTTCCATTGGTTTTTACTGCAGAAGATATTGGGAGAATTTCCACATCAGATCAATCCTTCCTAGTAGATATGTTTGAAGATCTGAATCACACTGAAGTGATAATAAGATGTTTTAGAATAAATCAAATACTACTAAGTCATCAGAACTAGATGGCATGCACCTAAGAGTTCTGAAAGAACTCAAAAGCGAAATTGCAAAACTATTGGCAATAGTAGGTAATCTATTGTTATAAACAACTGGGGATAACCAACATAATACTCATCTACAAAAAGCTCTAGAGATTAACCTAGAAACTACAGACCAGTGAATCTCACTTCCATCCCTTGCAAATTGGTAGAATCTATAATAAAGAATAAAATCAGCTGCACATGGACAACTGTGACATGGGGAAGAGTCGGCATGGTTTCTCAAACGGGCAGACTGCCTCACCGATCTGCTGGAATTCTGACTATCATGTAGACCCAGGGATCCAGTTGACAGCATATATTTAGATTTTCGAAAAGCTTTCAAACAGGTCCCTCACCAAAAAGCTTTTAAAAAAAATGAGTTAACATGGCATTGGAGGGAAAATTATTTGCAGACTGAGAGTTGATTGAAAGATAGGAAGAAAAGGGTAGTGCTAAATGGCCACTATCCAGGATGAAGGGAGGTCAAACATGGGGTCCTGCAGGATTTGTGTGGTGCCTAATTTTGCTCAATGACAATGACCTGGAAATAGGGATGCAAAGTGAAAACTCCAAGTTCATAGATGCAAATTATTCTGGGTAGTCAAATCTGAGGCTGAAGGAGAGCTGCTCCAGAAAGATCTCACAAAGCTAAGTGAGTGGGCAAAATGAGTGGCAGATGAACTTCAATGTCAAGCTATTTCATATGGGGAAAAATAACCTTAATTATACATACACAGTGGTGGGTTCGGACCTAGCTCTGACAACTTAAGAAATGGACTTTGAAGTCATTGTAAAAGCTCTGTAAAAGCATCACTTTAGTGTGCAGCGACAGCCAAAAAAAGCTAATAATATATTGAATATCACTAAGGGACTTGAAAACAAAATAGAAAATATTATCATGCCACTATATAAATCCCTGGTGTGTGCACATCTTGACAACTGTGTGTAAAGGGATTACTGAATGTACTACTTGCCACTCTTAGGAACAGAATACTGGCCTAGATGCACACGGATGCGGGGGATCCAGTTGGTTTGACCCAGTATGGCACTTATGTTTTAACATTCCAGTTTGTTGAATATTTTGATAACCAGTGAATAGAATAATCATACATTTTCATAACTTTACCTTTTGTTTGGCAAGGAATACTCTGTCTAAACCTTATTCAGTTACATAGTTCTTAGTTCTATATTTAACACAGAATTCAAATACAGAAAATTTCAATATTGAAATATAGTATTTGACAAACTTATCTTCCATGTTTAGATGAATGAATTGTGAGGGGAATGAAGAAAAGTTATTCAGAAGGAAAATTCTTTTTCCATTATAAGGGTTACATTCATTATACATTTGCAATACTGTCTAAGTAGAATCCATATTCATAATATTTGAGGTGGTCTTTTTTCTAGGAATCCATCACTTTGTAAAAGAAAAGGAATTGTCTTCATGTTTTGTTTTGATATTCACGTTATAAGATAGATGGCAAAAGTCTTTCAGCTGAGAATAGTCAAAGACTTGACAATTCCATGGCTGAAACCAGTTAATAAAGTGAATATAGTTTTATAATAAAGAGGTCTGTGTTACTGAGGTAAAGCATTTTTATAGTGGACACATAGATTTGAAATTGTATGTAGGAAAAAATCAGTCATTTACATGATTAATAATAGCAGTGTAATTTGCAATTGAAATCTAAGTATATGTTGTCCTATGTCCAGGTACTTGTATGTAAAGCTTGTACCAGAGTATTTATATCTATTCCCCAGGGGGATTATAGAAGTTATATATAGAAAGAGCTATTAGATCACTGAACATATCTGTGTAAACATATATTTATTTTTCAGGTTATCTAAAGTGTTGTTTATTCAATTGTTTTTATATTTAACCTTAGTGCACCCGTTGGGCCTCGATCATGCGGTCCCTCGCCGCCTGGCCCTGGATTTTGGTAGTAGCCTTCTGCTCCGTCTCTCACAAGTGGGGTGCTCCGGTCTCCCGCCTTGGGCGGTCTTATCCCCTCCTAATCCTGCCTGCCACGACTTGATGGAATCTCAGTGGAGGAGGGGTCCGACCGTCTGGGTTCAGCTACCCCAGGCCAAGGCGTGATGATCTTCGCAAGGCTCCAACCTCCCCTGTACCTCGCCCTATACCCAGCCCTGACGGCGTGCTCCTGGTGTTTTGTCCACGGCCAAACCTTTTCCTATGCAGGGTCTCCCTGGCTCCGCCTCCCAGGACCAGTATGAAACCGGAGCTTCTCTGCCTATTAAGCCCTAGGAAAACTCTGTCCCCCTTTCCTCTATTTCCGGGGTCTGAGGACAAGTTAACAACTATCCGAGAAGTAACAAAAGAGAGAAAAAACTATCACCACCTGCATGTGCTCCTAATTTCAATCTAGCTGGGACCCTACCTCGGAGCGCCCATGACGGAGTGCTCCTCTTCACCAACTACCCCCCCCTTAATGCTACCTCCTCTAACTATATGGTGTATCGGGCGCGTGTCTGCCTTTGATGTTCCCTTCTTTCAGCTCAGGACACTTCCCTCGACGAGTTCCCCCCCGGAGCCTCTGTCCCAGACGTGAGGGTTATGTTTGACCTCTTTACTAGTTACCTCTTTTCCAGCGACCCGGTGGGTCCCCGTCTCAGTTGATGGGTTTCTTCCCACTGAGTCTCTCTGCGGCCCAAGGGTGATATATAACTGGGATACCTGGGTCCCTTTTGATCTAGCAGTAGCGTCACTCCATGGAAGCAGCTCTTGACCCTTTTCTGCGCTGGGTGCAGCATTCCCTGGTTCCTCTGACTCCTTAGTGGGCCCAGGGATACCTCTCCCTGTTCTCTCTCCACCTCTCCTTCCCTTCTGCCTCCTGGCCTCCCCTTCTTATACTTCTGGGGTGGCTCTCCTTTTCCGCTTCCTCAGCTGCTTCCCCTTTAAAAAACCACGGCTACTGAGCCGCGCAGGTCCCGCTGCCGCTTCCTGCTCCGCCGCGGTTCCTGCCGTCAATAAGGTATTTTTACTCCTTTCTCCCTTCTTCTTGTTCTCCCCGGCGTGTATTGTTCCCCAGGATCCCTCTTTAGCCCTTCTGGGCTCATATCCTCCCCTTGCCCTGGGACACTTAGTTAAAAGGCATATAAATTATTTTGCTGCAGTTTTTAATGATTTATGTAGTAATATAATTATTGCTGAAAATATTTTTTTCTTTGTTTCAGGTAGATATTTGATGGGAAATATATAAATGATCAGCAGAGTACATTCTCTATGCCTGAGCTTTATATAGTTATTATTTTTTACCATACTTTTTTTTTCATTAGTTAACAATTAGTTGTTCTGCTACTAATAGAAAGCCCAAGCTAGCATTTGGAACAACAAATACATTTGTAGACAAATATAGGGCTGACTTAGGTGACCTGCTCTGTGTACAAGAGGCTGGAGTGATATCACTGTTTAACATAGCTATGTCCTGCTTTCCTGGAATAACATAATCTTTTTGCGCTGATGTTCTTTTATTTTGAGGCTAAGGAAACATTGAAATAATGTAATTCTAATACAGATCTTCCAGTGCTAGAAATGGTGTGTGTAGATGGTTGTATCATATACCCAATCTTCAGTTTGGCTATTTGGGGAAAGATGGGAAGGAGTGTAATGAAAAACATGGAGCGCACTATCTGTTAAGGGAAGGCCCTACAAATCATCCCAGACTCTGCCTCCCTAATTTAAACACTATGGCAATGACAATGTCAGCAGTATTGCATGAAATACAGTGAGCTTAAGAAACAGTGTTCCTAATTTTCTACTTTCATATTTTTTGGATCAGCAGAAACAAAAGAGATAATGCTAAAATTGAAGAATTCAGACGAAATGAGTCAACTCCAACAATCCGTGGCAGTTCTAGAGTACAGGCTATACACTCGCGCTACTCTTCAGGGGTTTTGGTTAGTATACTGTTTTTTGATGTTGGCATCTTCTTTCTGGGCAATGCTATGTAATTTACGCCATAATATTGTGTCAAAATACGTATCACTTGAATTAATTGCTTGATTTTGCATAGAGCCATGCAGAGCTGTTCTCTGCATATGCTTTTTAGCAGTTGGCTATGTACCCTCACACTTTGATGCAGAAGAAGAAAAATGCTTTATGTATGCGTTTAGTGTGTTATGTTCTACACTAAACTGGTCAGTTCCTCCTTCACCTCAGAGGAACCAATATACAAAGATATCAGTAACTTGCTAGGCATCCCAGTAGATAAATCTTTACATTTGGTTAATCTTATCCAGAGTAATTAGTACTTGTCTTTGCTGCTGCAGAAAGAAAAAGATGCTTTCTAGAGGCAAAGTGAGCACTTTTTTATTTCATGCTGCTAAATCAAACATAACAACCATTTTTGTTGTGGAATGACTTTGCTTCTGGATAATTAGTAACTGGTTTGTTGCTTCATTTTTAAATTTGTGAAACTGAGACTTATCACATGTCTGCACACATATACTAACCCTTTTATTAAACGTATGCATTTGACTTGACTCCAAGATCTGCGTAGTAGATGAAACAATGCAAACATGTCATACCTGGAATGGGTAAGATTCTAAAGCTAATGGGATGTATGAACCTGGTGGACAAGGTGTATACATATTGCATACAAAATATCTACATTAAAAGAACATTAAGGTTTCAAATTCATGGACTTGCAAATCAGCAAATGCTATAGTTGTCTGTCCAATCTGAAATTTCCCTCCCTTGTCTTTTTATGATACAGTTTTTAAATGTATGATCATATACTGTTTATTTCCTCAGGACTCCTGCCTTATTGAGCATGGCAAATGTATAGTGTTCCTTGAATACATTGCTATTTTATGTTCCATTTCATGTGCGTTGTTCCATGTGCATTCCTAGTTACTGCAGTATTGAAACCCTGCTCTGAATATAAAAGTGTTAATTTCCCTCTGCCATTTTTACTTGGATGCTTATCTGTATTATATGTGTATGGTTAAGAAATGTTTTTCAGGTTACCTTCATAACCCCCCTGTGAAGTCAGGTGTTTATATAACTCCCCCACTACATCTTTGTCCCTATCTCAGTTCCCTCTCCTTCCTTCCCTTTGCTTCCCTTTGCTTGCTTGCCTCAGCATATCTGCCAATACAGATTCTACCTGGTCTTCTCACCTCTTTGCTTTATAGTAAGGTATTTTTTTCCTACTCTTCATTGGCCTGCCAGTGGTATCATTGACAATGTAAGAGAAATTCCCTGCTTCCAGTTCTGGGACTTGATCCCACAAGAGTTTGCGGATGTCAGGAAAACTAATGCCACCTTGATTTCCCCTTTGCATCTTTTTTCAAGATATCAGTCCTGTCTGTGTTAAATAATTTATTTTTCAATATTTTATAAATAATACCAAATGATAGAAAAAAAATCTTACATTTTACTAAGTAGCAGCCAGTAATAGGGGAGAAGTAAAACTGATATGTGTGATCTTGGTCCTCTTAGATTAAAAATCCAGAACTGGGGCTGCTGGATTTCAAAATCCATCTTTGATTTCTTTTGTGGTATTCCAGGGGAAGGAAATGTGATTGACATTATCAATCATGCAAATAATACCTTGCACTTTATCAGGATGAGTGTACAAATCCCACAGATGCTTATTGTATACTTTCATAAACCAGTGATAAGGCAACTACTGAGTTTATATCTTGCATTTTTTTTAATGCACTGAGTTAAAAAACACATGTTAACCTTGTATTTGATTTTTAGGAACTGCCAGCCCGTGAAACTGTTGAGGATCTCAAAGGTATCTTGATGGCTTTTTACCTTTTTAAACTGTTTTTCTTTAAACATTGCTTGCCATTTTTTTTTTAAATGAAGAGTCTGTACTAGATGCTAATCTGGCCCAGAAAAATGGGTGGCTGCTGCCTCCCTTTTCCCACCTTGTGGATAATTAGTTGGGTAGTTGTGAACTCTCCAGCTAGATTAGAAAAAATCTACCCCTGCCCAGGTAAGGAAAAGTTCTGTTGCATTGGTTTGTTCTCTCTCTCATCTTTTCCTGAGGGAGAGACCTCTGTGTACTAGCATAGTATTTGGGTTTAATAAACAATTTTTGAGAAGCAGAGGGTGATCCATGGGTTTTTATTATATATACATGCTCCTTTTTCTTGATTGTGGGGGAGGGAGGGGAGGAAGCACACAAAGGGTAGACCTACAATTTATAGGCTCCTGAGACAGAAAAACTTGCAAACCGTTAATGGTCTGACTTGTATGCGTATATCTATTCACATGAGTGAAACTATATTTTCAGGTAATTTAAAAGCAAAATATTTTTTTCAAACAATTCCTAAACTAGGAAACACTATCCTTAATTTTTTAGCTAGATGCAAAACGTTTTGGAAGTTGACAGAAATATTGACATCTATAAAAACTTTCTAAGATGACTCTTTTCTAAAGTAATTGGCAACAGTAATCTGGTTTTGGGTTATTTTTGGTGCTTCCTTAGTTCTGCAATCTAGTGTTAATGTTTAGATGTATAATGTTTTTTGTTTGTATGGCCTCATTTTACATATGTGGTATTGTTAGGAGTTATGGTGTTAGAAGATCAAGCTGTTCCACCAGTTACATCTACTTCACCTGATGTCAAAGCAGATACACTGCCTGTTTCTACAGCCCTTATGACAAGTTCTACCACCTCAGCGATAGTGACAAAACCAGTGACTGTGGAGACATTTACTACTAATGGAACAAATGAAAAAGAAAATAAGGTGCAGCCCTCTGTTCCCCATACATCAGAAGATATTCTTGTGTATACAGATATGGCTAAAAAATTGTCAAATATCTCTTTGTCACAATGTGATGGTTTAAGAAATGGCTTTCCTCTGGAGCCATGGGGCAGTGAAAATTCAGTTATTTCAGAGCATTTAAGTAATCCAAAAAATAACAAGAGAGAGAAATTGTCAGATGGGTCATCTTATGAAAGCTTCAGTAACAACTGTCCACAGTGTACTGCAATTGCAGCCAAAGAGACTGATGGTCAAAGGGAAAATTCTTGTAACCTCGATAACACTAATGAGGATCTTGATTATTCAGACGGTGAGGTTGCTGTTGCTCTTGTTGACAGCTCTCAGCCTGGAGACCAACTTAGTCTACATGAACCCATTAAAATAATAATCACTATGAGTAGTGCTCCAAACACTGTGAATGATTTAGAAGGTTCTGTTCACCTGAAGGTATTAAGCACTGAGAAAACCAGCTCAAACCCAGACTCTAGTGCAGCTACAGAAGATCTGAACAGTCAGCAGAATAACGAACAGCTCAAAATTCCCATTATAACTTTTGAATTTTCTGATGGCAGTAGAGGTAATGTTTTTCCAGAAGCCAGTGAGAGTGAAAGAACTTCAGAGCATTTAAAGGTTGATCTATCATCCAACCAGTGTTCAGGTTACGAATCTGGTGATCAGGACAATGCAGGAAAGGAACAAAGCAATCCTGCAAATACACCCATAGAAACTAACACTTGCTTAGGTCCAAATCTGGAAGATGTTTCTGAGAATTTGCCAGTCACAGATCTTAATTCTAAAGAAGATCAACTAAACCTTGATCCAGGATCTCGTAAAACTCCCCATGAAAAGAGACATGTTCGTGTGCTGAGTGTAGACAGTGGGACAGACATTCTTTTAAGTAAGAATTCTACAGAAATAGTTAGTGATAAAGAGAAGGCTTTACCAACCTCTAAATCTGACCTAGAAGCCAAAGAAGGACAGACACCTAATGAATCCAACTTCCTGGAATTTGTCTCTTTACTGGAATCCATTAATACCTCAAAGATGAAGGCATCCAATCAATCCAGTGTCAAAACAGAGACTACAAAGGATAATGGATCTGTTGGAGGTATGATGCATGATTTAAAGTTACTATTTTCTAACAAACTGCCAGATTATTTTGATTATCATAAATCCAGAGCTTGTTGGGGAGACCCTTAATCTATAAAACAAGGACCGTACCTTTTTTCTGTTCTATTATGGGCTTTCTGTATTGAAGGTTACAGCATACCTGCCTGATACTAAGAGACCTGTGCTTTACTGGAAACCAAAGCACAATCTCATCCAGCATTCATCTGAGGTTGTATAAATACTAGGCCTGTGTGAAGCAGCTAGTATTTGCTTTGGATTCGGATTTGGCTGATTCGGGGAACAGTGATGCGATTTGGTGATTCAAATCACTGTCCCAAATCTGATTCAGAGATTTGGCCGTCACCGAATCTCCAGATCAAACAGGCCCCATTCCCTGCCCACTCTCCCAGCCTCATCAATGGCTGCCCTGCCCAACCCTAGCATCCTGGCACTTTTTTTTAAGCCCCACACTCACCGGCTCCTGCCAGGCTGAGAGGCAATCCCCGCTGCCCCGTGCTGTGTGTGTGGGGGCTCTGCCACAAGCCCCCAGAAGCCTTAACAGCTGCTGCAGCAGCCAGTGAGTGTGGGGCTTTTTTTAAAGCATTGGGATGCTGGGACTGGGCGAGGCAGCCATTGATGGGGCTGAGAGAGTGGGCAGGGGTTGGAGGCACAGCTGGGGGAGCAGGCAGGGGATGGGACCTGGAGAGGGTCCCCTCATGGTCCCCTCCCTGCTCCTCCAGCCGCCGCCCCTCCACCCCCTACTTACTGGCACGGAGCCCAGGTTCAACTCCCTACGGCGGTGAGCAGGGACCCCTTGAATCTCTAAGTCTCCTCCAGATCTTTTTCTGAATTGATTCAGAGGCTTCAGATTGATTTGGACCTTTTTATTGATCTCCCAATTTGATTCGAATTTGGAGATTCTGCTGCCAAATTGGGCCGAATCTCTTCCAAATTGAATCGGCAGCTGAAGCTTCACACAGCCCTAATAAATAGAAAGACATACCAAAAATAAGTATGAAGACATACTTACTTATCCTTCCAGGAATTGTATAGGTAACCTCTGGATCACAGTGGTGGGCTTCTTCCAACTATCCAGGGTAGCAATTAATTTTTTTTAACACAACGTTTCTTACTAATTTTACATTTGTGCAGTGACTGGCTAATGTTGTTTCTAAGGGGCTTTTTTCCTTATAAAGACGTTTTTGCTAATAGAAAGTCCAGGGTTCACAAAGAGTGCTGTTTTTATCTTTTTAAAATGTGTGGCTTGGTAGTGTAATGTCTTGTGTCCCACTCAAACCAGACAAACCACAAGCCTTCTTACAAGAGTAACAGTCCGGGTAGTTAGTATTATTGCCAATAACTTTCAGAATTTTGTGGTTTAATTGACCTAGTGACTCTTGGAATAAATCTCCTATATTATAGTTCTAGCAGGTAGGAAAAACTTATACAATAGCTCTTTGCAAATGAGGAGAGATTTTCATTTACACATTAGCTTTACCTTACATACATGAATATGGCTTCCCAGTGACCTTCTATTTGCTCCTATTTTTGTCAGCACTCTATCCCAATGCCTTCCACTCCAGTTCATAGGGCTATTGTTTGTAAGTGTTGTAGCATCTAAGTTTCTTCAAAACAATAGCTAAATTGAGACATCTGTGGTTAGATGACTAAAACTGAGGAAGCACTACATATGAGGAATAAAATTAAAAAAACACTGCTGTGTTCTAGCTAAAAAAAAAAAGTTTTGAAATGACAAAAATAAAACCAATTTATAAACAGTTTTCAGATGGAGAAAACTGATAGAGTTAAAGCATGATTTATTGTCTTCTCAATAGCAGTGTTAAACTTAAGTAAAGGAAGTAACCACTGACCAGAATGGATCAGGATGTCCACAGATGCCATAACAAAACTTAGGGGATATTATTAGTTCATATACACAACTGGTAGTCTCCCATATGGACAGACTTAAGTTGTCTTTCATCTACAGCCATGACTGTCCACACATGTGAGAATGCTGTCCCTTTTTAAAATCAATCCTATAATTTTATTGGCCAGTACCGCTGAGCATATAGGAGCTTTCCCTGGGCTGCTGTGTTAGGTGAGGAGACAAATACTGCGTGTCCAAAGGCAGTCATTTTGGCCATGAATACCACAACCCCCCTCTCTACCTAGTACATATTTAGCTCCTTTTACCTACATCCCTGAAGAGGAAGGATATATTATCACTATTTTACATTTTGAAATTAGTGCCATAGATTTCTAAAAACACTTTAGAAGAGAAGTGTTTTTAGAAGATAGGAAAGAATCAGTTGTTTACAATGGCAAATTCAGTCCTGAAGTCTTGAAATAATTTGGCAGATTTGTGACTTACTTTTCCGCTCTTGGGGAAATTCTCTGTTGGAGTGGTTTATGCCAGAAATATGATTACAAAGTGAGAGCTCAAATACTTTTTCAGTATTGGGTTAAAGCATAGAGTTCAGGATAAGAAAATATTTTTCTCTTTCTTTCGCCCCCCTCCCCAGGACAGGTAGAAGTTTTGGGTTTAGTTCTGTTTGTAAAGTGTCTAGTGCAGGGTTGTTCTTGTCCATAGGGCTCCAGGGCATTCTGTTCAGACAAATACATAATAGGGAGTTTCACACTTGCCAAGAAAGGGTAGCAGGGAAGCATGGGCAAGTGACATCCAGTACAGCTGAATCAAGCTGTCTGTCCGACAGTACTGGAATAGTTGGCTTGGTAGAAGTAAAGAGAATACCACTGACTTACAAGTTAGCAAAGAGCTAAGGAGAGCAAGAGAACTGAGTAACAAATCAGCTACAATGGAAAGAGACTGGATTTTAGCACTGCTTCTCTGTCCTCAGACTCAGTTGATTCCAGCTCAGCATATAACATCTTAGAAGAAGCTGGAAAGGGATGAGGAAGAATGCCTAATGTAAGCTAAAGCATCTTGCAAGTAGCAGTTTGAAAGTATTCTCTGCTAGTGTTCTGAATAAACTTATGGGGTTGTTGGAGGACACAATAAATGTGAACTTTTCAATTACAACCAATATAACAAGTTGCAGGGAATCAGGGCTGCCAGGATTAGTGTCAGTTTCAGTACCAACTGTTGGATGCCCACAAATGTTATAACAAAACTTGTTGAGCGCTAAATGGAATTGGGTATCAATGTAAAATGAGCGCTGTAGTGAAATAGCACTAAGTGAAACAGCCTTAAGTGTGGGGTGGCCTGTATAGTGGCTGCAAGCAACAGCATTATGTACAATGCACTTAATAAAGATCCAGTTACTACTGTTTAGATGGAGTCCATTTATTGTTGCACAGTGCTGTATGCATGAAAGAGTCAGATACTTAAAGAACAATTATTTTTAAAGGCAAGCAAGTTTAATCTGGTTTGCGGGCACTAATCCAAAATAAACACAATCTGATTATTGACTGTTGCTGCAAAATACTGCTGATTTCTTTGACACAGACCTTTTCTTA
Source organism: Crocodylus porosus (assembly GCF_001723895.1). NCBI lineage: Eukaryota > Metazoa > Chordata > Crocodylia > Crocodylidae > Crocodylus > Crocodylus porosus. Next base: position 98,942,658 of record NW_017728943.1, read on the forward strand.
TTTTTTTTTATGGCATTGTAATTACAAGCTTAAAGTTCCTGGCTCTGCAGCAGCAGTTAATTACAGTTTGTACAATAATTAATAAAAACCCATATTTGTATTAAAATTATATGCATGTGTGGAAGGGTTGATTTTACAAAAAATGAAAAGTATCTGGAAAAGTCAAACAACCTCAATGGAATTACTTAGGCTAATTGCACCTTAACCAGCTTAATTGACAGAGGGTTAGTCCTCCTTCAAATGGGTATAAATATATGGCATAGAAGAGCACATTAAGGAATATGAGAAACCTGGACCTCCAGATGCATTCTTATTTCTAGAAAGCTTAGCATTCAGAAATTTAATGTAGGAATGACTAAACATTTTGTGTAATTTGCAGAGAGCAAGTGATCAGGATAATTTTCTTGTAGTGATTGGAAGAGGTTTGGAACTAATTGGTCACGTATAAATGAAGAATCTTGTGCTCAGATGAAATGCAGGAAACCCAGTATATATCACTTTTTCTACAAGAAGACCTTACTACTTACATTATTCACTAAACTGTGACACAAAGAGATTCAAAACTTATTTATTGTTTCTTACACCATTGTTAAAATAGATTTTGATTTTTAGAGATTTTGAAATACTCTGACTTTCAGGCCAATAATGGTTTTAACCTTGGTTAAACTCTTACCACCCACACAGAAGTGCATTTCAGTCAGTGCCTTGTCACACAGGACTCTAGGTATGTGTTAAACTTTGTGGACCATTATGCAGTGTTAAAGTTAGAACATGTTCTGAGCAGTTGCATAGCCATATTTACTATGAACCTTACATGCACAGCTCATACTCTGCTTCTAGAGGGCCAGCAAGCAGGCTGCCTGACATGTTGTGCTAGCATTCCCATATTTCTGATACCGGCTGAAAACAGCCAAATGTAGATGAAGGTGCCTGTTAAGTGAGGTGAAGTGATGATGTGATGTGACTACTGGTGAGCCCTCTATGACTTACTGTTCCAGATGGCACCAGATTTCCAGGGGCATTCTGGAGATGAGTAGAGGGCTGTGTAAAGCTTTAATCGCTGATTTGATTCAGCCTGATTCGGTGGCCAAATCTGAATCAAATCAGGAGACCCACTAATCTCTCTGAATCGATTCGGAAGCCTCTGATTTGATTCAGAGAGATTTCCTGATTTGGCCATAGATACAGCTTTATATATTTTTTTCCTATGTACCTCGAGGTACTAGGTGTGGCTTATGAACACTGAGATAGTGGGGTGGATAGAGTGTCCCATGGGAGTGCGGGGGAGTCATCCATGTGCTCGGCAGTGAACCACATACTTCTGGGTCCACCGTGGAGTGTGTGGGGGACCACCTCACCCCCCGGCTCAGTGATTGCTGTCTCCTGGGTCTGATGGGACACCCAGGGTTCCCCCACAGCCGATTAGTGAGTTGGGGGCAATGGGAGGGCCCCCACGTGCTTTGCAGCGGACCCGGAAGTGGGCTGGATTCTGGTCCACTTCCAGGTCCACCGACAAGTGTGCAGGGGATGTCCCCACACTCCTGCAGGACGCTCCATCTGCCCCACCATCTCGGCATTCATAAGCCATAACTTGTACCTCAAGCTATGTAGAAAAAATATATCTTCAGATTCAGATTCGGCCGAATTGAATTGGGACAGTGATCTGAATTAGCGAATTGAATCGCTGTCCCCGAATCGGGCTGAATCTGGATCTGAATACTACCAGCTTCGCACACCCCTAATGAGTAGTGGAATCAAGCAAATCCTTGCCTTGATTGCTATAATCCACAGGCACTCCATGCTTCAGCATAGCATGCTCATGGCCCTGGTGAAATGCTTCTCTGAGGACCGTGACACTGGCATGAGCATCGTACTGGCTCATTTGCAGGAGGAACAACATGCTGCCGTGCAAGTCAGGGTCCTGTGGGTCCAATATCAGATGGCACCTCATCATTGCTGGGCACTACTGGTGAGCTCAAATGAGTGGAAGCAGTTTCTGCTGAGATGACAAGCAGTGGCGGTGAAAATTTACAATGTTGTGTGACACATTCATGGACATTTTGTACCAAGCTTCAGTGCCAGGACATTGGGCTTTGGCACTCTGTGTCCGTTGAGAAACGCATGGCCCTGGTTATTTGGAAGTTGGCAAACACCCACAGCCTCCATTCTGTCACCAACCAGTTCAGTATGGGGTGGAAGATGGCGAAGACAGCCAGGCATGAAGTGTGTAACGCCATCCTTAAAGAGCTGGCCCCTCAGTGAATCTGAAGTAGAGACTTCTGGAAGGTTATCATTGGATTAGAACTGATGGGCATTCTAACCTGTGAGGGCTGTCAGTGGGACCAATGTACCCATTCTGTGCCCCCATCAGTGCATCTCAGATTACATAAACTCTAAGGAGTTCTTTTCAGTTATGTACCAGGGAGTTGTGGACCACAAGGGGCTCTTCACTGACTTCAGTGTTGAATAGTTGGACCGGATACATTACACGCACATTTTCAGGACCTCTGGTGTTACAGAGATGACAGAGCAAGGGGCTTCTCTTCTGGTGCTTACACAATGGGTGTGGATGGGCTGACCTCCACTGATCATCGGGGAGCAGACCTACCTGCTACTCCCCTGACTCATGAAGCCATACATCTGCTTAACTAGGGTTAACTGTAACTGGCCCAGCCATTTATCACCTTAATTGGCCCAGTAACCTGTACTGATTGCTGCTGCTGCACCCAGGTGAATGTTGAGGCTTTCAGTGGGTGCTCAGGGTGATGCCATATGGTCTGGTGTCACACCCCCCATAGCAACCAGGGGATGTTCTTCTGGGGTAGGTACCACCTCTCTGGGCAGTAGAGTGGGGTGCTGGGAGTGGGTAGCTTGGGATGCTAGAGAACCACAAACTGTTTGTATTAGCTCCACAGAGCCGGCTCATGGTAACTGAACATGTATTACTTAATGGGCATGCCTACATGTACTTTTGTGTGCACCTAAACTTAATGCGCATTTGCCTAATGTGCATTAAGGTGATTTACGCATGCGTCTACACATGCACACACTAAGGCACCTTAACGTGGTATGCAGACTGGCTTGGGAGTAAAGTTAGTCCCAACTCAGTCAACGTACCTTAATGCACCTTAGCACATCTACACATGTTAAGGCACTTTAGCTTTTCACACATAAATTTGATACTTGCTTTTGTAGGTATCAAATTTAGGTGCGAATAGCCTAAAATCACCATTTTTAAGGTGCATTAAGAGTGTGCATATGTACACCTATGCCCTTAATGCTCCTTAAATGGCTAATGTGCCTTAAATCGGCATGAGTAGATGCGCCCCATATGATTTGGAGATACTCCTTGACTGAAAAGTTTTAAGTTTTCTATGACATGAGTGAACATAGCAAGTATTAAGTGATTTTAACATGTATGAAGTGTCCCTTGTAACCTGGCCCTCTGACGCAGTTTTAAAGTCTCCTAGGAAAAATCTCTCTAATGCACAGGTTTGTGCAAATCAAGGTTGTTTCTGTGCTGGCTGATTGCTCCACTGACTTGTCTGTAGCAGAGTAAGATTTGTATATATCAGACTTATGTGGGATGGAAGCTTTTGTACTCTTTGTTCTGACATAATTGACTTGGAATCTAGGACAGATAACATTATCTCTCGGGAAATATGATCTGCTATAGGAGTAGAAACCAAGACCGAATGGTTTGGCCTGAATTCATTTGTTGCACCATCTGGTTTTATTCAAGGTACTCATCCATGTTGTGGACTGTAGAAACAACACCCTTCCTCTTTTCTGGGGTTGGTACCTGCAAAGGAAACCTTTTTTTTTTTTTTGGGGGGGGGGGGTCTTTTGTATCTGCAAAGAAAAACATTTTCTATGTTTAAGTTAGAATTTACTTTTAAGGACATCTTCAAATTTAAGGCTAGCAAGGTAATGGCAAGTTCAAGCTATTTTTGATGCTGTTAAGGTAACTTTGAGTTATCAGATTAGATCCAGTAGGATTCAAAAAACTTGGTTTTATTTTGGCCTCTGAGGTGACCTTGGGGTGTTACTTCTCTCTGTCCTCAGCGTTTACACCTCTAAATGGGGGTGATGATAATGATACTGACCTACTTTAAAACACTGAGATCTTTTCATGCAAATTGCTTTAGGATGTAAGTACCTGTTAACCAGTCATTGAAACTTTTGCTTTTGAAGAAGACTGGAAATACTATTCTGGGACTGCCAGCAAAGGCAGACAGTCTTGGCCCTGTGAAGTGCAAACTTCTAACTGGGGATGGTGTAGCAAATTTGAAGGGGTGAACACTTGTAGATATCTAGGGACAAATGTTCATGGAAAATGAGATCAATAGTTTTAAATCTGCTGTTGAAAATATAGATGTGAAATTTGTCAAATTATACTAACCACCAGCTGGAAGGTTTCAGAGCTTTGCTTTCAGACAAGCTAGAGATTATGGGGAAAAATAAAGAATGAAAAAGAGGCCCACATTATTACCAAATGAGTTGGCTAGGATGTTATATGCAGGCCCCAAGTTAAAGTGCAGAGGGAAGTAAGATAGTATATGACATCAGTGATTTATTGCTAAAATCGCAATGCATGATGTTACATATGCTTATTTAGCCAAGCTTTTAATCAAAGGGAAACCTGTCTTTCATGATACGCACACTCACAATTCCTTTTGTTCTGTAGGCACAAAATTTGGTCTTCTGCAATGATCTTAATCAAAAAAAACCCTGAACATAAAACAGAAAAGAGTGCTTCAAAGGGTAAAATTCTGTCCCTCTTTTTAGTGTGTTGCCATTGACTTCCGTGAGGGTACAAGTGCATGGCTCATGGTACTTTCACACTCCATCAGGCTGTTCTCTGTTGGGTCTGAGGAACACTGTTGAAATGAGTGGTTGGCAGCAGTGGTAGAAGACACAGACGAATAGAATTCTCTGTACTCTTGCAAAAAGCTGCATAAATTCTACAGCATTCTAGTTTCTGTGGCAGACACCCTGGGTGCTATCACATTCTGTCTCAACATCAGATAACCTTATTTTAAAATAGATTTTTTGCACCATGGCAAGCAGTTTGAGACAGTATAGAAAATCATGTTAACTAGGTACTTCTGCTAAAACAATCAGCAGTTTCATAGTTGGTAGGGTTGGAAGGGACCTGAGCAGATCATCAAGTCCAACCCCCTGCCATGGCAGGAAAGAGTACTGGGGTCAGATGACCCTGGCTATGTGTCTATCTAGCCTCCTTCTGAAGACCCCCAGGGTAGGAGCGAGCACCACTTTCCTTGAAAGTTGGTTCCAGATCCTAGCTGCCCTGACTGTGAAGTAGTGCCTCCTGAGGTCTAGTCTGAATCTACTCTCCGTCAACTTAATGGCCATTATTTCTTGTTACTTCCAGTAGTGCTCAGGGGAACAGGAACTCTCCCATTGCCTGCTGGTCCCCCTTGGCCAGTTTATAGATGGCCACCAGATACCCTCTCAGCCTTCTCTTGTGGAGGCTGAATGAGAGGCTCGTAGCCTCTCTTCATAGGGCTTGCCCTGCTGCCCCCCTGATCATGCCAGTGGCCCTCCTCTGGACCCTCTCGATTCTGGCCACATCCCTCCTGAAGTGCGGAGCCCAGAACTGGATGCAGTACTCCAACTACGGTCTGACCAATGTTGCATAGAAGGGGAGGATCACCTCCTTGGACCTGCTCGTGGTGCATCTGTGGTGCAATTAGCCTTCCTGACTGCATCCCCACATTGGTGGCCCATGTTCATCTTGGAGTCTGTAATGACTCCAAGATTCTTTTCTGCATCTGTGCTGATGAGAAGGGAGTGTTCCCCAACCTGTAGGCATGCTGCTGGTTCTTTATCCCTAGGTGCAGTACCCTGCACTTGTCAGTATTGAATCCCATCTTATTCTCATCCGCCCACCCCTGTAACCTGTCCAGATCCAATCACAGCCTGTCCCTCCCTTCTAGCATGCCCACTTCTCCCCACATTTTAGTGTCATCTGCAAATTTGAACAAAGTGCTTTTCACGCCCTCGTCCAAGTCGCTGGTGAAGATGTTGAACAGTGTGGGCCCAAGGACCGAGCCCTGCGGAACCCCACTGCCCACATCCCTCCAGGTCGAAAATGACCCATCCACCACCACTCCCTGGGTGTGGCCCTCCAACTAGTTGGCGACCCATTTAACTGTGTGACACCACAGTCCCCCAGTTTCTTAATGAGAACAGGGTGAAAGACAGTGTTGAAGGCATTCTGAAAGTCTAGGAAGACTATGTCCACTGCTGCCCCTGCGTCTAAGGATTTGGTTACCTGGTTGTAGAAGGCCACCAGGTTGGTCCGACAGGACCTGCCTCTAAAGAACCCGTGTTGATTGCCCCTAAGCATAATCTCCCTTGCTGGCCCCTCGTGGACATGTACCAGAATAATTCTCTCAAAAAGCTTGCCCAGGATTCAGGTAAGACTAACTGACCTATAGTGTCCTGGGTCCTCCTTCCTCCCCTTTTTGAAGATGGAAACCACATTGGCCCCCTTCTAGTCCTCTGGCAGCACACCAGAGCACCATGTGTGCTCGTAAAGCCGTGCCAGGGGTCCTGCAATGACCTCAGCCAATTCCCTCTGTACTTGAGGGGGGAGATCATCCAGACAGCTGATTTGAATACATCCAGT
>NW_017728943.1:98949412-98975218 GCF_001723895.1 Crocodylus porosus
GCTTCCACGGATTATGTGACCTGGTCATAGAAGGCCACCAGGTTGGTCTGACAGGACCTGCCTCTAATGAACCCATGTTGGTTGCAAGTAACCAAGTGAAGTAACCAAGAATATTGTCAATTACAATCTCATCTTTAAGTCTCAGAGGGTGCATCTACATGAGACGCTGACTGTGCAGTAGCCTAATAATACTGCACAGTAGCACCTAACAGCACAGACAGTGCTAATACACTACTGCGCAGTATTAGGCTACTGTGCAGTAGTGTCATTTAAAAGACATTCGCCAGTGCTACTGTGCAGTTACTCTGGCTACTGCTCATTTATTTAGTACTGGCTAATACAAGTCTCATGTAAACACACCCAGAGTATATACCCCATAGGTATGAATGCCTGTTCATACCTGCTGTGAACACTGGAAATGTGAAACCATCTGAAAACAAAATTTAAATATGTAAGTAGGTGGGCTAAAAAATAAAATATTTTAAAATGGAAGTGTATGTTCTAGAGTGGAATTCTGCCAAAAGGAGTGGATTCTGTGTTAAAGAAATTAAGGAGTAGGTGAAACCCTGACCAGAGTAGTGCAGTTCTGTATGAGCAAATGCAGATTTCAAACCAGTTGGCATTTTGAAATAATGTAAAATAAAATGTCACTGTAAAAGTAAGAACTAAATCAAACAGAAGTTATTGAGAGATAGATCATAAGCTTTCATGAGCCTCAACTCAGTTCAGTAAAGTGAGAAGTAAATAATAAAACGTCGCTGTAAAAGTGAGAACTAAAATACAAGCTAGATGTTATTGAGAGAGAATTACATTTGTGTATATATATAGATCTATCTATATAGATCATAAGCTTTCCTGAGCCCAAACTCACTTTGTTAGGTGCTGTGAAAGGAGAGATACTGCAGTTTATAAAATAAGGAGAGTGATTTTAATACAAAAAGCAGGAAGGGAAGGGAGATTGGCAATTCTGGGAGAGGTAGACAAGCAAGCAATTAACCCACAGGAATAAAGGGGTCAGAAAAGCTAATCCATATAGTGGGATGAAAATCCGTAGTTCCTGTTTAAAATATACTTAAGACAATCCATCTGTGGATATTTTGTTCCACAGTTTAAGTTGTTTTTTTTAAAGTTTTACTGCTAAAGAACAGCCACTCTGAAGTCTGTGATGAAATGTCCAGGAAAGTTAAAGTGTTCTGCTGCAGACCTTTGTGTCTTTCTGGAGCTGATGTCAAATTGGTGTTCATTCATTCTTACACATAGGAGGTCACTCCATCTGTCCTGTGTAGACAACATGCGAGCACTAAGCAGGTGATGATGTATATGACATTGGTAGAGTTGCTGGTGAATGAATGTTGGATATTATATTCTGTGTTGTTTGGTCCAGCAATGATGTGGTCTGTATTAATGAGGGGACACAGCTGGTATCCTGTCTTTTGTACTCAAATCACTCTCCATTTTATATACTGCTCTGTGCATGTCTTTTCACAGCATTTGATGAAGTAAGCTTGGGCTCACAAAAGCTTATGCTATATATATATCTCAGGCTTAGTTAGTCTGTAAGGTGCAAATTTATCTTGCCTTCTGCCAGACTTCAGGCTAGGATAGCTAGCTGTGGTACTTTTCACAATATTTTAAAACAGAAACAACAGAGCTCATAGAATAATATTTAGCTGAGACAATTACTTGAGACAATAAAACAACATCCCCCACAAATAATGACCGCCATATCATGTCAGATAGACAAGTTGTCAATACACACAAATGTTTTTATTATAACTATAATGATGGATACAGGACATATCTATATAAGGGAAAGCCATACAGTTATACCTGAAGTCTCTCCCCCAGGTTCACAGCTTACTGCAGTGCTGCTCAACTTTTTTACAAGTGGAAAAAGCTTAAAATCAGAAATGGCCTGAGGACCGCATAGAAAAGCATTGCTAGAACTTCACATGCTCAGTTAGCTCTCTCAGATCACCAGTTGTCGGTACATGCTCTGGCTAGAGTCATCGCTTTTGCTCAGTTTTGAAACTCAGGAATGACTGTCACTGCCCCTAGTTCCCTCTTACTCTGTTACTAAATTTAGTGGATGTGAAAAAGGGGGCAGGCAGTGATGTTTAATCCCTGGGCTCTGGAGTTATGCAAAAGTGGCTGCTGTGGCAAGAGCCCATGCTAACATACGGTGAGCTCAGACAGGAGCATGGTGTTATGTGATAGTCTGTTCCCATGGGCTTTGCAGGGCACATCTGGCCTGTGGGGATCATAGGCTGAGCACCATTGGCTTATCCTGTCAAAAGGATTCTTTGATGGCATATGTTAAACCCGTTTTCTAATGGAATAAGTTACATAAGCCAGATGACTCTCTTGTTAGCAGAGCTGTATTTACATTAGGGATTTTGCCAATCCATTGTCAGGTCAGGATGCAATGATTATTTTGTGCATGTGCACCAGTGGTTCTCACCCTTTTTAGACTTGGGGCACCCATTGGAAAATGCCAGATCTTAGCTTTCACTCATTTTTGGAGTACAGAAAAATAATAGAGCATTCTTCTGTTGCAAAGAACTCAGAATGACCACAACAAGTCTGGAAGTTTTTGACTCTATGAATTTCTAGACTCTCCAGGTTGATTTTGTGAATCATGTAGGCGTTTATATACCTAACAGTGTTAATATTGTGTGCTACTTCATGGAACCGTGGTTGAGAATCACTGGTATCTACTCTCAAGTGGTATAACAACAACTTATAAGTATCAATCAAGCCTAAAAGTACTTACAGAAATATAGATTATTCCCATGTAGGAATAAGGATGGAGATTCCTCAACCTCCCTGGGTAACCTGTTCCAGTGTTTTACTACCCTCCTACTGAGAAAATTCTTTCTAATATCTAACCTAAACTTCCCTTGCTGCAAGTTGGGCCCACTGCTCCTTGTTCTGTCATCTGCCACCACTGAGAACAGTCTAGTTCCATCCTCTTTCAAACCCCCCTTCAGGTAGTTGAAGGCTGCTAGTAAGTCCCCTCTTGGTCTCCTCTTCTCTAGGCTAAATAAGCCTAGGTCCCTCAGTCTTTTCTCGTAAGTCATGTTCCCCAGCCACCTCAACATTTTTGTCACCCTCTGCTGGACTGTCTCCAGTTTGTCCACATCTCTGTAGTGGGGGACCCAAAACTGAACATTGTACTTCAGATGTGCCTCACTAGTGCTGAATAGAGGGGAATATGCCATTAGCCTTCTTGGCAACAAGGACACACTACTGGCTCATATTCAGCTTATTGTTCACTGTAACCCCCAGGTCTTTTTCTGCAGAGCTGCTGCCCAGCGGTCAGCCCCCAGCCTGTGCTGGTGCATGGGATTGTTTCGTCCTAAGTGCAGGACTTTGCACTTGTCCTTGTTGATCCTCATGAGATTCCTTTTGGTCCAATCCTCCAATTTGTCTACGTCACTCTGATCCTAGCCCTATCTTCCAGTGTATCTACTACTCCCCCCAGCTTGGTGTCATCTGCAAGCTTGCTGAGGGTGCATTACATGCCCCACTCTATGGGGTTGGACCTGATAATTTGTTTAGGTCCCTTCCGACCCTAAGCAATATGATACTATGATTTTCCAGGTCACTGATGAAAACAATGAACAAAATTGGCTCCAGGACCAACCCCTGGGGTATTCCACTTGATACCGGCTGCCAACTAGACATTGAGCCATTGATTACTACTCTTTGAGCCCAATGTTCCAGCCAGCTTTCTATCCACCTTACAGTGCATTCATCCAGCCCATACTCCCTTAGCTTGCCTGTGAGAATATTGTGGGATACTGTATCAAAAGCACTGCTAAAATCAAGGTACACCACATTCACCTGTCTCCCTGCATCCACCAGTGTAAGATGTTCCAGTGTAAGGACAGCTTTATCCTGATGTAATTGTATCCACATTAGGAGTGGTACCAGTATAACTATATCAAGAAATACCACATCCCCTAACCAAAATAATCTAGCTAGTACAAAAACTGTGCACAAACTAGTCTTCAGTTGTGCGTGCACAAGTATCAGAATTTGTTTCCCAGATTGACTTAACTAGAAAGTGCAACAGTTTCATCCTAGTGAATTTGAGCGTGAGAGAGACTAGGTTTTTTGGTCAGAAGTCACTCACTGCAGCCAGATCCGGGGGGTACTGGATAACTGAATATGCTGGTTACCTGAGAGGCATCCTTACCTGTTTGGGTTGCCGCCCCTCCCACTGCATCTGGTGCTCAAGGGCTTTCACTCCCTGCCGTCAGTGTGCCAGTGGACAGGGAGGGGGGCTCCATGCAGGCTGCTTTGCCCAGGGCCATGGCAAATGAGGAAGAAGTGAGACTTGGTGAAACCAGAACTGCCGAGGTAGAACTTGCAGTTTCACTTTCGCTGCGTCGATCGGCAGGTGGTTTAGTTTTTACCGCATGTAGTATCAAACTTAACTGATTTGGGTCAAACCAGTTAATGAAACTTCTGTCTCAAACTCATTCCTGGTTCAAGTTAAATCACAGTCCCCCGCATGCTGGTTAATAGAGCATTCTGGATGGTAAAGTGCTGGATAACACAGCTTTTAGTGTACTGACATATCTTTCTAGTGCTAGGAGAACTAGATATTTAGTATTTATTATTATCTGGAAGGCCTAAAATATAAAAAAAAAAGAGAATTTTTTTAAACCACTAAGTAATAGAGCTAAAAAAATCTTTATAATTGTTCTAGCCCTACAGCTGGCTTTAGGTGGTGTGGGACCAATTAGATTATTAGAGTCATGACTTTTTGCTGGCTATGAATTATTCTTAATCCTTAAATATCCTGAGTCTGTTGGGAAAGTAGTTTCAATTAGATTTCCCCAACACCCTCAGCCCTCAGGGTTATAGTTATAAGATTATGGAGATGCCTGGCTTAGAGCACCTCCATAGTTAAGATAGGGTGAAATTTTGCTCTTAAGGTGAAGTTAAAAACCAAATTAGACAATAAAATGCACAGATAAGGAGGGAAAAGATTAACCTTGCAGTCCTTCTTCACAATTCTTCTGCCATATTTTTCAAAATACTGCTCCTTTTTGAAATATGCTTTTCCTTTTCAATTCTTCACAGCAGTTAGCCTATCACAGCAGAAGCACAGAGTAAGGAAGCTCATAGCAAAAAAAAAAATCCAGACAGAACAACAATCATGTTGTTACTCGCCTTTGCTAATGATAATTTGTTTTTCATTATAGAGGCCTTTGGAACACTGGGTCTTGTAGACCTTCCATGTGGCACGGTCTTCCTGGCTCTGCTGCCTGGCCCAGCTGTCTGCTGGGGTACCTGGCTTATTAGGTAACCTTTGGGACGTAAGGTTATAATAAGGTTTATGCTCTGCTCACTGCTCTCCCTACTAGGGGCTGAGATTTGGTGAGTAAGATCTGGTCTTGCAGTTCATGTTGTATCTGTAATTGGTTTTCTCAGCGATAGTGGCATAGGTTGTGATGCAGAAAAGGAAGTGTATTTGTTGTGCAGTTCAGCAGTTTGCAAGTGTTTGGGGGACTGCTATTTCTCTTGTACATCATGTGAATTGAAGTTGGCAGGAACATTAAGGTTGGCTTGCCCAATGACTTTCTTGAGGTTTAATAAGTGTTTAGGCAGGAAATCCAGTTGTTGAGCAACCCTAAGTTCAAGGTAACTTGAACATTGCTGTGGTTTTCTTAATGACGAGTACGTTTCTATGGCATGTATCATTGTAGCACTTGAGCAGCAGGTATTGTGAGGAGGCTGGATGGATACTTCCCCAGGGAAAGCTGGAAGCCAAGGACTACATAGGGTGTTTTTCCAGTGGATTGCCTGGCCCAACAAATCCCAGAATTCTTCATTTAAAACCCAGAACTGTAGAAAAATCACTGTTCTGGTTACACCTGAAAGCACTTAAAGAAATTATTCTTCCATTATCAATATGTTGTTCCATGATTTTTAGTTAATCAGTGCAAATATTATTAACTAATGAGGACCATCACTATGTGATAAAAAAGTGTTCAAAGCTAGAAGCAGACTTAATGTGGTCAGTGGTAGAAAATAGCTACTAACTCACATCTGCCTCCTCCACCAGTATACCAGCCACTGGTGCATAAGGGGAATAGTCTATTTCTGATATAGACCTATTGCAGATTACTTTCTTATGGAGCAACGGGGGAAGCAGGGCAGGAATTAGGACCTTCTTGGTTATGTTGCCTGTGGCCATGTGCTGAATCTCACAAACTGAGACAGTGGAGCCTGTTAAGAGTAGCACCAAGCACATGCCCCAGTGCTACCCTCAGGTTGTTTTGGGCATGCTTCCTGGCATGTGCTCAGGGATGCTCTTGGCAGGCTACACTTACTTGTTTCCAGGAGTCTGGTATGCACTAACTGGGAGAGCATGAATAAGACATGCCTCTTAAAGCAACATAGTTATGTGTTCCTCAGGTTGGAACTACATTTAATAAAGTTGTTAATAGCTGCCTCAGTCTTTAACTTATTCAGAAGTAAATGAGAATAATTTCTTAGGGAGACTGTACATAGGTCACTTCATGTGTCTTTCAGATAGCCAGGCAACAGAGAAGAAAGAAGAAATGATGGAAATGGAAAAGCACTGCGAGCATGTTCCTAAATGGGAAAGATCAGATGTACAAAGCCAAGATCATGCTAGGAGTAGTCCAGTGTTACCAGAATCTGGCAAATTTACAGCACTGTAAGGGCAGTTTATTTTACAATTTTGCACTTCAAATTTATGATGATGGTAGCTGTTTTGTTTCACTGAGTAGAATTGACTTTTAATTAACCTCTCTCTCTTTCTGTTTTGAGAGCAAGAAAAAAGTTCCTCATAGTAGTTTTGAAACATTTTTGTGTCAAGTTACCAGGGCAGCAGGCAAAGGCAGATAATCTACCGGGTAACTTCCCAGCAAGATAGCTCTGTCTTGCAAGTTATAAGTGGACCCGAGGCTTCCATGCAAGATGAGATATCTGTGGATGCAATGCATGTTTTCATAGATGAAAATGGTAAGTGTTTGAAGCTGTAACTTTTAGACTATGAGGAGAGAATTTTAAAGAGATCTTGGAGTCTCTAAAAAGGTATATCTTTTTATTTTACTGAAAAGAACATTTTCCGTGTCCATCAATTGGAAGGTGGCTCAGTGGTCAAATACCAGATTTAAAATAACTAAAGTGTTCTAAATGCAGTAGAGTTATCTCAGACCTGTAATCTTCTGACACACAGAGTACAGTTTAACATATTTTAAAGAGGACTAAAGACAAGACTAGTCTGCTTCTCTTGGAGGTTGCAAGATCTGAGAGCTCTTTTCTTGTGAGTAGAGATTTGCTTGAACAAAATGTTCCCAACCCTTGCTGTCAGGGCTTTCAGCTGAATGTGAATAGGTGATAGCTTAGGTGCCAGCAGCCTCCCATCACATAGGGTACCCGTCTCTCAGAACCATAATTCTCTTCATAATATGTAATGGAAAAAACACTTTCCAGTACCTGAAAAGTACTGACCTTGGTGTAAGGGAGCTCCAGATGAGCAGCTTGTGAAGTAGTTACTCAATAGTTACCGTTACAGGCCCTTACCACTAATGTAACGAGGTAATCAGTCCCAGGTGCCGACTTTGTGGAGGGAGCACAAAAACAGCCAGAACTGCAGCAGTGGCTGATCACGCTGCTGTGATCAGCAGCTGGTGATGCCCTGGGCATCATGTGGTTACCCCAGGTGGAGAAGCTGTCTGGCTACGCCTTTGGTTTTAGTAGCCCAGAAGCTGTTGTTTCAACACCTGTTTTACAGGCATTGGCCCAGTGGGTCTGCATAATAGCAGCCCAAGAATTCTTTCCTCCTTTAAGGAGGAATCTCCTGCAATCTCCTTCCAAGACACATGGAGGAAGCTCCTATGTAGTTGGCTTTTCCGGTTCCTAAGGTCCTGTCTTTCTCCCTTTTGCATTATATTCTCTATGATGCCATGGGAGGACAGCTGTAAGGAAGCCAGGGTAGTAGCATGGCCTGTAAGTTAGTGAATCATGCTTATCGCTTGCCTAATTAATGTATATTATTGGAGGTGGGGAAGAGAATGGAGAAGGAGTAGAATATGGCCACCTTAGTTCTATTCTCTGCTGTGTTGTCTCTGTCATCTAACACCTTTACTGAGGGTAAAAATGTACACAAATCAAATATTTCCACTTACACCAGCACGTTCTTAGGCTTGCTTTGCACACTTACAAATGACTGTGCAGTCATTAAGGGAGTATCGGATAAAGCATTTTGTGTCCAATTTTGGGTAGGATTCTACTTCTCCTTTCTCACAGAACTCTTTTATACTGGCCATGAAAAAAGAACCAGAATTTTGCCTTAAAATTTGTATATGTTGGTGATTTTGTTTTGGGCCTTCCATTATTTGTTTAACATTCCTTTTTTTGGGGAGCTTTAAAACAAGCTTATGTTGCCAATCACAAATATAAAAAAGTAGTGAAAGTGTTTGTTTTATGGATATAGGGCTTTTTTGATTTAAAACCAGATTGCAACTAAATGTTATGTACACACAAATAATCACATCCTCTAACTGATGTTTTTGTGTTTTAAAGGGGAAATTAAATCCTGTTATTTAAAGGCTGGCAGTCAGAAAGAAGGACATTTTCGACATCAGACATCAAATTGTGATTGCATTTCAAATGCTCAGTAAGTAAATGCTTATTTTTAGACATGTTAGATTTTTCAATGCTGGAGGATATGAAGCTGATTGTAGCTGTAAGAGAGACATGTGAAGAGGATGAGTGTAGGATAAATGTGTTAATCTGTTTTAGATATGTGAAATCATGCCATCTTTATGTTCAAAGAAACCAGGGTTGGGGGAGTGACCACACTGTATGGTAAGTATGTGGAAAAGAAAATACTAACTGCTGTATGCTTTCACTGTCAGCCAAAGGAATATTTGGAGCTATAAATGTGCTTGTAATTAAAACAAAGTGAAATAGATCTGGATGGTAAAGGAGGCCATCCTTTGTCTTAATCCTGTTGCCTCTCAGTCATTGTCCACTGACCTCTTATTATTTTTACTATCCTGTTATACGAGAGCAAGTGATCATGCTTTACTGGGTGCAAATCCTGCCTGAAGTCCATATAACAATAATTTTATGACTTTTCAGAAGCAACTCAACAGTATTTTTTTTCCTCAAAGGTGCTTTTAGAATGGTCCCACATCCTAATTGTATTGTCTCTGTTTTCCATTCCTCTCCCATCCCTTTGGTGTTATAATCCATCTAAGGTTTGTTGGGTTTTATTTAACTGCTCAGAAAGGTGTTTTTAATGAGTATACTGAAGGGTATGGTCTCACATCTTTTACAGCACTTGGAGGATTTTTATAAAGGCTGTGGGTGGGAGGGATATTTTTCCTGACAAACTAGGAATTTTGTTTAGTTGTATATTTAAACTAATGTAGTGAAACGATTCCATTGACCTAACCCCATTCCTAGCATGGGCATACAGACATCTTTGCAAAATGTCCCCTGAATATCCAACACTAGACCTGGTTATTTTGTTCAGTGGCCAAACCAAAAGATCAAAAAGCAAAGTAAAGTTAGGGACAGCCCCATGGGCCAGATGAGTAGTGCAGGGCCAGTCCATGGGTCAAATCCATTGAACAGAGTTGGTCCACAGGCCAATTAGTGGAAAATTAGTGCTGTCTTTGGGAGAACAATATAAATGAAATGTTGACATTGACTTGGAATTAAATATTTCATTTCATTTTAGTGTTACCTAAATCTCTTGTACCTTTTTTTAAAATTTAGGTCAGTTTTGAAAGGAAAGGTCAATGTTTTAGAAATGTTGATGTGAAACCCCATGTTTTGATATTTTCTCCCCCTATTTTTAATCCACAAATATTAATCAAATATTTGACCAAATTTCATTACTTCTTTTGGTCTCCCTGACACTTTTGAGAAATTCTCAAAAACATTTACTTTTTTGTTTTAAGAGTGTTGCAATTCTCAGAAAAAATGCAGCTTTGATACTGCTTTCTTTAGTGAATGCTCACTTACCAGGCCACTGGATTTTGTCTCAGGATACTGGTCTCACATGTTTTTAAGTTTCCTTTGGTTTAAGTAGGTTGCAGTCCACTTTTTGTTCCTTGGTCCCTTCAGTGCTTTTTGGGGGAAAGCATCCTCTGCTTCCTGCAGCACAGAAATGGGGCCAGCTATTCTAGGCCCCAGGAGCAGTGCTGACCTTCCCCATCTCCCTAATAGCTTCTTTCCAAGAACTCTACTTTGTAAGCATTCTGGGTTTACAGTTTAATTTTTCAGGGGTATATATGTGAATCAGACAGATAACACAGATTTTGCAGAGTTATCTAGACAAGTACTTTTTATTGAGGTAGGGCCTAAGTTTTAGTTATGTGTTTCAACTATAGCCCCTGACTGTCTTCTGGTATACAGTAGCTCCTCTGAGCAATGCACAGACAGACAGTGGAGAGTTTATTAAGTTTCTCTCTTTGCTTTGCTTTATACAAACTATAGACTAATTACTGATAGCAATAGTAATAAAATGGAGGCCTCATAATAAGAGATGCACAGGGCTCTGTATAAGGCATAGCTCAAAGAGTGTAGTTTACGTTGGACAAAAAATCAGTGCAAGGTCTAGTAGTAATACTTCTGATGGAGTTGATTACTGAGCAGAAAAACGCAGAAAATATTCCTAATTAAGTTTTTAACAAGAGATCTTTTTCGAGAAGGGTAGGAGAGGCACCCTTTTTGGAGGGTAGGAGAGGCACTTTTCCAAGTGTTGGGCAGCATGAAGGAAGATGTAGAATTTGCGTGATAAATAAGAAGAAAATACTGGGAAGAGTGGGCTGTGGTATAATTTATTTGCTCCAGGGACATTCTGTAACAGCTTGCAGAAAATTTCTCTATCCACCCTGGTCAGAGAAGCTGTTAGAGCTGCCTGGTCTAGCAACACAAACACTACAAGAAGGAATGCAGTGGTAGTAGCATGGAACAGAAGGGGGTATTATATTTAACATCTCAAATAGTAAGTATTCTGTCCCCAAATAGTACTAAAAATTGTACTTAAAGGAACAACAATGACACGTAGAACCTTTACAACTGTCTTTTTTAATGCCAGTCTGGGGATGTGATACCACTTCTAGTACACACACACACATGCATACACACAGACTGTATTAGACTTGCCAGTTTCAAAAGGACACAATGATTGCAGGCAAAAAAGCCCTTTTCATGACTCCTAACTTATATATTCTTATTATGAAAGACAAAAAATATCAATTAGAATAACAACACATAAGTAGTAAACAATGGTTACTTCAGTTACAATCTCTTCTGTATGTCTGTCTGTGGAGAGCTCTCAGCAAAGACTATGCCTTTGAGAGTGGGCCCTCCTTTGATGGCCCACTCTAAAAGCATAGTTAATCAAAACTCCAAAATCCCAGGAAAGAACAAATGACTGGCTGAAGGCAGAGGTTCAAGTTGAGGTGAAGTCAAACTCCCTGATGTATCAAGGTCAGGTGTGGTCTCTATGCCAGGAGTATGCAGTCTAACCAACTAGGATTGAAGGTTTCCTTCTTGGTGTTGTGGTGGCTTTGTTTTCTTCAGTGTCTTGTTGCTGCTGTTTGTTTGCTTGTCAAGGTCAGGTGAACAGGCAGAGTTAATTAAAATGTGTAAGAATATGCAAGAGAAAGAGGAGGATTTTGTACTTTTTCCATAGGCTTACTGAAAGCAGAAAATGTCTCTCTCTGAAGGTTAGCTTATTTCAAATATTGGCTGCTGCCATCTTGGAATGGTGTCTGTAGTATCTTCACCTTATTCAGTCTGTTGATATATATGTAGCAGGGTTGCAATTTTCCCACTGGTTTCCATTTTTATCTTTGTGACAGGAAGTTCTAAGACCATATTTAAAGACAGTCTTTTAATTCTTTTTTTTTTTTTTTTTTGCTTAATTTTACAAGACGGTCACAGCAGGGCTCCACTGAAATTGAGATTCTGGTCCAAGCTCTTCTATTTGCAAAGCCTTTCCATTCTTAAAATAGTCTTTACACTGCCCCCCACTGTGCAGGGGGGCTCTGCCCAGAGGCCCCAGTCAGAATTTCTAAGACCATATTTAAAGACTCTTTTAAAATTTTTTTTTTTTTTTTTTTTTGCTTAATTTTACAAGACGGTCACAGCAGGGCTCCACTGAAATTGAGATTCTGGTCCAAGCTCTTCTATTTGCAAAGCCTTTCCATTCTTAAAATAGTCTTTACATTTAATTTATTCTTAGAGTGTCTAAACTTAAATGGTAGTTCAGTAAATTATTGGCTTTCCTTCTTAACAATCCTTTAACAAGTGATTCCAGTTTCCTTGGGTATGAGTTATCTATATATAGCCAAATTAATATATGTATTTTATACTCATCACTTGCTAACTTAGTGGTCTTCAACCTATGGACCATGGGCCCGATCTGGTACATGGAGCTCTGTTATTGGTGCATAGGGCACTCCACAGGTGCCACAGAAATTAATTCTGTCACTGCTTCTGCACTATCAAATTTTCAGGCCCATGGGCAGTTCCATGGGTTAGACGACATAGCTCTAGACGTCAGATCAGGCCTGCAGGCTGTAAGTTGAATATCACTGGTTTAGTAAGATAATAAGTCATGGGTACACAATACTTGTATTCATTTGGCTGCATGGGCTGGGCCTGTGGACCAACTCTGTTCAATGGATCTGACCCATGGACTGGCCCTGCACTACTCATCTGGCCCATGGGGCTGGATGGACTGAGTACCACTATGTTAACTGGTTATAACAAGGGCATTCTATTCTATATTTGTTCATAAAACATCTCTCTATTCAGAAAACAATGGTGTTAGTCAGTAATTATAGGAACTACTTACATTTATTTGCAAATAAACCTCAAGAGAACCTTATATTTTACTGAGAATTTGAAGGACAACCAATGTTTTTACTTGCAAAAGGAAACGTATTAGAAGTGTCCAGTATCTTCTGTAAACACTTTCCAACCATATATGTTCACCTGAAAATTTGAAGGATATTTATAAAGGAGTTTGGAGCATTTATAAAAGAAATAATTTTCAGGAAGGAAGTTGCTATTATCTTTGTGTGGATCTGAAGTAAAAGATTTTCTCTGTGAAGAGGAAGGTAGAGAAGCCCACTTTGTGACACAGAAGCTGGACAGCTCTGTGCTAAGTGTTTGGGGGCCGAATGTCCTTTGGGCTGTACCAGTGCCCATGGTCCACACCAGGAAGAGCCACAGCCCCTGCATGCTGAGCGAGTACCCCCACTGCAGCTGTGCTCAGAAGTCCCTCCCACTGCTGCACCATGAATCCATGCTTCCCCTCCCTCCCTTGCTGCACTGGACACCTATGCCCTCCCATACTGCTGCAATGCTTGCTGGTGTACCGTCTCCTGCTCCTACCTCTCCACTGTGCTACTACTCTCCCACAGCCCTCTGCCCTCATTGCACCATACACATATACTATCCTGTTGCACAGCAGGGCCTCAAGTTCACTCTGAGCTCCTCTGGCTGGGTCTCACTGCATTACCCTGCCTTCTGGATCAGTAGCAGGCAGAGAAAGCTGGAGACGGGAAGGGGAGCCTGGAGATTCTGGTTGCTGTTGCAGCCAGTGATGGGGGGAGCAGTGGACAGGCAGGAGCGGGGGAGAGTAGGGGGGTACAATAACCCCTGACAGATGGATGGCCCTGACTTAGCACGTTGTTTTGCTAATACTTTATAAGCATTACTTCTCTCTGAAATTACTGCTGGTTAGAAATGTTTCAGGAAAAAAGGCTTCTCAGGCAATTCTGATTTGCCAGAACTGAAAATGGGTATATTTTGTTAATATACTAGTTAAGGTGTTTTCAACTCCAAGGTGCAATTTCTAATCAAAACCAGGAAGATAGCAATTCACCTTAGGAGAGCCTACAGTTTAGGAATTGGGGAACTCATCTGAGATTTGGGAAATTCAGGTTCACGTCCCTGAATCAAGCAGAGCAGAGACTTGAATCTGGGTTTCTTATATCCCTGGGGAGTGCCTTAACTCTTGGGATCTTTGTTATTTGGAGTTACTGTTTCTTACCATCTCTTGTTTTTTTCCCTTTAAATTTCAGACAGTCATAGCTTCATCATATTGTACAATGGAAAAAGATATTTACATTTCAAAAAAATTAACAGCATGGGAGAACTAGCCCTGATCATTTCTATTTGAAATATTCTGCATGAAAGTGTTCTAGTATTCCTTTACCTGACCAGGTTTCTTTCTGAACCATTATTATCCTTAGAAGCCTCTCCCCACCCTTCAAAGAAATAAAGGGCATGTCTGTACCAAACTGGTATTTGGCTTAAGTCCTAGATGTTCTTTCTTTGAGAAGACACTTTTGATTGTTTGCCTTTTGACCAACTGGTTCCTAGTTACAGCCTACTATTTGCAGTGTGCTTACGATTTATAACTGGTAATTAAAACTCCAATCAAATATTCTATACATAGCATAAGTTGTAATCATTATCATTTGTATAGTCTTAAAACATAGGTCAAAAGAAAATAATATTCAGTGTAAAAAAATAGATGTTACAAAGCTGCATTCCAGATTCAGTGAAAACACAGTGGGAGGTAATAAAGATGGTTTTATGGTTAAGGAGGTGTCATTCTCATTGACACTTTCAGTGTCTGTCACTGGTTGACAGGAAGCAGATGCTTCCTAGGAATTTCCTTAATTACTTTAAATGTTTCATTTCATTAAATAACTAAATTAGTTTTGATAAGCAGCCAAAAACATGAGCATGCGAGCTCTCTTTTTTCCTAAGTGTCAGATGTATGAAATTGTAAGTATCTCATAAAATGAGATAAAGGGAAAGCAATCTTTTAATAAGCTACAGCTACAATAACTAGTAATTTTATTAACCATTTTTGCATCAATAGTGAGGTCTACCCTGTATGGTGTAGGAGGTCTGCAAGATATGGAGCAGTGTTGGTATGTGAACTACAGAATAATCAGATGCTTTGTGTATATTTGCAGCACCAAGGTAACATATCTGCAAACATATTTAATTATTTGCCTAAACTACGCTCTATTTACATATGAGGATTCTTGCTTAGAGTTTGAGTGGCCCTCTAATGTAAAAAGAAAAGTGTGTCAATATTTGTTACCTTCTAGTAACACTGCTTTTCTGAATATGTCTCTGAAATATTGCCCTACAAGAGCCCTGTCTTTTTAAATGTCTAAGCATGGAAAAGATTGATCATCTGCTATGTGGACATTTTATACCTCCTGGTTTCACATCAATCTGAAGCTGAAGTCAATTAATGCAAGCTACTGCACTTTTTTCAAGTTACAAGTGCTGAAGTGACATACTGTCTGAACCTATAGTCCAGAGAAGCTGAATACTTGATTACCCTTTGTTTATCTGTGACCTACTAGAGTGATGGCCATTTCAGAATTATATGATAGGCTTCAAAGGCCTATGACCATTTCACTCAGTACTACACCTCACATTCAGAAAGGTTAGAAAAAAGTGACTTTAGATCAATTTAAGATTGCTGATATATAAAACACAATTGACTATTTTGAAAATTTCAGTGTAATTTTGCTATTCCTGAATTCTTTGTTGATAAATTTTAATGCTATTAAAAAATTAAAACATTAATATTTGGAGGAAACTTGAATGTGAGTTACAGTATCAAAGTGTGATCACATTAAATATTTGGCTGCCTTTATAGGATAGTCTCAGAAACAATAAGAAGATGTTCTAAGTTTTCCTCATTTTCCATCTTGCCATTTCAAAATTATTTTGCTGCTTTTGGTAAAAATTTAAGTGAGAAATTTAGTCTCACAGATATTCCCAAACTAGTGGAGGAGCCATCCAATTCTGGTATTGTTCATAGAGGTGCTTTCACTGTAAAATTCAACTACCTTCTACCATAGATTTTGATGGTGTCAATCCTGAGGCACTATTTCTTTCTTAATTACAGGGTTTTGCTGGGATATTGAGTAAATTTTGTGTTTGGATGCAAGTAATTGTACAGTATTTGCTTAGACATAATTTAGAAATGAAATATTACATTTTCCTGTCCTATTTTCTTCTGGAGCATCCGTATATAAATTCTTATATATGTTTGTTCCTGTTTCAGGTATTCAGGTAACCATGTTGCAAATACTGTATTTGGCTGGCAGATGTGAGCTAATTTGCTGTCTTTAGTTTATTTTCTTTGTTGATATATTTAAACTATTTTGAATGGAATAGAACCAGTGGGGAATACTGAACAACAAATAATCCAAGCGGGGTACTGTATAACACACATGGGTTGATTTATATTGGTATACAGTGGATACCTTTTTAAATGGTTTGTTTTTCCCAGCTAGCTGCTAATCATGACATAACCTTTTTGGTATAAGAGTGTGTGATTAACTTGTTCAGATATTGTAATTTCATTATTATTATTTGTATTATAATAGCCATTGAGATCAGGAGTCCATTGTACCATACAAAAGTATAGCAAGCAATAGTTTCTGGCTAAAGGAGCTAACACTCTAGCTAGATGAGTTGCAAAAGGTCAGAGAAAGGGGTACAGCATATGAGCAGAAGACTAAGAATTAAAAGGTAGAGAAGTCAAGTGTCTTGCCCAAAGCTGCATAGAAAATCTGTGGTAGAGTAAAGGGCAGAAATTGTTTCTCTTTGGTCCCCCTTCAGTACCTAAGCCCTGTCTTTCCTCCTTTAGTGACACTTGGGTGATTATTTAAGCCCTTTATGGGAATAAATGTAGGGATGAGCTAGTTTGTTCAATTCTTCTTATAATGTTATTAAAAAAACAAGAGAAATGAGTCCTCCCATTCACTGTGTGGAAGCTGGTGGCCAGTAACTGAACTTCTTTGTTTAGTATCTTAGATGGGGCCCAGCTACTAAGCCTAAGCTGTCAAGAAGCCTCATCATAGTGCAGGGGCAAAATACAACCTGCAGGCCAGACCCAACCCTCCAGGCCATTCTATCTGGACTGTGGGGCCCCTAAAAAAAATTAGAAAATTAATTATTATCTTCCTGGGGCTGTCTGTCAAAGATGACAATGTGCCAGCAGCAGCAGGACCCAGGAAGAGCTAGCAGCAGGACCCAGCAGCAAGGTCCACCTGACCTCACCTTACCCCCAGTCCCCAGACAAAAGCTTCTGCCTAGAAGAGGCTTCTGGCTTGGTGACCCTGGGGCTGTTCCCTCCATCCAAGAGTAGAGACTCAGGAAATAATTGGGTGGAGATGGCGGGGAAGATCACTGGTGCAGCAGGAGCCAGCCCGGCCCACCGGAATCTTGTGGTTCCCAGCTGGCTTAGCCATGCAGCCGGGAACTGTGTACTACCGGAGTGGTGGGCAGGTGTGGGGGGTATGGCAGGTGCGTGGTTGGGAGGTGCAGCGGGTGGTCAGGCAGGCGATGGAGAGTGGTGGGTGGGTGGGCAGGCAGGGGGAGCAGTGGGCAGGTGGGAGGGCAGGGGAGGGAGCAGCAGTGGCAGGCAGGGAAATTAGAGAAGCAGCAGGGGAAAGGCAGTGGCAGCAAGTGTGATGGGAAAGTGGCAGTGAGTGTGAGTGCGGTGCCCCAGGGCCAGCCACAGCAGGAGTTGGGCTGGCTTCTGCTGCATTCTGCTGTTGTAGTTGGGAACCATGAGCTCCTGGGAGGTGCCAGGCTGCACCGGGTCAGCTCCATGCTGTGCAGCACAGATTTTGGCATTGCACCTGGAAACTGTGCAGCACAGCATGGAGCTGGCCCGGTGCAGATGGGCAACTCCCAGCAGTGCGCAGTTCTCAGTTGCAATGCCAGGACTGCAGAATGCAGCAGGAGTCCTGGTGTTGCAGCAGGGAGCCATGCTGGGCACCTCCCAGCACCATGCAGTTCCCAGGAGCATGGCACTGAGCCGACCCAGCCAGGTCCATCCCTTCCAGGCACTATACGGTTCCTGGCTACAACACCAGGACCTATGCAGCATGGCATGGAACCATCTGGACCAGCCCTGCAACACATGGTTCCCAGCTGTAATGCCAGGACCTACACAGAGCCAGCCCAGCCCAAAGGCACACTAGTGCCAGGAGCAAGGGGGAGTCCCACTCCATCAGGCTGGGCCGACTCACAAGGTTCCTAGTGGTCTAGCAGGGAGCTGCACATGGAGAAACAGTCAAAGTCCTGTGAGGCCCACATTGCAGCCAGGAACTACATGGTGCCCTTCCCCATGCTGTGCGTGCGCGCGCGCGCACACACACACACACACACACACACACACACACACACACACACACACACACAATCTCCATAGCCACACACACCTCTCCACATACCCCTGCAATGTACAAGAGTAAGATTTTGCTTTGAACTAGTATTCAATCATCTCTATATACACAACAAAACACACACAAATTAGGACAAAAGTATTTTTTGAAATAAAATATGTTATTCTAGATGTCTGTTTTTTAGTATATAATTTACAGTATTTTTGGTTTGAAGATGGTAACCCCCCTCCCAAAAGGAGTACTTCTGGGGCAAGGGGAGGGATGTCTGGTGGCAAAGGTCAGGGGCAAGGGGCCAGACTTCCAGTCTGACGATGGCAACCAGGGGGCAGCACCTCTTGAGGGGCAGGGCTATCCTTGCAGTGCTCAACAGCTCACCAAAGCTCGTTAAGCAGCCCTCGAGCTGAAATAATTGCCCACCCCTGTCATAGTGTATAATATAAAACTAATTACTGTTCATGCTCAGTTTAAATTCACCTGTTTAATTTGCTTGGTCTGTTTTCAGGATAAACTCTTTCAATAGCATCAGTTGGGTCTATGGGTTAAAAAGAACCAATTGGAGCAAAAACAATGACTCTGTAGCAAGTACTAAGAAAAAAAAATACTCTGCCAGTGTAGCTTTTAAATGTTGTAAAATTCCAGTTCTTGGCCTCGGGCTCATGAGAAAGCTTCAGCTCAGTGACTTAAGTTATTTGATTCACATTCAACTCCATAAATAAAGCAGCTGCTGAGTACTTTGTACTGTAGGAAAGCATCTATCTGAACACCTTAGTGCTAACATTCATCTTCTGAATAAGCACATTAATACTTCACGGCCTTCACCCTTGGAAAATTCC
The DNA here is from genome assembly GCF_001723895.1 of Crocodylus porosus. Lineage (NCBI taxonomy): Eukaryota > Metazoa > Chordata > Crocodylia > Crocodylidae > Crocodylus > Crocodylus porosus. The sequence goes on from NW_017728943.1 coordinate 98,968,500, forward strand.
CCAAGCCCCCTACAGATGTACCTTTTGCACTTCAAACTTATGTTGAAATGGTAGCATACACTGTTTTTGATCTATTCATTACTAAACGATACCACATCACTAAAGCAGCTTTTTTTTTTCTTTAGCAAGGTGACTTAAATGACAGGGACAGCCTCCAGCTCTAGTAGCAGCAAGCTGCTGATTCTTAATATCTAATGAAAAAATCTCATTTTGCCATGTAACTTGCTTATACAGTTACTCAAAAACACAGATTTTTAATTGTATGCCATAAATATATGTGGTATTTCAGGGTTTTTGAGGAGGAAACCCAGAGACCCAAACCTACCTGATTTACAGGGTGGAGGGACAGGTTGATTTTTCAGATCAGTTTTTTCCTTCTAATTTCCCTTTAAATGTAATACTTCATGAATGATTTTTTTTCACTTAAAAATCTTGTTGCCCTGTTACTTGCAGTTTTTGTCTTACTTTTAAGTCAGATTTTTCTAAATCAAATGGTAGAGCACCAGTATGAAGTGCAACCTTTTTTTGCCATCTCTCTGGCATCCATGCAAGGGGCTAAGTACAGACAGTCAGAAGTCTGAGGCTGAATTGATTCAGTCTTTCCAGGTTAGTCTAAACTGCAGAAATTAAACTGAGATATAACTGGACATGGATTTACTTTTGATTCAGGAAAAGCAGCCACATGCCTGCAGTGGCTCAGGCCAGAAGTCACAGGACACTAGAGCATGGCTCTCTGGCATATATCTTCCTCTTCCTGCTGCCCCTGAGGTCTCTGGGATTTGTATTCCACAATCACAGCCAGCAGTAAGTTTGAATGGGGAAACAGGTGTTTAACACCCATTCCTTGGCCCCAGATCCCAGCCAGGGTTTGCCGGGGGGGCAGTCCCTGCCTCCCCCTCTTTGACCCCCACTAGCTTTCTCTGCTGGAGTAGACATCCCAGCCCAACCCAGGGCCGGAAAGCATGCTGGGGGACTGTGATTTAACTTGAACCAGGAAGAAGTTTGAGATAGAAGGTTAATAAACTGGTTTGACCCAAATCAGTTAAGTCTGGTACTACATTCATCCAATTTTATCTTAAACCGGTTTCAACCATTTTGAAACTGGCGTATGTGCACTGAACTCCTGTTCTGTTACAGGTTTGAAACACTTTCTGATCACTTAAACCAGTTTATGTGTAACTTCTGTCCCTAAGGAAAAGTCTGTGGAACACAGTATAATCTATATTTCCATTTAGAATCCCATTCTAGATTTGTGGGTGCTTCAGCATCCTTTCTTTTCGTTTTGAAAAGGAGTTATGAGAAGACAGAAGTGAGAGCATTGCCACAGGAGGGCAGCAAAACTCTGTGTAAATGCAAAGGTCTTTGCAGAGCTGTAGTTTTTAGTGCTTAGTCAGGAAGAACTACAGTAAAGCTGCTCTTTTCTGATGGAGATATTTTGAAATAAGTTCTCTTGAGATAAGGGAACACCAAATGTTTTTAATATATTTCTATTTCCAGAACAATATCTACAAAATACCTCCTTTAATTAAAAAAAGAAAGGCCAGCTAAGCAAGATTTTCATGTTTTGTGTTTTTTCCCCTTTAAGATATTCCTTTTTTTAAAAATTGTAAGTGTATATTAACCTATATTAGCAAACCAAGACTATGATTAGTAACAGATAAGGTTGAAGCCAGACATACCCTATCCCCACAAATCTTAAAAGCAGAAGATAAAGGGAAAGATTTCTGTGTTTCTTTCTGCCCTCATGCTGTCCACAGTGCTCTTGTTAACACACCCCAGCACTCCATAAAACTTTTCTTTCCATACCTGACAGCCAGGTTCGTTACACTTGCACTTCAATGCAAAGCCTTAACAGTGACCTCATATGGTTTATAGTGATGACAGTATATCGACAGTACGTCTAAACACTTCATGTTCAATGCATTTGGAAAGCTATTTTGCTTCGGTGCTTCTGATGATTCTGGAAAGGGTTTATGGTTTTTCTCTTCCATGCTTTCAATTTTAGCCTCCTTGAAAGTGATTAGCAACATTTTACATGTAGGAAATTTTTTACCATCAAAATAAAATTATGTTGGTTCAGATCACAGCATATATGTGCAACTATCATTCAAAACTTAAACACGTATTAGACTAATGCTACTTACGTATGAACACACAACTATTTTTCAACATAATCTCCTTCATTATTGGCCTTTTCCTAATAGTCAACATGTTCTGAGATCGTACAAATGTCAGTCAGAAATAATGCTTCATAACTTTTAGTTCCTATGTAAGCCGTGGACATGGAGGGTGTTCATCTTGACTTCATGCATCCAGGAGCCACAGAAAACTCAGAGGTCAGTATGTCAGTTCTGAAGACACTGAAACCTTGCATGCAAACAGCCCATGTCAAGAGCCATATCTGAGGTGCTGCTTTTGCACAGCCATGCTCACCCACACACCACAGAGGCAATCCTATTGTTTGGATGAACTGTGCTGCCCCATCCTCCATGCATCCAGGAGGAATGAAGGACAAAGTATGAGGGCAACGTTTTTGGGATGACAGTTATGGATTGATGGAGTCTGTGTGACAGTGGCTGCTCAATTGGGACAAGGACTTTTACAATGTCAGGATACATGCTACTGTTCTTCAGTGAAAAAAGGCTGTTGATGGAGACTAAGCTGGAAAATAGCTGTGTGTTTAGGGATGTTGTGCAAGTTTAATATTTGGCTGAGAAATAAAAGGAGGCATTACTTTGTGACTGCTTCATGTATAATTGATGTTAAAAACTGACATGTCTTTTGGCAACAGTGTTGCTTGCAAACTGTTGCTTGCAAAGTTTCAGGTCCTAAAATGTTGTAGAGGTACAAGGAAAAGGCAAAAAAGGGGGTGAGGGGAAAGTGATTTTTTTCCATGACTGTTTGTACATTTTCCAGAACTTCAACTACATAATATTATGACAATTAAGATTAATTTAAATGAGTTTTTAAAACTTCAGTAGTAACCATTGATTTCAAAACACACATATACACCTTCCTTCAAAACTCTGCTTTTACCCCCAAATGTGTTTTCTGCTTTGAGAATCTGAAACTGCCTATTTAAAGAGTTTACCTGATTTCATGAATGCTTTCTTATCTAAAAAATTAAAAATGTAAAAAGGGAACTTAGACAGCAAAACATAAGGTCTTTTTGAAAAATTATTTCTAGTCTAAGCTGCTATAGATAGTATGGGAAGAGAAATTTTAAAATATCAGTTTTAAGTTGAGACTATCTCCTTCAAAATTATAATTAGTGAGCTTCCAGAAAAAGAGCCAAGATGGTGTTCTGAGCTTCCCAGGATTTTTCTTCTGATGCCCTGATTAGTTTGATATGTAATTAGCGGATCTTCCCAGTGCTCTACTTTCAATCCATATTTCATTTTGCCTCCTAATTTTTAAGAAGAAAGTTTTGTCTTCTAATGTCATAATATATTACATGTAAACTATCCATGTTGGGGCAGGCAGACAGGAGGTGGCAGTCCTCAAAGAAACAGCTACAATGCTGCTGGTGTAACTAGGTTCTCATCAGGGATATGGGTTTTCCGTTTGCTGCAGAAAAATGCAGATTTTCTCTTTTAATGGAGTAAAATGTGGGAAATGGTGGGTTTCCCCTTGCAGGCTAGCAGATTTCCAGCCTGCAAAGGGCTGCTTGGGGCTGCAGGGAACAGGAGGCGAGTGATCAGGGGAGGGGGGGGCTGTGGGTCAGGAGTGAGGGGCACTGGCAAGGCTGGGGGGCTGTGGCTTGGGAGGGAGGGGCAGTGGTATGGACATAGTGCTGACATATTAGGGCTGCTCAGTGACACAAAGTAGCAAGGGGGACAGCCACAACTGGACCCACATCCTGGTGAGCAAAAAGGGCAGGGGGAGCTCTGATTTTTCCATGATAAAAAATGCAAAATCAAATGCCAAGGTATTTAGTATTTATTTTATTGTAATGATTGAGGCACTGGTAGGCTTCCACATTGCTTTAAAATTGTAAATATATCATCAATAAATAGTTGTTTTCTATTGATGCCAATTTAGTGTTTCATTTTAATTGTGGAAAAACATGGATTTTAGCAGTTTTAATCATGTTTAATTAAACATGGATTTTAGGGGTTTTAATTGTGGGAAAAAATGGATTTTAGGGGTTTTAATCTTAATCACAAGAATTTGTGATTTTTAAACAGAGAAAACCAGGACCCTGGGTACTCACATGGGCTGGGCAGCATGGCACCCTTAGAGAGATCTTATGGCAATGGTTGAGAATCACTGGTATAGGCGGAAGACAGCAGGAGCAAGGATGGTGGTATTGTAGTGGGAATCTGTGCAGAGGCTGATTTAGGACTTTGAATCTTTTCCTATCCTAAATGTAGAGGGTTGTATTATTACAGTGAATTGACAGAGCTTCTCACAGAGAACAAAAGTCAAGAAATTCAAAATTAAGATTATCAAGAATATAGATTAGTAGTTCTCATCCCTTTTAGACTTGAGGCACCTCTCCTTAAACCTAGGCACCCCTCAGAAAATGCCAGCTCTTAATTTTCCCTTGGTTTTTTTTTGACTTTGGAAAAATAATAGAGCAGTTGCAAAGAACCTAGAAAGATCAAAACAGGTCAAAATGTTTTAATGTTATGGATTCTTATTTGAAATCTGTGGCTATGTCCATACAAGTGAGCATGTGTCTGTTGTGGCATCTCAAAGCAGTTTGAGACACTGTAGGAGGCATGTCACTAATGAAAAAATGTTCCCTGCACTGCAGATATGCAGCACAGAGTCTAAGTTTGATACCAGGAAATCCCAGAATTGAAAGAAAACAAGCCAGAAAAAAGCAGCGCCTCTGAAGCAACTGGAGACTGGGTCCTCCAAAGAGATGCTCTAGCACCTGGCCAGAGCATCTCTATGCCTGCTGCATGCCCCTGCTGCTCCAGCATGCTGCCTCAGTGTGCTGGAAGAAATAGAAACTGGGCACGGCTGGCAGCAATGGCTTGGAGTTGGGAGGGACCCAGGTTCTGTCCCTAGTAAGCAGGGACATGTGGGTAGTGGGAACCGTCTGGGGGGGGGGGTTGTGTGAGATGAGCCCCCCACCTACTCCACCCCCCCCATGGTGCCCAGGGCTCATGGCCCACTGCAGGCAGAGTTCCCCAGCAGTGAATGGTGCCACCAGAGACCTGGGGACTACATATGGTACATGGAGCTGACCCAATTTGCTGGTGCACACCTTCAGACAGGACCAGGCTGGCTCCTCGTGCCACTTCAGGTTCCTGGCACTGCGGGCAAGAGCTATGTGCTATTGGACCAGGCCAGCTCCTGCACAAATCTGAAGCACAAATCTTTGGCACAAATTTGTGCCGCTGCTACTTGAGCTGCTGCAAGCACATATACCTGCATGTGTGGACGCACCCTGTGGTTTTATCTTGTGAATCATGTTTGCACACCTAACAGTGCTAGCATTGAATAGCATCCCAAGGTACACTCGAAAGAATTTCAAGGCAGCCCAGGTGCCTCTACACCCTGGTTAAAAATCACTGGTAGACCTACAACTGTATTACTATCAGAGGATACTGATACAAGATGTTACAAGGCAAGTGCTATGTCTGCAGGAATGCAAGTGTAGCAAAACTCTGCTTTTAACATTGCTTCATTCAAGACAAAAGTCGGGGTAATTTAAACTAACTTGTATCATTCCAGGTTTGTGTTTAAAGACCTTGCACAATTTTAAATATCAGTTGGTTGTTCCGAAATATATAAATATCATCCCTTTTGTTGCCCCCCTGTTACTGGATTAGTGAAGTCGTGCCTTGTGTCTGCTAATCAAAATGTGGTTTTGGCTAAAATATTTTAGTAGGATCAATTTATATGATATTTTATTAAACTCATAATAATCCTAACGCTAAAACAGGAAACATTGTGTGCACAATGTATCCAATTAATAACTTATTAGACATATTCCTGTTGCCAGGTTGTTTGCATTATTCGTTATCATCATAACATTATTTAGTGCTTCCTGTCTTTTCCAGTACAAACCCCCTTTCTCATACATAGTTTAAAAGAAAGGCCAACTCAGAAATCAATAAAAATAATTTTTAATTACATTTATAATTATATGAAGTACCCTTGTAGTGAGTTACCTCAAATTCTAACATAATAAAGGGCTTAGTCCATCTGTCTGTCTGTCTGTCAGCCCATAACGCTCTTGGAGCACTCTGATTCATTGTTTCAGTAACCAGTATAGTGCTCCAAGAGCGTTATGGATAGGAGGCGGTGGTGGTAGCACAACAGAGCACTGCCATGGTGGCAGGCATGAAGGGGATGGAGCATGGGAGTGAGGCTAGCACTGCTGGCCTCAATACCCCCACAGCCCTCCCGGCCTTGCTCCCTGCTGCTGTAATGGCATGGACAGAGTGGGAGAGCACTGCTGGCCTTGTTCCCTCTCTTCCCTCCGGCCCTGCTCCTTGGAGGAGGTGGCGTGGGGTGCTGGTGGAGAGGGACAGAGGGGATGGCAGGGCAAGCTTCTCCTCCCCCCCACCTTGCTCCTGGGAAGTGGTGGTGGCATGCAGTGGGGGTTAGAGTTGGGGTTAGGGTTAGCAAGCTTCCCACCCCTCTGTCCCTGCCCACCCCTCCCTTTCCCCCCTGCCCCCCTTCATTCTTGATGGGCAATTAGCTAGTACCTTCATAAGGGGACTTAATAACTATTAGAAAATGGGTTGGCATGAGCTATG
>NW_017728943.1:98975318-98988162 GCF_001723895.1 Crocodylus porosus
TTTTTTTTTTTTTTTTTGGTAAAAATTTCAGTGGCATAGAGGGCTTAGTCTGTCTGTCTGCCCAGGAGGAAGTTTAAAACAGATTTTAAAAGGTTTGTTTAGCTACAATGAAATATTTTCCATGTTGTGCAGCTCCCCAGTGACATTTTACTTTGTTCTGTTACAGAACTAGGAACAAAAAAAAATGTAAAAACTTAATCTTTTTTAACCAGTTACCAGTAGAGGGCGCTATGTACCTTTCACATTCACCACGTGTACATTAACTTGTTTGCCAGGTATATTTTTAGTTATTCATTTACAATTCAAAATTTAGCTTAATTATACCTTTGCTTATATTAGTGGTGCAGTTTACTGTAGTAGATCTTGATAGCATTAATTTGATTTTGCAAACGAACCGCTTTTCTGTTCATCAAGGCCTTAACTTACACTGTGATATTTAGTTTTATGTTACAATTATTTTGTAATTAGGAAGTGTTTTCTCCTATTTATACATTAGATATTCTAATTATTTTATGGAAGCCAGTTATAGGCTTATAAAAACACAAACACAACTAGGATTTCCTGTTGGCATTCATTATTGGTGCAATAGTGATGTCATTAGTAATGGTATATATCATTGATATGCTCAAAATTTAAACTGTTCAGCCTTGGAAAGGGGAGGTAGCAGGTGAATGTGAGAATAATAAATCCCATTTGGGCTATGAGGGAAAATGAGGTGACTAAGGGAGTGGTGTTGAAGAAAATAGGAACTAAGAGAAGAATAAGAGACCAGCTAAGGGAAGAAGTTTTCCAGGGGCATACTCTGTTGTTGAACTGCTGTTTTTCCATCTCTGCCCTCCCAGCTGCACATGTTTCACTCCTCTGGTCCAAGTGCCCTGGTAGCATGCTAGCGTTCCCGACTCTCTCAACTGGCCTCCTGGTGGCTGACACGCTCTGTAATGACTGCTTTGGCCAGTCATTTCTGGTGGGTGGAGTTGTGAATGCTGTGGCTGAAAGGAAATAAAGAAAATAAAAGTCTGTTTGCTCTCCTGGGTTCACAAAGTTTTCCTTTGGTTTGGTGGGAGGAGGTTATCTCAAAGGGCAGACTTGATACTGGGGAGAGGTGCCGTGGGTCAGAATAGAGACTTTTGAATTCTGAGGATTGTTTGGCCGCAGTGCGATGGCAGTGTCTGACCAGGATGTTGTGACATGCTTGTATGTACATGCATACAGAGCTAGTATCATCCGGCTTGGCTTGTCTTTGATAGACCCAAACAAAAAGAGTATAATCAAATTTAAAACCTATGCCAGATAACTGACTAGGGAAGTAAGCAGATGAGTTTGGAGGTGAACTGTGTGAGGATGTAGCATGTGCTTTTTACTGATCCTGTTTCCTATCCGTTTTGTCTGGCTTACACACAAAGAAGCTCTTACGGAAATGGAAAATCTGGCTCACTAAAGGTGAAAATATGGTCCAAAGGGTAAGATGTAAATGTGGGAGTCAGAAACCCTGAGTTCTGGTCTCTGCCAGTGGCATGTACATGCGATGGGGGTTTAGTCCTCAAAATTGAAATGGTGGGTTTTTAATTGTAAAGATTAAAAAAATCCACCATTTCAATTTACAGGCTTCTGTCACTGTTACGGTGAGAGACCTAATCCTGTTTTTTTCTTGTCTCTCTGCAGAGCCTGCCTGCCTATCTCATGGCTGGGGATGGGGGGAGTGAACTGCTTCTGGGATGAGTGGCCCCTGAGTGGTGGGAGTCTTGGTCCTTCCCTCCATGGTGGCGGTACCTCCTAGGGCCGCCTGGATGAGCTGCTAGCAGGCAGGTGCTCCCCAGGGGGCACTGTCACCATGGAGGGAAGGTCCAGGGCCCACTGGCAGCTGGCCCCCGGCTGTGGGAGAGGCGGGCAGGCTTTGTGAGAAACAAAGAAAGGATCACGCCTCTTGCTACTTTTTTATTTCCTAAGCGGAGCCTGCCTGCGCGAGTTGCCCCTGGGTCCTGCAGCCCCTGAGTTGCAAGGGAACGGAGCCCACTGCCCTCCCTGGAGCTGCCAGGGCAGGGTGCTTGCTGTGGGGGGTGCTGCCTCAGCCTGCAGGCAGCACCCACCAGATCCAGCTCTTCCCCAAGCCCACGCAGGGAGCAGCGCCCGGTGGCTTCCAGTGCATGGGCTCACGGAAGAGTTGGATCCTGTGGGTGCTGCTTGTGAGCTGGGGCAGCACCTGTGCAGCTAGCACCCTGCTCTGGTGGCCCCGGGGGGCGCCGTTACTGTGGAGGGAAGGACTGGCCCCCCCTGCAGCTCAGGGACTGCACAGCCCAGTTGGAGCTTACGTGGGCAGGCTCCACGGAGGGAAAAAAAAGTGATGAGGGACCTGATTCTTGTTTTTCCCCCATGTCCACTTCTCCCAAAGCCAGGGGGTCAGCTGCTGGTGGGCCCTGAGCTGCAGGGAGCCCTGGACCTTCCCTCCATGGTGGCAGCACCGCCAGGGTCACCCAGGTGGGCTGCTAGCAGACGGGTACTTCCCAAGCTCACAGGCAGCACCCAGTCTGATCCATCTGTTCCCTGAGCCTGACCTGGGGCAGCACCTGCCTGCTAACAGCCCACCTGGGCAGCCCCAGGGGGCAGCACCACCGTGGAAGGAAAGAGTGGGGCTTTCCACAATTCAGGGTCTGCTTGGCCCACTGGCAGCTTGCATATGGCTGTGGGAGACATGGGCAAGCTCCACGGGGGGAAAAATAAAAAGGGATTGGGCCTCTCACTGCTTCTGTCCTCAGCCCACCTCTCCCACAGTTGGGGAGCAAGCTGTCAAAGGCTGCAACATTACAAAAGCTACATTGCAAACTAAACTACATGTGGATGTGGTTTAGTTTGCAATGTAGCAAACTCATTTAAATTGTACAAACCCCCTCTGCATGTGTACAAAAACAGCCAATTTTCATCACATGTACAAGCAGTCTGCCTTCCTACAGAATTTCTATGTGACCTCAGGCAATTCATTCAGTCTGTATATGCTTCCCTTTCCTTTCTGTAAATAGTAGTACTAAGAATTCCCTATTCATAGATTGTAAGGCCAGAAGGGACCTTGGAAGATCATCGGGCCCCGCCCCCCTGCACCAAACAGGAAAGACAACTGGGTCAAGTGACGCCAGCAAGGTGACCACCCAGTCTCCTCTTGAAGATTTTCAGGGTAGGCGATTGCACCACCTCTGGAGGGAACTTATTCCACAGTCTGGACACCCTAGCTATGAAGAAACTTTTGCTAACATTGAGCCTGAAACTGTCTTCCAGGAGTTTGTGACCATGGCTCCTGGTTTCCCCAAGGATGCCCTGGTGAACAGTTGTTCACTGAGCCCCTGATGTATACCCATGATGTAGCAGTGAGCTGTCACCAGGTCCCCTCTCAGCCTTCTCTTCTTCAGGCTGAAGAATCCCAGGTCCCTCAGCCTTACCTCATATGACTTGCTGTGCACGTCTCTGATCATATGGGTGATTCTTCTCTGGACTCTCTCAAGATTTTCCATGTCCTTGTTGAAGTGTGACACCCAGAATTGGACACAGTACTCCAGCTGCAGTCTCACCAATGCTGAGTAAAGCAGAAGAATCACTTCCTTGGTTGTGCTTGAGATGCATTGGTTCATGTATGCCAGAGTATTGTTTGCCCTGCTAGCTACAGCATCACACTGACGGATCATGTTCATACTATGGTCTGTTATTACCCCTAGGTCTTTTTCAGCCATGGTGCTAGTCAGTTTGGCAGCAACAAGCCTATAAGTATGTTGGGGATTGTTGGTCCCCAGATGGAGCACTTTACACTTCTCAATGTTGAACTTCATCTGGTTCTGATCTGCCCAACTTGCTAGCCTGTCTAGGTCCGCCTGTATCTGTAGCCTATCTTCAAGTGTGACCATACTCTCTCATAACTTGGTGTTGTCTGTGAACTTGGCCAATGAGCTCTTCACTCCTACATCTAAATCATTGATAAAGATGTTGAAAAGAACTGCACCAAGCATGGACCCCTTCTCACCAGGATGATACAGATCCATTCATTAGAACTCTCTGAGTCCTACCTCACAGCCAGCTTCCTACCCACCTAACTGTTGAGCAGTTAATCCTCCAATTTTCCCATGAGAATATCATGGGATACTGAATCAAAGACCTTTTGGAAGTCTAGATATATAATGTCGACCTTCTCTCTCTCTTTTCCAGGTAGCGAGTTACCTGGTTGTAAAAGAAGATGAGATTGATAAGACATGCCCATGATGAAGCCATGCTGGCTGTCGTTCAGAATCCTACCTTCTGCAAGTGTATCACACATAGACTCCTTGATGAATTTTTCCAGGATTTTACCTGGGATAAAAATTAGGCTAATTGACCTATAGTTGCCCGGGTCCTCTCTCCTCCCCTTCTTGAAGATGAGCACTACAATGGCCCTCTTTCAGTCTTCAGGGACTTCCCCCGAGTGCCATGAGTTTTGGAAGAGTTTTGCCAGAGGTCCCACGATGACTTCGGCCAGCTCCTTCAGCACTCTTGGGTGAAGTTCATCCAATCTTGCTGACTTATAAATGCCTAACTTTTCTAACTGATCATGCACCAGCTCAGCATCAACAGTAGGAAGGCAGTCATTCCCACCATGCCCATTCTGAACCTTATCTAGCATGATTTTCCCCTTAATCTGGTGAAATACCAAAGCAAAGTAGTTGTTCAGGAGTTCAGTTTTCTCCTGAGTGTCAGTAACCAGCTGTCCTGAGTTGTTAAGCAGTGGTCCCACACTTCCACTTGTTTTCCTTCTGTTCCCTACATACCTAAAGAAGGACTTCTTATTGTCCTTGATATTCCCATTGCTAGCTTAAATTCAGTCACCACCTTAGCCTTTCTAATCTTCTCCCTACAAATGCGGACCAGTGTTGTATAGTCCTCCTTGGAAACTATCCCAAGCTTCCACTTTCTGTATTCCTCTTTCTTCTTTTTCAAGAGGACCATGATATCCCTATTAAGCCAAGACGGCTTACCAGCAGCCCTTCGGCTACCTTTCCTCCGCACAGGAATGGTTTTCTTTTGTGCTTTGAGGATTGTGTCCTTGAGGAATGACCACTCTTCATGTGCTCCTTTTACCTTTGGTCCCTGGACCCTCAGTGCTTCCATTACTATTGCTCTGAACCTGTTGAAATTCATTTAAGTCCAAAACTCCATCCCTGATAGCTGATTTGCCTGTCTTGCTTTGGGCACACATCTACACATGCACATGCTAAGGTGTATTAACAGTGTGTGGACTGACTTGAGACTAAAGTTAGTCCCAAGTCAGTCAACATACACAGCGTTAATGCGCCTTAGTGCATGTACATGTGCATTAAGGCTTTTTAGCTATTCATGCAAATAGCCTAAAATCGCCATATTTAGGGTACATTAAAAGCAAACTTGTAGACCCATGCCATTAATACACTTTTAAAATGGCTAATATGCCTTAAATCAGCACATGTAGATACATCCAAAGAGTTGCATCTCTGTGCCATTTAATCCTTGACTTCCCTACTGAGACTACCAGCTATAACACCTATTATGATAATGGATGAAGATAACGTTTTTCTATTTAGAATTGTAAAGCAGCTTTTGGATAATTAGTAACTACTCTGGACCACTAGGACCTAGGATAGATTTTGTCAGATGGGATGGAAGGTTCCATGTTCTGTTGCCAGTTCTGTGAGCCAATAGTCCTCCTAAATTGTTTTAAGTGTTCTTAACCTCACTTTTTCTAAATCCATTCCATTCTTTTTATCCCTATTGCACAGTGAAATACAATTCAGCTCCTCTAGTACTACCACTTCAGAGAGTCAGGAACCATCTTCAGGTGATCAAGCAGCAAGTGCACTCCAACAGCAGCTTCTACTGATGATGGCTCGAAGAACCCTTTCAGAAACGCCCAGGGTATATATAATATTTAATTTTCTAGAATTTTAATGAATCATGTTCCATTAATATGTGGCAGAAAAGAACACCTGCTGTTGATGCAGTTGCACTAATTCTTTTGTATTGATTAGTTTAGTACCGCTCTACTGAGTTTTTTTAATGCTTATTATGAACACAGTTCTGCTATTGGTTCTCACACACAGTAATATCTTCTTATATTCGGTATCCCTTTCACTTCAAAGGTGTTTTTTGCAGAATAAGGGATCATTTTTTGAGCCAGGGTGGTGAAACTGTAGCCTAACAGAGCTTTTTTAGTAGGGTAAAAACGACAGTTTTGCCACAGTAATTTTATTTTTCTTTTATAGCATTTAAGGATTACTGTGCATCTAATGCTGCCAAGCATTTGTGTAAGACCCATGTTAGCTGTTCAAAGAGAATACCAGTGTATAAACAGTCAGTTTCATATCCTGAAACTTACTTAAGTTTGAATAAAAGAGGGCACCACTCTGGGGATCTTATGCACATTTCCCAAGTTTAGTAGTATGACAGATTTACTATTTAGATTTATATGGGCATTTAAGCCTAAAATATTAAGTCAGTCACCACTTACCTGAAGTGCGCAGAAATACTTTTTGGTCTTGGATATTTTTTGTGAAATGTCAGGACAGTCCCAAGTCCCAAAAGCTGGAGTTGCCCACTGCTTAACAGAATAAGGCCTTTCGAGCTAATGTATTTTGTAATAGGACAATAACATAGTTTTGCAGTGTGTGTAAATCTGAGGCCTGTGTGACTCTCTTTGGGCTATCTTTAAGAATCTGGACTCTTCCGCATCACAGGGTTTCGCCTCAACTTTTCCAAATGCCTATTTCTAGTTTAATGTTTGTATTAATAATTCAAAGCATCAATTATTTTTTTACTTAGTTTTTTAATAGGATCTAGGAGCTGATAGCCTTCAGTATGGGAAGGTGACTGTTTTCAACTTTAAACTATGCTTTTGCCTATATTTGTAATAAATGCATATAAAATTATTATTTGGATTTGTAAAGAGACTTCTATACTAGGGCTTGAATTCTTTACACAAATATTTAATCCTTTAAAAAGCCTGTGACCTTGGGTACTATTTTTCACCTTTATTTTAGCTACAAGAAACTGATGGATTAAGAGTTGAATTGTTTAGTCCAAGATGGTACTGCACGTTTAAGGCAGTCAGGCAGAGATCTCCCTTCTTTTTGTACTTCTATTCTTGTGATGAAAAAGTGAAATCATGATGCTATGAAAGTCTGGGGGAGTTTTGCTGTTGACTTCAGTGAAGCTAGAATGTAACTCAGTGCCTCAGACATTAATATAAATTACTTAGGTAGTGTTTCCTTCATTTTGTGGATAAATGAACAAAAACACATGACTTCTTTAAGGCTACACAGCTGGTTGGGGACAGAACTCTAAATAAAATGTGAAAGTCCAGATCTAAGCATGAACCCTGCAAACCTGTGTGGACATGCTGAACTTATATGCGTAATTCTCCAGAAATCAATGAGGCTACTCACAGGCTTAAAAGTAGGCACACACTGAAAGGATTGCAGGATCCTAGGATCTATTTAGATGGTAAAACTCTTCCTCTGCTACCTCTGCCCATTTAGAACTCCTTTTTCTTCTAATAAAAACCAAATTAGAAAAGTAATAGAGTTCAAAATACGGGTTTTTAAAATAAAAATTGAATTGGAGTGTTGTTGTAGCTCTTATTGTCCAGGAAATATGCAAAAAACAAGGACTTTTTTGGTGATATCTTTTGGACACAAACCATACAGTTGGTCCAATAGAAGATATCACTAAAATAACCCCCAAACCCCTTGCTTCTCTCATGAAACCTCTCAGTGCAGACATAATTAAAATGAAAGGGTTCTTAGAAACTCACAGATGCAGTAGTCTACAAGTGTGAGTATTTAACTTTAGCTTTTTCTCTTCTATCTAAATTCAGGATTTGGGGTTTATCAAGATTGGAGAGGCTTGTATCTGATGGTATTTATACATTTACACCAAAGATGTCAAACATGGCCCACAGGCCAGCTCTGGACCATGAAGGTTGGTCATCCAGCCCTATAGGGCTTCTCATGGACTAGACCACTTACATCTGCAGTCCAAACATGGCACATGAAACTTATTGCTGCAGCTATCAAAACCTCTGTGGCAGCAATTTTATTTCCTGTGGTTTCAGAGTGGCTTTGGAATCCAGGGAATTAACTCTGCTTATCTTTTCTCCCCAGTCCTCCTCAGCCTGCTGTCAAAAGTGGTGGTTTTAGTTGCCCCGGTGACTAAAACCAGTAGCAGTGGGGAAGGGAAGGAAAATGGCAGCAGTATGAACTCCCTGAGTTCCAGAGCTGTGCTGAAATAGCACTTTCAGCAGCCTTAGGGATTAGCACTCTGGCTGCCCACAGGTTATGTATCTTGCAGAGCCAAACAGGTTTGACACCTATGATTTACATGAACTTGATGTGATTTTTTTTTCTCTGTTTTACTATTAAACTTAGTTCAGTTAAGAATCTTGTGCACCTATACATATGCAGTGAGGCTTAAAATTAATCGAGTCGCCTGGAGTGTGGTAATTACAAGGGCTGTGCGAAAGGAGGGAGAATCTTTTGAATTTATGCTCCACATGCCTCAAGTTTCCCCTAGAGCCAGGTCTCCTTCCCCAGAAGGCACTTCAGAGGAGGATGTGGTAGAGGGTACGGAGGCAAGTGGCTCAGTTGAGTCCTCTACTCCTGTTGCTGTGCCTTTGCCTGCTGAGGAAGGGGAAAAGGTAGCATCTCAACATGCACCTGCACCCCAGAAGCAAGTGGGTAATGTGGGTTCATTTTGAGGTGGCAGATGATCCCATATATGCTATCTGCCTGCACTGCTAAGCCAAAACCAGCCAGGGCAAGGAAACGAAACCCATAAGCACCACAGGGATGCTGATGCATTTCTGCAGGCATCACCCCCTTGCTCTTGCTCCTCCTCAGCCTGGCACCAGTGGGAGCGTGCCCAAAAATAAGTCCCCCTCTCACTCCAAAGCCCCCGTCCCCCCAAAGCAGAAGCAGGCCATCCTGGAACAGTGGGAGAAAGGCAGACAGAAAGGGGGGCAAGTTACAAGGGCGAGCGAGATCACCCAGAGCATTCAGGCAATGCTTGCTGTGGATGGCTAGCCTTTCTCCTTCATTGAGCAGCCAGGGTTCAGGCAGCTCATGGTGCTCATGGCTTCTTCATACCAGGTGCCCACATGCACCACCTTCAGTAGGGCAGTGGTTCCCTCCCTGTATAAGGTATACAGGGAGTACTTGAGGGAGGAGCTGCACAAGGCAGGTCCACAGGTGGCCTTACACTTTACCTGGGACATCTGGAGCAGCCAGGCTGGAGATCACGCCTACCTCTCCCTCACAGGGCACTGGTGAGACCAGTCAGGTTGTCGGTGGGCTCTCCTTTGGACAAGTGCAACAGAGATCATGGGGGCCATGAACTGCTTCATGCAGGGTGGCTCATTGGACAGGGCGAGCTCACCCACGAGTTCATGATCACCAGCAATGGGGCCAGTATAGCCAAGGTGGTCTGTGATACCAACTTTGTTGGCATCTGCTGTATGGCACACAAATTCCACCTCACTGTCAGGGGGACAGGGCTGCACCACCAGCAAGCTCATTTCAAAATGCAGGAAGGTGGCAGACTACTTCCACTGGAGCATTAAGGGGGCAAGATGCTGCAGGACAAACAGGCAGAGCTGAACATTCCACAGCACAGAATCATCCAGGACATGGAGACTCGGTGGAACTCCACATACCTGATGCTCGAGAGGCTGGTGGAGCAACAGAAGGCCATCCATGAAATGGCCTTGTTCGGGGAGACTGGGATCAGTGGCTCCCTTAACAGAGCTCAGTGGGATACCATCTCCCAGATCTTAGTGGTCCTCAAGTCCTTCCTCAAAGTCACTGGGACCCTCAGTGCTGGCGATGCCCTCTTTAGCCAGGTGATCCTCATAATGAGGGAACTTCAAATGGAGAAGTTGCAGGGGATCAATGTTCCTGGCTGGGGCAAGCTGCTGTCACCAGATGTGCAAGCACTGTTGAGGTGGCTGAAGAAGAGCATCAGGAAATGGCTTGATCTCTTGTGGTCCAGTATGGTCCATGTGCTGGCTGCCATGTGTGGGCCAAGTGCATGGCTTATATGGTGGAGTCCAGAGGCACCAAACCCCACCATCAGGCAGGTAGTGCTCAGGCCTTGATGGCTGCCTATCTCACTGAGGATATAGAGCTGCTGCTGTGTGACCCCTTGGCCTACTGGACAAGCCACAGCTAGATATGGCCAGATCTGGCCATGGTTGCCTGGGAGCACCTGTCCTGTCCACCAACCAGTGTTCCAAGTGAGAGAGTTTTCGGCTTTGCTGGTGATGTAGTGATACCCCACCTTGGGTCCGGTTTGGTGGAGCACCTGCTGTTTCTCAAGGTGAACCTCCCACTGCTGGGGATCCCCAAGCTCTAGGTACAGATGGAGTGAGTGCTACCCTTCTCACTCCATCCACTTACTGTTTTTTCAAATATTTAAAACCATTTAATGCCCTGCTCCCAGAGCTGGAGGTGGCATTCACTGCATCACCAGCCAGCATGGGAAGAACATGTCCCTGCTGAGCTCCTGTGTCAGGATGAACTTGGAGGTATGGGCTGGGGCTGTGGGGAAGGAAGAGACCCCAGGTCCTGGGCATGACCACTAAAATGGCACTATGCCAGGACCAGGAGGCCTGATGGAATTGTTGGTGGTGTGGCAGCCCCAGGAAATGCCAGGACTGAGGATCATCTCCCTGGTGAAAGGTGGGTAGGAGGCGCCCTAACCTTCAGCTGCCACACGCATACACACAGGCCTGGCTGGGGAAAGCTCAGACCCATTACGTCCGTGATAGGCCTGAGGCTTGCTGGTTGCTGTGGAGTTATGAGGCTCCAAGTGAGCTCAGCTTAGCTGCCTGGGGTGCTAGCTTTCGGGTTGAAAAACCCTTTGTCAGGCTTAGGAAGCACCTGCAGTTGGTGTGTGTGCTGTTCCTGGATGGAAGGAATAGTAAACAAGCCAGAGGCTGGCATGCAATGCAGGCAAGGAAGCCAGTCAGTGAAAATAGAAATAGAGACGTCAAGGGGTGAGGTACAGGCTGGGGTAGGGAGGAACGGGTGTGCAGGTAAAAGTCGAGAGGTACCTAGGGAGTCAAATGTGCAGCAGGTTGTAGTGTGTCATAATTCCAATGTCTATATTGAGTCCATGAGTTTCTGTACATAGGAGGTTGATGAAGTGCAGTTCATAGGTTTGTCTGTGAAAAGTGATTTGTAAATTCCATTTAAGGATCAGGTCTGAGGGATTGGAGACAGGCGGTGTGCACTCATTCTGGTGTGCAGTTATTGCTTCGTGTCTCCTATGTATTTTCCATCTGGAAACTTGGTGCCCTGATGGAGATATCTATTTTACTGTGAAGATATTTTCATACTGGAGATATTGTTGGCAGGTTTTGCATGTCTTGGCATGGCATGGCCTGGATCCATTTGGTGTGTTTTGAGCTGTAGGAAGTTGGCTTCTGGTGATGAGGTTAGCGAGGTTTAGTGCTTGTTTGAATTTACAAACCACTTTTCACACAGGAGCCTATGAACTGCATTTCATCAATCTCCTAGGTGCAGAAACTCATAGGCTCAATATAGACAGTGGAATTTTGGCACACTACAACCTGACTCCCCAGGTATCTCTAAGAGCCGCACTGATTAAAGCACCTCATTCCTGGAAATGTTTATGCATGCATAAACACCCCTTGTGATCTGAGACACATACCTTATCTGTCTTCGGGGATATTACCCCTGAGACATCCAAAAAGAGGTAAATAGTCCTGCAGCCTGTGATGAGAGGTAGCAGACAAAGTGTCCAGATTGTAAACAGTGCTTTGTATGTCAAAGATTAGAATTTTGTCCCATGAGGTGTGCTCTAATTGGCCTAACACTTGAGAAGAGTCTAAAATCTACAGACAAGAGATGGAGTCAGAACAATTAGACACATTGTGATATGTTAAGTAATAAGTAAGTAATATGTTAAAAGGAGTATTAAAATATTATCAAAAGGTTTTTTACATGACTGGTAAAACTCCTGACTATGTGCAAGAAATGAGGTTAATGCCTCATGTTTTTTATTCTTAAAATGAAGAAAACAAATTCTTGCTACTACTCATTTTATGAAGATATTGATAAGAATATTTTCATGCAAATTTTTGCCTCTTAGAAAAACGCACTTTATTAGCAATAGTATGTTCATATGAAATTGTGTGTGTGTGTGTACGTCTGTGTGGCTGGTTTGTTTTTGTTTTAAAGCATCTGAGTCAGGACCTCGAGGACTCTTCATGTTCTTCAGCACAACGAAAATTTAACAGGCAGTTTTACAAATTCATTATATTTCCTGGGAAGTGGATTAAAGTCTGGTATGATCGACTAACCTTATTGGCTTTGCTGGACCGGTAAGCTTCCTCCATTTTCTCCACTTGCTTATTTTTATGCATGTAATGAACTGTGGCTTGAATTGCCCCTTAGGGCACTGACAGAAGTGCAGCTTCCTGGTCTAATGGAAAGTGACATGAATTACTTGACTCCTCCCAACCCAACAAATGTTAACGGTTGGGTCTGCAGGTTTGGGGATTGAACCCCATACAGGGACAGACGGGTTTTCTTCAGCCTCTTCCAGCCCCCAGTGCTGCCTTGGCATGGGAGGGGGAGGTGGAAGGGGAGGGAGGTCCATTTTGGGGTTTTCCCAGTCTGCGCTGCAATTGGGGTGGGTGGATTGGACAGCCACCCCAGGGTGGCTCCACTTCACCAGTCCCACCCTTCAGCTTCAGCTTCATAGTTTCATAGTTTATAGTTTCTAGGGTCGGAAGGGACCTGAGCAGGTCATCTAGTCCGACCCCCTGGCAGGAAAGAGTACT
>NW_017728943.1:98988583-99000061 GCF_001723895.1 Crocodylus porosus
GTAGGTATGGAGCCGGTTGTTCCTCCCCGGATGCATCACTTTGCAATCCCTAGAATGAACTCCTTCCTCTCTCTTCCCCACCTGGCACTTTGCTTTGGCATGCCTTCACCTGAACCCTCATGTAAGGGATTGGGCCCTTTTAAAGTGCTCTGCAGCTGTGTACTTGTGTTAGGTTACAGCTGTAAAGTGTTTTTAGGGGCCAGATTGGGCAAACATTTCACTTCTGTCAACACCCTTGAAGTTAATAGCACAAACTATTTATTGAAGGAGTAAATCGTGGATTATTTTAAACATATCTGTTTGATTTAAAGATGTGAAAAATATTTTTGTATGGTCTGAGCTTCGGCCTTCACAGCTCATTTTTGTGGCTCGCTGTCCTGAGAAGTGACCTTGGTTCATATCGGTGTTTAAAGTATGAGATAGTCAGTCTCTCCACATTCACAATTACAGTTGCCTACCAAAATTAATTTTTTTACCATGGCATTTCTCCTTTCCTTTTCTCATTTCAGTTGGAATTAGCTGTTTTGCCAGTTCCCATTACTAGATGTAATATAATATGTTAGACTACTATCAACCCAAAACTTATAAGACAACATAGCCAACAACTGTAGTCTGGCCTCTCATGAGCTTTGATCCCTGTTAGTGTGGGTGAATATATCATATAGTCATGCTAATATGAGCTCCACTGCAGAAATGTCAGAAGACTGCTTTAGCATGCTACAGCAACCGTAGTATCTAACCAGCAAACTTCTAATGTATGAGGCATATCCACTGAAGCACTCTTATTTACAAACTGAAGGCTGGGTTCACTTTCCTAGGCACCTGTGTTCTAACAGATCAGATTAAATATGTGAATTGGATATAGTGTGCTTTTGTAATGTATATAAGGACAAACTGTGTTTAAAGCAATTTTAACCTGGCAGTGGTATACATTTCCTTCTTTTGATCACATACTATATTTTGTCTTTTGCCTTCTAGTTAAATGAAGGTTTCTCTCTCCTCAAGGAAAACTATACATTAAACTTTTTATAAAGCACAGACAAATATCTGCTCAGATGTACATGTTACTTTATGAATTCCTATTCAGTAAGTCAGGTTATACGGTCATAAGGGTCATTGCTGGCTTTCAAATCTATGAAATAAAATACCCAGATGTTTTTGTGAGGTTTAGGTATCATAATGATAAACACAGCTATGAAGCCTCAGGTACATGAGTTTTATATGTAGGTAAGTAGGTGTTGATGCAGAGTTCTGGGTAAAGAATCTCAGGTGCTATCAGTTGTAGTTCAAGTCAGTAGAGCAATGACATTTTATACAGGCTGACAGTCAGGCCCTTGATAAATAAATAAATCCTTTTTTTCTTCCTTTTTAAAAGTAACGCCTATTTATTTTATTCATGTAGGACGCAAGACATTAAGGAGAATGTGTTGGCTGTTATTCTAGTAGTTCTTGTTTCTTTTCTTGGATTCCTAACACTAAACCAAGGCTTTTGTAAAGATATTTGGGTCCTCTTGTTCTGTCTTGTTATGGCCAGTTGCCAGTATTCCCTTCTAAAGGTAAGGGGCAAGTCTGCTTTTTCTCTAAGAAATTGTGTGTAATCTTGTGGAAGGAGAATCCAATAAACTTTTTTCTGTTCTGTTTGTAGAGTGTTCAACCTGACCCTGCCTCACCAATCCATGTAAGTCTAAGCGGCAGAACACGGGTGTTTGCGTTTTACATTTATTGCTTTTGTGCTAAATGGGAACCAGTTGGGATAGTGAAAGTTTAAAAACATGCAGCTTTTGTACAGGTTGCAGGTTGTTTATCCAAAAAGCCCCAGAACCAATTGGTTGTAGCTTTTGGGACTTCAGAACTACATTTATTAATGATTGATTATTTGAATTAACTCTTATCCCTGGAAATTATATTTTTTCTATATGCCAAAACATGTAATAAAAATGAATGCATCTGAATAAGGTTATAAAAATGTAGTCATATGGCATCTGACCAACCCTTCCTTTGTTTTCCTTTAATCACTCTTAGGTCCTGAAAGAATAGTAATATCAGAGCTACACTTTGGACGTGTCTACGCAAAATGGTGTGTTGCCATAGCAACATGCAATGGCAACGTAGCATTCATAGGCATCTACACATGATCAGCAGCTACTTTGCTGTAATGATGTGCTTCCTTGGCATAGTACCCTGCTATGGCGAAATAGTTGCTAAAAATAACCATGCACCATGTACATGGTGCAGTACAGGGTGTTACTACACCATGATTTAGGACTACCAAGGAAGTACTAAATCACAGTGCAATAACAACATCACCATAGCAACATGTGTAGACATACCCTTTGATCCTTAGCCCACTGAGCTGAGAATCCATCTTCAAGACTGAGGATTGATGGGGTTTTTTAATCTGCTCTTGTTGAGGTTTACCTCAAAATAACTAAGAAAGACTATATAATTGTCTGATGACATGGCACACTGTCACACTGAGATGTGGGTGGCTAGATCTGGGGCCCCTTCGGCAATCAAGACGCTGATCAGGGTCAGGATAAGTAAGCAGTTTCAGCGGTCAAACCAGGTCAGGAAGCCAAAGGTTCAGTCAGAGAAAAGGGTCTAGGGGTGAGCTGAGTCTGGAAGCTGGAAGATCAAACAGAGAGAAAAGGCCAGGAGCAAGCCAGTTAAGAAGCAGAGAGATCATATACAGAGCAAAGCCAAGGAGCCAGCCAGAGGGAACAGCACCGTGGTCTTGGGTCAGGTTGAGCCCTGTTGCCTGGGCACTTCCTCTTTCAGTGCAGGTGTTTATAAGGGGGAAGTGGAGGGTCAGCTAACCCCAGCTAGCCATTTCAGTGACAGGGAGTGGGGTGGAGGGTTAGGTCCTACTAGAGGCTTCAGACCAGCCTTGGCCAGCTTAAATGACAAGCAGCTTAAATGACAAGCTGTGTTGCCAAGTGGCGGCCTCAGGGCTGAAGTTGTGGCATGACACACATGCCTTCTTCTTGTTAAATTCCTCTCCCTGCCCCTCCACCCCTTCTGTAACTGTGTTCATATAAAACACAACCATTTGTCATGAAGACTGAAATACCACCATTGGGAGAAGGTTAATTGAGGTATCAATGATGGGTTATTGTGAATTAGCCTATATTAAAGGAAGCATGCAGGATCTGCTGACTGTAGTACACAATTACAAGCTATCTTGCTATTCTATATCATTACATCTGGAAATACTGCATATAGGGCAGCAGTACATTAGAAGTACTGATTCCTTGTTGGAAACACAATTATCTGGGCATATTTCTCTGAGGAAGGGACTGTGCCTCTGGGAAATAGATCCAGTATATATCTGTTGCTTTTTGAATTGTGAAAGTAAGGAAAGTGGGGTTGTTGAATACATTACATTCAATAAAAATACATGTGCTCTTACACTAATCAGTTTGATCAGATGAAGGTGGAAGGTAACCTAGTTAAGGGAAAGGAATAACATCAATATGCTCAGTCTCCTTATTAGAAGATATTTCTAGCATAAAGGCATGAGTTTGCAAACTGCAGGAGGAGGAATGTTTTCTTCAACTCAGAATACTCAGCTCACTGCAGGTTGGAAGGTCTGAAGCTAGGTAAAAGAGCTCCTGTATGTTGCTGTTAGGTCTATTATGGTTATACAAGGATATTGGCAATCACGAAACTTCAAACTGGCTCTCTACTCCATCAAGTTGGCTCTATTTTTTTTGTCAGTTGAAAGGCTAGAGATAGAAATTCCATTTTAAATTAAAGTTGTTTGCAGTTAGCAATTGTAGGTTCTACCCAGATGAATCTTAAAGGATCCTTAGTTTTCCTTTCTACCTCAGTCATTCATAGGATATATGGAACTGTCAGATATCACACATTTGCAGACAATTGTCTCCACACAAAGTAAGCAGTGCTGATAAACAGCAAATTCATTTACAGTGCCATTCCTTGTATTGTTATATTTCCAGAACTTTAAAAAAAAAAAAAATTCATACCTCAGTAAAGAGCTAATTTTCTCAAGGCCAAAAATAGAATCTGCTTGTCAGTTCAGCTAATACATGGCTAGGCACAGTAATGTGAACAGTAATCAAATCAACTGCACATGCAGACATTAATAATGTGCACATTTGTTTAAAATGGGTGGTAACCAGGTTAATCAAAACTTCATTTTAATCACATCAGTCTGATTATTTTTAGCATCAAAGACAAACAAATGAAGTTTAATCAAAGCATTTTAAATATAAAATCCTAGGTATAGTTTTATAATCACAGTAAAAACACTGTTATAGTATCAGTCATCTTACTGTGTCATGCAACATATAAAAAAATAAAGAGACTTTTGATTTCTTACCTCCACTGCAAGTCCTCTCCCAGACATTTTTCAAATGTGGCTTGTTTGATTTTGTATCTTAAAAAGAATTTGTGGTGTGCCATAACAATGCTGATGGAAAATATTTTACAGTTTTGTCATTCAGTGTTTTGAACATGTAAACCATATTTAACATAAGATTTAATTCATATGGCATAATATAATGCAGGCACTTAAAAATAATATTTTTATAACACAAGATATTTTCACAAAGGCTTGCTAGTGCTAAAGAGCATAATTGAAAATACAGCAATAAGTAGGCATGAAGGGCTACCATACTGTACTGCTTCATAATTCAAAATTCTACATTAAAATTGAAGCAGAGAACATTACTTGATGCTAATATGAGGATGCAGAACAGCAGGGAGGTTAAAGAATAATCAGTGTTCTAGCCATAAATGGCAATGCAGATGAGATTTTCAAATAAATAACACAGTTAATGTTACAACAGTTACAAACGAGCCATGGGATAACCTGGGGATCATTTTGAATCTGTTCATTTTCTTCAGTTCTTAGGTATGAGTGGCCCAAAGTACTTGTCATAGTCTGTGTCTGGCTAGCAAACTCCAAACTTCTTCCGTACCTTTTCATGCAAACTTTTCTGTAATCAGCTGGGGCTCTGTCATCTTTAGGATATACTGCTTTAATGGTCTATGTAGGATTACTTTTGAAGGCCTCCCAGAGTATTCAGGAAGTGTTAAATGGCCCCATGGTCCTGTGCCTCACTGTGAGCATACAAGGTTAGTGCTCCAGTCTCTAGAGTAGATTCTTCACTTCCTGGTGCAATTTATGGTGTTTCTAACTTTTTAAAAAGCCCTGCATAGCTTGGTATGAAGAGGAGTTTGCTGTTTTCTTTCAACGTTGTGGTAACAATTGGGATCATCTGGCATCCTGCATCACTGCACGGAAGCTTAGGTTAGGTGAACTAGGAGATCAGGGTGATAAAAATGGTTTAGACAGGTAGCTTAGTGCCTGCCTTTCACTCTAACAAATTATCTTCTAGAGATTCAGGTTAGTTAGCATCAGTATACAATACAATACAGTAGAGTTTATTAATCTGGCTAATGCTTAGATTTTGTGTGCAGTGTGTTGAACATCTGCTTTTATGGTTTTGTTTTTAATTTGCTTTTGTGTTTAGTTGGGGATTTCTGTTCTCCTACTCTTTGCTTGCCAATTATAACAGGAGGTCTCTTTTAGTCCTGTGTTCATGTTGCACGAGGTGCAAAATAGCAGAAACTCAGTCCTTACAGACATGTTTTTTATTATGACAGTAAGATGCTGTAAATGCTCATGGTAGCAACAGTTGGCCTTTGGGTAATGGGTAAAAGCCAAAGATCCATGCATCAAGATAAGCAAATGGATGGGAGGGTAGTGAGGCCTTATCTTTGTCTTTGCCCCTGGGTCGCATGTGCAGTGAGGGCCTCTGGACTATGTTTGCAGTCTTTATTTGTCTAAGTACATTTGCAAACAGGTGCCTAGCAGGGTTTACAAAAGCACTTAAGCAAGTTAGTTACCTACCTCCCATTGAGTCTTTTGAGTCCTAATAGCTTAAGACACTTTTGCTAGTCCCATGAGGCACTTCTCTGCAATCATTAATTACCATTGTAAACAAAGCCCTGTGAGATTTCACACATGCAGGACTCCTCTTAAACCTATAGTATGTACACATACACTAATATGAGAATAATTTTAGATATCATTGTGATTTTTCCCATCAAAACACTTCTCAATCTAGAATGGCTTTTTAAACAAAGCTTTTCTCTTTTTTTTTTAATTTTTCAGAATCTTGAGGGGAAAATAAGAAACTTTTGAAAACCTCTTTTTTGGGAACACTAAAAACCAAGCACCTGAAAATTCAAAGACAAATGTAGATGAAATTAGAATAAAATGTGTGTGGGTTTGGGGTTTTTTTTTTACATTTGTCACAGGGGAAAATATAATTTTACCAACCCATTCCATATCACATTAAAAGTAACCAGCAAATCCTTGTAAAATGACATCTAGGCCAGGTACAGACATTATATGTATATCTAGTTCAGTGTTTTCCCTCTAAATCCTGTTGGAGTCAGGATATTCAGCTAGACAGACCATTTGTCTGACCCAGTATGATACTTCTTACATTATTACACTGTGTTCTTATGTTCTTTGCTTTAATTTTTATAGGCACATGGCATTAAAAACAGGAATAGGCTCAGTCTATGGCTGAGTCGTGATCAAAAAGGTTGTCAGTGTTTGATGTCATTTTGTATATCATGAAATCAAGGTGCAATGGAAGCACACTAGTTCATGGCAATCTGATTGATTCCAGAAGATATTGTAGATCAATTGATATTAGGACTAAGGTATGAACCTGGCTGAGAGCTAGGAAATTGTGGTCACTGTGTCCCTTCATCTGGATTAAAAGACAGATTCTGAAGATGTGCTCTTTTATTATAGAAGAGATGCTCACTTTAAATTCTACTGTACAAATACAGATGGGTTTACAGCAACATTTTACAAGGCAAACCTGAATCCTTGTCACTTTGATCATGGCTTTTCACACTCAAGGCATCCTTGAATTGCCAGTGTATAAAATGTCCCACTTACCCTTGAGCCTGCTGTCAGAAGAGCTGTTAATATTTCCTTTAACTGTCTGCTTCTGTTTTTTTCAGCCCTCACCTGGCACAAAAGGTTTTGAACTACTTGTAGCCAAGTAAATGAAAATGTTGTAACTTGTAAATTTACAGCAATGTGCACCCTTCCTTTGATGCATTCTACATGGGCAAAACTCCAAAACTTCAGTAGGCCAATGGCAATCTTCTCACTCACAGCTAACATGCTGCCACTTCTGAAGAGGAATGCTGCTGCAGTGGTTTGTTAGTACATAACGAGCCCAGAGGCCCATTTAGGTTAGGGAAAAGAGTACTGTTGTTTAGCAGAAATTAACAGGGAATTCTTGCCTAGCAGAATAATTGTCCGGATTAGAGCTGAGAAACGACAAAACATTAACACTCTTGTGAAAAGTGCACTGGGTACAGTCAGGGCCTCAGGAACAGCACGGGGCATACGTTCAATAGTAGCATAGAAATTAAGAGGTTCTACCTACTAAATCAGTAAGACTCAGTCACTTCCTGGAGAGTTTTCATTAGAAGTCTCTCCTTCAAATGCTGACAAGACCTTGCTTGTGAGAGTTGATGAGCGTGTGGCCTCAAGCAATATGGCAGTAATTCAGCTGAGTTTCAATTTAGGAAAGGAAGAGAACAAATACTATTTGGCAAAAATATAAATGTAAATAGTGATTTGTTTTTGTTTTCGTTTTAAAGCAACTTTGGGACAGAACACAGCATGGCAAGCTCATCACCCAACTACACAGGGCATGAGCAAAGAGAAGCAAAGGAATTACATCTTTTTAAAAATGGAAGTCCTGAGAAATGACCTGTATATTTAAGGGTTGGAAAAAGTCCCTTATGAGCATGTATTGCATTTTAGGGGAGACAAAACAGCTGAAGACAAAACAAGATCCAACTTAGCCTTCTCTCACAACTTAAAATTGACTCATGGGTCTGAAAGCAATTTTTATCTTCATTTTCGTTCCCATTCTTCTCAGCAGATCTGGATGTTAGGTGGCTTGCTCAAGGGATTTTTAAAGGTATTTCTGGCTTGCTTGGAAGCACAAAGTATAGAAAACATTTGAAGAGCCTGTTCTCTAAATTTTCAACCCAGTTGTTTTGCCCAACCCTGTTTCAGGGGTGTGGAAGTTTCCACACTTCTATAAGTGAGCATACCACGAGGTATCCCTGTGGGTGTTGTACCCCAGTTCCCTCAATGGCTAGCAGTGTCATCTTTGAGCTTGTACAAATATAAGCATTTCCAACATTAGACTTTGCAGGCAGTAGTTTTGGCTGGACTCCAGTAAGCATATATTTTGTAAATGATTACATTATTAGAACTAAAGATCAACCCAAGCCCTAGGCTCTGTTCAGTCCTGAGGCCAGTAGGTTTGCTGGAGTTGCTTCTGTGTAGGGTGACTGTATTATTTTTAAGGAAATCCAAGACACTGCCCCACTTCCCCTATTAGTAGTACTGCTGCAGGCAGAGGCAGGCAGGCATGGGTGCAGGGCACACTTTGGTGGGAGATGGAGTGCTATGGTGCGCCAGGTAGGCAGGCAGCAGCTGCTGCTGCTGCTGTGTGACTGCAAGCTGGCTGGACTGGCTGGACTGGCATGGTGCCCAGTTTAGCCCACCCCCTATCTCCAGCCACTGCTCAGGAGGATCTGGGCTGGGCGTGTGTGTGCAGCAGCAGCGATATCTGCTTTCCTGCCTGCCTGGTGTGCATGCTACTCTGCCTCCCTGCTGGACTGTGCCCCACACCACTACTTGCCTGCCTCTCCTGGAAACTGCTGCTGCAGGCAGAAGCACTTTTCTTTTAATTTTCACCAGCTGGCTGAAATGGCCTACAGTCTGGAACTGTCCTGACCAAACTGGGACATATGGTTACCCTAATTCTGTGCCATCCTTTTGTATGTTTGCAGTCACTGTCTTCCTCCATTTCCTGCCTGCTGATGACCTCTATGCTGTACTATTATGTCTCCCTGTGGCCCCCATCAGCAAAAGGCTGCCTCTCCCTGGCCCTCAGTTTATAATCCCAGCTCTCAGACTTCTGGAATTGTACCTTTCCCATGACCAACAGGCTGTGCTTGTCTTCCCTATTCTCAGAAGGTTAGAGAGAACTCAACCAGCTGGATGCTAAACCTGGCAAAGCAGTGCTCTGGACTATCCAGATCCTGTCAGCTGCTTTGGTACTGTATTAAATAGAGGGAATTTGTAAAATGCTTCCTTCTAACTTTTCATTGTTAAGCAAGAAATAATACAAGCTGACAGAATGCCTGGCATGACCTAACCTATTAGGATGTGTTGATGTATAAAGATAAAGGTTAATTCAGTTCTTCCATCACTTTTAGATAGGTGGCTGATCGGTCCAGGTGAGGTGTCTTGAGACAATTTAGGATCTGGGGTGAACAATCTTGAGGCAGGTCTCCTGGGAGAAGGCTTGATCTGACCTTTGACCTGGACAAAAAAATAAAGGCACTAATTTGACTCTGAACTGTGTGAGGACTTTTTCATAACTGGTTGTAAAAGGTGCCACCTTATGTGGTGAATAGTAGCCATGTACAGGTATTATGTTTCTATTAGGAGAATTGCAGCTCTCCTGCTAGAAAGTAGGAGCGTACAGTTTCTCAAGCCCCCTTAGAAACTCATAGTCTGAAGAGTGTGCAGGGGGTTTACTGCACTACTTCATTCCCCTCCCAAGCCAGTCTATGGAAGGGGCGTAGTGTGAAGAGGAAAGATTCTCAAGAATGGGAGGAGTGGAGCAGCTGCTGCTCTCCAAACCTTGCTTAGACTGGGATCACCTGATCTTGGGAAGGTGCAAAGAGCAGGGGTGATAGGGCAGTTGCAGGCTGAACACCTGAACTGTTCTCTCTCCCAGAAATTTTTCTAGCAGTGCAAATTTCTGAGAAACTTTTAAGAAATTCCCACGACTAGAAATGAATGCCTGTTTGTGGCCGGTAGCAATGCCTATTGTAACACAGGCAGTGCTCCCCATTCCAGTAATGATTTGTCTCAGGGTAAAAATAGAAAGGACATATAAAGGAAAGTTTAGAAATGTTTCAAGTTTCGAAGCCATGCTTACTTGGCCTTAGTGCCAGTCCCAGGCAGCAGCAGCAGCAGCCTGCTGTCATCCCATGCATGGATCCAGGGGGGTCCACATGACCCCAGCACTTTTTCCTGCCACTGGCAGGGGATCAGACTCAGTGATCCTTTGAGGTCCTTTCTGACCCACTAGGAAATCTAGTCATAGCACCAGACAGCAAAGCTAACCTATTTAACAATTTCTTTGGCTCCATTTTTTTAAGCAGGGACCAGGTCACCCCCCCCCCACACACACACACCAGGACCCCCAAAGGACCCAGGGGAAGTGCACCCAGGCCTAGGGTCAGTGAGGACCTAGTCAGGGAACTTCTGGAGGGACTGGACATATTTAAATCAGCTGGTCCTGACAATCTACACCCCAGAGTGCTGAGGGAATTAGCAGAAGTCATTGCAGGACCCCTGGCACGGCTTTATGAGCACTCGTGGTGCTCTGGTGTGGTGCCAGAGGACTGGAAAAGGGCCAGTGTGGTTCCCATTTTCAAAAAAGGGAGGAAGGAGGACCCAGGAAACTATAGGCCAGTCAGTCTTACCTTGGTTTTGGGTAAGCTTTTTGAGAGAATTATCCTGGCACATGTCTGCGAGGGGCCAGCAGGGGATGTTACGCTTAGGGGCAACCAACATGGGATCATTCAAGGCAGGTCCTGTCAGACCAACCTGCTGGCCTTCTATGAGCAGGTCACAAAATCCTTAGACGCAGGGGTAGCAGTGGATGTAGTCTTCCTGGACTTTCGGAAGGCCTTCGACACTCTCTCATCCCATTCTCATAAAAAAACTAGGGGATTGTGGCGTCAACATCTACACAGTCAAATCGGTCACCAACTGGCTGGGGG
Organism: Crocodylus porosus; assembly: GCF_001723895.1. Taxonomy (NCBI): domain Eukaryota; kingdom Metazoa; phylum Chordata; order Crocodylia; family Crocodylidae; genus Crocodylus; species Crocodylus porosus. The sequence goes on from NW_017728943.1 coordinate 98,999,465, forward strand.
GGCGCACCCAGAGAGTGGTGGTGGACAGGTCTTATTCTACCTGGAAGGACGTGGGCAGTGGGGTTCCGCAGGGCTCGGTCCTTGGGCCCACACTGTTCAACATCTTCTTCAGCGACTTGGACGAGGGGGTAAAAAGCACCCTGTTCAAATTTTCAGACGATACTAAGATGTGGGGGAATGTGGGCACACTAGAAGGGAGGAATAGGCTGCAATTGGACCTAGACAGGTTACAGGGGTAGGTGGATGACAACAGGATGGGTTTCAACACTGACAAATACAAGGTAATGCACCTGGGGAGGAAGAACCAGCACCAGACCTACAGGCTGGGGAACTCCCTTCTTGTCAGTACAGAGGCAGAAAAGGATTTTGGAGTCATTATTGATGCCAAAATGAACATGGGCCGGCAGTGTGGAGAGGCAGTCAGGAAGGCCAACCGCACCTTGTCATGCATCCACAGATGCATCTCAAGCAGGTCCAAGGAGGTGATCCTCCCCCCTGTGCAACACTGGTCAGGCCACAGTTGGAGTGCTGCGTCCAGTTCTGGGCGCCACACTTCAGGAGGGATGTGGACAATATGGAAAGGGTCCAGAGGAGGGC
>NW_017728943.1:99000161-99078426 GCF_001723895.1 Crocodylus porosus
CAAAATGAACATGGGCCGACAGTGTGGGGTTGCAGTCAGGAAGGCCAACTGTACCTTGTCATGCATCCACAGATGCATCTCCGGCAGGTCCAAGGAGGTGATCCTCCCCCTCTATGCGGCACTGGTCAGGCCGCAGCTGGAGTACTGCGTCCAGTTCTGGGGGCAGCAGGGCAGACCCTATGAGGAGAGGCTACGGGACCTGAACCTGTTCAGCCTCCACAAGAGAAGGCTGAGGGGGGATCTAGTGGCCATTTACAAACTAGTCAGAGCGGACCAGCAGGCAGTGAGGGAGTCCCAGTTTCCCCGAGCACTACCAGGAGTGACAAGAAAGCGGTCACAAGCTGGCAGACGGTAGATTCATACTAGACATCAGGAGGCGTGACTTCCCGGTCAAGGCAGCTAGGATCTGGAACCAACTTCCAAAAGAAGTGGTGCTGGCTCCTACTCTGGGGGTCTTTAAAAGGAGGCTGGATGAACACCTTGCCAGGGTTGTTTGACCCCAGTACTCTTTCCTGCCCATGGCAGGAGGTCAGACTTGATGATCTGCTCAGGTCCCTTCTGACCCTACCAACTATGAAACTATGACCCTAGCATCTATGAATCTAACAACACTTACTGTGGATACCTCTGTTTGCTACTTAGACTAGAGGTGGTAGCAGCCTGCGAATTACAAGAAGATTCCTGCTTCTCATGTATGTTCATGAAATAAGGTGAAAATATGCAGTTCTATTTTGAGTGGGTTTCTGCTCTGACCATCTGTTTGTGAATTGGACTACTCTAAAAAAGAGGTAGCTAGGACTTTGCAGTGAGGTGAACCTGATCAGCGACAGCTCACCTACCGCCTTTCACCTCTTACCAGTTAAGAGCCATATTTGAATTCAGCCATATCCCTTTTTAAAGGTTAATATTTTCTTGCACATTTATTATTCTTTGGTTTGGGGATGGTGGCCCAAGGGTCATTCTTGTGCATTTGTTCAAACTGTGTATTAATTTTATGTAATGTGACCACCTGTTTAGCAATGGTATCTGAATTAGGATCCTCAAAAATAATTTTCTTTATGATCATTAATAAAAAGTGCCCTGTTCTAGCTGAACCTAACTTTCTAAAGTAGAAAGACTGAAGCAGTAGATGCATGAGCTATCAAACTTTGTTTTTGACAATAACTACATTACCTTAACACCGTGTTTCTCCATCTGGGATATACATTACCCTGCATAGATGCAGCTTACTTTTAGATAGTACACACAAGGAAAGAATGGGAAAGCATAAGAAGGGAAAGAGGAAATATAAATAGAAGAGCAAATAAAAAGAAAAAATGAAGAACAACTACAGTCCCTCTTAAGTAGCTTGAGGGGTTACATTATGGTTAAAAGAACTATAGGTTATAGGTTCCTTTTCTATTATCCATAACAGAATCAGGGGGATACACAGAAGAGTAACAGACTTACAAAAGGTTTCCCAAACCAAAGCAGTTTGAGGACTGGTACCATAACAAAATATAATTTAAAAACTGTAACTTTAGTGTTCTTTTCATAAATGCTAAGTTAAAAGGTCAGGATATGCAAGTAGACAGTGATTAAAATTAAATAAAAATGTAAATGCTAAGCTCATTATGGCATGATTCAGCTACATATACATTTTTTCTGTGTATGATAGTAGCTATTATAGAATTACTATATCATTTTGGAAAGGTATGGAAGAGTTAGATGCTTACAGGCATAAAGGGTACCGAAGTTTGTAACTGCCCTTTGTGCCTTTTAAAAATCTACTTTGAGGTTGATAAAATAGCTTGCAGCATTTTATTGCTAATTAGGAGGAATAGTTCATAAAATCTTTGCTGCTGGACCCTCATTCCATCTCCCAGTTTTATACAGACTGTAGACAGGGTCATGATCATAAATAGAAGGACAAAAAGCAACATTAAGAAAGATTTTGTTTGCTCCTTTTTTTCAGGGACACAATCAAATCATAACATACAGCAGACCTGTGTATTTTTGTATATTGTGTGGCCTTATTTTGCTGCTAGATGGTGGATCAAAAGATAAAAATCCTTCAATATACACAGTGTACGGCTTGCAGCTCTTTTCACCTGGATCTCTCCGAACAGCCAGAGACCATATAATAGGTGAGTCAATACTTTGCCTGAGACACTAAAAATGAAATTGGGAAGCCTGCATTTTCTTATGTTTACAATCAAATGAACATAATGGAGGAGTGCCTTTGGGCCTTGAAGTCAAATCTGTACAAAGAACCAGAATGACTTAGTACACAGGTATGGTGGGGTCATTCCCTTAGCCTAAAACAGTCCTAGTGAAATAAGGATTATGTTAGTATTCTCTGCAGGAAGCTAACAAGTTTAGAATGATATTAGAAATGAACACCAGTTGTGAAATTCAGTTCATCTTCATAAATAATGTACCTATGGCTCCAGTAGATGTTACATTTATGACCCGATTCATTTGTTAGTCTCATCATAAATAGTAACTCTGCCAAGAAAAGAGAAAACAGCCTGTAAGTGGGTGCATCCAGGGACGTCTCACTCACTTGCAGCTCTGTTTCTAGATCACTTCCCACTCATCTGCCACACCTTGATGTTTTTAATAGTAGAAAAGAGAAAAGCGAGGTGAAGTATTATCCAGTCAGCAGTATGACTTGAGGGCAGAGATTTTCTTCACAGGGCTTGTCCTCCCCTACACCCTGCACCTTGCCACTTGCTGTTGGACTGTGGTTAAGGTCTTGTCACATCCACCTTTACACTGCATCCTTGGGCCTGTTCTCTCAGTTCCTAAGTCTACTTATCGTTAGTAACTCTTGGCCTCCAACATACCTAAGGTTAAGATGCCTATTCACTAATTTATGGATCCCCCGACTTATCGATTTTAATTTATAAAGCCTGTAATTCCTCAATTAACCGTCTATTGTGTATTGGTTTATTAACTCAATCAATTATCATCCTTACCCCTTATTGTTTAGTCCATAGCTTGCCAGCTCATTAACTTAATCAATGATCCTTGTAATTCAATGCTTAATAGTCCATTTCCACCTTAACTCAAGCAATGATCCTCTTAACTTTATCAATTAATGATTTTATATCCTGCTGGTTTATCAGTGTGCTCACCTATCTTTGGGGAAAGCTTACCACATCTCCATCAGTCTCCTCAATCACTGGTTCCATCTAGTCCCTCCAGCTGCAACTTGGCAGTGGGACTTCTCATCCCTGGCTCCAGTTCTGGCCTTGGCTCTGGATCTAACTCCAGTTCTGGCTCCAGCTCCACTCTGGCTCCAACTTCAGGTTCAGCTCTGGCTCTGGCTCTGGCTCCAGTTCTGTTCCTTACTCTGGCTTCATGTCTCCATGTGGCTTGCTTGGTACTTGAACTTTCCATGCCTTCCTCTCTCTGTGGATGAGAAAGTGTGCCAGCTGCCCCTTTGAGCCTCCGGTGGAACTCCCAGGAGCCATAGGGAGCCAGCTCCTGCCGCATGTGGTTGCCTGCTGCCTGCATTAGCCCCTCCAGTCCCTGCCAGCATATGGACAGCTGACAGTGCATCTTCAGAGCCCATGCTGAAACACCCTGTTCTCCTGGTAAGTCTTCAGGTGAGCTCTGGTCCAGCTGGCATGCGTGGACTGTAATAAGGTTTGGGACCCATGCCTGCTACAGCCATAAAAATATACCACATTAAACACTGAAGATTTTTGCAGTTGGTTTCCATTGTGCCTTATATTGAACATGTGGTAGGGTACCTACCACACAGTACAATGCCTGCTACATGGCAGGGCTTTAAGCTTACAAGCTGGTGTAGAGTGGCACAGGAAACTGAGCACACATGGCATAAGCTATCTTGCACTAACTACACACATGAACATTCTTAGTCTGCATATTAAGGCAATGGACAGAAATTACACACAAACTGGTATAAGTGATTGGAAACTGGTTTAAACCTGTAACAGAACAGAAGTTCAGTGCACATAGGCTGGTTTCAAAATGGCTGAACCTGGTTTAAGATGGACCTGGATGAATGTAGTATCAGATTTAACTGATTTAGGTTAAACTTCTCTATTGAACTTCTGTCTCAAATCCCTTCCCAGTTCAAGTTAGGTCTCAGTCTCCCAGCATCCCAGGATGCCTTGTACTCCCCCACAGCCCCCTCACAGGGCAGATAAATTAGCTTTGGCTGATCTGTCTGCTTCAGCCAAGATGGGCTTGCCCTGCCCCAGGCTGTCACAGAGCTCAGGCAACAAAAGCTCTGCATCCTACCTATGCCTGTTAGGCCAGTAGGGCAGGGCTGGGGAAGGGGGAACAGAACCCTCTGTGCCCCGCCCTCCCAGGTCCAGCTTTGCCCAGAAACCCAGGTCTTCCCAGCTGCCCACCCCCTCCCCTGTGTTCAACCTGCCTCCACATGTGGGAGGTAGCTGCCTTTCCCGACTGAAAACTGAATGCGAGTTCAGTTTATGGGTTCAATATTTGGAGCTTAGAGAAATCTGCAAAGATTGAATTGATTCCTTTTCAGGCTTTTTGACTGTCTGTGCTTAGCATAAGAGTTTAACTCAAAACTTTTCATTTCAGCAAATAATGCAGAGTAGCTTTTATGCAGTTGCTATTGCAGTCCACTTTCTTGTGTATACAAGCCCTAAAATAGCTTTATATACAAGTATCTCATGACAGATCACCAGGAGTTTTTCTCTGCACTGCTCTGGGGCAGTCACGCCTAGAATTCTGAGTTCTGCCTGGGCACTTCTTTACTGGTAAATTATTTACTGGTTGGTGATAGTTGAGACAAAAGCTGAAAAAATTATTAGGAAACTCAATAAATGTAATTGTATGCCATGAGTCTGGGTTATGTAAAAGCAATGACTTAGGAGGAAACATGGTAACAATTGTCCTGTATAATGAAGGATGTAAGTACAGGTCTGACTAGAGTGATTTGGAGAAGCACAAGGAATAATGGGATAAAACTGAAAGGTAAAATGTAGGTTAGGATTAAAACTACCTAAAAGCACAGGTGATGTGGTGGGGTGCATGGAGAGGCACGTGCCCTGACTGAGACTGGCCGCCACTGGAGCCACTGCTGGCTCCCATGGGCGGTATCTGCTCGCCACCTGCTTTCCCCTTCCCTCACTGCTGACATGGCCAGTGGCATCTGCAGGCTATCACTGCTTGCCACCCTCACCCTCCAGTACCGCCACCGGCATCTGTGGGCGGTTCCCGCTCACCCCCGCCAACACTGCTGGCTGCAGGCGGTCCCCGCTCACTGCCATAGTGCCCCTCCAGTCTCAAGAGGCACGAGTCATTCATGCCTAAGAGTGAACTATGCTTGTTGTGTAATAGTCTCCCCAAAAAAGTGGCAGAAGCCTAATTATTTAGGACGTTTAAAACCAGAAAAAAAAGAAGTATTGGATGAAGGAACTTCGTTACAGAGCAGATGACTTAATTGGCCTTATCTATCTGTGATTGCTATAGCTGCGCTTAAAGTCTGGTCATCACCTCCTACAAAAGTTCTGTTTTTAGAATAATATGCAGCTTTTTATATGTGCTCTTTGGCTCTTGTTTCTCCTCCTCTCAAACTAGGGAATAATGAAGACCTGCATCACTTATTTTCATTAGCTTCTTTCATTAGTTTCCCTTGCTCTCATTACAGTTTCTTCTTACATTTTATTCTAGCTGCCTGTCAAAGGTGAACAGTAAAAATGCTGATAAATAATTCAACAAGAATCCTAAATGACTCCTGGGATAAAGATAAATGGAAAAACTATAGCAACCACTATAGGATAAGTGACGCTATAAATGTGTTAATTTTGGCTGGCCTCAAAGAGATCGTGGAACAGAATTTTTGAAGTGGACTAAAAACAGGGAGGAGGGGGACTACAAACTCATATTGCCATTTAGCTTTTTTTGAAAAAATGGAAGTCACCAACTGGCAGAGGCTTTCCACCCATTTTTACCTTGTAGAACAAGTAGACTTACAGTGCTACCTATTTGAGCAGAGATCGGAGCCTCCAGCCTGGATCAGCAGTCTGACCAAAATCTTTCACTTCTTTGAATTTATGAGCCAGGGGCTTTCTGGTGTGAGAATGTGGAACGTTGACTTAGCACCTACCGTTCCATCTAGCATTTTTCTTCTTTTATAATACAATCCCCCTTCATTGCAGCAACAACTGCTTTGCAATACTTCTTAACAGCCAAGGAAATTAGATAGCCTCTTGTTGCTCTCAGACAATAATATTAATATTATGGTGAACTTTTTGTCTTTCCCATTAAGTAGCGGAAACATCACTTCTCTCACCAAACAAAAAATGTTGGACGTAAAGGCTTACGTCTCATATCCAGTCACATATTGTGCTTCCAGATGAATGTAGCTACCTGGATATAAATAGTTCTCTTAGATGGTGAAGATATTAAAGTGCTTGCATTTTGTGTATTCTCAATTATGCTAAATATGGGAGATGAAACCTTGGCCCTATCAAAGATGGGTGGTTTGCTCCATTCCATCTGCAGTGGAGCTAAGATTTTACCCATAATGTTAATTCCTTATAAATGCTCTTCCTAGTTATGCGTTACCTGAAAGGAGAGGCAGAGTATCCTATCTCAACTGTAATATATTTATATATTTTAGACTTGTATAAACTTGTGTGTGTAAAGTCATGGTGAAAGGAAGCTAACATTTTTCCACAGTATTGTGTTGTTCCAGGTATCTATGAAACAATAATGAACAGATAAAAAAACAAAACAAAAATTGTTCTTCTTGGAAGTCTGACTAAGAAGCTGGTCATTCTGATGTTGTACAAAGAACAATGAGATTTATTTCAAGGATGTGAAACAAACCCAAATCAGTTGCAGCAGTATCAAACAGCTAAGATCTTTTAAGTCAAAACTAACACCTTCCTCCCAAATAGCTCAGCTATTATTCCCTTGGAGGGAGCCAGTTGTAGTGTTGCTTTTCTACACAGGGCTTAAATAAGAAGGCACGCATATGCTGTCTGGGATTCTTAATACAACTTTAACTATTTAATCAGCTTCTTTTAACGCTCTTCTCTTCCCCAGGAAAACCAGATGATTCCTAAATTCAGTTCCTTTAAATACAATGGCTTTTTAAGTTTCCTTTCTCTAGGATACTCTCTGGTGCTGGGTAAGATTACCATGCATCAGGAAATGTCAAGCAGGGCACGAATGGAACTTGGCCTTGGACAGCCAACCATCCTCATTCCCTCTCACATGTGCATCCATTTATTAACACACACACTCTTCTGACACACTGGCAGTGAGTTCTGCTTCCTGTTCTTTTCATTTTTCCCCCTCCTGTTGTACAGGCTGTTCTTGAGTCATATTAATGCAATAATTCAGATACCAAGCGAATAGTAACATCAGGCTAGCTATGTAGTGAGTCCCTTGCCTCAAAGTGAGGATCTCTCATTACTTTAGTGCCAAGCTTTTGTAACACTCTCCTAAATTTCAAGGCACTGGGGGACTAAAAATCTCTGGGATCAAATGGAGGATTCAGGATAATCCCTAAAGCAGCTTACTTGCCATGTCTCTCCTAAGTAGCAATCCAAGAATAGTTTGGAATAGATAGATTGGATGGCCAAAAGGAGAAAGGAAAAGGTAAGGAAGAAGAGCTATTAGTACCATCTACAAGCAAGAGATGGAGAATGCAGTATTTCTCTATGCTTTTTTATGTATCTAATTTGTCAGTGGTGGATGATCATGATATGCATGACATAAATATGAACTTAGGTTTTCATTTAATTGGGTCTGACCTATTGTGCCAGTATTCAGACACTTCCATTCTTTCTGTCTGATACTGTAGCTTGTCCTTTTCCTCTTATGTTTGACTACTTCTGCAAGATTCACAAAATTATGATAGAACAGGGTGAAGATGAATTCAGTCAGAGTTAACACCAGTGTATTACTGTTTTATTTTAACCCAAGATGCATTAACACAGGCAGTTATAAGCAAAATGATATAATTAACATTTAACAAAGGAAACAAAGATGACTGGTAACATTTTAAAAGTCATCCTGGAAAAAAAAGAGAAGATCAGTAGATTGTTTCATTTATTAACAGGCCAAATAAGGAAAAAAATGGCAGCCTAGCAGGTGTAACTAACAAGTACACATTTGTGTACAAGGAAAATCATGAGAAACAGCAGAATATTTTTCTATGAGAAATGGGGCGTGTACTTTGGGAAGCAATTTTCCAGTCTCTCAGTGATCCTGTTAACATAATAAGTGTTTGTTTGCTTTCTCTTTGACTATTGACAGAGACTGGATCAGGTTTTCCTTTACCTCTTTTTGATGCAGCTTCAATTTGAAGCAGTATTGGCAGTAGTTCAAAGGCTGTCCTTTCATAAAAAAGCATTGCTTCCATTTTCACAGGTCTTACCATGAATGTCTCTCTTCAAAAGTTGTTTGCTCATCTCATTTGTATTTCGGTTCTTTCCCTCTCACTTGGTTTGTTTGGTGGCAGTCTTAAGCTCTTGCACCTCTCAACTTACTGTCACCTTCTTCAATTTATCTGGTTCTAGGTTCCCCATATCAGTGATTATTTCCACTCATTCAAGTAGTATTGCCTACACAGGGCATGATAGTGCCTGGTGAAGAGCATTCTGGCACCAATCCAGCAAAGCATTTAAGCACATATTTTTCTTTGACCATATGCATAAACCCTTTCAAGTTAGTAGGACTAAACATCTGCTTAAAATCAAGCCTCTGCTCAAATGCTTTCCTGGATCAAGAGAGTGAGCCCTCAGAAAGGTGAAGATGTTGAAGGTATGACACTGGAAGTCCAAATACCTGAGTGTTAATCCTGGCTTCTTAGAGGTTTCCATGCTGAAGAAATGCTATGTAAACATGACCCTTTACTCAGTAGATAAAGCTTGCCTTTGGGAGCATCTACATGTTGCCCTATTGTGACGTTGTTACTGCGCCATGCTTTAGTACTTTTTTGGAAGTGCTTTAGTAAGCATGGCGCAGTAACGTTACCATACGGCAATATGTAGATGTGCCCAAAGGCAAGCTTTATTTACTGAGTGAAGGCCCATGTTTACTGCGCCATGTTGTTACTGCGCTGTGCTTTAGTACTTCCAAAAGCACAGCACAGTAACAATATGGTGCAGTAATAACACGGCACAGTTAACATGGCCCTTTACTCAGTAGATAAAGCTTGCCATCTACACGTCGCCCTTCTGGAAGTACTAAAGCACGGCACAGTAACCACCTTTACTATACTGCACACAGCACACAGTTAGTTTTCACCACTACTTTGCTGTTGAGGCATGCTAAAATGGGGGAGCTATGGTGATGTAGCAGTGGATCATGTGTAGATTTATGTGATTGCTACATCACTGTAGTGCGTTGTACAGCGATATAGCACATTGCTGCGGTGACATGGGACAACGTGTAGATGCACGCTTTATATATCTGCTTACTTTGTTGCATTTTTAAAAATTTATTCACATTGGTCTTCCAGGGTCAAGGCAGTTATGTGAGAGTGAGATGGATACTGTTATCACTGGCATCACCAGCAGCTATCTTCCAGTTGCAGAGTCTTTAGTGACTGTCAGGCAAAATGCACTGTCAGAATTCAGTCTGACTGACCCATTTCAAATTCACTTGGCAGAACCCCAGGTTAGCTTTATGCTTTAATTCAAACTGAGCAGATTTGATACTGAGAAATGGCTAGTGCAGAATGCACAAAACCATTTATTCTGCCAGTCAGTGTTCAGCGTTGAAGTGAACTTTAAACTATGTATATTGCTTTAACTATATGTAAAACAGGGGGATAATATTTACATCACAGGCCTGTTGTGAGAAATAATGTTTGTAAAATTTTTAAATAGCATTGTGTGAATGCCTTATAATGTTGCCTATTATTGCTGTTAAAGAAACATTGAATAAAAATAATCTTTAAATAATAAAATGTCTCTAAAAGATAATCATGATTTCCAATATTAAAATCCACTCACTAGAAATCCATTGAAACATAATGGAAAGGTTAATTATTGCAGCATGATGCAGCTTCTCTCAGTTTTCTATATGAATACAAACATCCAGTTTTTGTGATACTCAGATACACTAACATCTATCTATTTTATTTCAGTGTTTTTGTATTGCTTCCCTGCAATTTCTCTTCTTGGCCTATTTCCTCAAATCAACACTTTTTGTATATATGTCTTGGAACAAATAGACATGTTGCTTTTTGGTGGTTCAGGTAAGTAGCATGTTATCAAGAGCTCATTGTTTCATGCCTTAGATTAATCTGTTTGGCAGTACATTTTTAAGCCCATCCATGCTTGAGTTGGCAATGACACAGTGGTATCATAGTTTCCTGGACCAGATGTTTCTCTGAAAGTATAGGCTCTCTAACTGTAGACTGCAAACCACCACCATTGCAAAAGTGCATTAACGCTACCAAATAAGTCTTCTTCCCCCCACCCCGCATCTTGGTCCATACTGAGGAAAATATGTTAGAAAAACATGGTAGTTGCTTCTAATTTTGTTAGGTTATTTCAACCATAGTACAATCAATAAGAACTAAAGAAAAAACAACAAGAGAAAGGGAGTGCTTAGTTAGTTTTCTCCCCTTTCCTGCCTTCTTTTTCTCTGTTGCTCAATCAGGAGAATACATTTTAAGCTTGCTACAACCAACATGAATGTCTAGAGCAAAGGTTCTCCAGTTTTAGATTGAAGGCACCCCACATTAGACTCAAGGCTTTCCGTGGAACATGCCAGCTTTTAGCTTTTACTTATAACCAGACTATGGAAAAATAATAGAGCAATTCTTCTGTTGCAAAGAACTAAGAAAGCCCATGACAGGTCAGACTGTTTTTGTTACTATATATTCTGGTTTGAAATCTCTGGGCTTATCTTGTGAATCATGTGTAAGTGTTTGCATCATACCTAACAATGTTAATATTGCATGATGCCCTTAAAAAGATCTTACAGTACCTTAGTTCAGAAACAGTGGTCTAAGGTATCTTCACAGTATAAAAACCTGTAGCATAATTAGAAGTCCTTTAACCTAAGAGGCATGCTGTAATGGAGTGCAGAAATATAAGGCATTTATATAGAAGGCATTTTAAAGTACCTTCCATTCTTTACTTCTTTAAAAAATTAAAAAGGGACACACCAGGGGTGAACATTTTTGCATGACACTATTCAGGATAAAGAACAAGTCATCTTTCAGGTGAAACCGTGGGCCCAGTGACCACTAGGGGTGTGTGTGACAGTGTGCATGCTCAGGACCAGGTCTCATGCCAGCCTGCCCATCTGTCTCTCTGGGGCAGTCCGCCCAGTCTTGCCTGCCACAACTTTGCTGTTCCCATAAACTGATGGTATAAAGTGGGAGGTTGCCTATTCCCCACCCTGATGCCAGGGGGCATTGTCTGCAGCTCCAAACCTGCCCTACACTGCATCCCATGCCTTGCAGATGTCATCCACATGATGTAATCATAACCTACACCACGACTGGTGCTCCAGGGTCTCACAGGGACTCTCCCTCCCTCTGTGGAGCAGTAGGTCATTGTGCTTGCCCTTTAGGTCTTTCTTTCATTCCACTCTCAGCCTCCTTGCAATGGAGGACTTGCTAAAACCAAGACTCACCATTAATTTGGCTTCTGGCCCAAACTACAGCTTGAAGCATCCACAACCATGCCTTGGCTTCTTCCCCACACATGGGGTTACTATTATATCCCTGCTAGGGCCTTTATACCATGCCCTACCCTAAGGCCTTCTCATCTTTATGATCAACTACTCACGGGGATGGCCCTTCAGGCTTACTCCCAGTTTGGCCCTGCTCAACATGCCCCTGGGACTGCCGTCTGGGCCTACTCCCTATTCAGCCCTACTCAGTCTCCCTCATGCGCAGCCCTTCAGGCCTACTCCCATTCAGCACTACTCTGTGTGGGCCACACAGCTACGCTTCCCACGCTACCCCCTCTGGGGTCTCCAAGATATAACTTCCCTGCTGGGCTCAGGCACCTACACATGAGCATACCTGTCCCCCACTAGTCCCACAACTCTACGCTACCTGCTCTGGGGTCTCTAGGATTTCGCAATCCTGCTGGGCTCAGGTGGTACTCTGCTTGCCATGCCTGGCCCCACTACACCCACAACTGCCTCCAAAGCCCGCCCGAAGATGGGGGCTGGAGTTAAGGCATCCCATCCACTTTTCACTGGGGAGGTAACTGGCCTGGCATTTCCTGGGAGCTCCCACACCAGTAGAAGCCCCACCAGGCCACCCATCCCCAGCAGGGTGCAGTTTTAGGTCATGCCCAGAACCAAGAGCCTCCTGCTTTTACCTTCAAGATGTTCTTGCTGCAGCTCAGCCAGGTATTGTTTCTGCCTGGGCTGGCAGCATCAAACTGCAGCCTTTGTATCCCTTGTTCTCAAAATGACTGCTGCCATTAGGCACCTGGTAGCTGCCTGACTCTAAGTGGCAGGCACCCAAAGGTGTCTTGCCACAGTGTATGAAACAGGCCTTATTCCATTCAGATTCGGACTTATTCAATTCGGATGTCTATGTCTGAATCATCAAATCACTCTGAATCACTCCAAATTGATTTGGAGATATTAAAGGGTTGCCTGATTCAATTTGGATTTGGAGATTTGGCTGCCAAATTGGGCTGAATCTCCAACAAATCAAATCGGCAACCGAAGGTTTGCACAACCCTAGTGACCACTCATTGACCCATTGAGGCCCTGATTTTACCTTTCATCTCTGAGGAATTAGTTTGACTGATCAGACAGGAAAGGTTTTCTTTATACAGCTAAGATTTGACATCTAACCTTACTGAATAACATTCTGGTCATGTAAGTCATCTTTGATTTTTCTTTAGGTTACATTTTCTCTTTGCATTTAGAAAGTAACAAACTTTGATATTTGTATTTCAGCTGCTGCTGGATTGGTATCTGCACTATATGGTATTTCTCGAAGCTTTGCAGTTCTGGTTGTACTATCCACTTTCTGCTTCAGTGCAGTGAAGGTAAGTAGACATAACTGCAGTGGTAGAATGGACCTGCTATGCTGAAGGGCATTCTCTGGTCTAGTGACTGGCATTAGTCCAAATTCTTCTTGAGCCATTTTATCAATTCTTGTTATCAAGCCAACTTAAACACGTGGTACTGCATGTTAGCTAAATGGAAATATCTTAACATCTTAGAAGTACTGGCATAAATATTAACCTGATTGATTGAACATAACACTTATGCATGGCCAACCTATATAAAGTACTGAATTGCTTTTTCAAAGCAAAAGGACCTAAGCAGCTCCTGGCATGGAGTACTCAAGGCACTCTGACTTCCTTGAAAGTTATGTCTGTTTATGCTGGCATTTTCTAAGAACATATATTTTCCATTACAACAGCATGCAGCACAGTTACTCCAAGTTTGAGCTTTGTTATATGTCCTAGAAATTAATCTTAGTCATAACTAACAGCTGGTTACCACTAACCTGTATCTGTATGTCCACTGTGTTTTTGGTAAGAGGTTATTGTTAAGTCACCAACACATGCTTCATAGTGAAATTTGGCAGACAAAGTCCATAGCTGAGAAGTGAATTGATATATAGGATGATATGCTGATATATATAATAATATGTGTATGTTTATGTGCATGTATGTAAAATTGTATAATAATATTAATATATTATGATACATAGCAAAATAGGCCATTTAAACTGCTTTGTCATTTTATGTTTGGTCTAAATGTTTTCATTGTAAATATTTTACTAAAATATTGTTTGCAGTCAGTTTTAAATGTCTTCTACACATGGTATGTTGCAATAAAATAACAGAAAAATATAGGATGAAATCCGGGCTCTACTGAAGACCACAGAAACATGTCTATTGACCATTAAGGGACTAGGATTTCCTCCTAGACTTGTGATAAAGCTACCTCTTATTAAAAATTAATTTAAGTTAGTTTTATCATTCTATTTTTAATAATATTATATTACAGTCTCAATATTTGATTTTTGTTCTTGTCAAGCATCTATGAAATGAAGCTTCAGACATGTATTAAGGTGCGAAATGTGTCTCAGGCAACTCTTAGCATCTACCAGACATCACCAGAAGGGGCAGCTTCTTTGGTGTCCCACTCTACGTACTGTCCCTTTGTGGGCTACAATATAGGTTCCTGGAGCATCATATGGATGCAAATGCCAGTAAGTCATAAAAATACTTTAGGGATACTTACACAGAGTCTGTTAAAAAGCACAGACTTGAGTTAAAATGCTGACCTCGAGTGACTTTGTCCCCTTTTCTGTAACAGTTATACCAGCAGTGCCCAAACTTTTCACTCCATGGGCCGGATAGGTGGTGGTAAGTCTGTCTGCAGACTCAGTCTAGCTTGTGGACCCAATCCAGTATGCAAGGCAGGTACAGCAGGGACCTGAACTGATGCACAGGGCAAGTGGGGCCCAGCCCTGATCCAGCCACGTGGCAACAGCTTGGCCCCCATCTGGCCATAGGGTGGGGTCAGTCCAACCATGATCCAGCCATACGGGGGGGAGGGGTTGGAGAGGGGGATGGAAGGGGGTGGCCTGGCTCTGATTTGGTGTGAGAGTAGGGCGAGGCTAGGCCAGGCCCAATCTTACTCCTGTGTGGGAGTAAGGCAGGGCCAGCTCAGTCCCAATCAGCTGTACAGGGCTTGGTAATTTGGCAGAGAGGAAGGGGTAACAGTATTAATTCCCACCACTCCCCCACTGCAAAATTTTTCAATTCATGGGGAGTCACAAGGGCCAGATGTCATAGCTCCATGGGCCAGATTTGTCCCATGGGCCAAAGGATGAGCACCCCTGAATTATACCAAGGCTTCTTGTTTCCAACTATATTAATGGGTCAGCAACTGACAACTGAGAGTGGGGCTGCCTGGGAGTATGTGTCTGTGTGCAAAAGGAGAGAAAGTTTGGAGAGTCAACCAGGGAGCAAGTGGAATAAACAGAGATGAGGAGATGGAAAGAGAAGGAATAGTGTTAGGGCATTTTTGAGGACGCAGATTATTTTAGGTGTCTGGGAAAAGGCCAGGTCTCTTATGGAATAGGAGGGTTCAGCATCTGAGGGCAGAAGAGGCGAGGTGATAGTAGTGTAGAGAGTTTAAAAATAGATTTTGTAAATAGTATCAGGGAAAAGCCTCTTAAAAATTCTCCCACTTCTAAATCTTTCTTTTTTAGCATAATAGTGTAAATTGCAACATGCAGGTGGCTTTGTAGATAAGCGATCTTGCTCATGGATTAGACTTCAAACTGCTTAAAAATATGCTTATAATTTTACCTTGGAGTTCTAGAGTGCTGTGAAAGATTTACAAGATATCTGCTGTAAATTAGCCATATTAAGTACAGATTTTCTGTTCACATAGAAATTACACCTAATTTTAATTTTTATGGTATTGGGCTCCTGAAGACATTTTTAAACAGGATAATTTAAAGCATGTAAAGATGATTCCACTTGCTTCATCTTATAACCTTAGTCCTCTTGGGTATTAGAATTCTCCTATATCTCTTCTTTGTACCACATGAAAGGAACACTTGCATTAACCTTCCTTTCTTCCTCAATCTTTTTTAACTCTTTAGCCAGCTACCTAGGGAATGATTCCTGTCACCTTTACCTATGATTAGTGTCATTGGCTTCTGTGGGAATGTAGAGGAGGAGTACTGCTCAGCTTAAGGAATGGAGAGAGGTAATTAGCCAAGGTAGTTTGAAGTCAGGCAGAAGCAGCCAGAGCAGCATGGCACCTTAGCCTGCTTGTACATTTCACAGGGGTTTACTTTGGTTTAATTCTACCTAAATTGAAGTGGTGGGTTTTTAAAAACCCCACATCAATTTAAACCAAAGTAAACCCCCATGCCATGTACACAAGATTCGGGTCCTTACCTGCCCCTCTGGTAGCAGGGGGTGCAGCAAGGCGAGCTGCTGGCGGGCCAAGCAGTCCCTGAGCTGGGGGGGAGGGGCCGGTGGTGGCGGAGCAGTACTTCCCTGTGCTGTGGCGGCAGTACCCGCCCACAGGCACCTGTCCCAGGCAGTCCTGGGGGGCCACCGCAGCTGCAGAAGGAAACACTGGGCCCTTGCACAGCTCAGGCAGGCAGGCAGACAGAGTCCAGGGAGAAAAAAGATCAGGCTTGACACTTCTTTTTTTTCTTCAGTGGAACCTGCTTGCACAGGCTGCCGCCGCTGCCTGCACAGCCTCTGAGCTGCACAGGGCTTAGTGCTTCCCTCCACGGCTGTAAGGTAGCAAACTAAACCACTTTAGATATGTTTTATTTTGCTGTGCTCCAAAGTCATTTAACATGCAATGCACTGTTGACTGTGTAAACAGCTACACCATTAAAGCTGATTATGCCGCTGACAGTGTAAACAGCCACACCATTAAAGTGGTGCAAAAGGGCATTTAAGTCATTTTAAAGGCCAATTTTGTGGCATGTACAAAGGCCCTTAGGGACTAACATAAATGTTACAATCTATAGACTAGAGATTTTTACCTGGCTACCAGAAATTTTTCTTTTCCTTTGTAATACCTTTCAAGTCATTCCTCCAATTCTTTTTGCCTCTTAGCAACTTTCTTCGTTGCTCATAGGTACCTGTCTGTTCTGTGAGATGATAGAATTGCACCGAGTGAGACATCAGCTTATTGAATACGTGCAAGAGTAGCTGTAGAGCCCAATCCTTGAATAATAGTCCCTTCTGCATTTATCTCATGTGAAGTCCATATTTACCAGTCCTGAATATGGTGCAGAGTTCTTCCTGAGGTTTCTTCTTTCTTCTGCATTCTGAGCTCTTCTTTCCTCAAAAGCCTTCATTCCACACTTAATGGACTGTTTCCAAGCGCTTTGATCTTCAGTAATCTTTTCCCAGTCACTTGGGCCAATGTTCATTGCCTTCATATGTCTCTTGAAAGCATCTTTGAAATGGAGATAAGGATGTCGGTGTGGTCTTTTTGTGATCCTTGGGTGTATAGCTGTCATCCATTCTCCACATTTGACCAAACCATTTAAGTCAGCCCTGACTGAAAAGGGAATGGATGCTTGCAATGTTGACCTATTCCAAGATCCCAGTGTAGGCAACTTTGTTCTGCCAGGAAAATCCTAGAATGCAGCAGAAGCAACATAAGTGAAAGCTGTTGAGACACTTTTCTTAAGTAAAGTATGTGGTCCAGGATTCACTGCCATACAAAACCATGTTGATGATGCAACTTTGACCTAGGTCTTAACAATCGTGTTGTTGTTCCACACTAACCTGCAGAGTAATCTCATGGTACCTGAGGCTAGTGTTCAGCTTCAAGTGACAGGCTGTTGGTAACAATGAAACCAAGGTACATAAATTTACTTACAACATGCAGTACATTTTCACCTATTGCGATTGTGGGTGGTGAATCCAGGTTCTGGCCCATAACATTGGTCATCTTGATGCTGACTGTAAGACCAAAATCTAGGCAGGCATGAGCAAAGCAACTGATGAGCCTTTAAAGTTACTCTGTGGGCTATTATTGCAGCAGCAAACATCACCTCATGTATCAAAACTTTTCAGTCTTCACTTTAAAGCATGTGACATTGAAGAATTTTTCATCGAAGCATATATGTAAATTCCTCTAGTGGCAGTCCCAAAAGCATATGTCAAAAGAAGAGAAAAGAAAAAAGACCCTAACAGGGTCAGGACAAGGACACAGTCCTGCTTGATTCTGCTTCAGATCTCAAAAGCCTCAGATATTTTTCCATCATAGACGACTGTTCCCTGCATTCTGTCATGGAAAGAGTGGATTATGTTGAGAAATTTTAGAGATAGCAAGTCCTTTCCAGTGATTTGAAGAGGCTTTTTCTGCTGGCGAGGTTGAAAGCCTTGGTCAGATCAATGAAGGCAATATAGAGTTCTTTTTTATTCTCTAATTTTTTCTTGGAGTTGTCAGAGTGAGAAGATCAGATCTATGCTGGACCTACTCATTCAGAAGCTCCACTGTGACACAGGGTAAATGTGACCAGCAAGGATGTGAAGTCTTCCAAGGACCACTCAAGCGATGATCTTTCCAACAATGCTTATTAGTGAAATGCCACAATAGTTGTTACAGTCATTTTTATTCTCGTATAGTGTCACAGTATTGGCATCTCACACATCTTATAGTACTGTCCCTATTGTCCAGCAGTAAGAAAGAAGCTTGTATAGGTGGGGAAGAAACACAGATTTCCCATGCTTGATCATTTCTGTGGGAATGCCACCTTTTCTTAGGGCCTTGCTATTGGCCAGATTGTCTGTGATCTTACTTAGGTTCTCAACAGTTGGAATATCACCAAGCTCTTCAAAGACTGAGTGTCAATAAAGTTAAGGGCTGTCAGTGGCATAACTTTCTCTTGAATAGAGTTTAAGATGATGTTCTACTCATTTATCCATCTGTTGCTTCCAGTCTTCTCCCGACGCTGTCCTCAATGGATCTAGCTTATTTGTAGTTGGACCTGCCACCTTCTTGATTCCATCATATATGCCTCTGATGTTTCCAGTGTCATATGGAGATTTAATTTCCTTGCACAGTCTCAGCCAATGATCATTGGCACAACAACTTGTGATTTGTTCAACAACAGTCCTTGCTTTCCTCAGTTCCTTCGAAGTTCCATCTGAGGCATTCTTCTTCATAGCTATTATTCCTATAAAACTCTATCTGGAATATAGTTTTGTTAGGCATTTGGGTCATTCTTTGCACTGGAGTATCTAATAGTATTAGTTGTACCGCTTTCTCCTTCTCTTTAGCCGGCTTTGGCAGCATAGCGCGTAGTGTAAAAGTGTCTGTGCTCACTCTGTTTCTGCTCTAGATTGTAGTTCTGTAATCTTGAGCAAAATTGACCAATTTAATAGCCATTTGTCACAGGGTCATCTGTTCTTTTAAGAAGGGGCTGCCAGCCCTGATAGGACATTCAACTGCAGGGCATTTTACTAATGAGGGAGTGTCCCATGTGGAGATTTAAAACTCTAGAGGAGAGAGCAGAAAGGGAGATGAACTGTAAGAAATCAGTTTGCAGAGAAGAGAAGCCAGGTTGCTTGCACTGGGGAAAAGCCAGAGCGGAAAGTGGCTCTAATATCTGCAGAAGATGGAGATCCTCTCCAGATATTTGTTCTGTTTGTGTTGTTAGAAATTGAAGTGTTTGCCAGGAAATGAAAAGGTGGAAGGATGATAAAGGACCTGCATACACCATGCTTCCCTCAGCCAGTGAAGAAACTATATTTGTATTTCTTGGATTCTCAGATACCCATTAGATCCTGGAGACATGCAGCCCAACCTCTTGACTCTTACTGCCTAATAAGCCTATACCACCTCTCTCCATGTTTTTTTTTTCCTTCCTTTTTTGCCACATCTCTGGACATTTAAAGGATACTTTTTAAAATGTAAGCCAGAGGTGCTGAGTACTTGGGGGCCTGAGGGCGCTACCCTCTCTGGGAAGAGGGTGGTCACCTGAAATGCAGAAAACTTCCACGTGTCCATCATCTGAGCCCTGGCAAAAATAATAGTTGGCACCCATGATGTAAGCCAGATCTTTTATTTTTTTCACAATTATTAAAAATCAAGGGTTTAATGGATTCCATTTCTCTGTCTTCTATACCAGTTACTTACTCTGCTCTAACTAATATAGTAGTATTTTGGTGTAAGGCAGAGTAATGCATCCCGAATGATGTTGGATTTACCAGTTTTTTTTCTTCTGTGTTCTGTTCCAGCCAGCTGGCTTTGATTTGAAGCTTAGCCAGAGCCAGACAAATTTTTATACAGCTTCTTTTAATTGTTAAAGAAATTTGTAGGTTATCTTAATCAGAGTGGAAAAGAATTGGATATTAATTTGAAATAAATTTACTCATATGTGGCACAGCTGCATGTTTCATTTTTAGATAATTGCAAATTGTCTTCACAGGAGTTATATAGTCTGAGTGGCTCTGCTACATATGCCTGCTTAAAAACAAACAAACAAAAAAGAAACCTCCCCAGATAATATATATACAGTTTTTAGTAGACATTTACTAAAATAAGTATGTATTTTAGCTCTCATTCTTAACATCTCACAGTTTATTTAGTTTAATACTTAGTCTGATTCAATACCAAGCTCATCAGTTATAATAATGAGGCAGAGTAGTGCTTCCTTCTACCTGCTTATTAACAACACTTTCTTCATCTGTATGCTAATAATTTTGACATGTATTTGTCTTAATTAAGGTTTTACAATGGCAAAGCTCTCTTTCAAATTGCTAAGACTGCCTCAAAATGTTTCTAAACAAGATTGAATGGCCCCGTGTGTATACACAGAATTCCCAAATGTGCAAGTGACCAAATATAGAATTACAGGAAAGTTGAACAGTTTTATTTCTCTCACATTAAAATACTTCAAACCTGCAGGAGACTTCTGGATACAAGGCTTATCATTGTATATATTTCCCCATTAAGACCCATGAGAGCCAAGCAAAAGCCATTAGGGATGTTAATTTTGGAAGGAGATGGCAGATATTATGCTTTTAGTTAATGATTTGTTATTTGTAACCTTTTACATGTCCAGAAGTATAGGTGGTTTATATGGTGTATTCAGTGCTTTCCATGGGTGATATCACAAGCAATTCACGTACACCTAAATATAGAGATATGCATTCTTTCCTGGATTTAACACAATAAAAATAAAATGTTTAGAAACCTGTCTGTACAGACTGAGAAGTTCCAAGATCAGTTTATGTGAGAAAATAAGTGGGTTATGATATAGTAGTACTTCACAAGGAGTCCAAAACTCTGGAAGCAACCACCAATTCTAAGTAATTCTAACCACCAATTTTAAGTCTTTTCCAATTAATACATTCAATACCAGCTAAAAGCCAGTGTAGCCCAAACATAACAAAAGCTTGATTTTTAAGGTTTTGTTTTTCAAGGCTTAGAGGTATAAAGTGTCTTTTTTTCATTTTTGGATATTTTACGAGATCATGAAAACTTGGTTGAAGTTTATGACAAATATAAAGAAGGCAACACAACCTCAGTAAAAATCTAATTTATTTGTCTTGCCATAGTGCTTAGCAGCTCAAACCAGGGAGCAGGACTCTACTTTGCAAGGACTCCTCATTATTATGCATGCAACACAAAAGAAAAGACAGCTCCTTTTCCCAGAGAGTCTAAGCAGAAAGCAAGAGACAAAATAAAGGGACAGACATGGAGGAGAACAAAGAAATATTGAGATGATGGGGGTCAGCATGACAGGCAGTGTGGTTCCAGCATTCCAGGAGTCTGATCTTTGTCAAGTGTTTTAAAAGATAAAGAGGTAGCTGTGCAGATGTTTACAGAGAATTCCTCCTACCTTTCTGAAACTGTCAGACCATCCAAATACATCAGCATTCTGATCCTTAATTTGTAGTTCTACACAATTAGTCTAATAGCATAATAAATGCTTCTAGGACAATTGACAGTTCCCAGTCATTAGTGCTCACTGAAAAGAGAATATGCTGCTTACAAATCTACCATTAAATTTGTACAGAGGTTTCAGTCACAGCTTCCAATTTCCATCTGCTTTCAGAACGATTCTTCTTTTTGGCTGAAGTTTACTTTTATATGGTCTCAACCAAATACAGATGTTTTACAGGTCTGGGAATGGAGCAAGGAGCCTTTTTTCCCCACTTAAATTTGTTAACATATTCTTAAAAAATAGAGAAATTATGGACAGTTGATTTTCATAGCCTACCTTGCAGATTATGCTCTATGATGAGTAGTATGTGCTTCATGACATAATTTGGGGTAGATAAAAATGGCAAAATGCTGATAGAATTGTTAAGTTATTGTAAGTTAACTTCTCATCATGCACTGTACCCATTTTCTGGGATATTTATGGTTCAGGTTCAGGTTTGCAGCTTGTATGCTATCCCTGACACAACTGTGGCCATCAACACTAGCGCTTGTGACCATGCAAATTTCTAGTCTTGATATTTTTTGCTGCTGTTGTTGTTGCACCAGTCTGCATTACATCTCTGACGGGACATCTACACAAGATGCTACATCGCCATAGCAATGAGCTACTATGCCATAGCTTGTTGTTTGGTGACCTAGCATCAGTGGGCATGAACCATGATGGCATTACTACTGCACAGTAACAACTGAAAATAACGATGCGGCAATGGGACTGCACAGTGACTGGCGTTAAGCAAGAACTAAATGACTACGCAGTAACACCTGAACAGTCTGGCACATGTGTAGATGTGCCCTGAGATGAGGAGAGTGTTGTAGAAGAAAGCAAGGAGGTTTAGTTCCTGTTATCCAATGATTCTGCTGTGTTGGGGGCATTCTTTGCCTCTGGAGTGGGAAGTTCACCTTGAAACTAGCTGGAAAAGGTCTTCAAAAAGAGAGAAACAACAAGAGACTGTAGTTTTTGAATATACCTTTTTTAAAATGTATTCTTCCCCCACCCCTTCCACCTTACCAGGATAACACATTTTAAAGTTCAAAGAAACCTTTATCTTCCTTTTTATTGGGTCATTCTGGGATTAGGTAGACCTGTGGTAAAACAAGACTTTTTTTTCCTTTTCTTTTCTTTTTGGTCTCAGTGTTTGTTTTAATTCATCACTTTTATCCTTAATTCTTCACCTCCCTTTCACTTGTTTTAAAAGCCAGTATTTGTGCACTTGGATCAAAATCAAAATTTTATGAGAAAGAAAAGAGAGCAAGACATCACTGCCATAGAATACATAGGAAGTCAAACTCCCTGTCTAAAATGACAGGCAACATCACCATCCAAGAGTAAAACCTATTATTCCTATTCTCCCACTGAGACAAATTGTTGTCCAATTGTTGACTATGTTGTTCTTTCACCTTTTAAAAGTAGAGCTCTACCAGACATTAGTCAGGAAGGAAATGACAAAAATGGACTAGGGTTCATTACACTGAAGCTAGATAAATGACTAGAGAAGTGTATCTGCACATTTTATTGAACAGTCTGGCTCAAGCAACACACTATCTTCCTAGGCTGGGGGAGAGGGGTGTAAGAGCAAAGCACCCTGGGAAGCTGGAGGACTGTGCTGTGGCTCCTTTCAGAAGAGAATGTGTGTGTAAATGGTCATTCTCCCAGGACAAACTCTCTTGGGAGCGATTTAACTTCAGTTGTTTCTGGTTTATTTTCCTCCTGGAGTAGCCATTTTTGCTCAGGGAGAAAAATCCTGAACATCTGTACACTGGTGATTTCTAAATATGGTACAGCTTCTTTTGTTTGAATATCAAATGTATTACTTTAATGAGATTATTAGTTTTTCCTCTAGTGTTTCATTAAAGGGACAAAAAAGAATCTTGCCATTGTATGTAGTTTTCTAGTATCTTTTCTAATTACTGATTACAGTAGTATTACAGTATGTGCAATCATGAAGTATGCCTGTAACCTCTCAGCCATTCTCACAATAATAGATTGTAATGTGAGAAAGGGCTACAAATCTAGTATATGGCATATAAATGGAAGTGCTGGAGGTCTAGTATTATATATAGGCAGTGATTTCTTTTAAAAACCTAAAAATTGCTTTACTAAAATACATGCTTTATTATTTGTCCTTCCTGTTAGGAACCATGGGATGCTCAACACATTCCAGCATTGTTCTCTGCTTTCTGTGGCCTTTTAGTTGCACTTTCTTATCACCTTAGCAGGCAAAGCAGTGATCCATCTGTTCTTATGTAAGTTGTCAGAAGACTTTTTTCCTCATTGATTTTTCTTTGTGGCATATAAAGTACAATTTTGCACACAGTGATATTTAAATCTAGATTTCCAAATTCTGTAATTCTGATGCATCTTCCAGTGGAGCTCTGTGGGGAAAAAAAGCTGATACAGAAAAAATTTGCAGAAGGACTTTGTATATACTGTTATCAGTGTTTTAGAAAATACCCTCTTTTGGAGAGAGCGGTCAAGACACCAGCAATGAAATATGTTCTTACTTCTAGATAAATGGTATGTGAAAGGCTGTGATCCATAAAACATTCATGCATGTGTTTAATTTTACTGTCACAAGTATATCAGTGGAAGTTGGTGAGATTATTCATAATAGTAATGGTAAGTCCTTGAAGCCTGGAGTCAAAGATCATTGTTAATGTTTGTTTGGTCATGTGTGAGAAACAGTTTTAGGTTGTGGTTCCTTCTAATGCCCAGGTATCCCAGTCACAACCATCCAATCAGACTAATCACTCATTGGTAGTTCTGTCAGTGGTCTCAACAGAAAAAACAAGAAATAAACAAACAGAAATCAAACTTTTCAGCTTACCAGTGGGACAGTTCCCTGAAAATTATTGTGGTATGGTAGGGAGCCTTCATACCAGCTGTACATGATGTTCTACTAGTTCTGTACATAAATAAAGGACTTTCACCAGGGCTGTAAGTCTGATGCTTTTCTTAGTACCAAATTCTCTGGGCCAGATGTTTTTGTCTAGCAAATAATTTCTTAACAACTAAGGAGCTAACTAATCTTTAGGTCGGGGTGACCAACCCACAGTACATGTGGCAGAAGTGTCATGGGCAGCTCTTATGTGTGACACATGACCCCTTACACTTAATAAAAGGAGGCACATGAACAGAGGCAGGAAGGCTAAAGCCTCAAACTGTGTGGAGCAGAGAGGTGGCTGGACAGGGGAGGTGTTAGGTGCTTTTCCACCACAAGTCAGGTTGACCCTTCTCTGGTACTTTAGCCACCTCAGGGCTTTGGATCCTTTCTCACATGGAAGCAGTTACAGGGCCAGGAAGTATTTACCTGGCTCTTGGTGGTGACATCTCTCATAGTGGTATTCTGCCTCAGCTCCACACTGTAGCCAGAGGTTCAAACCTTCCTCCTCCATTGGAGCACCCTAGGGCACTAACTGTATCAGGTACACCTCTGGGAGGCAGAGCTTAACTTGTGGCATGCTTACCAAAAAAGTCAGCTATCACTGCCTTAGGGGATGTCCTGGGGTCTTCCTGATTACCATAGTTTCAAGAAATGTGTATAAAAGCATCAGAGAAATGGTATACACTATCTATGAAACAGGCCTGCTTTCCAGCAGTTGTCCATAGTTACTTCCAATTGTCTTTGCCTCTCCATAGCTTTTAACTAGGCCTGTGTGAAGTGGCTATTACTCGCTTCGGATTCAGATTCAGCCGATTTGGGGGACAGTGGTTCGATTCGGTGATTCAAACCACTGTCCCAAATCAATTCAGCTGAATTCGATTCGGCGATTTGGCCACTGCCGAATCTCTAAATCGAACAGGTCCCAACCCCTGCTGGCTCTCTCAGCCCTTTCAATGGCTGCCCCACCTGGCCCCAGCCTGCCAACTCTTTTAAAAAAAAAAAAAAAAAAAGAAGCCCGGCACTTATCAGCTGCTGCCAGGCGGGGGAAGTGGGGAGCCTGCTGCCCCCCACTGCCCCATGCTACATGGGGGGCTCTGTCAGGAGCCCCCCTCCCCCCTTCCATTCTCCCAGCCCCATTGATAGCTGCCCGTTGAACACTGGGGCCAGGCGAGGCAGCCATGGAGTGCAGGGCTGGGAGAGCAGGCATGGGTTGGGAGGTGCTCAGGGGGTCCCGTTCCCCCTCCTCCAGCCCCCAACCCCTCGCTCCCTACTTACTGGCATGGAGTACAGGTCTAGCTCCCTGTGACAGCAAGTGGGGACTGCCTAGATCTCTGAAGCTGTCAGAATCCTTTCCGAATTGATTTGGAGAGCTTCAAATTGATTTGGACCTTTTATTGGTCTCCCGATTCTATTTGGATTCAGAGGTTTGGCCACCGAATCAAGCTAAATCTCCTCCCAACTGAATTAGCACCTGAGGCTTTGCACAGCACTACTGTTAACTTCCCTTCTCCTTTCCCGTCTTGTCTAAAGCAACAGCTTAAGTTAAGGAGTCTGTATGATCCAGTTGGGGATGGCCCTGCTTTGAGCACGGTGTTGGACTAGATGACCTCCTGCGGTCCCTTCCAACCCTAATTTTCTATGATTTCTATGATTCTACTTAAAAAGGAGTGTGCATTAAAAGCCTATTAAAATGCCATTCTACAAACAGGGACAGAATCAAGGAAGAACCAGTAACATAGTAGATCTGAAAACTGGTTTGATATTAGCAGATATGCATGTAGAAATGACAGGTTTCTCCTTCTGGGGAAGGGGGAAGGGTTTTTCTGGCATTCATTGGAGGATACAGGAGAAAAAACAGGAATGAGAGGGAAGTTAATTCCCAAGGGAAGGAAAAAGTAGAGGCATTAATTGGAATTGTTCAGTTCTTCAGATTTACTGAGATGTAATGTAGTTATCCTCAACCTCCCAGACAGAGGACATACAAATCAGATGTTTGTATAAATATTTACATTAATGCAAAAGAGCAGTCAGAAAAGTGCTTCCTCTTACTTTCTTTGAGCCAATTGAACGCCCGTAGGATCTTTTTAATTGACTTTTATTGACCCTAGACCTACATGGGTGACTTTTGGTTCATTGCACATTACACTATAGAATCTAGATAGGACTATAGAGGAGAAGAATGTGCAATGCCCCTCATAGTGGGGAGCTGTATTGTCTTCCTGCATAAAATGCACACAAAAAAATATAAGGACTGTACTGTGAGTTCTTGACATTTTAAAGAACTTACCCTAAGTATATATTTTCTCAGGATATACTCAAGAAATAATCCCCAGGCAATTATTTTCTTCAATTGAGTAAAAACTCTTTCCTTTTGTTTTAAATAACGTGTTTAGAGTCCTTGAATTCAGTTCTTGGTCACCTTGAAAAACTAGTTTCTAATCCCCTAACAACCTTAGTCAAATCCTCAGCAGTTCAAATTGTTGTTAAATGTCTTATTTGGGATTAAAATATGTATACAACACATCAAATATTCATTGTGTAAGCATGATTAAAATGTATAATCCCTAAAAAGAGGTTTAAGATATTTTTTAAACTACACTGAACTTAATTAAATAGATTTAAGGGGATTGGAAATAGTATTTAAGAGATGGCCTCCAGCATAAACTTTAAGATGAAGAGAAGGTGGGGAATTAAACTAAAATTTGGGATGAATGTGATCTATCTGTTTTCCATCACTAACATTTTGACAACAGAGATGTTACTAAAGAGCCCCCTTTCTGGCCTGACCGTCTCAGCTGAGATGTTAAAAAATAATAAAGGACAGGGATACTGAATTACCCTCTCATTAGGCCCCAGGCAGCCACTCAGTTAAAGGTGCAAGAAGATCAGATTCCTAATCCCAACAATCACTTCTCTTGTCATACTACATAGATTTGGCAGGAGGCATGATTGTGGGATCAGGGATCAGATCCTGATCGTGCCCTGTTGCCAGTGCAGAGGGAGCCCAAGATCATGATCTCAGGCTCCCCCTGCACTGGCAGGTAACAAGCTGGTGTGCTCAGCTTGGATCATCAGTCAGCTGGTCAGCATCCCTAGCCTTAGGAGCACATGAGTCAAAGGCTCTGGTGCACCCCTGAGGCTGGGAGCCCTGCCACTCCCAGCCTCAGGGGCAAACTGGAGTCATGGGCTCTGATACGTCACCAAGCCTGGAAGTCCTGATCTCAGCCAATCAGCCTGGCTATGCATTCAATTTAAGGTGCAATGTTAATCATCCACAATGTTAATAAACAATTTTCTGTAATAACTTTGTGTCTCATTCCCTGTTTATTGTGCCATTAATTGCATGAATGTGTAATCAGTTTACTACTTAAGATGTGATCAACTGGTTAATCATGTCTTAAATGTAACATCTGCTAGGGGCTATAGTTTCCTTCGGGTTGAGTCTGAAGCATTTTGGTGGGCCACTAAGTTGATCTAAACTGAACTACCATATTGCGGAAGAAGCTAATACTGCTTGGGCCAGAGGTGCAACTGTTCTGTAGCAGTTTCCAGCTGTACATTCATAAAATAGCCAGTGTGGATGTAGAGGTAAAATTGGCCCTGCAATGTCTGTTCTTTTCTTAGTGAGGGCACTAATTCTGTTAGCTGAAAAGCTGTTGTTCAAATGTATCCTAATTGGGAATCTTTTTATAACAGGTCACTTGTTCAATGTAAATTTTTTCCTCACTTACTACGTCAAAATTTGGAAGACTCATCAATAGATCCACTTCCAGAGAAGATGAGAGAATCAGTGGTAAGAGTTCTTCTCCTGCTTCCCTTTGTTCAGTTTATATACTGGAAGACTGCAGTCCATCCATATGGTGCCCCTTAGCAAAGCTCAGCATTTAATAGAAAACACAGAAAATGGCAAAATACATATTCTGTTTCTTTAGTAAGAAAGGGGGCTAAGGAAGCTTCTACATCTAATCTCTACAGGATGGAAGCTGGGGGAGAGCTGTTTTGTTTGCTTTTAAGGTTTCTTTCCAATGTTTCAAGACAAGCAGCTCTAATATACTATCATCTTATGGTATGCACAGTTTCAGAGCATGGGGAACGTGAAAGGGTCACCTAGCTTAGACTAGAAATCAGCTGATGAAGAATTATGTGCCCTGCAAAGATTTACAGCATGCTAACTCACTTTGCAGGAGTTTAGAAAGTCTATCTTACCTAACACTTCAACAAGGCACAACAGACTGAAATTGTGACACCACTGAAGCTGGCAGCAAAACTCCCATTTACTTCACTAAGAGAGAATTTCAGCCTTAGTTTTGTCTGGCACAGATAAAACACTGT
Organism: Crocodylus porosus; assembly: GCF_001723895.1. Lineage (NCBI taxonomy): Eukaryota > Metazoa > Chordata > Crocodylia > Crocodylidae > Crocodylus > Crocodylus porosus. The sequence continues at coordinate 99,028,769 of NW_017728943.1, forward strand.
GGTTCCTCCTCTGGATTTAGGGAGAGATGCAGATGATCTGCAGGAATGCCTCTCTCTATGTGGAGAAGGCAGCATTACTGGCATGTCAAACAGAAGGCATAACCTATTTGCAGTTTGGAATGAGAAGAAGCAATCAGAATCCTGACCAGATAAAAGGCTACAAGACAACCTCCTCCTCTTAGTCTGTTCTTCGCTTTTTTTTCGAGCAGGCCAAAATGCCGTACCGTCTACCTCTCTTCTCTGGTTATACCACTGCACCTCATCCTCAACTTCCAAAGTGACCCTTTTCTACTTTCCTTGTTATCGGGTACTCTGGGCAGGGTCCTGACATGAGGAGTTCAAGCTAGCAGAGGACAGGGTTTCTAGAAAGGTTGTCCTGCTTTCCAGTAACCAGGAGCCTTACAGCAGCATAGTGACCACCTCCAAGCACTTGCATGTGTTAAACCACATACGCAGGTTTAAATAGCTTGCTTTTAGAAACCATACGTGGGTGGATCTAGAAGTGGTGTGGTAGCACAGTCACACTCCCCTTTGGCTGTGCTGCACATGAGCTCTCAGAGCTTTCATGTGGCTCTGGAGCTGGGGTTGAGTGCTGCTGTTGCCACTTGTCCCTTCCTTACCTATATCGAGGGAAAGGAGGAGAAGGGCAAACAGCAGCATTTTTCAACCCCTGGTTTCCAGAGCTCTGGGAAAACATGGGCTCCAGTGAGACCTTGCCCTGATCAGCTGGTGAGCTCAGAGCTTACTGTACATGCACAGCACAGCCAAAGTGTGGGGCCTCATCCCCTTGCCCTATTCCTGGATCTGCTACTGAAACCTTAGCCATCTAATTAGGATCAAATTGTTTTGGATGTGTTTGGCTACCAATTAAGGTTTCTTCAAATATATTAAATGTTTGTTATAAAGCTACCAGGGCCAGGGCCCACAGCTGAGATGGATGAGATGCTGGTTGGAGCCTGTGGACCAGATATAGTGCTGTCAGCCTAAGCCAGAGTCCCAGTAAGCAGACAGTGGTGGAGGCCAGGAAGGCTGGTGCCCCAACAAGGGCATAGAGGACTGAAAAGGAACAATATTAGATGGGTTGAGGGCCCACTGAAATAATTGGTGAGATCCTGAGAGCCTGGGCATGGCTGTATGGGCTGTCAAAAGCCACAAACAGCCCTTAAGGCAGTTGGTAACTAGAGTTAGAACAAGAGGGACTGGATCAGTGGTCCCATGGGGCCTTTGAGCCGCCTCCCAACCTTTTTATTTCTAAATAGTATCAAAGGCATGGCAGGTAAAGGAGAGGGTAGGACCCAAGACCCAGAGGAAGCAGGAAACACAGGCCACCAGGGGGCATCATAACCAACTCAAGAGCCTAATCCTGCTACATTTCCCCCTCCCCTCAATTTAGTCCTGACTATATGCCAAAATGAAATACTGTAGCTAGGAAAAATGCTGTGTTGTAATGTGGTTTTCTAGTATGGTTGTACTGTTAAGATAGATAGGACCTCTTTGTCTTGGTCCCCCTTTGTGGTTGAATATGTTTTCTGTTGCCTTTCCCTAATGAGAAACTGATTTCACACAGCGCTGCTCAGCTGTACATATCTGCAGTATATGCCTGACATGTAATTTGGTCTTTCTGAAAAAGGCTATTTTCACTGTTTGCTGCAAGAGCCTGCTAAAACCGTGCCTTCCTTTTTTCCTATGTTTGGGTTGTGTCCCTTTTACATACTAAATTTAAGTGAAAAGTCTCCAGGGTAAATTGGTGTGCACAGTGTTCACTCTTTCATGCTGGGACACAGATAATATTCTCTGAAGAGGAGATAGCAATTGTTGTTTAGTGCAGAGGCTGTTTGTCTGAAGCCCCTAAGTGCCTGGCACCTCTGTCTCCATTCAATAGTTTAACCAGTCTGTGAGTAGATTTTCACAATTGTTTAATAGGGTAGGGACTACAAGCAACTACAAATATATGTGAATTAGGCTTGAGGGACACAGTCAAAGGGCAATCTATCTTGATCTCATTCAATTGTAGTTGAATAGCTATCATATCCATCTCTGGTCTTGATCACTTTTCAAAAGCAGACTAAAAATAGCTTTTGAAACCACTGCGAGAAACTTTGATCAGTCTTTGAAGTGGGTATAATGTTATACAAGAATGAAAGAGAAACTTTACATGGCACATCTGTCTCCTCTTTGTTTTTCTTAGTATGCCCATGTGTAATGGCCCCAAACAAGTTTTTTAAGCCTCACCCACTATTTGCTGTATACCATGACAGGGAGCACACAATGTCCATTGCTCCTTTGATCTTTTCACCCATGTATAAGACATGCATCATATTCAATCTAAATGGGAGCCTTTTGACATGATTTTGAGAGGCAAATAACTGTTTCACCTCTCAAGGTGAAAGCAAGCATTTAATATTAAAATGAATTTGTTGTGCTATATGATGGTTCCATATGATGGTTCCATATTAATGTTAATAATAATAAATATACCATATCTAATGCTTAGCTACGTGACCTTTACTGTTTTTGCTTTGCTTGAATGGCTGTGTAAGAATCGTCAGCTTTGGAAACTGGAATAACAAAGCAGCTGTGGTGGATAATTGACCATTCAACTTTGAGAATGGAGCTTCCTAGCATTATAATTAATTTCTATAGGCATCCCTATGGTTGATTACTACATTAACCAGTGGCCTCAGGGTGTTAATGTATTACATTCAAACCCAGCTTCCTTCCTTGCCTCTAGTGCAGAGTTAGATAGTTAATAAAAGGATTTATACAGTGCTCAAAATGTATAATTAAAGACAAAAAGATAAAATAACAGTCTACAGTATGTTTTACTGTTTAATCTCTCAAGCAGGAGACATCCAAAATAGCTTTTAAAAACCATTTGTAAAATGAAGTGAGGAGGAAGTTGCCTTTTTGTCTGAATGTTCTGTTCTTATCCAAATTATAACACAATCCCAACGGTCGGGGTTATTTAGTTATTGAGTTTTTATTGTGATTGGAAGTCAACCTCATGCTCATAGGGCTAAATGCAATAAAGGGCTTGAGGTACTGAGATATGAGCAATTTACCAAAAGCTAGATGTAGGAGCTGATGCCAGCTGTCTGTTGCTCTGTATTAACTGCCTGTATGCACACTCCTGTCCCACAGTAAGTGGAAGCTAACCTGTAATAGCTTAACTCTTAGTGTAAGAACGGTCAGTTGCTGCACAGTGGCACAGCTTCAATAGGATGAATGGGGAGTGACCACTCCCCATGGAGGATAGGGATCCTGGAATATGTAAGGTGTGGATTTGAGTGTGTTGCGGAGGACTTTGAACTTTCTGGTTGAGTATTCCAAGCAATAGACCATTGTTAAACAGTGGGGCAACATTAGCTGCTTCTCTGGTTGTGTTTTCAAAGAAAGACAGAAACTGGTGAGAAAAGTCTGAAATTATGACCTGAGTGGATGCTTACTATTAAGACAAATCCATGATTTCTTGAGACCTTATTCTTGATTTTGAACCATGGGGTTGGTTGTATGGTTTCAGCCAGTTATTTAGAACCAAGGGGCATATATAGACATGGTCTGTGAGGTATGGGGGTGGTACCTTAATTAGTGCAGTTCAAGAGCTGTGCTAATTAAAAGTGCCCAGTCATTATGTGTATCAGTGTCCCCACGCTGAAAAATGGCAGTGGGGTACTTTGAACTAATGAGCTTTAGTTTAAAGTGCCCTACCACCATCAAACAAGCTTCAGTTTAAAGCTCCCCACCACCATTTTGCAGTGACACTGGAGTCTCCTGGAGCGCAGTAATTACCACACTCCAGCAGACTCAATTAATCAAGTCTGCTGCCACAGGCTGTAATTATAGTGCGTTGGAGCAGCCTCCCTGCACATGGATAGGAGCCCATGGTGTTTAGTTACTTTCTGGCAGGGTATCAACATAGTTCTTGAGCAGTACAGGAATGGGAAAGGAAAGGACAATTTTGAAGACTTGGCTTGAACAGAGTGGAGTGCTAGGGGGCAAAGAAAAGGCACTAGATAGGTGTTCTGACTCAACAGTCAGTATGTATGGTGTGGAATAATGTGGTCCCCAGGTTGGGGCATAAAGGTAGTTTTTTTGTAATGTGGGATAACTTTTACAGAGCTTTTGCTAATCACCAGATAGGGCCAGATAAGTATTTTCCCCCATGTGAATGCTCCTGGCTTTTGGTGGGTTTGGGTTTTTTTTTCATCTTCCTCTGAGGCATTAGGACTAACCACAGCTAAGGCTGAGGATTTTTGGCCTGGAAATACTGATGTTCCTGCAGGAGACCTATGGTTTTCTGGTTAGACGGCCTTGCTCTTCTGCACAGGGTCATGTACCAGTCACCTAACTGGGGTCAGGAAGACATTTCTCCCATAGGGGAGAATGGCATAGACTGTGAGGGATTTTGCCTTCCTCTGTAGCCTGGAGCATAATCCTTTTCTTAGCATCTTCTGAACACATATTAATACATTATTTCTGTGCTATTGCAGTGGCAGAGCATTGACAATACCTTTCTCTTCCTTACTGTAAGCTGTGGCATGTTATAGGTTGTTTTTAGTGTTTGGGGTGTTATGCCTTGCAGTTGTATTTTGGGGGATTTTGTGGGAAGGTAAATGATTGCCTGCAACCACAAGGGACTGGACTAGATATGCCAGGAGACCCCTTCCTGATCTGAGACAGAAGTTCAACAAACTGATTTAGCCTAAATCAGTGAAGTCTGATTATTACATCCATACAGGTTTATCCTAAACTAGTTTTGGCCATTTGGAAAACAGTGTATATACACTGAACTTCTGTTGTGTTATGGATTTGAACTGGTTTCTGATCACTTACACCAGTTTATGCGTAATTTCTGTCCCTAGCCCTTGAATCTCAGGGCTTTCCTCTGTTCAAATGCCAAAAGTGGCTGCAAAAAGTGGTGGTGTTAATGCATTTTAGAAAAAGGTCACAAGCCTTTTGGATACCAGAAAGTGCTAGGCAGCCTAAAAAAAAGTGGTCTGTAGTAGCTTCCCCTCTAATTTTCTAGTTCAGTAGTTTCTTCTCTGGAATATTTTCTCCCCGTTCTTGGGGCTGTTATTCCATTTCTGCTCTATATTTTCTCCAGCCTCCCTGCATAAGCACATGTAGGTTAGGTTGGCTGTGCAGCTGGAGAACACTGTAACCATCTTGAAATCAATGATGATACAACCAACATTTCAAGTCAGATGTTGGTATGTCCCAGTCAGCATTTAAGTATTTAAGAAGTAAATATTTAAATAAAGAACTAGCTGTAGCTTGGCATGGACTGGCATTAAGAACCTCTTTTTATCATAAATAGGAAGTATTAACCCTCTATAGTATGTGTGATCATACATCTTAGCCAAGTTTTTCACTTACTCACTGGAGACATTTGTGGCACCTCTAAAATACATGTGAACATTTTTAACACAGCCAAAAAAACATTGTAAATATGTTTACTGACAATGACATTTTAATCAGATGGGATATGAAGGATATGATATATACTATCTCAACAAAACAAAATTAGCTTTATAGATAGTCACTTAAGAGCACAGTTAATGTTTTCATTATCCATGCACAATGTTAGAGTTATGCCTTCATCTGAAAAACCCAGATCTTGAAAAAATTTGGACTGATATTCAGCTGGAATCAGTTTAGATCCATCTCTCTATCATGTAATAAATGTATCAGCCTTACATCTCGGAATACACTACAGAAATTCTCTTCCCAAGAAAAGCCACTTACATGATGTAAGAAAAAATAGTTTCATAGTTTCTAGGGTCAGAAGGGACCTGAGCAGATCATGAAGACCGATCCCCTCATCAAGTCCAACCCCCATCAGCTGGGAGTCATTTCTATGCCGCAAATAGGAAATGAATCCAGAATTTTAATAAATTGCTGCCATTTTAAAAAATAGAGAAACTCTATTGCAAGTCCATTTTATAAACTGACACAAATTTAAAAAATCTTATTTTTAAGTTTTCAAGGGCTATTGCCAACAAAGTTTAAAAATATGTCTTTAAAATCAATTTTAATAAATGTGAATAGGATTGGCAGGGGTTTTTTCAACAAACCTAGAATCTGAAAGAATAATTTCACAAAGCATAGAACAGAATATACTTTTATATTAAACAATAACAAATGTCATTTCAGTGCATGCTGTCAGTAATTCAGAAAAGATTAATTTAATTTATCCAGTTAAAAGAGTATTAACTTGCTAATTTTATATTAAACATTTTTCTTCATAGAAGGAAATCTTGAAATCAGATCTCATTGTCTGCGCAGTAGCTGCTGTTCTGTCATTCGCAGTCAGTGCCAGCACAGTGTTCCTGTCATTAAGGGTATGTATTATAATCCCCTCTTTTAATTCTTTTTCTATGGTATTATCTCTTTTTTGCAAAACCATGCGGTATCTTACTAGGAAAGAATAGGGAGGAGATAGGTTGAAGAAAATGTATTTACTGACAAAGATAATTTCAAGGCTTTTGATGCATGCTGCAGTTCAGTTATAGATATTTATATTAGGCACATTATTACAGGTTTGGTCATTGTTTTCCCTAAACTTTTCCATTGTATTCCTCTTTTATGATATAGAAGCTGGGGTTAGAAAGGGACTTGAACAAAAAGATACAACTTTGCTTTTTTCCAGTTTTAAAAGAACAAAGTTTGTTGCTTTCATTTCCTTAGACTCACATCTGCTCCACACCTGTGGAGCTAGGAACTTTTTTTTTAAATTGATATTTGCTGTCAGAAATATAAGAAAGATGAAATTGTTGTATATTTAAGGATGTTGTCTAAAACTATTGTCGATAAAACCTGATTCCATTTTTCCCCTCCCTTGTTTCAGCCGTTCCTCAACATAGTGCTATTTGCATTAGCATGGACCGTGGGATTTGTAACACATTACATACTTCCTCAGCTCCGAAAACACCATCCTTGGCTGTGGATTTCGCATCCCATACTTAAAAACAAAGAATATCGGCAGCGGGAAGTGAGAGGTTTGTAATAAATATTCTCTCAGTGTTGAGTAATGTCGCCTGCAGCTTGTTTTAAAAGAAAAAATAATCTAGCAGCGTTTTAAAGGCAGTCAATTTTTTTCAAAGCTGTTTTTTGTTTTACTTAGAAATATCCAAAGTATCACATCTGGATTTTTATAGTTCTTTTGGATGGCCTTGCACAAAGGCCAGAGAACTAAAGTATTGTCTGTCGATGGTAACACCATAGTAGGCAGATTTATGAGTAACATCTTTTCCAAAATTTCATTTTCATTTTGAGATGTTGGTTTGAATTTTGTCCACAGTCTTTTATTAAAACTATCCAGGTTTGGTGAAAACCAGTCAAGCCCAAATGTCTATGTAAACATTCTTCTCTATATTAACTATAGGCTAACAAAACTGCTAACAAAACTTTGTTCTTTATGAAGTTAGTATTCCATAATTCTCTGGTGCCCCTGAGGACCTATCAGCAGAAAGAAGGCAGGCCAGGGGAAAAAAAACGATTCTGTCATTCTATTCTCATTGAAACCAGAGTTTTTGGTTGTAGCTGTGTTGGCCTAAGGACATAGGTAGGCAAGGTTCTTTGGGTAGATGTGATATCTTTTATTAGACTGACTGAGTAGTTGGAAAAATGTTCTTTATAAGCTTTCAGACACAAGTGCCTTTCTTCAGGCATAAGGAGTGAAGTTCGTAGGCTCGTCTATGAAAGATGTTTTGTAAGTTCCCTTTGAGGGTTAGAATTGAGGATTAGAATTGAGGATTGGAACTACAAAACACCTTTCACTTCCTAATTTCCAGCTGTTTACTTTTTCACAGGCTGCCTCTTTTCTACCTTGGAGAACTCCGCTACAGCAATCTCCCTTGCTTACCTTTAGCATTATTTCCCCCTCGTTTACCCCCTCACCTCCCTTCTCTACTTGTTGTTTTCCTGATTTCCAGTTATTTACATTCTCACTGACCTCCTGTCACACTTAGCTTCTTTCATTCCTTGGAGATCTCAGATCAACAGAGACTCCCTATGCCTGAAGAAGGGTACTTGTGCTCGAAAGTTTGCAAAGAACATTTTTCCGACTACTCAGTTGGTCTCATAAGACATCACATCTACCCAAAGACCCTTGCCATAAACTTCACTTGACTTCAGTGGGAGCAAGATAGGCATTAGAGAGCCACACTTTGATTCATATTTAAAATGCTTCTTAAAATTCCAAGCTCCTCTACCACATATCCAGTCCCAAATTCTCCTCTTTCCCTTGGTTACTTTTGTTGTTTATTTCCTTCCCTTTATTAAATAGTTGCAAATGAAGATTCCTACCTCTTTCTCTTACCCAGACTATCGTGGGGCCTGTGCAATTTACTGGTGTCATAAACAGTCTCTCTTTCATAGTTGCTGCTAAGTGAGCGGGTAGCCCCATCTCTCTTAAGTGTTACATTTCATATGTCACTGACCTGAGCCTCCAAGTACTGGGTTTAGTGATTAGAGCATCAGGGCTTTTCCTTCAGGCTACTGGGAACCGAGCTGTTAGCCCACCTAGCCTTTAAACCTTACTGTGGTATAGATCTGAGATACTCTTTCCCCTCTGAAATTGGATATAAAACTTCATGAATGCTCTGACCTCTTGAGGCTTGGATTCAAATCTGAATTTACTTATTCACAAAAGGAATTATAGCACATTTCCAAGTGGATACATACTGCTATTTATTAAGCATCCTTTTAACTCTCTTTTGTTAAATGTAAGTTGTTTTATGACTGGAGTAACTTTGAGTGTGTGGGAAAGGGCTGCTGTTTCCTTTGGAAGGTAAAGGATCTTTAGAATATGAAGGAGGATGAAAATTTAAATATATTTGCCTTTCACTACACTGGCCCCTAATGCATGTTACATTTGTGGTACAGCTAAGGTGCTAATTGCACCATAAATAGTAACCCTGCCAAAAGATAAAGCCAACTTATGGCATTATAATATAGGAAATGAGCCCAAAAGATTACACATTATTCATAGAAGTTTAGGACTGGAAGGGACCTCAAGAGATCATCAGGTCCAGCCCCCTTGCTCTGGGCAGAAAGGACTGCTGGGGCCAAATAACCCCAGCAAGGTAATTACCATGCCCTAGTAGACTCAATTAATCAAGTCTGCTCCCACATGCTGTAATTGCAGCATGTGGGAGCAGACTTTAATAGTCTGCTGGAGCATGGTAATTAATGCGCTCCAGCAGATAGCTGGAAGAGTCTGCTGGAGTGTAGTGATTACTGTGCTCCAAGAAATCCCAGTGCCACGTGTATCAGTGTCCACACACTGAAAAATGCTGGTGTGTTGCTTTAAACTGAAGTTCGTTCAATGGTGGTAGGGCTCTAAAAACTAAAGCTCATTAGTTCAAAGTGTCCTGCTGCCATTTTTCAGTGCAGGGACGTTGATACACGTGATGACTGGGCACTTTTAATTAGCACAGCTCTTGAGCTGTGCTAATTAAAGTGTCTCCCCCACTCCCCACCTTACAGACCACATCTATAAATGCCCCTTGGTTCAAAATAACTGGCTCAAACCATACAGCTAACCCCATGGTTCAAAATCATGGTCTCCTTTTGAAGATCTCCAGGGTAGGTGCCTGCACCACCCCTGCTGGGAGTCTATTCCTAGAGTTTGGTCAGAAGAACCATGCAGAAGGTTTGGGTTTGTTTGGTTTTTTTAAACCCAGTATGAGACATTATTCTAGGAGTTGATGACCACTGCTCTTGGTTTTCCCCTGGGGCACTTTGGTGAATAGTTGTTCGCCTAGCCCCTTATGCTCACCTCTGATATATCTGTAAGCTACCACCAAGTTCCCCTGAAGTCTTCTCTTTTCTAGGTTGAACAATCCCGTATCTGTCAGCCTTCCCTTGTATGGCTTGCTCTAATCACATGAGTGGCTCTTCTCTGCATTCTCTCAAACTTTGCTACATCCTTCTTGAAGTGTGGCACCCAGAGCTGGATGCAGTACTCAGCAATGCTGAGTAGAGCAGGAGAATAACTTTATTAGTTTTGCTTGAGCTGCATTGGTTGATGCATACCAGTGTATTGTTTGCTCTGCTCATACTGGTGGATAATATTCATTTTATGGTCAATTATGACCCCCAGGTCCCTTTCAGACATGGTGATAGCTAGCATAGCACCATTGAGCCTGTAAGTTTGTTGTGGACCTTTCCTCACCAGATGGAGCACTTGACACTTCTCAGTGTTGAACAACATCTGGTTCTGGTCCACCCATCTAACTAATCTGTCTAGGTCCTCCTGGATTGTTAGCCTACCCTGAGGTGTGGCTGCACTTCCCCATAGCTTAGTGTCATTGGCAAACTTTGCCAGTGTGCTTTTCACCCCCCACATCCAGATCATTAATGAAGATGTTAAAAAGCACTGGTCCAAGTACTGAACCCTAGGGGACTGCACTGGCTACCTTCGACCAGGGTGACACAGATCCATCTACTAGTACTCTCTGGGTCCAACCCCGCAGCCAGTTTCCCATCCACCTGACCTTTGAATTGTTGAGCCCAGCCCCTTAGTTTTACCTTGAAAGCCTCACAGAATGCCAAGTCAAAGGCCTTCCTAAAGTCCAATAAATGATGTTGACCTCATCTCTATAATTTAAGGTACAAAACAGATGAGCTACAAAAATATTATACATTATAGGTGAACCATGTTTGTGGCTCATCTGTTTCTTACTGCTGTTGAACCGATCAGCAGGATGGGAGCAGCCCCAGGTCCTGGATCCAGTACCTATGTTGGATCCCCAGAGGCAGATGTGGGGTCAGGGAGAGAAGACTGAGCCTGGTATTCAGAGAGCATCTCCCTGATCTTGGGTTCACTGTGCCCCAGATTTAAAAGCTCTAGCTCTAGCTGCATGCCTGCTTCTTTAAGTTCACTCATGGAAGTGGCAGCTGAGGAGCTGGGAGCTCCCCATTCCCTAGCTGCAGGCAGTGCTGTGACAGCTGAGAGTTGTCTGTGTGATGAAGGTACTTGCTGAATGCTCTGTGAGGATTAGACCAGGTGTTTCTTGTCATTTGTTCATGTGTTGTTGCTAAGAGCTTAATTAAAGTAAAAGATTAGTGAGGCCTTGTATGTAGTGATGCAGTTAAAATTAAGCTCATCAGAAAAATGCAAAGGTTTGTACTGCTATTGGTCAATCATAAGGAAAGTTCGTAGTGTAAAAGTGTAAGTGGCTGTGAGTCAACAGCGTAGCTTAGAAGTTATAAATTGGCTAGCACATCCAGAAATCAGCAGAAGGAAGATGCAACATTGTGAGAGAAGCTACTAATTTAAAGATTAGCTGCTGACCTGGATTCAGTGAGCCCGTGGATCTCAAGGAGCTCAAGGACTGAATACCAGGGTCCTTCCCAGTACCCCTTGGACAGTGCAGTTCGAAGACGCCTGACTTTGCTAAGCTTTATAGAAGAGGAACTTGTTGTACATCAGGCATCAGAGGGGACTGCTGATAAATTGCTGATGTGAATTGTTATTGTTTGTCATTGTTGTCTTGTTATACTACGCGTAGTTGTATGTTTCTTAAGTCAATAAACCTTTCTTACCTTTTTATTCCTGACCGCTCTCTCAATCCCAAACCCTCCCCCTGGCGGCTGGAACAGGTGCTTTATGGTGTGGGGTACAGGCAGCTGGGGAGCAGAGAGCTCCTAGCTCCCTATCTGCCCATGTTGTGCACATTGGATCTCAGTACCCAGTGAGCTTTAAAGTTCATACCTACAGCTGGGCTGCAGCTCCCTTTTTCAAACCTCTCCAGGCACTTGGACCCAGGCACTGAGGAAAGGCTCCCTATTTTCTGGCTCCCAGCACTCAGAGCTCTTTAAAGCTTTCCTTCACCTCCACCACATGGAAGCAGCAGCTGGGGAGTAGGGAGCTGCTGTTTTCATGGGCAGGAGCTCCCATCTGCATACCCACTTTTTAAAGGTGTGGCATGGTGGGGGGGGGGGAACATTGTGAGCCTGACTTCAGGAAGAGGCTCCCCATGTGGAATTGCCCATAGAAGCAGCATGTGGGAAGTGGGGAGCTTTCACATAGCACCAAACTGCCTTGCTCTGTAGTTTGCAAGTGGGCTGCAGGGCATTCTGCTCACACAGGGGGAGCCCTGCAGGCTCCCAGCATGTAACTCCCGCATGCTGGCAGCTGGCAATCACCTGACCGGGGTTTGAGGAATTTTTATGCCCTATCCCCAAAACTGTGTGACCTGGCATGCACATCTGGCATGGCATGTGTCTCTCAGTTTTTGGGGATAAGGCATAAAATTTCTCAACCCCCAATCATGCAATTGCCTTAACATCTGCCAGCACCCACTGATTTGCCATTTCTGAGTCCTGTGACCTAGGTGTAGGACACTGACAAACAGGCTAACATTTATACTGGGATTATTTGCCACTTTATGTTATAGAGAGGAAAGTGCTTTCTTTTAGTAACACACATTTGTTAAATACCCAAATCCTTTCAGAGAAGTTAAAGTTACCTGTGATTAAATCTTATATTAAAAAAAAACTTTTGAGGCACATATAGATAGATAATGCATAGATATAGCCAGATAAATTCATATATATATGCCTGAGAAGTTTATATACTTGTAAATGATAGAATCCATTTTCCCTGGATTTCTGCAGGGTGTAGTACTTTGCTAGCAGAAGTAATATAGAAGCTAAAATAATGCCTTTCCAAGGCTCCTGTGGCAATGGGAACTCACTTGATAACACAATGATGGAATGATGCAAGAGAAGGATTTAAAAAAAATATGATTTCTCACAATAGAATTAAAAGTGTGAATGCAGAATCTAACACCAGTGATCTTTTATCTGGTACCCTGTTTTTATGAATATAAATCTTAATGCTTGTTTATCCAGACGTCTTGTAAGAGAGGTAATACAATACTGAGAAGTAATGTTCAGCTTTCCCATCTTTTCACTAGTAACATTCAGTTCAGCAACCATCCATACTTTCTATTCATTTTTACCTGTTAATTGGTGCACCTGTAGTAGCTGTAGCCTGAGATGACTGAGCTACAGCTTTTTAACTAACGTAGCGGCGTAACGTGACTCCTGAACATCCTGTGGCAGCCAGGCACAGGGTAGTGTCCCTGGCTGTGCTGCCAGCAGCACAGCAACTATCAGTCTGACAGTGCAATGACTTCTATTTTTCCACACCTCTTACAATAGTGAAATAACCCTTGTACATCACAACCACTTTTATACCATGTGTGCTATGGTGTAGTCTGTAAGGAAGACACGTGTATTTAAAAGCTAGCCTAATTGCTAGGAGATTTCCTTGTTTAACAATTTGAGGCAGAACTGTTTTTACTCTTAGACATATATACTATACAATTTGAAGGGCATGGATATTGAAATCTGTAAATTTTGATCTCCTGCATCTCAAGAGGAAAGTTAAAGTTTAATGGAACAGTGCAACTTTATTGATAGTTTGGTCTTGCTAGTATCTGCAGGCTTCAGCAGGTGATGCCTTGATATGTAGGAATAGCTGTAAATATTTTAGCATCTCAGGGACTGCTTTCCAGTTCTTCTGCAGTTCTTTTCAGCAAGCAGTCTAGTCAGCTTTCAGAATTATGGCTTTTTTCAGTCTTGTCTTTGCTCCCAGCCAGAAATTTGCTTGTCATATCTTGATGGATCCTATGCCTTAATCATCCTCAATATATGTTCTTGAGGTGTTTGAAGAGAACATTGTCAGAACACAGACTACTGGGGGACCTCAGTCTCTTTAACTAGACAACAAAAGGATTCAGATTTCTGTCTGCAAAACCATGCATTAAGGATTTAAACCTCTCTGAAAACTCAATCTTCAAAACTATTACTTTCAATCTCAAACTTGGGTATGCAGAAGCACCCAAGAGACTTGATTGAAGGTTGCCTTTTAACTTTTATTGCAGTATGCCGAAGAAAGTGTGCTAGAAATGCAAATCTAATTAATGATTGTATTCCAGCTGAAATTTATTGTTTATACAGGGTTCATCTGCTTAATAATCAGCAACTCTGTGAATACTCTGGTTTTGTTGTTATGACACATGAATTTAATCATAGAAGACTGCTAGAAGATACTTGCATTTGTCCTGATTAAATCTGTCTTTATTCATTGAAAAAATTTCTTTTTCTTAAAGATGATGACTCAGCTTTTTAAAAGGCTGAGGCCAGGCTAATCCAGACTCATTTGTTGTTCTTTGGGATCAGTGGTATCACTCTAATGAACAATTCTCTGGGTCAGTGAGGTGGAACCAGGGTATTTTCAGACTATTTTCTAATACGTTTATATAGTCTGTATTGAGTTTAAACATTACAGCAATGTGCCCAGAGTCGTATATTACAGCAGCTGATCTCTCTTTGCTCTCTTGGGTTGATGCAAAGTCTTCCTACTCTAGGTTTGACAGAAGATTTGTATAATCCTTGCTATGGAGGAATGTCTGAAGGACCAGTTACATTTTATTTAGAAGACCTTCAGAAAAAGTTTAAGACTAAAACTCGAGGGTCTATCACCCATCTGAAGAAGAACAGTGTCCTGGCATTTTAAAATGTCAACATGATGCTTCTCGAGACTATGAAAGATACACATGACACACATCATTACCCATTGATAGTTTTCACTGCTGGGTCTTAAAAATTGAAAGAGCACCTCAGAGAGAGAATGATTGTTTGTAATTAGAGCAAGTGACTAGGGATTTAGCTTCCATAGGTCAGTTCTGGGCTCTGTCACTGACTTTGGACAAGCCATTTGGACTCCCTGTATCTCTGTAAAATAACTATTATCATAATGCCTCCCACTACACCCTTAAAAGGTAGTTAATCTATCACCTAGCATTATTTCACTAAGTGCAGCCAGCAACTTCTGTTGTACAGATCTATACAGCCTATGCAGAGATACAGGAAGCAGACTAAGGTCAGAGCTAGGTAATCCAAGCATGCCACAACTCATGGCTTCACCTGTGTGCCCTGGCAGCATATATGTCATTGCTCCACCCATTGTGAGGGGGAGGGGACACCCCTTTCCTTTTGGAGTAGCCTATGAGAAACCAAATATTTATGCAAGAGAATAGTTGGTATCTATTTGGTTTGATGGGCTAGGACCATTATATTTTCTTTCTCCTGTCACACCCACAGAGTCGCCTTCAGTTGTTGTTGGCAGAGGTCTACACAGCAGAGAGTCATATCAACTCTGCAGAGAGAGAACAGGACAGTTCATGCTTTTGACTCTGGCTATCTGGTGGGTCAGCAGTTATCTCTAGAACTGGTCAGCACATGTTTGCCAAAAAATCATCTTCCCAAAATATGGTGTTTATCTGAAGCCAAATATTCAGAGACACATTGATTAACCCAAAAACTTTACTAGAAAGATTTGAAAAAGAGAGGAAGAGATCATTGAACTGTATAGCTTTGTGGTTAAGGCCTCGGCCTACACACACACACTGTCCTGAATTGGAAAGCTTAGGTTCCAGTCTGAAAACAGATATTTTAACACTGTTCCGTTTTTGTTGACACATTCCAAATGGTCTGCCTGTGTTCCAATATGGAACAAAAACCAAGTTTGAAACCTTAAGGCCAAGTACAAACACTGGAGGAGGTTAAATTGGGTTCAAAATGGCCACCTGATTTAAACTTAGCTCATCCCGGTGCCAACTACACTTACAGACTTGGTCTTAGTGACCAGCAATCAGTCTAAACCTGTAACTGTACAGAAGTTCCATGCACACAAACTGGTCTAAAAATTGGAGAACCCAGTTTAAGATAAACCTGGAGCTATGTAGTATCAAACTTATTCAATTTCGGTCAAACTGGTGCATGGAACTTCCCCTGTACTGGACCCACCCTGGGGGTGCTCTTTTCACTTCCCCCTTCCCCTCACACTTGTCTATTTTTTGCCCCCCCCCTCCCCTCTCATCTCTCCCCGGACCCTTGCTTCCCCACTCCAGTCAGCACTCTCAACTCCCATCCCACAAGCTGCTCCAGGTGCAGCTGCTTTTATCCGCATTCACTACTGCTGGAGCCAAGCAAGTATGTCCCAGTGCAGGGAGGGATGGTACGTGTGCTGGAGAGGGGGGCAAGGTGCTAAAAGTAGCCCCTGATCCCCTAAGCCATCCCATGCAACTTGCAAACCCTCCTGATCCTGTCAGACACACCTGGACCCCAGCAAAACCTTGTGGGTTGCACCTGTCCCTTCCCCACCCATGGGTCACACCTTCCCCACCTCACTCACAGGTCATGCCTACCCCCACAGGACTCCTGTGGGTCCTGCCTGCGCTCTCGGCCCACCTATGTGTCGCACCTGCCTCCCCACCCCTCACAGTCATGCCTCCCTCATCCCCCAGGAGAGAGCCCCAATCTCATCCAGCCTGCTGGACCCCCAACCTCCCTACTAGCCCCCACCCCCCTCCTGACTTACCTGATATTGGACAGCCATGTTGAACCAATTTAACCTCCCACTAACACCCCTGAATGTCTATACTTAGCCCAAAAATTCATGAGACAGAATTATCATTCTCTAACCAGCTCTCTTTGCTTCTGCATTGATTACATTCAGGACATGTTTTCAAGTATTTCAAGCGTCTGCTCTACTCATACAACCCAAGAACAAAGACATATGTCAGAGGCCTGTATTACCTATTCCTTAATCAGGCCCTGAAACAGCAGTATCAGTGGATAAAAGTAGAACTCAGGAAGCTTTGGTATGTTTTATTCCAAACTCTGTCACTGATTAACTGCATGGCTTTTGGCAAATCATTTAATTTCTCCGTGTCTCTGTTTCTCTACTGGCAACCTGGGAATAATGATATTTTTATAAAATGCCTTAAGATCACTAGAGAAAAAGGTCTATGTATATGCTGCTACTAATATTAATAATAATTAGTACTGCACCAAAAACAAGTAAGTTTATGAAGCATCGAGATCCTGCTTTTCTCCTCTTACTGACATTTTGAGAGAGAAGATTGACAAGATTCAAACTCCCCCCTACTCTTTTTTTTTTTTCATGTTCTCTCTTCTCTTTTTAGTAAAATTAATGTTGTCTCTCAACTGGTCCCCGGTCTCATAACTTTCTTTTCCCTACTTTCTTTCATTGTCACCCGTTAATTGGCTTGTCACAGTTCTGTAGGTCTCTTTCCTTATAATACAAGAATAATTTGGTATTCTCCATCCCCACGCTGTCCACCCATAATATTTCTTGCATCTCTGATTACCACTGACTCCTGTCTTTAGCCTTTCCCTCTTGCTTCCTGAACATATAATCTGCAGCTGCTACTTTGAGCTCCTCTCCTTTCATTCCATCCTGGGGCCTCTTTAATCTACCACTTCCACTCCATTGAACTTGCCCTTGCTAACATGTCTCATCTTTTCAGGCTAGATTTTGAGACCTTTTCTCTACCCTCTACCTTTCTTCTGCTTTTGATCTTGTTAGTCATATTTTTCTTGTCATTCCTTCCTCAGCAATCTTTCTTGGTCCTCTGTCTCTTTCTAGGCATTTCTTCTTGCCTCTTTGGGTGATCTTATCTGCACATGAACCATCAGTCATTTTCTCTTTGTACCCTGACTCCTCTCATGTATACAGTCTATTCCTAGTTTGTCTCCATCCATTCATTCACCCATCTAAACATGTTTACCTTGTGGCTAGGGACATACATTACACATAAACGAATTTAAGTGCTCAGAAACTGGTTTAAACCTGTAACAGAACAGATGTTCAGTGTATATACACCGGTTTGAAAATGGCTGAAACCAGTTTGAGATAAACCTGGTTGAATATAGCATCAGACCTAACTGATTTGAGTCAAACTGGTTTATGCAATATCTGTCCCAGACCCCTTCCTAGTTTAAGTTAAATCAGAGTTCCCCAGAATCCCAGATGGTTTGCTGGGCACGTCTCTGCTCATTGCACCAGCATGGCAGGGCTGGCCACTCCCCTCTGCTTCCGAACTATAGCTCCGGCAGAGACTGCAGGTACAGCAGGATCTGCCTGGCTTCCTCCTGCTTTCCCGCTCCCCCTCACCACTCCCTGGTAAAGCAGGGATTCCCCTGTCCCCTTTGCCTTAAATAGACACCTGTCAGCATTAGCTAGCATACCACACGCTGGCTACAGTCTGTGCTGTGGCAGACAGGACTGTGGCTTAGGGCTCTCTGGAGCTAATCAATAGGTAGCTGGTAATGCCCCTTTATTCCTTCATTGGAACAAGTTGTTTAAGTAGAGCTTGAACTAATGAGAGATCCTTTTGTTTTTCTGATGGGGTGATAAATGCTGTGTAAACCTCTGCTGGATCCCTGGCTGACCAGCGAGGGGGAAGGGGAGGAACCCCTCCCTTATTAGAGCATCCTGCCAGGGCCTGGCCATGCCTCCCTTTGGCTCAGCATTATGGAAGGGAAGGGAGGGCTGCTCTTGCACCCCCCCCAGCTTCTAGCCTGAGCCACTGCAAGCATGTACCTGCATTTTTTCAGTCCAGAGGGGATGTCTGTGTGGTTACAAACTGATTCAGCATAGGCAGATAAGACTCACCTGGAAAGATTGAATCAAGTCAGGCTCAGACTTTCTGAATGTCTGTTCTTAGCCTGTATGTCCTAGCTGCCTAAAGTTTAAATGGTCTTGTTTAGCAACAGTATCTTCTTTCTTAAGCCCTTCTCTTTTCCCTGCATTTTGTGTAGCTCCATTGTTCTGGTCTGAGGGCAAAAGGAGGGATAGATAATTCAGAATTTTCCTTCCTCCTTGTCCCTTACTATATTGTTTTCAAATCATTCCATCTATTTGTCCATGCCCTTTGTAAAGTCTGACCTCTTCTTTGTTTCCACATTGCTAAAACTCTCTTCTGGCCTTAACCACCTCCTTCCTTGAGTCTTGCAACCATCTGCTCTCTAACCTGTCTTGATACATTGATCCTCCCCACTTTCTCTTCAGTCCATTCAACATGTAGCTGCTTAGAAGAGTTCAGTTTTGGGTTGGGGCAGGTGGGTAAGCCTGTGTTGCAGAATCCAGGAGCACTCTGTGCTCAGAAAAGCCTCTCTTTGTGTTTATGTGCAATGTTAGAAGGGAAGTATAAAGAGGTGTTCAGCCTTCACAGGCTGAAACCCAGCAATAGGTGACTGGCAGTAAAAAGTCCATGCCTTTGGGAGTCTGGGAGTCAGCTGCAACTGATGATTAGAAAATTAGGGTGGAGCCATGAGGAGGGTTAAAAGCCTCAGGAGCAGTGTGCAAGAGAGATGAGCAGACTGTGATGCTAAGGAAGAAGTACAAAGCCTGTGTGGTCCTCTTCAAGGCCTGAAGAAAGACATCAGATTTTAGTTTTGTTTTTTTATTTGCATGCTTGTTTGTTTTGTTTATTGTGGGGATAAGGTGGCCACACGTAAAATAAAGTGGCTGGAAACCCTGAACACAGAAGCCTGTCCCCTGCAGGGGTATTGCTCAGTATTAATTTACTTTCTGCAGAATATGGGTGTTATTTAGAAAACTTCCCTCTGGTTACCCATGTTTTCCCTGAAACTTAAAAGGCATGAACCTGTTTTTCCCAAGCAGTAGGTTATGCCCTACTGGGGAGAAGCATGACCGTCTCCTACAAGGGATGTGCACAAATTGCAGTGACGATTGGCAGCACCCCCATGTCAGCCATTCTCATGCCACCCTGCTGCCGCCTCCTCCCCACCTCCCCAGTCACTGGGCAAATTGACACCAGGGTGGAAGGGGCAGAGGTGGCACAGGGTTTGGGAAACACTTGCATACAGCATTTATTTCCTAACTAGTGAATATACTGGTACATGACTGGAATTCTGCCTGTGAGATGGGCTCACTGTTGCTGACTGAAGTGGTCTTTGTACAAAAGAAACTGGAGAGAATTTTACCCCCCTTGGGAGCAAGGTCACATGTAGTTAAATCTGAAGCTTGTTTATATCACACATTCATCTTGCCCTTCCTTCACCAGTGCAGTAATAATGAGACATGACACATATGTAGTGTAGTGTAATTAAAATGTTGCTCATTTTTTAGTTCCAGTGTATATACATAGTACTTCGTTTGTGCATATGAGACTCTCATGGGGGCAGAGCACTTGGCTGCTAGTAACTGGTGATTCTAATAACTGGTAGAACACTGCTGGATCCACACAAAGCATATCTTCTGCTGCCATTGAACTATCATGTTGATCCTGTATCCCAAATGTATATTTTCGTTAGAAATCCACTAGAGCAGCAGTCAGCAACCTTTTAAAGCTCTAGGCCAGACTGATCCAAGTCAGGGGTGGTCAAGTACTAGGACCCAGTCCCTGCTGCTGCTTTTCTGGCAGCAGCACAGGAAAAGCACCTGTGCTAGTGCTTTTCCCCATGGTGGCAGAGGAAAGCGACTATTGCCAAAGGCTTCTTTTCCCCTGACTAAGTGCCACTGAAGCCCTATGTCTGTGGGCTGGCTTAAATGGCTCTGCAGGCTAGTTCCAGCCTAGAGGCTGTAGGTTCCCAACCCTTTTCACTGATGCTGAAAATTTGGTTGCACTAAGTTCAGAAATCCCATAAGCTCACTTTTTCAAATTGATACCATGGCCTAAAAGATCACAACACATGACTGAAAGTTTGCTGACCAAACAGAGTCAACAAAGACATTTTTCACAAGGTGTGAGACCTCTCTAGTGGCACACCAAGCTAGCTGACACTGACTTTCACACTAATTACAGCCAATTTGTCACAATTGTAATTATGTTGCTATGGCAAAAATGGAAATGTGTTTGATATCCAAACAAGGTTGTTCTTGTATCAGGTACTCCAATGCTGGAAAATTTCTTTTCCTGACGTTCTGCTTTTATCAGATATGTTTGTGTCTGGCTTCTGCTCTATCTCCTTTTTATAACAGCTTATTTTTAAGGGTTCCTTTGGGATAACAGCCTAGCTTCTATATTAATGCTTCTATACTGTTTAGCTTCTATATTAAAACTTTTCATGGCTAGGTTTCAAAGCCTGGTCCACTTTACCAAGGAGGTCTGTATAATGATTCCCATTTTACAGTTGGGGAAACTCATTCACAAACTGGTGGAGTAACTGGTCCAGGATTATCCAGTAAAACTGGGAGAGAGAATCCATTTGTTCTTAGACCTAGTGCTCTGTCTGATAGACTATACTGCCCCTCCACCCACATCCCAGCCACTTGAAATGTACAATCTATTTAGTAATATTTAATAATTGGATTAGTTTAAAGCAGAAAAGTGGCAAAAATATGAGAAATAACAGGTTTTTGACAGCCAAAAATATGACATTAACAAGCATCTGCCTTTAGCATGTACCATCATAATTTATTTACCCATATTTTCTCATATACAGCATACCCTGGAATAAGATACATTCCTGGTATTTTAAAGGCAGCATGAATTTAAAAGATCTTTCCTTATAGTGACTGAAGAGTGGCAGCTAGGGAACTGAGCCTGCTTGTTGTTTCCCTCCTCCTGTGAATCACATGCAGACTTTACTTTTTCTTTTGCCTGGCAGAAGGTTAACCAAACGAAACTTATTACTGTATTTCCTTGCTTGTAATGTATGCTTCAGTATCCAGGAGCTGGGTTTTTTAGGGGGAGTTTTATTTTATTTTGGTTTTTTATTTTTATTTGGGTGGGGGGAAGAGGGGAAGAATTTGGTTCCTGTGGCTGAGGGATACAATAAGAAGAAGCAAATACTTGCATAGTATCCATAACCACAGATAACTACTATATGACAAAACAATTACTGTATTTTTCGGACCATAAGATGCACCTGACCATAAGACGCACCCAGCTTTTATGGCAGGAGAGACTATGTGTGCCGGTGGCCGGCCATTTTTATTGCCGGCTCCCGGTGTAAACAAGCGGCGGATGTCCCGCTCGGGCTCCGCCGCCTCCGCGGGCAAGCTCCGCCCCGTCTCCCCGGGACACACACCTTCGGACCATAAGACGCACCCTCGTTTTCCCCCCACTTTTGGGGGGAAAAAAGTGCATCTTATGGTCCAAAAAATATGGTAAGCATTCCATTAGGTGTTGTACCATGTAACTAATGTACCAGTTGTAGCAGGCAAATTATTGTTAAGCCTACCATATGAGACTAACCTATGTGAAATCCAGAACTCATTTGTTTTTTCTCTTTTATTTATATAATATGTATAAAAAAGTAATAATTTGACACAATGGTCTGTTATCTGGGTTTGTATTTCAGATGCTGCTCATTTAATGTGGTTTGAAAGACTTTATGTATGGCTTCAGTGTTTTGAGAAATACATCCTGTATCCAGCAATAATATTGAATGGCCTCACCATCGCTGCTTTTTCAATTACCAAACACAAGAAATTTGGTACACAGTAAGTTGATTATAGTTCCTAGCCCAAGATTAATAATGATATGATTTTGTATTTAGATTAATGCACAAGAGATGATGAAGTTTAGTGTTGCATAAATGAATCTAGTTATTTGTCATGGCTTGGTTTTGTACAACTAATGAATAATAAGTACTAAATCTGATAATTATTGGCTGTAGTAACATAGTTGAAACCATTTTAGCATACGATAAAGAAGGTGTTTTAGCTACTGCTGCAACAAAACATGACCAAGAATAGAAAGACTGAAATTTATAAAAGCAAATTAAAGAATCAAATGTGTGTAGAAAACCTAAATGATAGTTAAAAACTGGAGATAGTATAACAGTCTGCAGGTGTTTGATGGGCGTATACACAACAGGGATGCTAGAATTAATGAGATGAAATGAAAAATCTAGGCTGCCATCAGAAAATACATCCTAACTGTGAGGTTTATGAAACTGTGAAATACCTGGAAACCTCATCACTACAGTCCATTGAAGGCTAGACTGCACAAAGCATTCAGCAATGTAGAGTGGTGAGTAGCCTTGCGTTAACAGGAACATGAGAAACACAGTATAAGCTTTTTCCATGTCTGATATCTCTGATTGGAGGTAAATGCTGCTGTTCCTCAGTATTCTAGTGTGTTCCTTGAAGACAACCTTTTATGGTAGAGATCTTTGCTTGATGACCTACAAAGTGCCATACATTAACTGTAGTGACTGGAGTGTCTTTACTGTGCAGAATTTCAGCAGAGTTTTTTCAGAATAGCAGTATATTAAAGGCTAGTTTTTTAAAATCATTTTTCAAGATCAAAGCTCCATTAAAATGGAACATATTTTTATACTATAACAATAAGATTAAAAAGATATAACAAATGGATGTTAGTTTAATTATGATTACTTTTTATTATAGTAATACATAGGGGTCCCAGGCCCATTTTTCTAGGGACTATATAGAGATAAGAAAAAGATGGTTGTAGCTCCAGAGAACTTCATCTAAATAAACTGTACATGTTTGCATATTATTCCTGAACTGAACGTTTTGAATTTCTATTCTAAAACAACATTTAATGAAAACTAGTATTATGTAGTTCCATATTGTGCACTATCATCTGTGAAATGGAAGTTTTGCAAGATGAAATGTACCCTTTGTGACATCTGTCAGCCCAGCTGTCTTCAAACTATGCCCTTGTTGCCACTTTTTTTTCAAGTCCATTGCCTGCATTCAGCTTGCAGACTACTAACTGGTAGGAATTTACAGCGACATTTTCAGAAAGGCCTATTTCCAAAAGTGAATCGGGCACTTGGGAAGCTAAATCTGACCGAAAGAAGTCAACATCCTACTGACTTGGGAGCCTGTGTGTTGCGCAGAATAAAACCAGGTCATTCTCACAGCTGCATAGGTTGAATAGGGCTACTAAACTTCACAGACAGGATTTAATTTGCCGCTAATCTTCAGATGCATCTGTGACACACTCAAGGAGCTGATCTGCTGAGTAACAGGATGCTACTTCTACATAGCTGTTTTTCAAAATAGAATCACACTTTAACATTGTCAAGCTCAAGTGATCAAAAATCGTGAATTGATCTTGCAGCAATCATGGGATAAAAAAGAAAGAAAGAGAGAATGTTTTTGGGTCAGCCCTCTGATCATTTAGCCTTTAGGGAAACGGCACAACTCTCTAAGGTATATGTGATCATTTATGGATTTTAAATTTGCTTATCAAAATACTTAAAAACAAACCCACAAAAAATTAATGTTTGGCTCCTCTTCAGAGTAGAGTCCACATAAGCTATGCCTGCAGTTCAATCCAAGACGTTTTTTTATTTTATATAGACATATTCAAATTAGTTTTAAGTTGGCTTGCTTAGATGCTGGTAGCAGTCTTGCCATGGTAGCATGCAGCTCAGTATGGGCTGCAGAATATACCCCAAAATCTGTATGAATATTCAGGGAGATAACCAACCCTGAGGTACATGTTACTGCAGCTAGCTGGCCACTGGTATTTGACCTAAAGCTACTGTATTTGTTGAATCAGGATGGGGAGGGGGGAAAAGACATTAGATTAGCTTAGATTCATGTACAAGTGAAGGGAGGAGACAGGCAGCTGCTGTCAGAATTGAGACGTGCAGCAGACTCCTGACCCCCACTCCACTTGCCCTCTGCAGCTCCTGGCCGCCTTTCCCCCGCCCCTTTACTGTCAGGCAGCTCAGCTTAGGCTTGGGCTGGATTCCCTCCTGAGCACAGAGCACAAGAAAATTTCATTCCCTGTCCTGGCAAATCAGCAGTGCCACTGCTGCTGCATGGGCAGCAGGGGCTGCACTTCCATGTGCTATGCTCTGGGAAGGAACAGAGCCCAAGCAGCCAGTAAGTGGGGCAGGGAGAGGCAGAGACTGCAGGGAGATGGGTGGGGGGGTAGGCAGAAGCTGTGGGGAGCTGGTGGAGGGGGTGAAGGTGACAGAGGGGCAAGAAGGCTGCAGGGGGAAGAATTGAGGGGGGCAGAGATCAAAGGGGGGCTACATGATCCCCCTTAGCCAGTGCTTTCCTTGTTATAAGGGGGGGTGGAGGTGTAAAACAACCCTGCAATAATTAGATTCTATACCTGGAAAATTATAACAAATTTATACATTTTCCATATATAGAATCTAATTATTCAGGGGTCAACTTAAATTCAGGGTAATTTAGATTCGAGTAAGTATTGTAGTTTGGATATATCCACGTGAGTGGTAGTGACATCTCTGGATTGCAGTCTGGATGTGCCTTTCATCTTTCTTGTCCCATTTGGTATGAAGGGCAGCCATTCTAGGCCTTGCCAGCCTTATATCTTGGAGAGAGAGAATAGAGAGTCAAGGGATAGTAGCTGTGCAATACTCATTCTTCCTCCATTCCCTTCCCACTTGCCTATTTTCTCCCCTTTCTTATCACTTCCTTTCCTCCCTTGCATTTCCCAGCAACTCATTCTCCTCCAGCACTCCTTTTTCCCATATGTCATCTTAATCAGCTTTTATGCTGCCTCTGTTCATGCATACTCCCTTTCATTCTGTCCTTTCTACCTCACAGTCCCTTGCAGTTCCCTCAGTTTTCCCTCATTTCTCTGTTATCATGAACTTACCAGGATATCTGCCTGGTAGTTTGTAGTCTTGTTACATTCTCCTATATCCTACCTTGCTCTCACTAAGGCTATGACTACAGGGCACAAAGCAGCACTGTGATGAGACACTCCTGAGAGGCAGAATTCAATGGTATGCATGCCACATTAACATGGCTACGCTGCTTCTAGTTTAAGAGCTAGCAGGCACGGCATCTCACATGACACTGCCTTGCATCCTATACACATACCTGAAGCGGCACTATCAGCTTAGCAGGGGTGGGCAATTATTTTGGGCTGAGGGCCACTTGCCAAGTTTTGGCAAGCTGTCAAGGGCCACATGGGTAGCCCTGCCCCTTGACGGGTGCCCCACCCCATGGTTGCCATATTGTGACCTGAAGTCCTTGCCCTTGCCCCTAGAAGTGCTCCTTTCAGCAAGGGGTTTTGCCATCTGAGAACCAGAAAAATACCAAATTATATTCTAAAAAGTGAATATCTAAAACATTCATTAATTTGATTTAAAAATATATTTTTGCCCTGGTTTACATGTATTTGTGTAGTGTACATAGAGGTGAAATGAACTCTTACTCTTGTATATTGAGGGAGGGTGAGGGCTGGGTATAGGTTTGTGGGGTAGGGGGGACAGTGTGCATGTGTCTGTGGAGCTGGATAGGTGTGGGGGTGTGAGGGAGCATGTGGGTGTGTACATGGATATGTGGCGTGTGTGTGGGTATGGGGTTTGTGGGGAGTTGCAGGGGGAGAGGGTGGCGGGGGTGTGTGAGGTATATGGTGGACGGGTATACATGTATGGCAGTATGAGGAGTGTGTGGGAGCATATGTATGGTGGGGGGGGGTGGGACTCACCCTGTGAATGAACACACACACGCACCTCCCATCCCTGGCCCTGTGTTCCCATTGTCTAGCGATGCAGCCGGGAGCCATGTGGTGCTGAAGCAGTGCGCAGACAAGAATGCAGAGAAATGACAGGGGTGGGATGGGGCTGGGCTGCTGGGCCCTACTGCCCCTGACTCCTGTCATCTTTAACAGGCAGCCAGGAGCAGATAAATATTAATTTTCTAAATTTTTTAGGGGCCCCGTGGGCTGGATAGAATGGCTTGGCAGGCTGGATTCAGCCCATGGGCAGGATTTTCCCCACTCTGGGTTAGCCCTGTTAAGATGGTGGCCTTTTTAGACATTTTATTTTGAGACCAAAAGGGACTGTTTTGTTGATTTTTGTCTGATCACCTGTATAAAACAAACCACTTAACCTCACCAAGTCATTTTCACATCAAGCCATAATGTCTGGGTGAGCTATAGCTAAAAAACTTCAAGTGATAGAGAGTGTTTCATATCCTTAAGAAGGTTTTTTCAATGATTAACTGCCTTTCAGTGTTAAAGGATAAGAGTTGAACTCTAAAAGTTTGAACATAGAAATCAGTAGATTATGAAAACTTAAGAAGAAAGCTAAATATTACAAGAATTAAAATAAACAGAATGACTGGCAACTCTGGTTTTAAGACAGAATTCACGTTGTCTGACCTTATAGTTTAAGTTTTAAAACACAGCTACTTTCAGTTTTAATTTGGCTTTCTCTCTGAAAGAAGGTGTCAGAACAAAGGCCAGAAGGTTCCAGCGTGGGCACTGTTTAATATATATATTTTTAGATTATTTAATTTTTAAAGAAGCTTCTTTGAGTGGAATTTGGGCACCCCACAATCCTAAAACAAAGTGAAAGTGTTGATCACCGGTTATAACATATGAGAAGAAACTCCCTGCTAGAGACAGACATTACGCATAAACTGGTTTAGGTATCAGAAACTGGTTTAAACTTGTTACAGAATAGATGTTCAGTGCACCTAAACCAGCTTGAAAATGGCCGACACTGGTTTGAGATAAACCTGGTTGAATGTAGTGTCAGACTTAACTGATTGGGCTCAAACCAGTTTATGCAATGTCTGTCAGAGACCCCTTGCTGGTTTAAGATAAACCCCCAGCATTCCAGCATGCTCTCTGGGCTGGGCAGGGTTCTCTGCTTCACAGCAGGTATGGCCTCTCCCCTCTGCTCCCTGGCTGGGTCTGCTGGCTTCTCCATGCCCCCCTCTGCCTCTTCTCTCACCACTTGCTGCTTAAGCAAGGATCCCTTCCTCCTCTCTCCACGGCATGGACCATAGCCAGCTTGTTGTATGTTAGCTAGTGCTGTATAAGGCTCCGGCAGCGACTGCAAACACACCGGGGTCTGCTGGCTCCTCCCTACCCTACCCCCCACCTTGTTGCTCAAGCAGGAAATCCCCCCCTCCCATCTCCCACAGCACAGACCCCAGCCCCACGGACTCTAGGCATGTGGTATGTTAGCTAATGCCAGTAGGCATCTCTGTGTGTGTCTCTCCAATTTCACTGGGACAGGCAGGCAGACAGAACAGGGCTTTTGGAACTATTCAACAGGTCACCCTGGTAAGCTGTTTAAGAAGAGTTTGAAGTAATGGGTGAAAGGCTACTGTTTTGCTAAGTGGGTGGTAAAGACTCTTATCAGCTCTGGGCTACCTTGCTTACCTGTCAGTTTTCTGCAGACAGTCTGACAAGCAGGGAGGGAGATTGAAAAGTCCCGTATCATCAACAAATGCATGCACTGCACACCCCACCTTGCCTCAGAGTGCTAGCAAGGGTCTGGGGACTGACAACTCTACTACCCCTTCAGCAACTAGTGGGGAAGAGCCTGGGATGATGAAGGCAGACACCACTAATGAGAAAGTCCTGCCGGGGCCTGGTCATGCCCCTCTCAGCTCAGCATTGTGGAAGGGAAGAGAGCGCTTCTCTAGTGCCCTGGCTTCTTGCCTGAGCCACTGCAGGCATATGCCTAAATTTCCTCAGTCCAGAGAGAATGGCTGCCCAGTTTCCAACCGGTTCAGCATAGCCAGATTAGACTAACCTGCAAAGATTGAATCAATTCAGACTCAGGCTTTTTGAATGTCTGTCCCTAACCTCTAAGGCTATGTCTTGGAAGTGATAAGGTACGAGTCCTGTCAGTGGACAGCAATTCCAAAATCTTGGGACTGGTGCCAGTCAGACACCAATATGTTTTCTCCAGAGGCAAACAGAGGAAGGAAGAGAGGGAGAATCAAGATACCTTCAAATATATATTTGTCTAGAAATGTGCTTGCTGGTAGTTAATAAGCCTGAACCATAGGCTACCTATATTACATAGTGCAGGTGGATTTGTGTACCATGATAGGTCTTTGTTGCCTACCTGTTGGAGGAGGAGTGTTATATATCTGAGAGTTGGAAAAAGGGAGGTTACTTACCATTATGACATTTTAAGGCCATCTTTCATGATTCTTATTCACATGCTCAATTCCCCTCTGAGATCAATGTAATGTTTTTGAGGTAATATCTTTGCAATTATATTTTCTAATTTCATTTACTTTTGTAATTAAAATTTTTAATTGGATTTTTTTTCTTGGAGGGGAGCTGATACTTTCTGCACAATTAGGAACTCATTGGAAGTTTCCAGAAGCAGAAATCCTAGCTGTTGATGAGGCTCACTGGACAGGCTCACATGGCTTCCCTTGTGGTCTGCTACTCTTCCTGCCTCAATAAGTTAAAAAATCATAGCTGAGTGAGTGCAGTTGTATCCTTTCTGCTACTGGCATTTAGCACCAAAGAGAGAACTTTCCTAAGTCGTATCTTTAAAGAAACAGAATTAACAGAAAACAATTTCCCCATATCCTCTAACACAGGGATGGGCAGTTATTTTGGGTGGAGGGCCACTTACTGTGTTTTGGCATGCCATCGAGGGATGCATGACAGGCAGCCAGGGGCAGATAAATATTAATTCTCTAAATTTTTTAGAGGCACCGTGGGTCAGATAGAATGGCCTGGTGGGCTGCATTTGGCCCACGGGCTGCATTTTGCCCACCCCTGCAGCAGGAGGGTATGTTTATAAAACTTCTGTCTGCCGAAAGTTTTAAGGATAGCAGAGGAACATCAGTAATGCTTTGCTTAGGGAAAAGGGTCTTTCAGCATTATCTATTGCTGCTGCTCCACGATCTAATTTCTTCTCTGCATTAATATCTTCCTCATTGCTCCAAGAATTTTCATTTTGGATGGAACAAATATGGTCATCTCATTTAGATGTGATTCATGAGAGGTTCAAAATGTTTTTACTCTAGTTCCTGTTTTTTCAATCAGAAATCTGCAAATAATTGAAAGCACCAGCTCTAGCAGGGTAAGAAATGAATTCTCTAGCCATTTCATTCAGACTGATGCCTAAGTGATTCTTGTGAGTGGCCTGAACTCAAATAAAGTTGGATCTGCAATAAAGGATAGCTGCAATGAACAAATGCAACATAAAATGAAATCAACTGAGCTGCACAATCTGAGAGCTTTGCTGAAATGACAGAAATGCAGTTTGAGCCAAGATATCTGGGTGAACTCAACATTCTTTTTAAAGTTTTTTGAGCTGTTAAGTGTCAGTGACTTTAGCAGGCATTTTACTGATTTGTTGCTGGTGTGAAGGAATATTTTTGTTGCATTTTGCAACCATTGGACCTGATTCTGATCTTACATATTGGTGACTTCAGAGTCCCTGTCTGTGGTTGCCGGCATTTAAAAAGTACTTCAGGGAAAGTTCTGTAAGTCACCTGTGATTGCAAGAAGACAATTAGTCTGCATTAAAAAAGAGAGTTGCATATGCACTGTGGTGAATTTTAGGTCATTCTTTGAAGGCTAAAATCAGTGAATGACTTAAGTGCCTAAAGTAGGGTTTGGACTTATTTAGACTTGTAAGCCTAAATGTACTCTTTATAAAAAATATTATTCAGCTGCTGCCTAACCTTTGAGGCATTGGAGCGTACTAGATTCCTCCCCATTTTCACTTTAAAGCTCCCCATGTGCCTAGATTTGTGCCTTCAAGTTCCCAGAAACCACCCAAGCTTGGCGCCTGTCTCCTGTCTAAGGTTAGGATCTTATTTGCAGTCAAAGGGAGGGTCTGACTTTCAACATGGGTAAACTGAGAGTCACAAATTAATTGTTAAAGATCTTTGGAGGTTGAATAGCCAAATGCTGTACTCTTATAGTTGGACAGCCTTTCTTTTTAGTGGAAAACTCATTTAGTTTTCTGAGCAGATACCTACTACTTAGAGTCCAGGTTACGTTCCCTTTCTGTAGCTTTTTTTCACAGGTAGCAAAACAGACTGTATGCACTAGGTGAGTTAGTTTTCACATCAGTTTATACAAGTTAAACTGTATTTTATTGAACTATATCATTATAAGGGACCGTCTGCCTAATGAATGCTTTTCTTTTATAATACAACATTGTTCCTGTGTTAGAGTCTGTTAAGTATCAAACAAATATGTATTATTGGGAGCATAAAGCTATGCTGTTATGGATAAATTAAGCTAACATAGAACAAAGTCATCTATAGGCTGCATGCATATAGACACACCAACCAAAAATGGGTCTGGTATGGCTGTCCACTTTCATTAAGTGTCAATTATTTTCTTTTTTGTTTGTTGTTACTTTGACTTAATTAAATGTATTCTTTTTCACCCCTACAGCTGTGATATTATCCTGATAACAGTTGCTGGAATGAAGCTACTTCGGTCCTCATTCTGTAATCCTATTAATCAATTTGTTACTTTAAGCTTCACTGTAGTCTTCTTCCACTTTGACAGTGGAGAGAGCTCAGATGACTTCTTGCTGAATTTCTTCATGATGTCCATTGTGTTTCACAAGGCAAGTTTGCAGACACCGTTATTTTCTTTCATCTTAAATATTTGCATGGATTTAACTTGTCTTTCCAGTGTTACAACATTAATAAATGGATAGCAATTTTTTAAGATGACTTATTGTCTCATTTTATCAGAGACAGGCCATTGATTAAATTCTCTACAGCAGTGGTCTACAAACTTTTTTGATCGCGCAACCCATCAGTAAAAAATTTTGGACCATGCACCCCCAATATATGTGTATTTATATAAATATAAATAGAAGTTATAATATTTTCTTCCCATACCCCAATGGATCGTCTTGCGCACCCCACTTTGGAGACCGCTGCTTTACAGGACTGATCATTAGCTTTAAAGTTAAATGTCTTCTGTCTCTCTGCAAAACATCAGCATTCATAGGATGCATTACTTCAGCATTCATAGGATGCTATGTAAGTTCAAACTTGTGATTTAGTTATTTTATATATATTCAAGAATGGAATCATAAATGACTTGGAAAGGGGCCTCTTGAGTCATTAGTACAGGGCTGCCCTCTAGATGAATTGCTGGAGTGTTTTTTTTTTTTTGATCTAGGCTTACTTTAAATGTCTCAAGTGTTTGACTCAACAATTTCCTTTGGGAAATTATTCCATTTTCTAATTGTCCTTATGATAAAAAATATTTTCCTAATGTTAGACATAATTTTTTCCTTTCTTAGTTTCAAGCCATTACCCTTGTTGTGCTGTCCTTAACCTTAAGGTCAAGGTTTTTTCAACCCTTTTACATCTTTAACTCTCAACTTCTATGGACTGTCTTCACTTTGGTTTTTTTCTGAGTTATACTCACAATTCTGAAATTTATCTACACCAACTGTGGGACTGGATTCTGCCCTGATTGCTCATTCACAGAAATCAAAAGCATATTTAATTGACATTGTGCTTAAAACCACAAGAAGTCACTGGAGCTGTGTCTGTGTTAGAGCTTCCAGCACTATTAATGCTAATTACCTAAGCTTGGTGGGAACATTTTTTGTTTTTTTTAATATGGTCCCCTGTCACTATGGTATCAGTCCTGATGCAGTTGGACCCACTAATAGCACTGGCAAAATATTGTTGCTAAAATATCTTAGTGTAGACATGGTCTGTCAGTGTGACCCAGCTAACTTCCATTACATAACTGAGAGGGGATTGGCATGATACTATGGTTGCTGAGCCTGTATATCAGAGAGGTCCGACAATAAAAGGACATATGTCTAGCCTCTGAGCACAAGGAGATCAGCCCTCAGTGTCATCTCTACTTAATATCCTAACCTCAAGAACTACTGGGATTTGAGGGCATCGGTGGGCCTATGTTTAACTTCTCTATTATTTTTTTTAGGAGTGAAAATGTGGGTTTCAGGTGATAGATATTGGTACTTGATGAGTCACATGATGGTCTTAATCACTCATCAAGATTCTTGGGTGCCCTGGTAGACATGGCATCAACCTAAGAGAAATTGTTGATTATTTTGATTATTTTGATTAACAGAAATTCCTGGTTATATTGATATTTTCATTAACTAAACAGAGCTTGTTTGTACATAGTGTGTGGCTGTTGGACTGGCAACTGCAGCAAGAGCTGTGCAGTCACCCTCTGAAACTCATTTCTATGCTTTTTCAAATTGGACAAAAAGCAGAGGCTCCTAGGATCTTTAGTTCTTCATCAGCATGTTACAGTTTCTATGAAGAAAGCTCCATGTTTGTAGATTGGGAGTTTACAAGAAACTTTTTTTGTTCCTCAAATGCTGGGTATATGAAGCCTCCTAGAGAATTAGCAAGTTAGGCTTAGAAGAGATAGGTTAGTGAGGAGAATGAGAGTGGCTAGGGGCAGATATTAAAACCCTGAGCCTGAACTGATTCAATCTTTGCAGGTTAGTCTACCATGGCTAGGCTGAGCTAGTTTGTAACAGCACAGACATCCCAGACATGCAGGCACATGTCTGCAGTGGCTCAGGCTAGAAGCTGGGGGGCTCTAGAGCAGCCCTCCCTTTCTTTCCACAGCACTGAGCTGATTGGGTTGTGGCCAGACCCCAGCAGGGCGCTCTGATTAGCCCAGCAGGGAATTGATGACAGTGTTTATCACCCCCTAACTCAGACTTTACCACTCCATTAAGAAAACAACAGAGGGACATTACTAGCTACCTGTTGATTTTGCCTGTTGATTCTGCTTGTTCATTCAGCACTGACCGTAGCCAACATGTGGTCTGCTAGCTAATACACAGATATCTCCTCAGCAAGGTAGAGGGGGAATTCCTGCTTATCAGGGAGTGTGTGTGTGTGGGGAGGGGAGTAGCCTGCAGCCTATGCTAGAGCTCCAGCCAGGGAGCAGAGGGGAGGGGCCAGCCCTCCTGTAAAGCAGAGACCCCCACCCAGCCCAGGGAGCATGCTAGGATGCTGAGGGAGTCTGATTTATCTTAAACCAGCAAGGGGTCTGGGACAGACATTGCATAAACTGGTTTGAGCCAAATCCATTAAGTCTGATGCTACATTCAACCAGGTTTATCTGAAACCAGTTTTAGCCATTTTCAAACTGATGTATGCACCTGAACATCTGTTCTGTTACAGGTTTAAACCTGTTTCTGATCACTCAAACTGGTTTATGTGTAATGTCTGTGAGATAAGTAATGGTGTATGCTAAATTAAACATGGAGCCCTGTGCTTTGAATTTTTATAGGTTTGCTAAAATAAAAGCTTCAGTACCTGATTGTAAGTATATATTACAGACATGATTTAACAGTGCATTTTCAGCATAGTTCCATCACATTTTCAAAATCCCATTAAACCTGAACTTTTGAAGATTCATTAGTTCATCAGGTGGCCTTGTCCTTGTGGCGTTTTATAAAAATTGAAAGTAAATGGCTGAAAAGCCTCTCCACGCAATGGTTATTCATGCTCTAAAAAACAGCATTATAGCAATTTAAAGTCCTATTAATTTCAAATCCAAAAAATAAGTTGTTTTACTTCAATTAAACAATAGCCTATGATTAGTTCAAAAAGATTTGATGGCACTCTTATAAAATCTTTCTTTTCACTTGGAGCTAAGGATAATATCAAATAAAGATGTATGTGCTTTCCATGCAACAAGTTTTAATCAGACTGTATCTGGTTCTGTTCCTATAAGCTTTATGAGTCTTTACAACTTCAGCCGCCGACAGCTTCAATCGAGGCACAGGCTAGTCGTATCAGTATTCACAACTCTTTTTAAGAAGACAGAATAAGAAGTTTATATTACCATCACCTTTTGACTATGTAGAAATAACCCATAAAATGGTACACTAAAAGCTCTGTTATCCAGCATCCCCTGGGAATGGGTGATGCTGAATAACAAAATATGCCGGTTAATTGAGCAGCTGCGGCTGTCATTTCTCCTGCCCCACCCGCGGCATCGCCGCCCTTCCCGCAGCATCGCTGCCCATCCTGCAGGGCCTGCAGGACAGGGAGGTGGGCCTCACATGGCTCCACACAGACTATGTCCCTGGGCTGTGGAGGCTCGGCAGTGCAGGCTGCTTTGCCCCGGGCCGTGGAGGCTTGGAGAAACCGGAAGTGCCGTGGTGGGCACTTACGGTTTCACTTTATCTTACAAGCTGGCAAGCGGGCTAGTGGAGCATGCTGGATTGTAAGATGCCGGATAGTGCATCTTTTACTGTAGTCAGTATCCGCTTACTCATTGAAGGTGTGAACTTTCCACTGTCTGGATAATGGGACTTTTATAAGTGTTACATCCAACGTAACCATATTGATGGCAATTTTTGAGCAGAGGGAGTCCACAAAAAAACATTTGCTTGCTATCTAAGTGATATTGCATTGAATGTACACCTTTTTTTTTTTTCTTCTTCTGCCAGAGACTGGAGGAAACTACATTTAAAGGCAATATATGTTCACAGTTTGGTTAGTGGCTCATTAGGCAGATTTATGCTGAATAAGCTTCATTACTAATGGCAGGTAGAATATTTCTGAATCTATTGGTGATCATGTTTCTTCCTTTATGGTGCTGTGATGATGCTATTAATACAGTTCAGTCAAATCAGAGAATTCAAATCAACATGACTGCTCACCGAGCAAATCAGGGCATTAAAACCACAATGGCTGCTCACAGATTTCTGTCTACATTTACAAATAACCATGTCTCCCACGCTAAGGCAATTATATATCAACACAAGAGGAGATTTTTTTGTTTAATCAATGTGGACGTTTTTGTCCTTTTTAATGCCATATAACTTATTAAAGCCACATGACTAATTTTGTGCTCTTTTGAAGGTTTTAACCCTTATCTGCATTTTACAAGTTGTAGAATTTAAAAGTTTAATATTAGAAACAGGGTAGATAAGCATGAATTGAGTACAGTTTTAGGTTTCAAATTACCTTATGAAAGGACCAAGGTAAATGATTAGAACAGCTTTGTATGTTTTTTGAAGAATGGCTAAAACCTTGATTCAAATAGAATAGGGTTTCTTAACCTTTTTCATTTTTTGCTATTTACTATGGCCTGTGGCACACATTACACTTAAGATGTGATTAACCAGTTAATCATATCTTAAGTTGTTAGCAGGCCGCATGGTTAATAGGTGGTAGATGGTTAATGTTTAATAGGTAGTAAAACAAGGAATAAGCTACGAAGTTATTACACAGAACGTGTAATAACTGTGGTCGATTTCTATCACACCATTAATTGGATGTGTGGCCAGACACATGACATGCCCCTGTGATGGGGCTCTTAGAAATGTCCATTCTTTGAAGTCTTTAAAACAAAAAATGTGTAATACAGAGATAGCAGCTATATCTCAAACAGAAATTATGGACTTAATGCTTAGACTACATCTTCTGTGATCTTAAACTCTGTGAATCTATGGAAGCACTTCACGTGAGCCACTGGTTCTCCCTGGACTTCCTGGGAGACACTGTGAATATCATGTGATGGTCTGAGCTATTCAAGTTAATTGAAAAGAGAGCCAGGTACAAAGCACTGAGAAAAATATTGATTGGAATCAAGGCAGTGGTAGAACAGGAAATAAGTGCATTTCACCCTGGACTTTTTGGTATGTGAGAGGAATTAACTTTTGAAGTTATTTCCATATTCCATATTTCATAAAGTGAAAATATTGTTCAGTTCTTGGTGGAAGAAGAAACAATGAACTATTTGGAGTCATTAAAGAAAGCAGTTAGTTCTTGCATCAGTCTGATATCTATCAACACAATAGTTTAATAGAGCTAAGTTGGGGAAAATCATAATTGTTTAACTGAATGGGGTTTAAGCAATAGTTCATGCCTCAGAAACATGTTTAAAAAGGAGTATGGCCAGTACAGCTCCTTCTGATAGCCATGCTACTATGTGAATTGGTTTTAGAGGATGCTGCAAGATTTGGTTATTCAAGACTAAGAAGAAAGGGAGTGTAATGAAACAAGGGACCACACAAGCAGCAAAGGCTCTAGGCTTAATACAGGATGACTGTCAACAGGGATGATGTCAATGGGAATCCTCTCCAGCACACTTGCTAGGTTTGTTAAAAAGGTAGCTTTGCACTTTCCTCAGTGCAGTGATGCATTGTAAAACCACTGTGTGACAAGTGGGCCATTGATGTATTTTAAAAGCTTGCACAAACCCCTTCTGGAGCCTTGAATGCTAAAGACACACTTAGCATTCCTTGAGTTCAGGGGAGGGAAGGTAGATTAGCTGTGGCTGCCTTACATGAGAGCACTGGGTGGCATGGGCGGGTCCAGAATTTTGGAAAGTGGGATGTGGGAGCAATGACCTGTGTTACAGGAGTGGCAGTCCCCCAGCTCCCAGCCTGCCCACACAGACTCCAGCATGGGCACACTGTGCCAGAGGGGCAGTAGTGGGGGATTTTTTGTAAGTCCTTCAAGCAGGTAAGGATCTTCCCTTCCCCTCCATACTTATTCCCCTCCCTTCCTCCCCACCTTTCCCCCACCCTCCCCCATCTGCTGATGCTTCTGTCCCCAGGGCTAGGTACAGACATTACACATAGACCAGTTTAAGTGGTCAGAAACTGGTTTAAACCTGTAACAGAACAGATGTTCAATGCACATAAACCAGTTTGAAAATGGCTGAAACCAGTTTGAGTTAAACCTGGTTGAATGTAGTGTCAGACTTAACTGATTTGGCTCAAACCAGTTTATGCAATGTGTCCCAGACCCATTGCTGGTTTAAGATGAATCAAACTCCCCCAGCATCCTAGCATGCTGTCTAGGCTGGGTGGGGCTCTCTGCTCCACAGCAGAACTGGCCCCTTGCCTCTGCTCCCTGGCTGGAGCTCCGGCAGAGAGTGCAGGCTGCTCCCCCTCTCCCCTCACCACTCGCTGCTAAGCAGGAATTCCCCCCTCCCCTCTGTCTTGATGAAAGGTGTCTGTGTATTAATTAACTGGAAGACCACATGCTTGCTGGGGTCAGTGCTGAATCACCAGGTAGCTGGTAATGTCCTCCTGTTGTTTTCTTGACGGGTTGATAAGCACTGAGTTAGGGGGTGATAAGCACTGTTATCAATTCCCTACTGGGCTAATCAGAGCGTCCTGCTGGGGCTTGGCCACACACCTCTCCACTCAGTATTGTGCAAGGGAAGGGAGGGCTGCTCTAGTGCCCCCCAGCTTCTAGCCTGAGCCACTGCAGACATGTGCCTGCATGTCTGGGATGTCTGTGCAGTTACAAAGTGATTTAGCCTAGCCAGGTTAGACAACCCTGCAAAGATTGAATCAATTCAGGCTCAGGCTTTTTGAATGTCTGTCCCTAGCCCAGATGACTCACGGTTACGGGGCCTCTAGAGCTGCTCTTCCTAGGCTGCACATGGAGCCAGGCTTAGCAGTGGCAGGAGGTGGATTCCCTTCCTGTGTCTGCATCCATGCTGTCAGGGAACACTGGGGGAGGGGAGGTCCCTGCTCACTGCTGCTGCTGTCTCTATATGTGCCTGGCTCTGTGTGAAGTTTGGCTGGAGCAGGTAAAAGTGGCTTTGGAGCTTCCCTGCTCCTACCCCAGTGCAGCTGGAGACAGCAGCAGTGATGATCAGGGAGGTGGGGAGGGGAGTGGAGGTGCTACTGAGCATGAAGGAGAAATGAATGGGGAATTCTTACTTGCTTTGTGACTTTAAAAAAAAAGGTCTCTGGCTCCTACTCTTTTAGTGTAGCTGACGTAACACAGGGGGCTGCATCCATGCCGCTACACCCCCCTCTGGATCTGCCTCTGGTGGGGGAAAGGAAGAGAGGAATGCCCTCCTCCCTCCTTCCCAGTCTGCTTAAACCAGAGCAACCATAATTGAGTCATTTGGATATTGTACTTAGTGATTTGGTCGTATTCAAGCACACCAACAGCCTGCCCTACGCAGTGTGATTAGATGGCACAGGCCATCTTTGTGTACTTGATGAGGGGCTACAGGGCTGAAGGGCACTGCACATAATTAGTCCACGTCCTCCTTTTATACCTGAGGTATTGGAACTTTGTCTCCTTAGTGCATTTAGGTATGCTTCAAACTATTTTCTGATTGTTAAGAAACCTGAGACTTTTTAGATTTGGTGAGTCTCCACCCTGTACTTTTTGAAACAAGGGTGGGGTGATGATTTGTCTCCATGAATCTTCTTTGTTAGTGCATAAACAAGTGAATTGGGCATGTCCTAGTGACTGATGTAGGAAGCTGCCATGTACAGTCAAAGCAACTGTAGCTGGAGAATTCTCCTAGTGGTCTGTACTGCTCCCTCTCTCTGCCTGTCTGTTATCTTTCTCAAGTGTGGCAGCAGGCAGCAAGGTGCTTCTGTGTCAAACACTCTCAAATTCAGTGCTGCAACTAGGGTCATTGTCACGGGCTTCCATGTGGAATGCCAAAAGAAGAAGAAATGCATTTTAAATTTTCTCTGGCCTGGTGACTTCTGCTGAGCTCCCGTTGTTTTAAAGAAATGGGACCCATATTCTCACGTATCCCATCTGTACATATCAGAGCCAATAACATTAACCCTCTAATCAGTAAGGCTACAACTTAGGGTTTTTTTCTGTCTCTAGTATGTTATTGGCAGGCAGTCTAATGGCCTCTTAATTTGTGTGTGTGGATGAACTAATTAGCAATACTAAAATATGAAATCACCTTATATTTTTCTGATAATCAGATCCTCTGAGGGTTCAAAATTTGTCTTCATGCATAAGACAGAATAATCAAAGAACCAGAGCTTGTTAAATTTGCCTTCATTAACACTGCATTCATTTGCCTAAGTAGTCTTACCCCTGCTGAGCTCACTTATGGATACGTTTTCCTTGTCTGTTAGTCTCTTTTTATTTCCCCTCATTGCATTTGCCAACTTAGAAGTAAAAAAAAAAAGTAAAGTTTTTCTTATTTTTATTGAGGTTGTTTTCTTTTAGCAAAGAGGAACAATACTATTGTATGTTATATAAGTTAATCTTCATGTCACAGCAGCTCCAGCTAACATAGGCTGTAACAATTTGCCAAACCTGTACAAATCAGGCTCAGCTCTTCAAGAGTTTCATACCCTTACCATGATGATTCCAGTGGGGCAGAACATATACATAGCATCTTATTTTTTCTTCATCTGATGAGAAATTGTAACCTTTGACCATCTTCTTACTTTGCTATAGTCTAGTAATTAACCTCGTTAAACCTTTTAAATTGTCTTTGTGGGCACAAACCACAGACCTCTTAGTTAACTTACTAGCTTCAGTTAATTTAGGTGCTACCCTAAGTCAAAACCCTTGCTCTTTTCTTTTCCCCTTATAATTTTCAGACTTCCTTTAAAGTGATGATGTTTTACTTCAAAACTTCTGTCACTGAATCATTAATTCATATTCTAATCCATTTCTTGCCATTTGTGCACACTGAAATCCAATGTCTTAATCAGCTGCTCCCTCTTAGCTCACAGCTGTTCCATCAACTTCTGATATCTGGCAAATAAATCCCTGATAAGACACTTCCTGTTGAGTAAATTACCCAAGGCTACATTTGATATTTGACAGGATAATCTTAGTGGTTACTTTTTGGCTGCTGTAGCTGTGGTTTGCATTGTGCATTTTATGTTTCCTTTTAATATTGGAAACAGTTTAAATTGCTTTCTTTTCAGTCATCCTTCCATCATTGACCTCTATCTCAGATTTCAACCTAGATGAAGATTTTTTTTTGTCTTTTTTGTATTGAGGAACCAAGACAGTGCATACATGTGCCTTTACTGGTTCAGGAGGCTATATTTAATGCATACACTCTGGGCTAATGAGGGTAGCAATACCATAGGGGAGTAAATGAGTCACAAGTGCACCGTATCTGGATATATATGAAGTATATATCTAGGTGTCAGTAGCTGGTACTCCACAATGGTTTCTGCCCCTCTCCTCCTTCCCCCAAGTGGCTTCCTCTATGAATTATTTTATGTCAGTTCTTAACAAAGTTGGCCCACCGGATCTGTAGGAAAGGATACAGTTTTAAGTGGCACTTATAGGGGACATGAGTACGGATACTTCATGGGGGATGAATCAGTACAACTCCTAGTGTGTCCACTGTAACTGGCTTTGCCTACTTTGTAAACTGCACTGGCTACCTATGTGGCCTCTACCTACCTACCTCCTTCTTCCCAAACAACAGAGAATTGATGGTGTCTTATGGCACTGTTGATCACCTACCTCTCTGTCCTACTACTGCCAGCTCAGTGTTGGGTGCGGTACAAGCCTCAAGTTAATCAGGGTCATTACTTTTCTAATAATCTCTAACTGTTGTAAGCCTCCTCATCCTATGCTCTGGGCCCTCTCCATCCATATATGTCCTGGATGATTAATGACTTGATAATAAATATCTCATTAGACTGTAAGAAGCTCAGATCTGGTCACTTGAGCTGTCTGTGAAATACTACACACCCTTCTGGTGCCATGCACAAAATCTCTTGTCAATGAATATCAGGACATTTCAGGAATTATGCTTGGAGTTTCAGGTGCACACTACTTTGTAGCTCTTCAGTTTTTCCCATAGGCACCTTCTTTTTTTTCTAGTGGAATTAGTATTTTCTCCAGAAAAGAGAGGCAGTAACAATCAGTAGCTTGTCCAATGCTTTTTATATCATGCTTGTCCATATAAATTTACTATGCTTAGTAGCACTAAGAATACAGATTTAACATTTTTCTTTTACATGCACAGCAAACTTCACCATGCTTAAAAACAAAGTTTCACATTAATTTTTATAGACATAATTTTTATGGATGCAAGCATAAACAAACACGTTTCCCAAAAGAATTAGACCTATTGTAACAGATCATAGCTTACCCTGAGGAGGTGGCAACAGTCAGTCAGAATTGACTGCACGCATGGAAAATTAAATGGTACAGTAAATCCTGAGAGTGCCGGTCTAGTTCTTTCTTGAATGCTCCAGTGGAATTTTAAGGAGCATCCATTTCTAGTCAGGACAAAATTGCATATGTATATGTAAACATTTTTTTCCATTTCCTAACAAAAAGTTATGAGCACCAGATTAGCAAGTAAATTTTCACAGATGTGCTTTAGATATTCCAAGTCCTGTTTTGGTATCTCTCCACGTAGAGTCCTAGTGAATGGCTTACCACACAGGCAGAAGGGTTTGGACAGGCAAATCTTTTCACAGGAAAGAGGCATTGCCAACTTTGATCTCAGTTTATTTAAGTCACCCATTAAATTCCTTATGGATTATGGAAGTGAATGAGATCTGAGACCAGGAAATATTTAAAAAACTGAATAAACAAAAAAGGAAAACTATATATGTGATTCCAGCACTGGAAAACAACCTTAATGTAATTAATTTCCTAATTTCATTATTGAATTTAATCTGTTGTCTCAGGGGTATGCAAGAGAACAAGAATAGCCATATGTAAGGAAATTAAGAAACATTTTTAAAGATTACAGTTTTTAGCTCTTCTTTATTAGTGTACATTAAAAACAGAAGATATTTGTTGAGGAAGAATTCTGTAGAAGCTTAACAGCTTTACCCAAGAAAAAAAAACTTAAGATGATCAAGATCATAAAGGGTATCTCCATATAAAATATACATTTTGCCTTTTCATTTTATTTGACAGTAACAAGGATGAAATTATTTAAATTTTCTGAATTGATTATACTGGTAGTTTTTACTAGTTATTGAACAGGAACAAACTGTTTACTGTGCAAAACTGTCATATGATGAAAATTTAGGAACACTCAAGATATACATACCTTAAAAAGTGTATAATTTTTCTGCTCAATGTTCTGTACAAAATGCTTCAGAACTGAAGAGGAATTATGCAAAGGATACAGTGAGATAAATTATCCTATACTGGGGAAGTCTCATGTAGAACTTCATGCACTCTTGACAAATATGTAAGGTTTAATATACTCATAGGGACAATATTTTTTTTTAACTTTCACACTATCATGGAAACTTTTTCCTTGAGATCTAATGCTGCATTTAAATATACCTCAGACATATCTAGAATTTATTACCGGCTTCCCCAGTCAAAATTAAAATATAAAGTGTACTAAGTGTACATTGTTTGTGTATTATCAATAAGTCGTTGTCATTATTGTAAGAATAATATTCTAGTACTGTTTGTTGAAGTTGGAGATTATTTTTATGACAGAGAACTGAGCCCTTTGGTTGTCTTTGGAGAGATACGTTTTTGTTATTTCTAAATCAAAAATAATAGTTCTTGGCAAACCCTTTGAGTTCTCAATTCAGGCAGGGAAGAAGGAAGGGATAAGTGATTTATAATCTCCCTGATAAGTGAAACAAGTAATAAATGAAAGCTCTTCAGGTTGATCTAGCAAAGAAAAGTTCTTTAGCACCTGAATCTATACAGGCTAGTGTCTATATAATGAATGAAGCAACCATGTTACCTTTGGCATATAGTCAAGTTATGCAAAGTACTGGAGACTACTTCATGGTTGAGGGATTCTTCAGAAGACGGCACAGAAATGGATGAATTGGTGGAAAGTTCTGGTTTCAAGCTTGAGATGCTTGAGTATCTCAAGTCATAGAGGCACTGGGCAATATTCATCTCTAAAGGCATGTGCTATCTAGAAATTCACATTTTAATAACTTTTTTGAACAATGTAGGAATCTCTCAAAAGCTAAGAATGTAGCAGAAACTTGCTAGAATTCCTTTCTTACCTCCATTTTTTTGTTGCTGAAAACATTATCTCTCATTCTTAGTGGATAAAAGATAGGTGATGGCAAGTGGTAGAAAACTCTGGAAATCTCTGAATTTGGATTGGCTCCTCCTTATTTTACTTATTTGCTTTCCCTGCTCCTATCAGCAGTTGACAGAGAAATTGAGTACTGGCTACTTGAAAAGAGCACCTTTTTAAATGTTCTCCTGGAAGAAGGAACAGTAATAGTTCTGGGTGGCAGGGAATAAGGAGCTCAGACCTATCATACATTTTTTGCAAAACTATGTGGATATTGGAGACATGAAACTTGTATAATAAAATACAGAACCAGAAGAGGCTCCCCTGGTTTTTGTTCCTTACAAGATCCAGGATGTGAACTATGAGGTTTTAAAACCTTTTAGTGAACCCTCGGAGTTTTTTTAACACTTCTTGGCTGATTTATGGCTTTGTGACTTCCATCTGTAATAGGCATATCCTTAGTGGATTTTTTTTCTTTTTTGCTGTAGTTGTACATGGTGTTTGTGGATGTTCCAAATGTAGCTTATTAGTCTGAATTGTACTTGAATCTTTAACAAAAGATAGATTTTTCTCCTGGCTGTTTGTTCACACATTTCAGAGAACCAGATGTTAAGAAAAGACCCTGAAGTGTTAAAACTCCATGAATTAACACTATTCCATTTGCAGTCAGGTTTTGCTGCATTCTATGGCAAATGTCATAGTTTTTCAGTTATATAGAGTGGCTTTGAGAGAAACAAGGTGAACAAGATTTGAATTTCTAATGGAAAAAACAAGCACAGATTCATAATCAATCTGCGTTTGAAAGAAACTGTGACGGGGCAATTCTTGGGGTCGGATCTCTTGCCAGCCCACCCACTTTTTCTCTATGGAGCAGTCTACCCAGTCTCACTGCCACGACTTTGTTGTTCCCATAAACTGATGGAATAACACGGGAAGCTGCCCATTACTCACCCCAATGCCAGGGGATACTGTCTGCAACTCCAAACCTTCCCTACACTACATCCCATGCCTCGCAGATGGCATCCACATGATGTAATCATATCCTATACCACAACTTGTGCTCCAGGGTCTCACAGGGACTCTCCCTCCCTCCCTGGAGCAGCAGGACATTGTGCTTGCCCTTTAGGTCTTTCTTTTATCCCACTCTCAGCCTCCTTGCAGTGGAGGACTTACTGGGGCCAGAACTCACCATTAACTCTTGGGATGAGCCCCCTGCTTGGCCTCTGGCCCAAACTACAGCCTCAAGCATCCACAACCG
This sequence comes from Crocodylus porosus, assembly GCF_001723895.1. Lineage (NCBI taxonomy): Eukaryota > Metazoa > Chordata > Crocodylia > Crocodylidae > Crocodylus > Crocodylus porosus. The sequence goes on from NW_017728943.1 coordinate 99,073,271, forward strand.
TGCCTTGGCCTCTTCTCCATGGGGTTCCTACTATAGCCCCGCTAGGGCCTTTACACCATGCCCCACCCTAGGGCCTTCTCATCTTCATGATCAACTACGCAATGCACCCCTGGGGCTGCCCTTCAGGCCTGCTCCCTATTCAGCCCTACTCAGCCCCTCTCACACACAGCCCTTCAGGCCCACTCCCATTCAGCACTACTCTGTGTGAGGCCACACATCTACGCTCCCCACGCTATCCCCTCTGGTGTCTCCGGGATCTTGCAGCCCTGCTGGGCTTGGGTGGCACTTTGTTTACCATGCCTGGTCCCACTACTCCCACAACATCCTCCAAAGTCCACCGGAAGATCGGGGCTGGTGCTAAGGCATCCCTCCCTGCCTTTCACCAGGGATGTAACTGGCCTGGCATTTCCTGGTGGCTCCCACGCCACTAGGAGCCCCACTAGGCCACCCATTCCTTGCAGGGTGCAATTTTAGGTCATGCCCAGGACCAAGAGCTTCCTGCTCTTACCTTCAAGATGTTCCTGTTGCAGCTCAGCCAGGTAATGTTTCTATCTGGGCTGGCAGCAGCAAACTGCAGCCTTTATATGCCTAGAGCTCAAAATGACTGCCCTCATCAGGTACCTGGTAGCTTCCTGACTCTGCCCTTAAAGTGGCAGCCACATCAAGGTGCCCCACCACAGAGATCATACATCCTAGTTTTACTAGGAGTGTCCTGATTTTTCCATATATCTGGTTATGTCTTCACTGCAAAATGTCATTGAAGTATAATTAGAGTGTTGCCCTTAATTTGAGTCCCATACATATGTGAAACTCCTTAGATCAACTGGAGTGATGACTTAAGTTGTCTGGCATCTCAGGGGTTGTGGCTTAAAGCAAAAACTAGCATTACTTGTCAGCTGCTAACAGGCATGGTTCATAGTGTCAACATAGACTAGCAGCTCTTCTTGAATATCACTGGTCCTTCATTGCATTCCCTCTATTTATCTGTGTACCTAGAAAGTTCTCCTATAAATCATTTGAGAGAAATTTTTAGAGCAACTCAGTGTACCACAGTGTGATGTACATTGGGACTTGCTACTAGGAGTGTCAGTGTTGCACATAAGCAAGAGTGGTGCTAGCAAGGACAGAGTAGCTCAAGCGTTGTTTCACAATGTGGCCACTCTCACTCACAAAGTAGGCTAACCCATGAGAAATAATTTAAAATAGAGGTAATTTGATTGAACTTTCAGTGAAGAAAACCTTCTTAGTTGGACTTAGAACTTTTATCAAGGTGTATAAAATGTCTTTATTTGTCTTTTCATCCATCAGAAGTTTTTGAAGTACAAAAATGTTTGTTCAAAGTGTATTGAACAAAGTCCTGTTTCATTCTCCTGAAGTATATGCATGTCACTCCAAAGCGTCCTCAGGTAACGATACTGCAATATGAGTCATGTGACCCAGCCCAGTCTGCTGCCATCACCAATGTGAGGATGCCAGTTGTTTGCTGGAGCTCTTACAACACTGGTAGCAAGCATGGGGATGCTAGCTGTTGCCGGTGCTCCCATGGTGGCAGCAGGGTCCCAGTAGAGCAGTGGTTTTCAACCTTTTATCGTTTGTGGACCCCTAAACATTTTTTAATTCAGGTGCAGACCCCTTTGAATTATAAGTGTGGGTATTCACATGCTTTTGATGGATCATGGTCATCATTTCTGGGCCCCTTGGGTATAGTCTGCAGACCCTCAGGTTGAAGGGGGTTTGCAGTATAGGGCTCTGAAACAGGTCCTTGTTGCTGGTTGGGCTATATAGAACATCTGCGCTCTCACATATGTGGCACTACCTATGTAATGAGTGTCCATACCATAAGAATATCTTAAACAAAGGTCAAGACAAATATGAGCTTTTATTTATTTCCTGAACAAAAATAGTCAGCAGCATGAAAGGAAATTGGTGCATACCAATCTCCAAAAGCTTTCAGTAAAGATGTTGCATATAGATTTAGGTGCAAGAGGTCCTGACTCTAATAGGGGGGGGTCTCTGCCAGCAGAAATACGCCTTACTGTCAGATGTGAAGTTCTTCTCTTCAGATGCTAAAGGAGCACCACAGAAGTTAACAAATCAGACTGCAAGTTATGAAGAAAACCGAGTTAGCATGCTCAGAGCAATATTTAATCCCTAATTAAGCAGAAATATTTTTTAAAAGATGATCATTTGGGCCCCAATTCATAAATGTACTTAAGCTTGTGCCTAAACATAAGCATGTTAGAATTCAGTGGGACTGCATGTCCTTTAAGATAAGCATGTGCGTAAATATGTTGCTATATCAGGACCTTAGTGTCAATGAAAAACATAGCATAACAAACTAAATTCTATTCATTCCACTACAGGTTGGTAAAAGGTTTATCATTTTCTAGATGTTTCTATTGGAAGTGACTTTAATAACCACATGTGTCATCATAATTGTTTTTTTTTCTCTTGGTTTCAGCTATGGGACCTATTGCAAAAATTGCAGTTCATCATGACATACATTGCTCCCTGGCAGATTGCTTGGGGGTCTTCGTTTCACGTGTTTGCTCAGCTCTTCGCAATACCTCATATCCTTTTATAGGTTTATTTTTCTTTACTCTCAAGTGCCCTGTTGATATGTGTGCAAGGTTTGAACAAAGAGCATGACATTTTTAGATTTTTTATTTTAAAAAATGTGACAGTACTTGATGTTGAGTCTGAAAAATATTCTTACTTCTAATGTGGTCATCTTAGACATGGGAGAAACAGTTTTGTTTTACTTGGAGGCAGGTGCAACTGGAAAATCTTAGTGCAGTCAGACCAAGATGTTTAATCTTATGCTCATTTGTTCCCTTCTCCCATTCCTATGCAGTAGGTGACTTTACATACAACCTCACTATACAGAACTTTGAGTATCTGGTATAGAAAATACATCTGCTGTATACTATCTCCATCTGGGATGGACTTTCCTCTTTTGTAATGCATTTAAATCCTTATCCTGTAGAGTACTGGGCATGCTGCAGACTGGCCCTAAAATGCTAAGCCTTTAATAGTTTTCCCTGGCAAGTCTGAGACAGTGAGTGACTTATTAGTTTACAGCATGTCTGTCCAACTACAGCCCACAGACCACATGAAGCCTGCAAGGGGTTAATGTGTGACCCCCGCCCCAGGCTTCTACCCAGCCATTGTTCCAGCTGCTGCTGCTCTGGGGTTTCTAGGCTCCCCTTCCCTCATCTTTTGCTTTCTGCTCCCACCCTGGAGAGCAGAGCGGTGCAGACCACAGTGCTGGGGGAGTCTGTGGCTTGGTACAGTAAGAATGCTGAGGGGCTGTCTGGGCTGGCAGTGCAGTGCTTGTATGGGCCACATATGGTATGGGAGAGGAGAAGAGGCTGCTTACATAGATGGAGGAGCATGGGGTGTGGCCTGGGGACTAGTGGCTTGCACTAGTGCAGCCATTGCTGGTGCAGACTGCACCATCTTCAATCTATGGTCGTTTAGAAGTTGGAAAGCCCTAGTTATGTCATCTGTGATTCTAAATATGGTGATATTTTTATATATGTAAGGGATACATCACTGTGTGCTTACAGTTGTCTTATTGGATCATATTTAGGGACCTGCTCAAATCATGGCAAGATAAAGGATTTTTCAACTGCCCACTACTGGTGTGCAGAGCCAATTTTGCAGGCATTTCGTAGTAGCTCCACCCCTTGCCACCGATTGGCAGAGGGGTCCTGGCCTCCCCTTCCTTTGCTGCTGATTGTCCAAAAGGCAACAAACGTATACTTAAATAGAGAATTCCATGGGAATATCATATAGACTACCATCTTATTATAGATCCAAGTATTACATTTAAACCTTAGTTTTCTGGTAAGTTTTTTTTTTTGTTTTTTTTTGGAGGGGGGTGGAGGTTGTCCATTCCATGGAAAATTGCAGCCAATGCCATTTTTTGTGAAGACCGCCATTTTTTCATGAAGATCACCATTTTTCTCAGCTTCCGCGAAAACCACAAAACCATAATTTAAGTAGGCCCCTACTCATATTAGTGTTCAGAAGCAAGGTGGTTCTAAGATACAAAATATCGTAGAGTAAATGGAAGCACAAACAGAACAATCCTTACAGGGAAAGTTTCCAAAAAGACATCCACAAAGGAAAAATATTGTAAACCTGTACAGCTGCTTTGGCAAAAGCCATCACAAAACTCTGCATTCTGTATTCATTTGAATCCCTATTTTTGTATGACTAACGATTTTTTGAAAGAAAATTTTATTTAAGTTTCAGGACAGGATATTTCAAAACTGAAGATTATATTTTAATGAGATTTCCCTTCAATCACAATTTTCTGCAGTGGCAGTAACTTTAATATTAATACAATCACGAAGTAAACTTTCCTAAAAGGAAAAAGCAGCTAGCTGAATAGGACTTAGTTGATTTAAATAGTTATGGCTGAAGTGCATTAGGCTGGCTATCTATTATTTATATTAATGATATCCTTGTTAAATGCAAAACAGTATCTTAATGCAATGTTATGGTTAAGAGTTTGAATGAATAAGTTATTGTTCCCACAGCAACAATAACTTTGTCCTTTAGTATCTGCATACTACTTTCTATTAATGTGTATGCATTATCATCATAAAGTAATGCAAAAGTACATATGCACAAAAGGGCTGACTTTATGTAGAGTTAATCTAGAAACCATAATTTGGAATTGACCTAGTTATATTTATGTAAATTTAAAATAAACTAAAATTTTTTTAGAAAAGGAAAAAAAACCTAATAACTGATCACACTGCAAAACAAATATTACATGCATTTATTTAAATGTACTCACTATGTTCATCTGAATTCCTGTATATGTACATTTCATAGACATTAGGGTTGGAAGGGAACTTGGAAGATCTTCGAGTCCAGCCCCCTGCCCCAGGGGCAGGAAGTCAGTAGGGGTCATAGGATCCCAGCAAGAGAAACATCCAAATTGCTCTTGAAGGCGTTGAAAGTAGGTGCTTGAACCACATCCAGTGGCAGTCTATTCTAGACCTTGGGTGCTCAGACAGTAAAGAAGTTCTTCCTTATGTCCAGCCTGAAACAGTCCTGGAGGAGTTTGTGACTGTTCAACTTTATCATCCCTTGGGGCACCCTGATGAACAAACATTCCTTCAGATCCTGGTGGTCACCCC
>NW_017728943.1:99078858-99090503 GCF_001723895.1 Crocodylus porosus
GCATGCTGCAGGTTTTTCCTCCCAAGGTGGAGAACCTTGCATTTTTCAGTGTTAAACACCATCAGGCTCTCATCTGCCCATTTCCTGAGTGTAAGTCAGCCTGGATCACCCTCCTGGCCTCAGTTGTGGATGCTTTACCCTAAAGTTTGGTGTCGTTGGCAAACTTGGCCAATTCACTTCTGACTCCAATGTCCACATCGTTAATGAAGATGTTGAATAATATAGGCCCAAGGACAGAGCCTTGAGGGAACCCACCATGATGATTGACTTCCGTCAACCACCACCCTCTGGGCCCAGCCACACAGCCAGTTCCCCAGTCAGCAGATCGTGGTGAAGCTGAGGCCGCAGTTGGCCAGTTTCACCAAGAGGTGATCATGAGATACCAGATCAAAGGCTTTTTTAAAGTCAAGATATAAAGCATCAATCTCCTCTCCCATGTCCAGGTGATAGGTCACCTGGTCATAGAAGGAAATGAGATTGGTCAAGCAAGACCTACCCGCAACAAGCCCATGTTAGTTATCACTCAGGATGTTGCCGTCGGCCAGTCTGTTAAGAATGGTCTCTTTGATAATCTTTTCTAAGACTTTCCCCAGGATAGAGCTGAGGCTGATGGGCCTACAGTTTGCCAGATCCACTTTCCTTCCTTTCTTGAAGCTAGGCACTGCATTGGCCATGTTCCAATCTTCAGGTACTTCACCAGAGCACCAGGAGTTCTCGAAGATCTGTGCCAGGGTCTGAGTTATGATGCTTGCCAGGTCCTTGAGTACCCTGGGTTGTAAACTGTCAGGCCAGCTGACTTGAAGATGTCCAGCCTCTCAAAGTGTTCCCTCACCAGGTCAGCATTGATGGAGGGCAGGGGATCTCCCTCATCTGGGCCTTCCCATCCCATAATGGGCAGGGGCGTCCCTTGGGACTAGTAAAAGACGGACGCAAAGTACCCATTTACCAAGTTGGCTTTTTCCTGGGCATTTGTTGTCAGTTGTCCCATCTGGTTTAGCAGGGGTCCAATGTTACCCTTGCTTTTCCTTCAGCTCCCCACATATCTGAAAAAGGACTTTTTATTGTCCTTGATATATGTAGCTAGTTGGAGTTCCGTCGCAGCCTTGGCTTTCCTGGTTTGCTCCCTGCAGGTCCAGACCAATACAGAATATTCCTCCTTGGAGATGGATCCAGTCCTCCATCCTTTGTAGGCCTTTCTTTTTAGACGCAGGAGTTCCGCTAGGTCCCTGCAGAGCCAAGGGGGCTGCTGTGCCCTTTTGCTGCCTTTCCTCCAAGACAGAATAGACTTAGCTTGTGCATCCAGGAATGCTCCCTTGAGAAGCAACCACTCATCCTGAACTCCCCTCCCCTTTGGGTTGTGGTTTCTTAGGGCCTCACTGACAAGTCTCCTGAGCTTGTCAAAGTCAGCTTTCCTGAGGTCAAGGACTTCTGTATTGCTGACTGACTTGCCAGCTTCACGGTGGATGGTGAAGGTGATCAGCTCATGGTCACTGTCACCCAGCTTCCCTTTGATCATTAAATCTGATTAGGTCTCCTGCCATTGCCAGTATCAGGTCAAGCAGTACTTTATGTCTCATCGGCCCATAGACTTCTTGCATCAAATAGAGTTCATCCATGCACGTGAGGAAGCTTTACAACCATTTGGATTTGGCTAAGTGCTCTTCCCACGAGATGTCTGGGTAGTTGAAGTCTCCCATGACAACCAGGCACTGGGAGCATGCGGCCTCAGCCAGTTCCCTGGTCAACTCCTGGTTAAGGTCTTGATCCTGGGTAGGAGGTCTGTAGTAGGTTCCCATCATTGTGTCCCCTGCACCATGTTCCCCACAGATTTTAACCCAGAGTTCTCCAGTTGTCCACCCTGGGCACCAATATCGGCTTGCAGGGACGCGTAGCTCTCCTTGACATAGAGAGCTACACACCCGCCCCTTTTGTCCACTCAATCTCTCCTGTACAGGGTATAGCCATCTACACCTGTGGCACAGCTCTCCTTTATCCCTATGACATCATAATTATTTGCGTTAAGCTAGAGGACAAGTTCCTCCTGTTTATTCCCCAAGCTCCTGGCATTTCTGTACAGGCAGGTAAGTGTCCCTTTAGGGGCCCTTGCCTTGCCCACAGATTGTACCAGGGCTGGGGCAGGGGTGGGCTCCCTTAACTGCTTTGGCCTGCTGGCTTTGCAAGGGTTGCTCAGCAGGCCAGCAGTGGCGGTAGTCCCCCCATCCCCTGGTGAGCTTAGTTTAGAGCCCGATGGAGCAGGTCAGCTAGTCTGGCTTAGAAGAGCCTCCTCCCCAGCAGAGAGAGGTGGAGGCTATCCCTTCCCAGCAGCTTGCTGTCTCTTACCAAAGAGTGGACTGGGGTCATGGAAGCCGAAGCCCTCACAATGACACCAGCGCTATAGTCTTTGGTTCACTATCTGGATCCTCCTCTCCCTCCTCAGCCCATAGCTCAAAACTGGGAGGATTGAGAAAGACACCACCTGTGCCCCCAACCCTTTAAGCCCCACTCCCAAATCCCTGTAGGGCTTCATGACCCAGCTGGGATTGCTCTGAGCTGTGTCATTTGTGCCCACATGGATAATGAGCATAGGGTAGTGGTCAGTGGGCCAGAGGAGCTTAGGGATCCTCTCCATGATGTCTTGGATCCGGGCTCCTGGGAAGCAGCAGACTTCCTAGGCTAAGGTGTCAGGGTGGCAGATTGCTCCCTCAGTGCCCATCAGGATGGAGTCTCCCATGACAAACACTTTGTGTTTTGTCTTGGGGAGAGTGGGAGCAGTAGCTAAAGTTGAGCCTGTGTTGCCTACAGGATCTGGCAGCTTAGCAGGCTCTGCTGGGGCTGCAAGAGGTTCATACCTATTGCAAAGCTCCAGTGGGGTGAGGTCCTTGTTGCGACAGGGTTTCAGACCCTTGACCACCTTGGTCCAATCCCTTGGCTGGACAGAATGGGAGGTCCCCGAGTCTTCCCTTGTCCTGGAAGATGACCTTGGCCTACCCTCTGCCTCCAGGGATTGAAGGCCAATAGAATTACTTGCTTGTGCATGCAAGTGGGATGTAGGCTTAAGAGAGTTATTAAAGTTTGAGGTGTTCAGTAATAATAGTCTGAAACTAGACGCTCTCAGTGTTCTGCTTTTTAAAAAGAGTAGACTAGTATTAGCACATATTTGAAACCTTGCTTTCTTAACACTTCATTAATTTTATGAAGCCATAACCTAATAAATACTCATCTTCATAAATTACAAACCCTTGATACCAGCATATTCTCTGAACAGAATGAAATTACTTCACTGCTCATATTATATGTTTAATTTATCCAACAAAAAATTATAGTGAACAAATTGATTTTGGAAATCCTAAAGAATATTGGGCATGTGAGAGTAGAACAGAGTGGTGTCCAATCTGCAAACAGTTATAAATGAACAAAAGATAATTTCCAAAACACAGAACTCAGAGCTGTCCAACTTTGGTGCTGTCAGGGGCTTCACATGATACCTGTATGTGGCAGGGTGCATAGTGCCCAGGTGGCCCCCTGGGAACTCTCCCATTGTTGGGCTGGCAGTATGTGGTTTTCCCCACCAGCAGCATGTGGCCACCTCCTTGCCGCATACTGTGTGGGCTGCATAGGTGGCATGTGGACCCCTAGGCCTTCTCTACTACACAGCAGCAGGAGAGGCAGCCACCAAGGCAGCAGGCCACCATAACTGCTTGCTGGCCACCAGTTGGACAGCCCTGATATTACTAATTTAGTCCTGTTTACTTGTGGTGTAAAGCCCTTATCACTTTTGTGAATTGGGCTTTGGTTTCTAAGGCACTGAGGGTAAAGTTACACATTACACTTAGAACAGGGGTTCCTGAAGATTTTATGCTGTGGCCTGGCAAACCACAGCCCGGCAGTGACAGCCTACTGTGGCAGGAATTTCCAGCCAGAAGACAGGTAAGGATACCCCCGACCCCCAAGTGGGGGTATGGACCAAACCCTGCACTGCTGCAGGCCCTGCAGAAGGAGCCGCGGCCTCCCCACCCAGCTCTGAAGGGGCCGCAGTTTTGTCGGTCTGCAGCCACTTCCAGTTCAGCAGCCAACTGTGCTGCAGACCAGCAGAGCTAATTAGTCTACCCTATAGTGAAGCGCTTGTGTAGATGCACCCTCTAAAAGTCAAATGAGAGTTGTCTTCTGAGTTGCATATAATAGGCCAGTTTATCTTTTGGCCAACAGAGAGATTGCTATTGTTTTGTATTTTTAACGCAAAGGTTTTGAAGTTAACTTTCAAATTCCCTAACTCATGATGCTAACAACTATCATGCTGTTAATTACTTTGAAGGAAACTTCTGCCTGCTTTTATCTTTCCTTATTGTTTCTTTTCAGCTCCTGTGCTCTTATTTGACACTTGCAAATAATTCTTTAGCCTTTACGGCCAATCCTAGTTATGCTTACGGGGTAATATGAGAATTTAACTTTGTTGACATGTGTTCTTCTTTCTTTGTATTCTCTCCTTGTTTTTGAACTTGTAACCGTCAAAGGAAGTTCAGCTTGCAAACTCACTTGTGTTCTCAGGCTCTATTCCAGATCACTCTCTTAATAAATTGAAGGAATTTCAATGCTATCCATGTTTAAATGCTTGCTAATGCTGACTGTTACTTCCAAGGCAATTGATGAACTAGATTTTGAGGGGGGAAAGGGGAACCAATATGACTACTGTTGACGTAAGTGAAAGTCAAATATGCATCACGAATTGGACTTTAATCTTTCTAAGAACGCAGAGTGATATAATTGCCATTATTAGAACAGGCTGAATCAAGAGACTGCTGATCCTGAGTGCCTGGACTTTAAGTTTGGTTTCAGAGAAGAACCACTGCTTTGATATTTGTTGTACTTTAATAGAAATTATTTACTCCAGAAGAATAATTGAATCCAACATGCATATTGCTTTGGAACTACGTACAGCATTTCTCCACAGAACATCATTGTGTCAAGGGCATGGGATAATGAAGAGACTATTTGACTTTGACTTTCTTTTTAATTGTTCTTTAACTTACATTCTTTATAGCTGTCTCTTTACTGTATTGCCTGGATCAATGGTTCTCAACCTTTTTAGACTCAAGGCACCCCATATTGATTCAAGGCACCCCTCCATGAGTTTTGTGAATTGGGTGGCATCTCATTTCAAAATTAATTTATTTGTTATTGACAGGCAGGGCAGCAGGAGCAGGGGAACTGCTAGGCAGGGAGATCCTGAACCTGCCATTATCCACTTATCCCCTCACACCATCAGTGGCACCCCCCAAAGGCTCTTGGGGCACCCTGGTTGAGAATCATTGGCCTAGACACATTTTTCAGCGATTTCAAATGAACTGCTATATGAAACAGGCAGACATCCTGGTTTTTATGTTCTTTACTCACCTGCAATGTTCTTCTCATTTTGTGTCCACTTCAGAAGTTACAAATGGTACACTCTGGAACTGTCCAGCAATATTGTAAAAACTAACATGAGGTTGACTTGCAAGAACCACTTCCCTTTAAGCGGGTTTGATAATGGCCACATTTCTGTAAAACAGTATTAATAATAATCTTTTTTTTCTGTCATTTACACAACTCCCACTGTGTTAGTTCTGGAATTTCAGCAAAAATTATTAGAGATAATGCGTTAGTGGGGTTAGAGCAGCTGAAAATGGCCAGTAAGTTTGCCTATCCACAGGAACTCTGTTCTGGAGGAAATCAGACAGAGGGCTCTCTGCTGTCCCTGGCAGCTGACACTCTACACCGCCTTTTTGATTGTAACAGTGCTCGCTACTGGAACTGTTTAACTCTCATAGCTACAGTGCTTATCTTGATAATTAGTTATTTGTGTCTGACCTGGGGAAATACGGTAAAAATAAATAGGTCAAGAGCCGTCTGAAGAATGATTTTAGAAGTCTGATGAAAACATTTGTGTTACCTTAACTTGAAATGCTCAGACTCTGCTATGCTTTTCTTTCAAACTCTGGGCACCGCGATCTTTTCTGCTCCACTGAGTCCATTTCTTGGTAGCGTCATTTTTATCACATCATATGCCAGACCAGTCAAGTTCTGGGAGAAAAACTACAAGTAAGGCAATTAAGAGTTGCATGCACCTGTTGTTTTTAAAATTTTACTCTTACCAGTTTCATTTCTGTAGGTTTCCTCTCCCCTGTACCCCACCCCTACAAAAAAAAAAAATTATACTTTACTCTGGAATATGAAAGTAAGCTTTTTGGTTGAGTGTTGATTCTACCATATTAACTTTATCATATTCATTCAGTTATTTTTAAAAATGTATTTAAACAATTATCGGGATGTTGCAGATGAGATGTCACATTGCACCTATGAAGCAGACAGAACAACAGAGCTGTGTAAAAGAATCACAACAATCATTTTTTATTATCTTAGAAGCCAGCTTTAGGAACTAAATCTGTTAAGCCTTTGGCACTAGAAGTCAGGTTGTGTTAATCCATTTTACATTAGCCTGTTAACATTTTACCAGTTTGGAAGTGGTGGGGAGCTCTCACTGCAAAATGTGAATGGGCAAAGTGCCGAGTCTCTATTTTAATTGGTTTTTAACACGTCATCTTTCATAAAGTTTAGCACCAGATTTGGCTAGTTCTGTTTGAATGTAGTTTCACCTCTTCCAGTTATATAAGAAAATGAACTTTAAAGCATAGAAATTATTGGATAATGACATAATTTCCATTTATGTAGTGCCTTTTATCCAGTAGATTCTCAAGGCATTTAGCTATTGGTGTCTGTAACAGCCCTCCACTGGGGAAATGGGCAAAAAAAGCCTAACTGGTTTTAAGATGGAGCTAAGTGAGTTTGCGTAAGGGAGTACCTGACATGATATCTGTGGTAGGAGGCTGGATTCAGTGACTTCGTCCTCTGTTACAAGCTGTACATAGACTCTTCACCCCTCATTACAATGCAACCAGCATTGGACTAAAGTATTGCACTTGTTGAACCATGCATAGAAAGCCACAGCAGCTTAAGGCAGGAAATGAAGAATATATTATCCAAAATAGGATTTGGCCAGAGCAGTAGGGATTAGTGTAACACATTTTGTTGCACGTCTGTCACTTTTATGACCCCACTTAACTATAGCACCTGAGCAACTCCTAAAGAATTTTTAAAAGAACAATGATCTATTTTTCTGCTTTTCTAACTTATTAGAGGAGTACTTCAATGTGATTTATAGAGTTTTCTGTTTGGTTTGGCTTTGTGTGAGTTGTGGGAATGTATTCATTCAGTGTCCATCGTACCAATGTAATATTAGCGTTGGTGGTATTAGAAGAATGATGGGTTAGAGGTAATCTGATGGAACTCACAACAAGCCCCCTTTTCCCATGGGTCCCACAGAGGGAAACTTAAGGGTATGGACAGGCATTCAGTTCCAACACTGCAAAATTCTGGGAAATTTGCAGCTCTGCAAATCCTTATGAGACAGGGAATGTATAGGTTGTTCCAGCCTGCAGCCTGCCTCTCAACTGTATGGGCAAACTAGGGTTGAGATCTCAGTACTGTTGCCCAGGGTTCCTGACAGCCACAGAGAAATGTTCCCCTATACCTTTATAAACCCAGATAACCTGGGTCTGTGGAAGGTGTGGGTGGACAGCAGCATCTGAACTCTTCCCAATCCCAGGAGCAGTTCAGTGACAAGGATATCCCCTCACCTGTTTCACAGACTGGAAGTATCTCAGGGCATGTAGCTTTTTTATAGATCTGACACAGAAGGCAGGCAAGCTGACATATTAGTGACTAACTGGTTCAGAGACGCATGAGCTTTTGTAGGTGCCAGCCTACTTTGTCAGATAACATCAGATCTTGCAGTAGTCTGTTACTTATGAAAACTTGTGCCTCTCTGAACCAGTTAGTCAGTAAGGTACCACCCTGTCCTGCCTTCTGCCTGACTTTGGACTAACATGGCTAACTGCATTTTTTCTAGATACTAGTTGTGGAATCAAACCTAGTGGTCATGAATGGGTGGTTCACATAGCCAGATCTGTCTGGCAGAACGGAGCCTTATCTTCATGTTATTTGTACATGGAAGTAGGTGGCTTTTTTCTTTCTTTCTTCATTATAGGATTTTTAGACTTGAGATGCCTGATGTTTGGTATCTTAATAATGGATCTGTGATCTTTTTTCCCGTGGTTTTTCTGACTCCCATTAAATGAACAGGAACTGTAAGTGCTTTTGAAAATCAAGCTGCTTATGAAGGTCGCTTGGTTTAAGCTTTTTAACTTGTAATGCCAAAACTTTTTCTCTTTTAAAACAAGCAAAGAATAGATGTATCTTAGTCTTCAAGCTTTTGGCTGTCTGTGAAACCTGAGGGAGAAAATTAATTGTGAGCAATAAGGAGTCATCTGCCGATTTAACTTTTGTCTAGGCCCTGATAATCTGAATGAATGCTGCCTATAATGCTTAAACATTTGTTTCTGTATTTCAATTTTAATTTCTGTTTTTGCTTTATGGCATCAGATACCACAGCATAACAGGGGTGGGTATTTACTGCACATATGCTCCACAGTAACTACTTATGTGATGCTCTTCCCATAGCACTAAGTGATTGAAAGCTTCCCTTTAGTAACCTAGACCTCTTTTATTGGGTAGGTCTATATTGCTAGCCTGAATCTGCTGACTGCCTATATTAAAATCCTTTTTCTTTAGGTTAGCAGCTTGCAGTCCAGCCCATCTCAGGAACCCTCCTTGTTCCTTCTTCCTGCAGCATGTTCATAACCCTTCTGGGTGCTGTAGGCTGCCAGGACAGGAAGTCTACCAGCAGTAATCCCTGACAGCTTTGTGGCTGACTTCCAGCCCATCTGCATCCCACTTTCCTGTACCCACTTCTAATTAGAGTCAAGCTTAGAAAGAGAGACAAGCACTGTGCAGACTAATTCGTGAAAGAGCAGGACTTGGTCATCTTGGTGTTCAGCTACCACAAAGTGGGGTGGAATGGGGGCTAGTCAATGGTGACCCTCAGGGCAAATCCTCACTAGGAGTATGGACATACACACTGAAGGCTAAGTTGCTGCTGATCACTTTTATCTACTGCGAGCCAGTATCATGAATGTGGACAGTTATTGTGGAGCATCTGACACCCGCTAAATCCCAGACCCTTTTTACTACAGGATAACTAGTTTATGTACATCCCCTTACGGTTTTCTTTTTCTCTTTTTTTCCCCTTCTTATTTCATTTGTTTTCTTTACTCCTTTCACTTTTTGTCTGCTTTATTACATCCTTCATCCTTGTCCATGAGTTTTAATTTCCAAGTAAACTCTCCTGTCTTCCTTAATTATTTTCAGACCTGTGCTGCCATTCTCCCTCACGTCGAGGAGCACCTTACTCCACAGGTATTCCCACTGAGCTCATTGGGACTGCACATGGCCTGCAGTGCTACTCTTTCATGAACAGGGGTGACACAATTAGTGCTTTAGTACTTTCCATTGATCCACAAATCATTTATACTGGGTATACACTTGACTTCATATGTTTTCTTTTAAGCATCCTGTGTATTCTTGGTGCCTTTCTGTGGTTCTGTTTTGCTAACTAATTTACCCCACATAATATACTAATAGCATGTACCCAAGGGGGCAGATCTACAACTGGTATAAATTGCCATAGACCAATTAAAGTCAATGGAGATGTTGCAGTTTCACAACCAGTCGATCTTCTATATTTATTAGTAGTTTGTCATTCAGAATATTAATACTGTTGCCTGCCTTCTCAGTGTTGGTCATTTTGTATATACCACATTTCTTTGCCTAATTTGCTCTCTGTTATGCATTAGACATTATAGTCTGGTTCCTGACTTCTTTTTCACCTTCTTTTTTAATATGGAAATAAAAAATCAGACTTGCAGAAGTCTGATACTCATCCAAGTGGAATAAGTGTTTGTCTGAACCTTTGGTACCCTCCCTCCAAAATGTAAATTAAATCACCCTACCTACATTTATATTCATTTTGTCATTAGCACTTCTAGTTTAGGTTCTCTTTTCCTTCACTTCCATTTCAATTTGTTACTGCTTTCATGAACAATTGAGCTTTGTAAGCAGAGCGAGAGTTTGGTTTAGGAGTTCTTGAGTCTTTAAGGCTAGGGACAGACATTCAAAAAGCCCGAGTCTGAACTGATTCAGTCTTTTCAGGTTAGTCTAACCTGGATAGATGGAACTGATTTGCAAGTGAATAGACATTCACTTTTGATTCCAGAAATGCAAGTACATGCCTGCAGTGGTTCAGGCTAGAAGCCGGGGGGCACTAAAGCAGCCCTCTTTTTCCTTCCTCAGCGGCCGCAAGGCTGAGGGAAAGCTGACCTGGGGGTAGGGAGACACGGCCAGGCCCCCAGCTGGCAGCTAAGTATGATTGGGAAGGGGTTTAAATTCCCACGCTGGCCTGCGGGGACCCCAGCTGGGGTGTGCCTGGAAGGGGAGGGGGGAAGCAGCCCTTGCCAAGCATGTCCCCAAGGCCGAACACCGGCATGGGCAGCATCTCAGGTGAAGTGGGGTAGGGAGAAGAATTAAATTCCCCTGTCTCCGCTCTCAGGGGTCTGCTCAGCTTTCCCTCTGCCCCCGCTGGCTGCTCGCACAGTGGGGGGGCCTGGCCAGAGCCAGCTGGCATGGTCCTGCCATCAGGGCTGCAGCTGGGGCTGGGGCTGTGGAGCTGAGTCCAGCTTACTTGCAGGCACTTCTTAGGGTGGACATGGAGGGGCCAGACCAAGGTGGACCATGGGGGGGGCCCAACTAGGCTGGCCGCTGTCTGCGTCTTCGACTAGGATCACAGGAGCTGCACTGTCAGATTGCTTCCAGCTCCTCGTGCCCAGGCCAGGCAAGGCTGTCACACAGCCACAGCTGGCTGGGAAGGGCTCAGTGGGACTGGCCTGGGTCGGGCCATGGGGGCAGGGCCTTTCCCAGCAAGCTGCAGCTGTGTGACAGCCGGGCCTCGCACCATGGGCAGCACCTGGCTGGGCAGCGGGCTACCTGGGCTGGTTTGGAGGTGGTTCAGAGGTGTTTCCACAGCTGCCTCCATGCCCCCTGTCCTGTGCAGTACCTGGTGGCTGCAGCCACAACACAAACTGCAGGGCTATTCTGCCTCCTTTGCCTCCAGCTGCCACTGCTGCCGCCCTCTGGGTGAGCAGGCGGGAAGCTTCTGCCCAATGTATGGAGCTCTGGCTTCAGCTTCTGAACACCTTCCATCCACTCCAGCTCCCTCATGCAATGAGCAATCCCTGTGGGTGGGCAGAGTGTATGGACGGCATCTGGGATCTGGACGCACATCTCCATGTGCTGGGCAAAAGCCACAGGGCTGAAGCTTCCACCCGCCTGGCGTGGCAGGAGCAGGAGCCACAGCTGGAGGTGAGGGGAGCAGAACAGCTCTGCTGGGCCCAACCAGCTTCTCCTTGCCTCCAGCAGCTCCTTCTCCTCCCACTTCTGCCCCTGCTGCACTGCTCTGGGTGGTGTGTGGGGAAGCTTCAGTTGGGTGGCATCTGCCTGGCACATGGAGACCTGGCTCCAACTCTCATCTACCTTCTACCCACTCCATCCGCGTGCAGGGGCTGCTCAATGTGCTGGGTGGGCAGAGCAGATGGAAGGTGTCTGGGAGCTGAAGCCAGAGCTCCATACACCGGGCAGAAGCCACTGGGCTAAAGCTTCCC
>NW_017728943.1:99090603-99144590 GCF_001723895.1 Crocodylus porosus
GCAGCAGTGGCAGCTGGAGGAGAGGGAGGCAGAATATCCCCACCAGCCCTGGCCAGCACGCAGCTTGTGGTACGGCTGCGGCTGCTGGGTGTTGTACAGGACAGGGGATAAGGTGACAGCTGCAGGCATACAAACCCCTGCAATGTACAGCTGCCTGGCTCAGGTCCCACCAGTGCCTCTGACCTGTCCCAAGCAGCCTGCTGCCCTGCCAGCTGCTGTCCATGCCAGCAGGCCAGGCTGTCTCTCATCCATAGCTGGCTGGAAAGGGCCCTGCCTCCCCCAGCCCAGGCCAGCCCTGCTGGGCCCTTCCCAACTGGCTGGAGCTGCGTAACAGCCCCACTAAGCCTAGGCATGGGGAACTGGGAGCAACCTGGCCATGCAGCTCCCACAGCCCCAGCCTGAGCCACAGCCAGCTGAAAAGGGCCTGGCCCCTCCATGCTTGCCCTCAGCAGTGCCCACAGGCTGGCTCGGGTCAGCCCCACAGCTCTAGACATGGACGAGGCAGGCAGACGGTGGGGCCATGCCGGCCGGCTCTGGCCCCCTCTCGCCCCCACCCCTGCCACTGGGGTGGAGAAGGGGGATAATGCCTTGCAGGTGCTGCTCCACCCTGGCTATGCAGACCCTGGCTGCCAGTGGGACAAGGGATGGAGAGGGAGATTAAATCCAACTCCCTCTCCCCATTTGCTTCAGGCTGTGAATGAAGCTGGCCATGCCCCCTGGATGCAAGGGGGGGTGGGAATACTTGACAGGCTGCTACACCCTGGCCAGGCAGACCCCGGCTGCAGTCCCCCAGAAGGGGAGGGGAAGGATAAACCCCCTTCCTTTTCCCTTTGATTCAAGGGACCATGTCGGGCTGGCATTTGGCCACAGCCCTGTCCTTGCACTGGCTAGCAAGCAGAAGGGAGGGGCTAACTCTGCTCTCTGAAGCAGAGAACACAGTCCAACCCAGGGCTGCAGAGCATGCTGGGATGCTGGGGGACTCTGATTTATCTTAAACCAGGAAGGGGGCTGAGACAGAAGTTTCATAAACTGGTTTGACCTAAGTCTGATACTACATTTAACCATGTTTATCTTAAACCAGTTTTGGCCATTTTGAAATTGGTTTACATGCAGATTTTACATGCTGCTAGAAGTTTAAAACCAGTTTCTGATCACTTAAACCAGTTTGTGTAACTTCTGTCCATAGCCACACACTGTTCCAAAAAAAGTCTACTCCTCATTATATTTGGGCAAGGAACACATGGATGAAAATAATCGGATTGCTTCACTGCTTTAAATTCTGATATGCCAAACATTATTTATGAGAGAAGTCCTTACTTACACAAATAGCCCTGTTGAAGAAAGTGAGACTAATCCAAATTTTTAAGCTCTTCAATACTAAAATATCTATGTCACAGTAAGTGCTGCATGAAATTTCTGTCCAGTCCTGGGCAACCAGCAAATATTTGAATGCATTAAAGGACAGAAATTATAACGGGATTACAAAGAGTGCAGGAGACTCAGGAATTTGATATGGAAGCTTGTTCTGGTTCCTCCCCAAAGCCTTTTTAGAAGAATTCAACTATAGGGTAACTTTGCACACACTACCATGTACAACAGGCAAAGTGCAGCAGCGAAGTGGCAGGTGCATAATAAGCAGGTGGTATAGGATCAGTGTGCCATGGTTGTGTGTGACATTTAATTGAAGAAAACACATGTTGTCCTATTTTTGCAAGGCAAAGGCAGAGAAACATACATAAGAAGCACTGGGTGCTGTTTTTATTATTGTTATCTATTATGCATTAGCGTGGACCCAACTGGGGGAAGAGTAAAGATGGAGAGGAGACATTAGGCTAGTAACCTGGGTACTAAGCAGCTTTTTAGCTATTTAGTGAAGTGCACTTTGGGTCTTTCTGTTGAGTTCATAAAGCAGTTTCTTTATTGCTCATCCGCTATTTTAACTCTATCTTCCAATCCCAGTTTTTCTCCTGGGGTTGGACAACGTGGTTCTTGGGTAACATGCCCTAAAACTGTACAACATGGGGAATTAGAGCAATGACTGGTTTTGAAATTGAGATGGAGAAATGTTGCTTGATAAAGACGAATTAAGTGTCCTGTGTTTTTCATCAGTTGTGCCCAATCCAAAAGCCAGTTCTTTGTGACAGGGTTTAACAGGGATCCCTTACCCTGTTACTGGAAAATGGCATGGCCCTTTAAAGGCAGGGTTTTTGTAGCACAGGCACAGGAAACCCATGGGGAGAGAGTTAAGGAACAGCCCTGTGGTCAAGTCAGCTGATGGGAGGTAGGTGACCAGAAAGGGGCAGGGTTTAGTACTATATAATCCAAAGCTTGAACCAGAGCAAGAAGTTAGACCTGGAAAGCAGCAAGGTGCAAAAGCCTTGCTGGAAGATTGCTGCTACTGATGACTGCTGGGTAGGGAGCTATGGGAGTGCACCCAAGGGATCAGATTCAGGGCCCAGAAGAAGTATGGTAACCATAGTGGGCTGGGGGCTTGTATTGCTGCTGCAAGGCTTAAGTTTGTGTTTTAACTGATGGTTTGGATGGAACTAGAAAGGGGTGGCTTGGAGGTCCCATTAGTGCCCGAGGGCCTTGAGCCCTGCCAGGGGTCAGGCTCAAGGCACAGACAGGGGCCAGAGGAACCCAGAGCCTGAGAAGGGCAGGGCTTCCCCTCCCAGAGAAAGGCAGAGCTTGGGGCCAGAGGGCCTAGAGCCTGAGAAGTGCAGAGATAAAGGCCCTGGAGGGCAAGATAAGGGGCTGGAGTCCAGAAGCCAGGTCTGGAACGGTGGGTCTGGGCTAAGACACCAGCTAGAGTAGAGGGGCTAAAGCCAGGAAGGTTAAAGTCCCAACAAGGGAGTAAAGGCCTGAGGTGGCTTGGTGACTTTTGAGACAAGTGTCCCTCTGGATGTAATGTTGCACAACGTCAGTGACTGTGGCATAGGCATGATTATGGGGGTAGCTGGAGGTCACAACTTAAGTCCTTAATGCAAGCTGGGTCAGGACAGTTGACTCCTGGAGAAGAGAAAGCTACTTAGGTGTCAGTCTCAGATGGCAGCCTTGCTTTCATCAAGTTTCCATCAAAGCATGGCAGAGAGGAAAATGAGGTGAGACCTTGCGAGACAGGACAGAGAGAGAGCCTAGCAGGGATAAAGCAACCTGTAGGGGCATCCCAATGGTCCTCAGGCTCTTATTCTCTTACACAGGGACTCTGCTTAACTTGCATGTGTGTGCATGTGCATGTGTGTGTGTGTGGCATGTTATGATATCATATGCAGTCCTGGAAACAGCAGAATTGTGTGTTTATAATAAGAATGCATTTGCCTGTTATCTCCAAGCTCTAGTAATCACTCCAGGTCATGTTTAAAATAAGTGTCTGGATTTCTGGGGTGGGGGTTGATTGTTGAACAAGAGAAGAGATGAGAATGCTGGGAAAGGACAAATTCTCATGCATCCATTTTGTTTATAACTTTGCAATCTCCTAGATGACAGTGCTTTGATGGAGAAGAGCACAAAGTTATCTTGCTGCTGGCAAGTTAGTTTTCCCATGGGAGTCTGACTGAGAAATGTTGTATTTGTCCTTATAAAAAAAACATGATGCAAAATCCAGCTCTAGCCTCTTGCTAATCTGTGTTCTACTCTTGGTTTGGAGAGCCCTGTTTTACTCTTTATTTTCACAGCTGTTCAAATTATTAGCCCATACATGTCAAGGGGAGTGAAAAGGAAATAGCAGTAAATCTTGTTCAATGTATAGGCACTTTAAAGCATCAAGCATCTGTTCCAAAGCTGTTTTCATTCCTTCTTTAAACAAAAAAACTTTATAATGCCATAGCTCTGCTTTCCCCTACTCCTCCCTTCCTCTTTTCTCGTTTTATATTTTATATGTAGGAATGGATAGACTATCACAATAAGCTTGCATTCATTCTAGACATTTGATCACACAAGCACCTGCTAAAGATAGTTTCTGCTTCTGCTCTGATGCATCCCAGTACGGAAACTGCCAATGGAAAACTTTGGATTTTACTAATGAGCCTGTCTTTTGTCATCCTCTTCTTCTTTCTTGTTTCTGTTCTTTGTCATCTGACTTGGTTACTGTTTTGGAGCATGGTACAGTTTGCATTTCTTTTGGGTGTCTAAGTGTACTACTGCTTGGTATAACTAAATCAGTTAAGTCTCCCTAAATACATTAGGATTAAATTTCTAGTCACCTTATTTCCATCTTCCTTTCTTTACTGAGAATATATTAGCAGGTCTTTCTTTTCTGCAGGTTTTCTAATGTATAGATTACTGTTCAAGTTGTGAACAGAAATATAGCCACCTAAAATGGCAAGATTTCTGGGAAAGGAGGGATAAGAAGCCCTAAACTTACTTATATTTACCAAGGACAACATTTCTGTGTTTTAGTGGATAGTTTAAATTCCTGGTGACTTCCTGGCTGCAGAGGGGAAAATGTTTGCCAGTGTGGACACCATTAGCACTGAGCCAAGATTGCAGAGAGATGGAGCATGACGTGCTACATAAAGTGAGAGGTGCCCATGCTGCTCCATCCTCTCTACCCTTTGAAATAATTTTCCTTCCATTCCTTCCACAATAGTACCTCCTGCCTGCCGTCCTCCTGTGTAAGTCATGGTTTCTGGATATGCACACACACAAAAATGCTCTCCATTGTCTTCATATGCAAGCTATACAGGCAATTGTTTATATTTTCCTATTCACATATGTTAAAATTCAGAAAAGTCTTCACTAGCTGTATTCTTCAGTTTTCCTTTGTTTCACAGTGGTATTGTTTGCAAAGGAATGTAGAAGCTATTGTACTCTTTAGTACAGTAGCCTGTGTTTGGCATTGATCAGTACTAGACACTTCAAAGTAAAGTACAGGAATCTCTGTAGCATACAATTATGGAATAACTAGACCCTAAGGGAAATTTTTTCCAAACCTTATGAATTTCAAGGTTGGCTTATGCCCTCAAGCATAAGCACCCTCTTCTACACTTTGTTATGTCCTGTCTAATATCACTGTGGGTGTTCTCATTACCCACATAAACATCTCAATATTTTTTAATCTTACTAAGTTCATGGCCTCAAAGATGCATTGTAGCAGTAAGTGTTACACTGGATGGGACTGCATTTTAAAAAGCAAAACAAAGAAAATCCTCTTACAGGTTTTAAATGTAGTTCCTTTTAGTTTCACTGAATGCTTCTGGTCCTTGTATTGTTAAAAAAATTAGGTAAGGGGTACTGATTAGTATTTTGTATATCTCAATTATGACCATTCCTATTCATCTCCTTTGCAAAGTGCTGGGGTACATTTCCAGCCTCTCAAGCTTCTCCTTGTACAGAACACTTCTGTGCCTCTTGTTCTTTCTGCTTTCCATCCCTCGTCTTCTCCAGTTTCTGCAATATCTTTTTGAATGGAGTAGCTAGAAGTAGGCGCACAATTCTAAGTCAGGGCATACCATCCTCAGTATTATTTACTGTCCTATTTTGTGCTCACCATTACTTATTTTGCCTTTTTGACAGCCACTGTCCATTTAGTAGAAATTTTCATTGAGTTGGTCACAACATCTCTCTTATCTTTTCCTTGAACGGCTACAGTTAATTTACAGGTCGTATACATTGGAACTCTATATATAAACTCTACAGTAAGCCGGTCAGATCAGTGTGCATGTAACCATAGTAGTGTATTATAGACACTCTTGGCCTGATTTCAGTTCCTCGTCTCTGTGTAGCACTCCTATTGATTACAGTGGGAGTTAAATCGTGAAAGGATTGGAGGATGGACTGAGAGGTTGTTAGCTATTATTTGGTACCAACTCTTTGATTCCAATGGCTGATTGCAGTGGCTAAAATAAGTTTAGATTTTAGAAACATTTATTTATATATTAAAAGAATATAATGGGGCACAGTTGATAAGGTATTTCACTACAGCTTCAGAGCAGGGTTTGAATTCATGCCAAAGTCCCCATGTACCTGCAGTTGATCCAGCTGTGAAATGGGTACCGATCATTCAGAACAGCGAATCAAAGACGGCCAGATAATGCTAGCCATATCATTCTTTTGCATGCTGTTGGGTAAGACATGGGCGTTTCTCAACTACACTAGTGCAAAGGGCTGTTAGGCTTGCATGCACCTTCCTAATAAGATGGGAGGCAGAATTTTCCTTTATTACTTTTTGATTATTATAACTAGAGAGTACTGCTGTTTCCAGTCAAGTATTCTTTTGGGGGAAAAAATATGTACTCCTCTAAGATGAAACCGTAGTCTGTATATATTCATAGTAAGATGTACCTTTTCTTGAAACTGGGCAGATAACTAGGGAAGAATACAAGAGCACTTGGACAAATCATTAGGGGCCAATACTGATAGCAGACTTTTAAGGAGGCATATCCGATTTCTGATATACAGCCCATTAGCTTGAAGAACAGTGTCCAACTGGTAGGTCTGTTGTGGTAGAAGGGGTGGGGGAAGGGAAGGAGCATGGGGGGCAGATTGAAGCCCCTGAGATGAGGGAGGGTGTGAGGCTGGGGCAGGGGCTGGGGCAAGCACTGCCCTGCTGGGGCAGGGCACAGCATAGAGCCATGGCTCATCTAGGAGTGTATGGAAGGGGAGACGACTCCTGCCTCTGCATGCACCCCAGGAGGGCATGGGGGGGCATGTGCCCCCAGGATCTGTGCAGGGCAAGAGTGGACTGCCACTGTGGGCCAGGGCTGGGGTTGCACCAGGCTCTTCCTGGTGAAGGGTGGTGATGGGAGGAGCACTGCAGCCACCCCAAAATTCTCCATAGCCCCCTTGACCTCACCTCCCAGCACCGCCCTTGCCTTCCCTGAGTGCAGCTCAGCCCAGCCCAGGCCCCACCTAGAAGAGCCCAGCTGAGCCTCGTCTCCAGCCCTCAGTGGCAGCCCACCCCATCCCACATAGATCTGGGGGCACATGGTCCTCCCCCCTGCCCTTCTGGGGTATGTGTGCAGGGTGGAAGCTGCTCCCCCTGCACACCCCCAGATGAGCTGTGGCTCCGTCCTGTTCCCCTGAAAGTAACAGTGCCTGCCCCAACCCCATTCAACCCCTCACCACAGGGGCCTCAATCTGCAGCCTCCCATCCTCCTTCCCTCCTCTTTCCCTTTCCACAACAGACTTACCAGCTGGATGCAGCTCTCCAAGCTGCTGGGATGTGCTACTCACCACTTACGTGCCGCGTTGTGGCTCCACACATACACAGGGCATTTATTTGTCAAATTATAGGCCACACCAAGCAAAAATGCTATTTTCCAATACAGTCAATTTCCTTTATTTTGGTGCCGATCTGATACGTTGGTAGCAAAAGGAGTATCGGGGGAAGTGTGGGTCCCTTACTGAACAGAGGAGGCAACCCTGTGACCGAGGATGCAGAAAAGGCCAAAGTGCTCAAAGCCTTCTTTGCCTCAGTCTTCATAGGCAAGGTCAGCTCCCAGACTACTGCACTGGGCAGCACAGTTTGGGGAGGAGCCCTTGGTGGTGAAAGAACAGGTTAGGGACTACTTAGAAAAGCTGGATCTGTAAAAGTCCATGGGGCCAGATGGGATGCACCAAAGGGTGCTGATGTGATGGCAGAGCCATTGGCCATCATCTTTGAAAACTCATGGCGATCAGGAGAGGTCCTGAATGATTGTAAAAGGGCAAACATAGTGCTTATATTTAAGAAAGGGGAAAAGGAGGATCCAGGGAACTATAGACCAGTCAGCTTCACCTCAGTCCCTAGAAGAATCATGGAGCAGAACCTTAAGGAATCCATTTCTAAGCACTTGGAGGAGAAGGAGGTGATTAGGAACAGTCAACATGGATTCACCAAGGGCATGTCTACGATGAGATGGCTGGCTCTGTAGATGTAGGGAAACCAATGGATGTGGTGTACCTTGATTTTTAGTGAGGCTTTTGATACTGTTTCCCACAATGTTCTCGCAGGCAAGCTAAGGAGGTATGTGCTGGATGAATGCACTATAAGGTGGATAGAAAACTGGCTGGAGTTTTGGGCTCAGAAAGTAGCAATCAATGGTTTGATGTCTAGCTGGCAGCTGGTCTCAAGTAAAGTGCCCCAGGGTTTGGTCTTGGGGGCAGTTTTGTTCAATGTCTTCATCAAGAACCTGGGAGATGGCATAGAGTACACCCTTAGCAAATTTGCAGATGGCACCAAGCTGGGGGGAGTAGTAGATATGCTGAAGGGTAGGGCTAGGATTCAGAGTGACCTAGACAAATTGGAGGATTGGACCAAAAGGAATCTCATGAGGTTCAACAAGGACAAGTGCAAAGTCCTGCACTTAGGATAGAACAATCCCATGCACCGGTATAGCCTGGGGGCTGACTGCTTGTCAGCAACTCTGCAGAAAAGGACCTGGGGGTTACAGTATCCAATAAGATGAATGAACCAGCAGTGTGCCCTGTAAGCCTGTAAACCGGCCTACTGGGCTACATTCATAGGTGTGTTGCCAGTAGGTCAAGGGAATTGATTATTCCCCTCTGTTTATCACTGGTGAGGCCACATGTGGAGTAATGTGTTCAGGTTTGGGTCCCCCACTACAGCAAGGATGTGAGCAAATTGGAGAGGGTCCAGCAGACAGTGACAAAAATGGTGAGGGGGCTGAGAGACATGCCTTTTTAGAAAGACTGAGGGAACTGGGCTTATTTAGTTTAGATAAGAGGAGTCTGAGAGGGAACATTAATGGCAGACTTCAGCTACCTGAAGGAGAGTTCAAAGGAGGTTGGAGTTACACTGTTTTCAATGGTGGCAGATGACAGAACAAGTCTTAAGTTGCAGCAAGGGAAGTTTAGGTTAGATCTTAGGAAGAGTTTTCTCATGAGGAGGGTAGTAAAACACTGGAACAGGTTACCTCAAGAGGTGGTAGAAGCTCCATCTTTGGTGGTTTTCAAAACCTGGCTAGACAGCCTTGGCTAGGATGATTTAGTTGGGGCTGGTCCAGTTTTGAGCAGTGGGTTGGACTAAATGACCTCCTGAGGTCATTTCCTACCCTGACTTTCTATGAAATGCATATATACTGACTTGAAAGTAACAGAATAGAGATTGCAAAAAGTTAAGCAGATAAGTGTGTTAGTTTGTACTTTCTAGGATAAGAAAAGGTTTGATAGAGAAGAATAGAAATATTTGCTAACTGGGCAAACCTGGTATTTAAAGAACTACGCTAAGAGCTTTACAGAAATGGAGAATATAAAAAATTCAAAACTTTTAAAAAAGGTTGGCAGTATCATTTTAACTATTAACACTCTTCTTAAATTTTGCCTGTGGCAGTTAGTAAAGTAAATTGAGGCTAATTGAATAGGAGTCTGATGCATGAAAATTAACTGGGAGGACATTGGAGGTTCAGCACTCAGTAGTTCCCTGCCGTGTTAAAGGCGCATTCAAAACTCCAATTCGTTCAATCATTCTAAGAAAGACAGAGTAAAGCAAAAATAGGGAGTCTTCAGAGAGAGAACACGTGCAGAGACCAGGCAAGAACACAAACAGAGATCAAAACCCAAACCGGCAAAACAAAAAAGAAATGAGAAAACCAGCAAAACAACAAAGAAGGAAACAAAAAAGGAAAAATCATGCAGTGAAAAAGAATCTGAATAAAAGATGACATAGGGTCATAATCAAGAATACCAAACACAGAACCAAGCACAAAGAAAAAACAAAAAATTATAAGCAACAAAAAAGAAAACAGATTTTTTTTAAAGAAGCATTCAAAAGAGAAGTCAATACTAGGACATTAGAGAACTGATGATAATTCTACAAATCAAAGTAAAGGAGAAGAGCTGGAAGTTAGCAGATTTTGAAGTAAGTTGAAAGAACTTTTTAAGGACCAGTGTTTTGATTTGGATTCAATGTGGCTGTTCTACAAATTCTGGAAATCTGACAAGATCAAATAATCTTGAAATTTCTGTAATTTTGAAGCCTTAAAGTCTACTGAAATTGAAGAGTTTTGCAATTAACTTTACTATATAAGTATAGTTAGTTGTTAAGAGACTGTGGTGGCATGCAGAAAAGGGCATGGCCTAAATTTACTGTTTGGATCTGAACCATGCTAAAAATTATGGGGTGAATTGTGTAAGGCATAATTGAATGTGTGTAGATCAACTATGCCTGACAAAAGACACCGTTGTGCCTTTTAATACATGAGCACCTCTTGGGCTAAATTTTCCAGCTTACACAACTATGTAAGCTAACTAACACCCCCAAAATTGGTGTGCATGTATGAAGTAGGCAAACTAATTTTCTGCCTGGATGGAAGCACCCTGCTTTGATTCCTGCCCCACAGTACGCAGCTGTAGTATTATTATTTAAGCAGCTGAGGAAGTCAGTTGACTTAATGGCTTATTGTTCTTCATTCCTTAGGTTTGAACAATTGTCTCTGCTTTTCAAAGATCTTGATTAGTGCTAATCAAGCTAACCTTTCTTAGGGTAATTTTGGTATCTTTTAACTTATCCTGGTTTCTTTCCTTTTATTTCACAGTCCTGGAGTCTTTAGCTCATCTCAGAATCACACATCCATCTAGGAGAGCAGTCTTTTATTAGCACCTAGGGTTTCAGCTTTAATTAAGCAGGAAATGGAGGACAAATCCCTGCTCTATACAGTCATAACTCTGGAAAAATCTTTTTTTGCTTCAGTCTGCCTTTCAAAAACCAAGGTGTGCATTACATTCTGGGGTGTGATGTATGCAATTAAAATATGATTCAGGCTCCCTTTTATTGTAGTGAGCATTTCAACCTAGACCTGGGGTGGGCAAAATGGTGGATCCAGCCAGCAGCCAGACTCCATTTACCATCATCCCTTGCCTGCGTTGCTCTGTCTGGTTTCCATGGATACCCCAGGAGCAACAGGACCATGACAGCGCAGGGCCAGGGTTTTCATGGAGACCAGCCCAAGCAGTGCTGGCAGGGTGCACAGCTAGGTGGGGAGCTGCTCCAGGGCTGGAATCTTGTGGCGGTGATGGTGTGGACCAGAGCCAGGGCAGAGCTGTGATCTTTTACCCTTATGCTCCAAGCAAAATCCCAACCCCAGTGTGAGAGGGGAGGCAGAAGCCCCCCCAGCATGACCCGGACCCCTGATCAGCGCACCTCAGCACTTACTGTAGGAGCCGAGATGAGCAACAGCTAGGAGAAGTGACCACAGATGCAAGCTCGGCAGTTTCACAGCTGCCTGAGCCTGCGTATCAGCGAGAGCTGGGGGCATGGCTTCCAAGCAGCATGGACTGCTCAAAAGGCAGCAGGGGAACCAGCTGGCGGCGAGCTGGGGAGAGAGGAGGAGAGCAGCAGCTGGGAGATGCCGGCTCTGGAGCTAGAAGGCTCCAGCTCCAGCCACGGGGGAAGGAGCCAGCTGTCCACTGGGGGACCACGACTGGTGAGACAGAAAGCAGACTTGGTGATCAACCAAGGCAGGGGAGCTCTGTGGAGGAGCAGTAACCAGGAGGGACACTGCTGGGGAGCAGCAGGACTTCGACCAGGAGCCTGGGAACCATGGTTGAGGGCGAACCCTCAAGCCTGCAGCCATCCTGAGTGGGCAGAGCCCGGAAGTGGGAGAGAGGTGACGCCAGTGATAAGGACCAGGGCAACAAGACCTCAGCTCAGCATGGCTCCAGGGCGGGGACGCCAGAAGAACTGGTAGGAACGGGGGGCAGGGTCAACCTCAGTACCCACGCCTACTAGAGGAGAGGGGATGCACAAATTTCCTGAAGGGATAAAAGGGGCCCCGAGAGAGAGAGGGTGATGATCTCAGAAGCTCTACTGGCAGGAGCCGACATTTGCAGTTAAGTTGTAGTTGACCCTGGCTGGAACAAGTTTATTTCTTAGAAGAGGGGAAACCAGCCTGAAGACAAGTGGTGGACCCCTGAAGGTTAATGGCCAGGAAGACCCAGCCCTTTCAAGGCAGGCAGTGCAGGGAAGACCTGTGGGGAGCCGCATCTATCCAGGCTGAGGATATGGTAAGGGTGGGGTAAAGGGGAGGTTTGGAGCCCCACAAAGATCTCCCCTATGGTCGAGACCCCTCTGGGCCCCCAACAGGGAACTGCCTCCCCAACAATAACATCGAATACGTGGCAGGCAAGAAAGGGGCAGCGTCCAGACCATCTAGGTGGCACCAGAATAGAGTTTCACTCTGACGTTCCTGGGGGGCAGGGCATCGACAAAGAGGTTCCCAAAGCCTTACAACAACTACCAGTGACACCCAGTCCCGGCCCTGGTCCTGAACCAGCTCCCTGCCCAGCCACCCATGTTGCCAGCATGGTTCAAGTCAGTCTCCATAGAAACTGTTGCCTCACATAATTGTGGCCCTGCCGCTCCTAGGACCTCCATGGAAACAGGCGCAATAACATGGGCAGGGGTTGCTGGAAAATGGAGTCTGCTGCAGACCAGATCCAGCTATGGACCAGACTTTGCCTGCCCCTAGCCTAGACTCTTGCTTGCCTTACAGTTGACCAGAAAACCACAAGATGTTTGTGCCAAAATGGACTGTTCAACTTTGTTTCTATAATTGTAATGGAATCATTCTGCTTCTTTCATGATATTGAACACACTTCCAATTAATCCCATCATCTCTGCCTTCTGATATCCTTTACATCTTCATGTCTACCTACTGCTTCTCCCACTGGAGAATTCTTGCTTCCCTACTTACCTACCCAAATCCACTTTTCTTAACTTTAAGCTTTCTCTGCCTGGTGCAAACAGCCTAATACATCCCAAAAGGAAACTGAGGGACCCTCCTTCATAAAACTTCTACAGCATGGTGCTTTTTCTCTCCTGGCTGGATTAAGGTAAAAGTGTGGATCTTCCGGTATTTACCTTTCAAGCACCCATGAACGACTGGTACCTCCCGAAACTGGGGGGGCACCATTTGTAAGCGGCAGCAGCAGTGACCAGGGACCGCTTGCAGATGCCGTCAGTGGTGTTGGGAGTGGGAGGGGAAAGCGGGGTGGTGGATGGTGAGCAAGGACTGCCCACAGATGCCGGTGGGAGAGGGTGGGGGTGGCAAGAGGTTAGTGGAGACCACTCCCAGATGCCAGTGGCCACATCACCAGTGGCGAGGGAGGAGGGAGTGACGACCATCCACAGAAGCTGGCAGTGGGTTTGGTAGTGGCCAATCACGGGGGGGGGGGGTACATGTCACCTCTATATGTCACCTGTGCAGGCACCCTTCCCTCTATTTGACTGAACCCCTCCTACTCTGCATATATTTTGCACATTATTACTGTCCTTCTCGATTCTTTTTATTCTGTTTTCTTGATTGGTGTGTTTAGAGAACTTAGAAGGAAGGATAGATACAAGTGCCATTGCTGTATTTGGTTCTTCAACCTGCCCATAGGGGTACTGAATAAAAGAACAAGAGCTAGTGAGAGACATCAGGAACCAGATGGGATGTTGACTTTAAATTCAGTTAGACGTTTAGAAACATTCAAACATACTTGCTTTTCAGGGGAAGCGCCCAAAGACTTGCTCAGAGTTTCTGTGAAATAATGTTATTTAGTAAGAAATCCCATTACTAAAGTAATTATCAATTTGGGTGAGGCAGGGTGACCAAATTTGAAGAAAGAAAGTGCCTGTGGAAAACCCAAATTACCCACACTCCCTGAAGTTCACTTTAAGAAGCTCTGCTTGACAGCAAAAAGCCCAGAAGTAAATGTGCAGCTGAGTTTGGGCCTTGTTACACCCTGTACTTTGAGCTGCTCAAGTGTTGATCAGTGCTAGTGCTAGCTCAAGTTTGGAGCTTTTCTGACTTCTCCACCTGCACAGCTATGAGTTGCCATTAAAGAGCTGGCAAGCAGGGTCCTGACTAGCACCTACCTCTGTGAGTTGCCATTACTGGGCTGGTGACCCCAGACAGGCTTCTATACCTGCTTTAGGTGGGAGGGTGTGAGAAATGGTTTGGGGGAGCAGGAACATTGAGTGGGGAGGTGGAGAGTTAATGGAATGGGGGTGGGTAATGAAATGGGAGGTGGAAAGCAAATAGGGTGCGTGATGGGTGGTGAAATGAAGAAAGTCAGCCACTTAAAATAAAAATTAGTTAAAAAAAAAGAGAGAGAGAGACTCATGTTTTAATAAATTGGGATCGTGTCATATGTGGGGCTTGCTGGTTTTACTTCCCAGGGTGCCTGGGAGGTGGGAGCAGTGAACGAAGGCACATTTGGGGGATCTACTTCTCCTGCCCCAGGAAGGAAGCCCCAGCTCAGGGGGACTGAGTCTGATCTCCTGCCCTGTTCCTCCCTCCACCTCTCTTAGGTCCCATTCCTGGACCTATCCATGCCCTGTGATTTGACTACCTGGCATGTGCTCTGCAGACTGCTTGCATGGGGTTGCACCCCTGGCAGGTGGGAAGGTCACGCCCCCGAGGGCAGGAGGAGGAGTGCCAGAACTTCCACCTGGGCAGTAGAGTTCAAGGGTTAGAAAGTTTTTTCAGACAGACAGGAGGGTTGGGGAGAGGACTTAGCATCCTGGGATGCTGGGGACTGCAATTTAGGTGGCTCATTTATAGGGAGTGGCCACACATTAATGGAACACGAGCTGGGTAACAGATCAGAGACAAACCTGCCCTGGAGTAGTGTAACTTTAAGTTACCTAAAATGTGCTTAAAACTAGTTTCAGGTGTTAATGTGTGGGCAGTCTAGGGGTTAAGAACTCCAGGAGCTACCTAAAATGAATGTGTAGTAAGTCCCTTTGATTATTGGGTGCAGTATAGGATAGTCTAATGTTATGCAAATACCTTTAGCCTTTAAGAAGATACAAACAAAACTTCAGTTCCTATAACTGTGGAAGATTTTGAAGTCCAGTAGGGACTCACCGTAAGATATTTCAACAATTTGTACTTATTTCATTGTATTCAGTATGTTGCCCTATGTCATTACAAAAATTAAGTTTATGCTTTGAAAATATGTGGATGAAGCCCTGGGTTTTTCCTGCACTGTTAAGGAAATCAGCATTCTTCATCTGGTATATTAAGGCTACCTTGTTCAAGGCCTAAGTTAAGTGATCTACAGTACAGTTTAGATGACAGCTTTTAAAGCTGTGGCATAGCTGCAAAAGCTGCTTTTCTTTCTTTTCTATCTTAGCATTCAGTCTGCATTACCTGCTTCTGAAGCTACTAAAGTACTTTTGCTTTCCTATAATTGCTTCATACATATATCAGAAACAGGCTTCCACAGCAATGTTCTGAACAGAAAGATTTTTCACTCATAATTTTCTCAAGTAATGATTGATTTCTATGGATTGATCTTTATGGAAAAAAAGTCTCTATTTTATCACCAGTATCTGCTTAACTTTGTGCTTCAGGTGGTTAGGGGGTCTCATGAGAAAAAACTTCTTACTGGCTCTCAGGTTCTCAGATGGAAAAATGTGTGTCAGATACAATATTGACTTTACATCTGATATTGTCTCATGGAATTAAAAAGCATCATGGAATGTGATTATAAACTAATGCCTTAAATATACCTATTTTGAAATCATCCATGTTGTTTGGTAAGAATGGGAAATTGCTCAAATTCCATGACATGGTCCTCATTTACCTTTTTAATTCCCTCTGCCAGGCATCATAGGAGATGGGCCTATGTTCTCTGACAGACAAATTCTGGCAACCTAATCATATTAAAATAATTCTTCATATTCAGGATTGCTGCATAAGACCACCTCTGCTCTTACCCTTTTTTTACTGCGTTAGAATTAAAGACTTTCATTACATCCCACCAGGCCCACTAGAAAGAAAAGTAATTGAGATAAATAATACATCAAATTAAATGTTAATTCATGCAGATAGTGCGCTAATATTAACTAAGAGTTATATGCACACCTGCAGAGTGAGCCACATGGAAAACTTGCTATTTCTAAGCAAAGCTCAATAGCACATGGAAAGCTGAGGAAAGCAGTATTATCTCTCCAGCACTTTCTCTGTGAAAAACCTTGTACACATTTCTTATGGTTGGCTTTCTGTGGCTTTCATAGAGGAAATATTGCTGCAAATTGGAGAATGAGGCAAGAGAGGTTTGTCTTTTTGCCCTTAGGAAAGCCACTGGCATTTTCCCAGCAAGTTGATTTTGGAAATGTTACAAAAGGCAGTGATTTATTAGGGTGATATCTTTTATTGGACCAACTATGTAGTTGGGATAAAGATAGACATTCATTGTCAGGATGGCAGTAGCGTACAAAAACTTCAGCTCTAAAATTTCATCTCTCTTGATTGAGATGTGCATGATGGCAAAGGGAAGAGATGTGCTGCTAAATGGGACAAAATGGGAGAGAAGAGACTTGGGGAGTAGTGAATAGAGAAGTGTGGGCTCAAGCAATGTCAGCACTTCTACATGAAAATGAGATGTTTGCATATTAAAAAGCACAGATCCTTCTCTTGTTCTGTCAGTGGAAACCGCACCCCCCATGACCACACAGTGAAGCTGGGACTCTGTGGTTTTTCCTGTCTGATTTTTAGCATTCCTCAACTCCAACCCTGTAAAGGAGATGTTCATTTAGCATCCAAGCCAGTTGATGCCCTGCTTGACACACTTAAGAATGAATCCATATCTATGGATAGATAATAAACCAAAAGAAACCTGGAATTATAACTCTTTCAGAAAAGTTGCCATTATGCCATTATGCCTATCGCTGTTATAGAAATGGAATGATCAGTAGCCACAAAAAATATAAAATATCCTTGGGTTAGGGTATTCATAGATTCATAGATGCTAGGATTGGAAGGGACCTCTATAGATCATCGAGTCCGACCCCCTGCATAGGCAGGAAAGTGCTGGGTTCCGATGACCCCAGCCAGATGCCACCCAACCTCCTCTTGAAGACCCCCAGGGGAGGGGAGAGCACCACCTCCCTTGGGAGCCCATTCCAGACCTTGGCCATCCTAACTGTGGAGAAGTTCCTCCTAATGTCCAGTCTCAATCTGCTCTCTGCTGGCTTATAGCCATCATTTCTTGTGACCCCCAGGGGCACCTTGTTGAGTAGGGCCTCACCAATTCCCTTCTGCGCCCCCGTGATGAATTTATAGGCAGCCACAAGGTCGCCTCTCAACCTTCTCTTGCAGAGGCTGAAGAGGTCCGGGTGCCCATATCTTTCCTCATAGGGCTTGGCCTGCAAGCCCTTAGCCATACGAGTGGCCCTTCTGTGGACCCTCTCCAGGTTATCCACATCCCTCTTGAAGTGTGGTGCCCAAAACTGGACGCAGTACTCCAACTGCAGTCTGACCAGCGCCCGATAGAGGGGAAGTATCACCTCCTTGGTTCTGTTTGTCATGCATCTGCTGATGCATGACGAAGTGCAGTTAGCTTTTTTGATGACTTCGTCACACTGACGACTCATGTTCATCTTAGAGTCTACTAGGACTCCAAGATCCCCTTCTGCTTCCATGCTACCGAGCAGGCCATTTCCTAGACGGTAGATGTGCTGGACATTTTTCCTCCCTAGGTGCAGCACTTTGCATTTCTCCTTGTTAAATCGCATTCTATTGTTTTCTGCCCATTTGTCCAACCTGTCCAGGTCTGCCTGTAATTGTTCCCTGTCCTCCGGTGTGTCCACTTCTCCCCACAGTTTTGTATCATCCGCAAACTTGGATAGAGTACACTTCACTTCCTCATCCCAGTCACTGATGAAGACATTGAAGAGTATCGGTCCAAGGACTGATCCTTACAGGACCCTACTGCCCGCTCTTTTCCAGGTCGATACCGGCCCATCCACTACCACTCTCTGGGTATGACCCTTTAGCCAATTTGCCACCCACCGGACTGTGTAATCATCCAAGTCACAGCCTCTTAACTAGTTCACCAGTATGGGATGGAATACCATATTGAAGGCCTGCTTGAAGTCTAAGTAAACAGTGTCAACCCCTACTTCTGTGTCCAGGTGTTTTGTAACCTGGTCATAAAAAGAGACCAGATTAGTCAGGCATGATCTACCTGCTACGAACCTATGCTGGTTTCCCCTCAGCATAATTTTTCCTGCTGGGCTCTCACATATATGAGCCTTAATAATTTTTCCAAAGACTTTGCCAAGGATGGAGGTGAGACTGACTGGGCTATAGTTGCCTGGATCCTCCTTCTTCCCTTTCTTGAAAATACAGACCACGTTGGTCCTTTTCCAGTCCTCTGGGACCTGTCCCGTGCACCACGAGAGCTCAAATATTTTTGCCAGTGGCTGTGCAATGACATCAGCCAGGGCCTTCAGTACCCTTGGATGGAGCTCATCCAGTCCTGCCGACTTATACACATCCAGTCCTTCCAAGTGACTCTACACCATCTCAGGGTCAACACTTGATATATTAAGGGTTTTTAAATAACACTAGAGGTAATCAGAATATAGTGGCCCTGAAAAAATAGAAAAAACTTTGGGATACAATAATGTTAAAATCATTTCAGCCACCACTTTTATTTTATTTTATTTTATTTTGTATACACTGCCATTACAAATTTAAAAAAATGTATTTTGAAAAGTTTAGGAAGATATTTTATGTTACTGTAGGTGAGAAGGAAGCCTAAATTTAAAACAAAACCATTTTCCTGGCCTTTTAATAGTTGGATGTTGCTAAGCCTGTAGAAGTATTGCAAGGATTATGACTATATCTATCCTGTTGTGCTGCCATAAATCAGGGATGTTTGGATGATCCTGCCTTGAGCAGGGGCCTGGACTATATTACTTCATGAAGCTCCTTCCAGCCTTACTTTCCAATGTGCCTACATTGTTTTGGCAGACAGCAGCCAACACAAGCCACAAAACTGTGTACATGCACACACGTTTAGCAGCTCCTTGTGGCTCAACTGCATAGCTAAAGCACCAGAACACAAAATGCAGTATGGGAAGGCAACAGCTGCTACGTGAATTGTGGGAGCCAACCAGAAGTACTGGAGTAACTGCAGGCACCTTCATTCACCATTAGGAAGCAGGAGAAGCCCTCTAACTCTGCCAGCAGAGTGGAGGTTTCTACTGCCACAGAAGATGTGGGTCTGAAAGCCATTCAAAGTTTTACCAGAAGAACTGGAGAGCAAATGAAACTGAAGAGCTTGTGGTGTTACAAAAAAGGAAGAGCAGGTGCTGGTGGTCTCAGAACAGAATTAAGAACCCTAAATTGCTTGGGCAAGATTCTACATTGTGCTTAAGAGCAAGCTCGCAACCCAGCAGGACTGTTATTAATGTGGGGCTAAGCCATCTTTCTACAACACCAGGTTTGGGCTGCTCTAGGGATGAGAGACCGTTATGAAACTTATGTTAGCTCTCACACCTCTCTGAATGAATGCAGTTCCTCTAAGCTGACTTACAGATTACAGTGTTGCTCAAAATCTCCGGCATGCCTTTCCCAGGTGCTCCCTTGGCATGTCCCCTTGCTAGACGATCCCTGGAAGAACCCTTGTGGTGGTTTTCATCAGCTCCTGTGCCCAGTGAATTTATCCATGGCTGAACCCTTGGAGTCCATTCCTGCTGCTTTGTAGGGCTGTGCGAGGCTTCAGACTGTGCTTCAGATCTGGAGAAGCTTTGGATGCTGAAGTGTCCGAAGCAGCATGTCCATATTGAAGCACTGGCTTTGTTAGGCTTTTTGAAGTGGTTAGGAGCTTCTGAACTGCTTCGGAAAATCTTTGGAGCTGCTTCGGAGATCTGGCCATAGGTTGTAATGGGGAATCAATGAAATATCTATAACTTTGTTGTTTTTTGTTTGATTTGGATGAAACTTGCAGGGGTGGTAGCTTCTGCTGAGAGCATGAAGCCTGCCACATTTCAAGAAGATTGGTGAAGATACAGTTTGAGGGGAACTGTACTCCAAATTCTTGAAAGCAAAACTCATGTCATGTATATGTTATACCACAGCGGGGTGAAAACTGCGGGGGTGGTAGCCCCTGATGAGGCCACAAAGCCTGCTAAATTTCAAGAAGGTAGGTGCAGGGGTTTGGGGGAAACTGCACCTCAAGCTGCAGACAAGCAAAACTCGTGACATGGGTGACACTGTGTGTTAAGGTGCAGCAGGGTGAAATCTGCAGGGATGGTAGCCCCTGCTTATGTCCTTGAAACTTGGCAGGCTTTGTGGCCTCAGCAGGGGCCACCACCCCTGCAGTTTTCAGCCCACTGCACCTTAACACACCCAGGGTCATCTATGTCACGAGTTTTGCCTGTCAGCAGCTTGAGGTGCAGTTCCCCCCAAACCCCTGAACATATCACCTTGAAACTTGGCAGGCTTTGTGGCCTCACCAGGGGTACCATCCCTGCATTGTTGACCCCCCTGTGACTTAACACATAGAAGTGACATGAGTTTTGCTTTCAAGAATTTGAGGTACAGTTCCCCCCAAAATCCCTGCTTTGGAGCCACTTCAGCCAGATCAAAGTGGGAACCTGATCCAGAGCTCCAGATCGGAACCCTGGCATCCAAAGCGGCCAGATCCTAAGCTGGATTGAATAGCTACCTACTTGCACAGGCCTACTGTTTTTGCCTTTTTCATCAGTTTAAAGGAACCGGAGAGGTTATGAAGACATCTCACTGATGTAATCCTGACACTGGCACCCTTTATAGGCTTGGTGTAGCAGGGCACTAGGGTGCCTGCTACTGATAACAGGAATATGGGCTCAGCTGCCACTCACCAGGGCAGCACAGGTGTGGGTTGCCAAGGCAACCAGTCTGGACAGCTGACCAGAAGGGGGCAGGGCCTGGCCTATATAAACAGAGAAGGCTGAGGCCAGAGTCAGTTCTCCTCTGGCAGTGGGGGAAGGTGTAGCTCTGTTGTAGCATGTAGAGCAGAGAAGCCTGGTGATCTGCATGAGGATACTGGGGTGGAGGAAACCCTAGGAGAGATATGAAGGAAGGTTAGCCAGGTTGGCTGGGAATTTACGTTATAGCCAGGGGATTTGTATTTTTGGTTTTGTTGTTACACCGGAGGACCAGGCGAGGCTGTAGGGGTGGAGGAGGCCTCATAGGAGCTCCCCAGTAGTGAGGGGGGTTCCTAGTGTTTGAGAGTGGTGCTGTGTTTTGGGGTGTCCCAACCCCAGCCCCAGTGGGGGCAATATCAGGAGGAGCCCAGTGTGGGCGCAGGCAAAAAGCCCCAGTGGGGCGTAAGACCCGGGAAAGGGGTCTGGGGGCCAGGTAAGGCTGAGGCTGCCTGAGCCCAACTGGGGGAAGCCCAGCAGGCGTAAGACCCAGGAAAGGGGTCTGGGGCCAAGTAAGTCCGAGGCTGCCTGAGCCCTGATTACGGGAGTCGCAAGCAGGCCCCCAGTGTGGGCGAGCACGAGGCACAGGCCCCGGTTGGGGGCGAGAGCATGGGGAGCGTGAGGCACAAGCCTCGGCTGGGGGCGAGCGCGCACGGAGATGCCCCAGGTGGGGGTGAGCATATTGAGCAGGCCCCAGTGTGGGCGACGCGAGTGTGGGGGACAGGCCCAGTGCGGGCGACGGTAGGACTTACGGGGAGCCCCTAAGGCTAGAGTGCACCGGGGCAACTGGACAGATCATTGGCTAAGTTACATCAAGGCACTGTGTCAAAGCAGATAGAAAAGGCAGCCTCCCCTAAACATTTAAAACATCAAAGACATGGCGGGCGAGATCGGTGAGGATGCATTGACACCGGCTTGACACGGTAGCCAGTGGGCACTAGGGGAGGTCACAGCACCCCTAAAGGTTGTCACACTTGGCCAAGTGAATTTTTTTTTTTCTATTTTATTCTCATTTTATTGAAGGACATAATTAATTCTCCCAGACCTGCTTCTCCAGGCTGCTGTAAGGATTAATAATGTGTATTAAGGTAAAAATTTCAAGGGGATGGGGCTTAGGAACCTATCTTGTATTGGTGCTTTTGAAAAGCTTATCTGTAAAACCTGTGAATTACCACAGAGAAGAAAAGTGCTCTGTAACGACCAGACACATCACCTTTGGCTGCCTCTACTTGGGGATTCCTTTCCATTCATGTTGGTATAGAATTAGCCATGACTGCTAAAAGAATACGTATTTCTAACTGGACATATTATATCCAATCCCATTGGACCCTGAGTTTGTTGCAGTGATCAGTACATTTTTGATCCCCAGATTTTTAGTACCGCTCATAATGTCTAGGAACATAGGCATGAGCTATCTAATAAACTGTCTCTTGGTCCAGGAGCTTCCATGACAGCTGTGCTCCCTGAGACAATGAAAAATACTGACTGATGGGGGAAGGCTCTGTAATATGGGAAGCAAAATTCTTGCAAGCTCACTTCTCTCAAGAGATGAGAATAACCATGGGCCTTCGTGTTTTAAAACTAAATACAGAATGCTTGTATGTGATTTGCCTTTCCCTCGGCAAATGTTGCATCTGCACATGTATATGGAAAAAAAACCTGTAGAATTTTAATCAAGCTATTTCTTTTAAGGGCTGGGAAGGAAGTAAGATATAATTTATGTTTTTGAATACTTGGGAGGTACTATGGAGATGTGCAGATGCTCCCAGTATGTCTCAATATTTACACCAAGACATTTATGGCAGAGCTGCCTAATTATCTCCATAGTAAATGTCTCGGCATCTACACGTGCGACCCTGTTAAGCCACAGGAAACTAATCAACTCGGCCACAGGTTAGTACTTGTAAATGTAAGCACTGTCTTTCAGCAAAGTTCATTAGTGTGCAGCAAGGCATGTGTAGACACTGATGGGGCTGGCTGGGGCACAAGGGTGTTTCAGTGCAGGGGGCTGTCTACTGGCTAGCCCCACACTGGAGCACTCTTGTGCACCAGCCAGCTCCTCCACAGGCAGCTGAGCTGGGTTGGAGGGAGCAACCCTGGGCCCCCCACCTGGGGCCCCTACCATTTGGGGCTACTCCAACCTGGTTCAATGTGCTGTGGTCCCAGGCGCACATTAAAATGTGGTGCCCAGCGTGGTATACGCTGAAATTTATTGCTCCATGCTTATTGCATGTGTAGATGCACCCACGGTGTAGTATATTGTTACAAGTGCTAGCTTTCAGCCTGAGTCTGCTACACTTGCTTGACATCATACCATAAGAATAGCTCCATTGGAATAAGAACAGTGGGGGACAAAAAATGATCCTTTTTTCTTAGTTGGCTATATACTTTTTGCTTAAGATGCATTAAAAAAGAACTAATAGTAATAACTGTGTTTGACTATTAAGAGCAAACCAGTTTCCAGGTTAGGAATATGAGCTCAATGATCATACAAACAGGATGTATGAGAAGAAATGTTAGAAAGAAAAAATGGGAAATCTTGTCTTCAAAGGAAATTGGTTATACAAAGTGTCTTTTCATTTCTAGCACAAGAAGAGTGGACCATTCCAATACAAGACTGGCAATCCAGATTGAAAAGGACCCAGGTATGGCATGGGGTGTTTTTCTAAATATTTTTCTAAAACGTGATTTATTTATTGTATTGTGGCTGTGTTTTGGAAAAGTGTAAAGCAGATGCAAAGTGCTTAATCACTATGTGAATAAAGCTGATCATTTAAAATGTAATAGAGATTAAAAACTGCAAAGATCCTGATTAAGTCACGTGGTTTGGTATGTAAATACATTCTTTATTTTTTGGGGGTTGATTAGATAGCTGCTGAGTTGTGAATCACTTATTCAATCATAGAGTCTCTGTGTGTCCATGTATATAGCAAATAACAGACAGAGTAGGTCAACTTGAAGGTCAGCTGTTGGTCAAATAACGATCTGGAAGAGTCAGTGTAAATACCCCCTTTCCACTAAGTATGACGATGAGCATTGCTTTCTAATTCTGTTGATGACCCTTGTGGAGAGCGTGTCATCTTGGGGTGAATAGAAATTTTGCAAGAAAAGAGACACAGGAAAGCAAAGGGATAAAGTGCACCTTGTGATGCTATATTACTTAACAGTGTATTAAAGGTAGCTTTGATTAATGTTAATATACAGCAGAGGTCTAGATGGTTCTGAACATTTCCTGAAAGAAAGGAAATGCTCTAAGGGGGCACGAAAGGCAGATAGCATCTTGCAAAAAGTGCTAGCATTTGGCAGGATCACATCCTTACAGAAGAAGCTGATGTAAACATTTTAGGTCAAATCCTGATCCCATTCCAGTCAATACCAAGGCTCCTACTAAGTACAGCCAGTATACTATTGGTTAATTTTAATTTCTACTTTAAAAAAAAATTGTAAAATGTAACAAAATTGAAGGGGAAGTATGAGAGAGGGGGGAATGAAGCTACAAAACTGAATAATCTATCTTCCTTTACACAAAGGATAAACTTGCTTTCTGGGTGGTAGGAACAAAAGCTACTTTTAGTATATTAAAGTGAACAAATGTGTCTTTAGATAATGGGAGAGCGAGGCATCTTAATGATCCACATTCGTTATTTTCCATTTCAAGGCATGAAATAAAAACATTTTGCTAGCATTGCTGTCAAGTGACAATAGCCTTTTATTATAATGATGTATAATAATATTGTTAAACCCAATGTTCAGGGAAAACATTTGCTTTTTCTAGTGTGGTTTAAATCTTAGTTTTCTGACTAGTTTAGATCTTCATCAAAATAGGCCAGTGGGAATATAACTCAGTGTGCGGTATAATGACCCAAATACAAAGGCAGCCCATTTAATATGAACATGACCCAAGGAGCTTGAGTGGCCTTTACAGAGTATTGGGGTGAGCTGCTGATGCATAGCAGAAGATAAATGCACTTGCCAAACCAGACATGCTCATTAAATAAGGGAATTCAAGCACATTGACACTGTATTAAGCCAGGACACACAGTTTTGGAAAGTGTGAAGCTTTTAGTTTATTTCACTAATCATAATGAAGTGCTAACTTTTAATCCAGTTTCAAAATGCACTCACATGAGTTTTTAGACTCTGTTTGGGATGCTCCTTCTCCCACGCATCTAAAGACTAATTGGCATTAGAGATGCTTATTAGTACTGCTGATTTTTACAATTAATAATAACAATTCCAGTGAAGATTGAACCTTTACACTCTTCCCCTCACTATGCTCAATTTGTGTTTTTAAAAAAATGTTTTTACAGGTAATTTGATGATGTCATGGTCTTAGTTATCCAACATCATTGGCAGGGATGGAGACTTTCTAAAGTTACTTAGAAGTTTACCCCCATCACTCCAGCTGAAGATAATAGGAGACAAAATCCCTTTGTTGGCTATGAAAGTATATTTTTTCAGCTATTAAACGGCATGTTTGGATAGTAATGGCCTAGGGAGGCATGCAATTCTTTAAAATTCATGTTAGTAAGCAAAAATGAAACTATCTTGACATAGTAGAGAGCCCTCAAACTAATTACTCCAGTGCTTCCAGAAAATTTCTGACGTTATTAAACAGGGGAGATATAGTGGTCCAGATTTGATCTGCACATCGTCTCACATCCAGTCTTCTACTTTCAGCATTGTTTTTTTGTTTTTTTTTTTTTAAATAAAAATCACATACCTGATTCTATATAAAGTAGCTAGGAGCTAGTGCAGTAGCACTTTTAAGGAGATGCTGTCACCTCCCAGGAATAGGTTGTATTATAATAACTAGCAAGAAAGTAGGACCAGATTAAAAATGGTTTGATATATATAATATATTTATCCAGAGTCATAGCATGCTCATTGAGTGAGTGCCTGAGATGGGACAGGGGAGCAGGAGAGGTCTTGGAGTATGTCAACCACTGTAAACTTGGGGCAGTGGGGGGTGAGGGGAAGAGAAGCCCTTCCTGTGCTGCTGCTGCTGCTGCTGTTGCAGCACCAGTTCCTTTGGCAACAATAGCCCCACAGCCAGGCTCCCTGGGACCCAGCTCTAGTGCCCAGTTTGCTCTTCTGAGTCCCAACACATACATATTGGCAAAGGCTTTCCTGGGGAGGGGAGGGGGTACACCATTCCACTCCCTTCACTCACTCCCTGTCCTCCAGCTACACAGCTTGGTGAAGTACTGTCCTGCCTGAATCCTATGCCTCCACTGTAGCAAAAACTCCCAGGGGGTGATTCTGGTGCCCCTTCAAACTCAGCCCCCAAGGCCCATGCCCAGTTCACACCATCTAAGTTACGGTACTGAGTTTACCTATAATAATGTTTGTTGCTGTGCTTATAGGAAGCGATGACAATAATCTCAACTCCATTTTTTATGAGCATCTGACCAGATCTCTGCAGGAGTCTCTTTGTGGAGATTTGATTCTTGGCCGCTGGGGAAACTACAGTACAGGAGACTGTTTTATTTTGACATCAGATTATTTAAATGCCTTCGTTCACTTGATTGAAATCGGAAATGGCCTTGTTACCTTCCAGCTCAGAGGACTTGAATTTCGAGGTAAGGAACTACGTACCTGGAGGAGTAGAAGACAAGCACAAACAAATTAGTTGCTGGGCTTTCTTCACATACTGAAACTCCATAGCCTGCTTATGGTACAGTAGACTGTTGAAAGGGCATATCTGGCTATAATGGCAGCCCAAAGCATTGGGAAATTGAGTTAAGTCCCTCAACACTATATATGATTTGAAAACAATACAGGAATGTTGTGTTCTTTTTATTCGTTCCTTGTTTCTGAGCCTTTTGGGTATGCTTGCATTATGCTCTTGCATCCTCAGCCATGACAGCTGCGATTCTTATAAAACTGTGTGACTTTAGGAAGTGGAGCCTGAGAAACGGTCATAAGATTGCCGTCAGATCATCCCAGTTAGCAGGAACATGAAGATGAACACCTGTCTGGTATTGACATGGTTAAGTGTTGGCATTAGGCTGCTTCTGGCTACAGTGACAGCATAGTTTGTCCTTTGAACTGGTGCTAAAAGCTGCCCAGAATGGCTGGGGTCCACTCTACTTCCTACTTGGCAGGAAGAGAAGGAGGGAGTGAGGAGCCGATTCCTAGGTTGGCATCCTACATCCCAGGCTTAGGAAATACAGTTGCTGAGACAGTTGTTGGCAGCGGAGGGAAGGTGGCCCCACTTTGTCTCTTGCTGGGAGAAGGACTGTTGCTCACTGTGAGTGCTTCTAACCGGCATTTGTGGTTCCATGTTCTTTTTTGTGGTCACTTCTGTCCTGTGTGCGTTGCTGCTAGGAAGAGAAGGAAAAGATAAAGGAAACTGCAGACCTTATCAGCCAGCTTTTAAACTCTCTCCAGGTTCTTTATACTAGGTGAAGTCGTCTAATTATTTATTTATGAAACATACAAGTGTTCTGGTAGTTTCTCAGATGTAGAAATAGTATCTCCCTGCCCAAGAGAGCTTAGGATCTAAATAGGTAACATACAAAGGCGTGGGTGAAGAAGGTATACATTGACGATGTGGCAAAAATATTCAAAGCAGGCTCTGGGTTCTCTGGGTGGTGCAGCGGAGAAGTGGGGATAGGTGTCCTTGTAGGTAAGATGTTAGGTTGGGAAACAAAAATATGGGTCCAATTCTTGACTCTGTCATGGATTGCCCTTGTGATCTTGAGTAAGCTCTGTAATATAGCGGGAGGGTGAGCATGGGGTTGTGAAGAAAAAATCATTTATGTTTGTGAGGCCCTTGGACCCTGTGGTAATGGGGCCACAGAGAGCACAGACAAAGCACAGACAAACAGATTGTAAAAAGAGGTTACATGAAGGAAAAGTAAAGAAGAGAA
This sequence comes from Crocodylus porosus, assembly GCF_001723895.1. Classification (NCBI taxonomy): domain Eukaryota; kingdom Metazoa; phylum Chordata; order Crocodylia; family Crocodylidae; genus Crocodylus; species Crocodylus porosus. The sequence continues at coordinate 99,118,105 of NW_017728943.1, forward strand.
AGTATGCCCTATAAACTCTTATTAACAATGACAGATAGCTCTATTGCTTTCTTCATCTTCAGAGACATCTGTACAGACATTAACTTCTCCTCATGTCGCTCTAAGGTAAGCAATAGCATCCTTATTTTGAAGGTAGGCAAAATGAAGGGAGAGGGGTTAAGCACCTTGTTAAAGGCCACAGAGGGAGTTCATCGAAATTTTCCTGAGATGCTGATTCTCTTGTTTCAGGCCCAGGCCAGCAAACTATACATCTTTCCTCATTCTTTATGCATGAACATAACAATAAGCCGAGACAGGACATGCATTATTAGGTCACTGGTATAACAGTGTGACAGCTTGAACCAATTAGTTCTGCCTTTAGCAAGGAGTGCTACAGTAGCACTGGCTTCAAAAGGAGATAAAACTTTGTGTTAAATAATTAACTCCTTTGAAGCCAGTACTAGGCAGCCTGAATGCCTCTTAGTTGCAGTTTATCCCGTTTTGCTGGAAGAAGGAAAAATAAGACACACAATATATAACATGTATTAATCTGAAAAGTAGATTCCTGTAAGAATTGCCCTATCCCTTTCCCTATGCAGAGACTTAAATGTGTTTAAAAAAGGTTTTTAGTTTAAATTCCTTTTGGACTTTTTCTGAGTAGCAGAGCAGAAGTAGCTCTATTACATGTAGATAAGTCTCTGTTATTTGACGTTCTTGTTTGGATTAAAATATCTCATTGAGGAGCTTAAAGTGCCTTTGATAATATTACCACTTTACCTCACTACCACTTGTTTGTCTCCATCTTTCCATTCCCTAGGCAGATAGAAGGCCTAGAAATGACAAATAGCAAAAGTGAAAAGATGCCCCCAACCCTGTCCTTGTTGGGAGAGAAGATGGGGGTATAGCAGGCAAAATTAATTAGCTGGAAATAGAACCATGTAAAACCCAGTGTTTTTGTATCAAAGTGGTCCATGTGAACATTGACTTTGTTTTTGATCCAAGTTTGTACATTATCTCCAAGTAACATTTTTTTTTTTCATTTGAATTTGAAAGCAAACTAGTTTTAAATTGCAGAGGCTCACTGGCACACAGACTGAGCATACACAATTACATTTCATCACTCGAATTGCAAATTTTACATTATTAAAGGGGAGCTGATAGCCCCCAGTATATGAAGGTTGTCTGCTGGTTTCCCATGTAAGAGATTACTTTTGATTACTTTTTTCTCTCCTTTGCTTATGGAAAGCTCTTAGCATCTCCATTGTTTGTACTAGGTTTGTGGAATTCGATAAAGACAGCCCCTGGGCCTTTCACTTGTCCCATGAAATCCCACATAGGTTTGGCTGAATTTCAGATTTTTAAAAATCAGGACCACATTCCTCAGGAGCAAGTTAGCAGGCTGCTAAAATAAGTTTGTGCCTGAAAGCTTGCAAAAAATTTTTTTTCAACTATTTAGTTGGTCTAATAAACAGTATCGCATCTACCCAAAGAACCTTGCTAATAACCTAACATCATCATTCAAATTGCTGGGCCCACATCACTGCAGCAGTAGCAGCAGCAGTGGCAGTAACAATAAGCACCTAGAACTGGGAAGGCATGGGAGATATTGTAATAGTTGTAACACTGGAAGTGGAGCAGTTGAGGTAAGAATTTTCCTTCCTCTCTCTCTCTCTCTTTCACACACCTGCACTCACACCAACTTAGACTATCTCTCTCCACACCTCAGAACAGTAGCCAATTCCCCCCCTTCTGGGTGAAGAAGCTTACCCAAACATTGTGAGGAGGGAGTGAGCCAAACCAGATATCTCCTGACTACTCCTACAGATCCAGTAAAGGTAGAATTATTTTTCCTAAAATAATTGTGTGCCTAAATTGAAGCTTTCTAGCTATCGACCTAGGGGTTCTTGATCCTGGATGTATGCCATGACCACATAAAAATGTGTGCATGCAAAATGAACATACACCATAAGGCTATGCACTGGTTAAGCATACGTGTGCATTATCTGAGCCTGAGTCTTGAAAAGATGCCCTTGGTGGTGGGAGGCCTCCATGCTGTGGCTTCAGTATGGGAGGTTAGGGTATACACCCAGAAAGTTGGAGACCTGGGTTGAAGATTCCCCTTGTCCAGATGGGGTTTGAACCTCGGTATTTGTGACTTCTCAGCACAGTGTTTAATCACCAGGGATCCTGGTTTTCACTGTTAAAAAATGCAAAATTCTCTGATTAAAACCCCCAAAATCTGCATTTTTCCACAACTAAAATGAAACACACCACTCTCTTCCCTGCTCCATATATATTAGTTCCCCTGCTCCATATATATTAGTTAGGTATCAGTAAAACATTGTGTTTATCTATCTATAAATAAAACATTGTATCTAACTGATACGTGTGTATGTGTGTGTATATATTAAACACAATTTTTGATTGATATATTTACAATTTTAAAGCAATTTGGAAGCCTACCAGTGCCTCAATCATTATAATAAAATAAATTCTAAACAACTGCATACTTTGGCTTTGGATTTGGGGGTTTTTATTATGGAAAATCAGAGCTCCCTCTGCCCCTTTCACTCACCAGGATGTGGGTCCAGCTGCAGCTGTCTCCCCCCACCCCCCACCTTGTCATCTGTGCTCCTCCTCCCCATTGACTTACTTTCAGGGAACTGTGGGAGCTGCTCTCTATCCTGCTGCCTGGCTGCATTGCCACATGTACGCATGTGTGTTTGCACATGCACGTGGCCCCTTGCCTCTGTTCACCCTCCTTCCACTCCCCCCAGCCCCAAGCAGCCCCTTGGAGGCTGCAACTCTGCCTGCCTCCAAGGGGAAAGCTGCGGTTTCCCAGGTTTTTCTCCTTTAAAGAGGAAAATCCATGATTTTTTCCCACAGGAAATGAAAACCCAGATCCCTGCTAATCATATCACAGGTCAGACATTATCTTGCTTCCTGTCTGATGAGCCTTTTGAGGCTGAGCCACTGCCCATTGTATTTAATAGTTATTGGATAAAATGGATGGAAAAAAGTGCAGAGGGGAAGTCTCTGCCCTAGAAAGAACCTAGGACTTGTTCCTTCCAGGTCAGCATCTGCCTCAGAGCGATACATCATCTACCTTGTCTCCCCACCCCACATATTTCCCTCTGGGCTTCCAAAGAGGACAGCTTCGAAAGGAGCACTGAAGAAGGGGGTCTGGATAATACCAACTTGTGGGATGGTGTTTGGAGCCCTATGACGGAAAGTCTGAGAGAGGTGGGCCCAGAGCCAAGGTCTTTGGCTTCCAGGGCAAGGTGCTCTAATTGTTCAACAGTTGTGACCAAAATGTGACTAGTCAGGGCTCTCCTCTTCCAGTCTAACACTCACATGTCCTAAGACACATATTGAGTATGTCCTTTCACAGCATCCAAGTGGGCTTCAGCCCATGAAAGCTTGTGCTATATTTATTTCTCTACTTTGGTTAGCCTATAAGGTGAAAACCTACCCCACTTTCTGTAAGAAACTCAGCCAACACCCACACAAACACAGGCCACACAGCCATCATTCCTTGCTGCCAGCTAATGTAACTTTTGTTCAGGGTTGAAAACCTGCTAGGAATGCATAATGGGTCTGGTGTTTCAGTTGTACTTATTAGACCTTTTCCTACAATATTCCTTAAAATAATAGTAGGGAAAACATAATTTTAAAAATCCACCAATATTAGTTTGTAAAGTCAAGGAATGATTGCATGTGCAACTTTAATTCGTCTCCTTTGTGTACTTACATTATGTTCCAAGCTTATGTTCTGTGCTTGTATTCCGCTTTTTGTGCAGGAGCCCAACCTTAGTCAAGAGCATGGGATGAATGCAGAAGCTGTCAAAGTAAGGTTACACAGAGAACCTTAAATCTGGCATTTTCTCACTTTGACTTCTTGACTTTGCAATCAAAACCATGTTCATTTAACTTAGATTTTTATAAATTAAATGATCAAGTAGAGTCCTAAATTAGCCCAAACTTTTTCAACATTTCAACTTTCACTTGAAAGGCTTGTGAAGCTCAGTGACCACTTTGTAAAGTTGGAATTAAGTGGTTTCTGGATTTTGCTGTGAACATTTTGCACTACTATAACTAGAAAATGAGAGTTCAGCGAATTTGGTTACAGAGCTTTCTGAACCAAAGTTTGCTTTTTAAGGGTTTGCCATCTATTTCAGATTATTGGCATTAAAGGAATTCTTGGTCGAAACTCCCATATCATTATTGGATAACAGTCTTCAAATCCTTGAAGGGCAATTACAGGAAGGATGGAGAATGGGCTTTTCTCTGTAGCAGTAGGGGACAGGAGTAGGAACAATGGCCTAGAGCTTCAGCAGGGGAAATTTAGTTGGAGATTTGGAGGAACTTTCTGACTATGAGGCTGGTTAAGCATTGGAACAGACTACCTAGAGATATTATGCAGTCTTCATCTTTGGAAGTTTTCAAGAGGAGATTAGGCAGACACCTGGCTGGAATGGTCTCGTCAGAGCAAGAGACTAGATTAGATAACCCTGTGAGGTCCCTCTCAGCCCTTCCTTCCTATGATCATATGGAAAATAGGGGTACTGTTTAACTGTAAATGTCTCTTAGTTCATAGTATGGAAATGGACTAATGCACTAAAAGAAGTTAATCACTATAGCTGCTGCCATGGACTAAGATATTTTAGTAAGAGCAGCATGCCAGAAAAAATAAATAACTTGTGTGATTTGAAGCTTAGAAACAAAAAACGGGAGAATGCAGAAGCACTGTTGTCGGCCAAAATGAGCTAACTACAAAATGGGAAAGAAATTATTTTTCTGTTGAGTCAGGGCATCAACAAAAGATCATTTGGAGAAAGTCCAGTTAGCCACATACCTTGGAAAATTACTCAGGGACAATAGGACTGGTATCTGGAGGTATTGTTTTCTAACTCACTCCCTTTGTCCTTCAATAATGTAATTAACTACTATATTTCTCCTTTATTTTTGTTACTGATGTTGTGGATGTATTATTCATGCTTCACTTGGAACTTTGTTAGATGAATTGAGGAAGTGGGCACGGAGCAGGCACAGATGTAATTGCACATAGTGGAAGGCAGCTGCTATAGTGGGAATGGAATTGCCTGTGGGGTTTTCTGTGCATTTGCTAGTTTATTCCTCTCACAAAATGGTGCATGAACATCATGGGTAGTTTAGATTATGCTCCAGGCACTGTAACGATGTTTAACAAATAAGACCAGATACTACTCATATTTATGATATATTTGTATGTGCACTCTTTGTAGTTTTATTACAGTAGTGAGCAGAGTACCAGTGTAGGGAATATTTATTGGTATATGAATGTTCTGTCCTGTTCTCAGGAATCGTTCTGTATTGAAAAATGGCCAGCACTCTCATTTTTTATTTTTTAATAAACAATCACTCCATGTTGTAAAAAGTAAAGGTCCCTTTCCTTGTCTTTCCTGAAACCACATTGCTAATGTAATGTTCTTTTCTGGACACAATTTATCACAAATATATTTGTAAATTGAAGGGAGCTGGATAGGTATGATTTAGAAAGAGAGATCAAAGGGTTAGGAACATAACAATCTACAAATATTAGACAGGTGTGAACAAGAAGCACTGCTGTAATATGTTTTGGATCATTTAAAATTTTTACATGATATCTACTTTTAGCCCTGAGAAAAGGGTAATGTAGTAATCTAGCTTTCAAGTGGGTCTCTGCGGCAAGCTAAACATCAAATTCGTCTTGCCTGTTGTAAGTGAAAAAGATTATTACTCCAACCATTTTTTTTTTTTTTTTTAATTGACCCTCTTACTACGTCATGTGGTGTATCCAAAGATTAGATATAATATTAGGAAAAATGTTGCAAAGAGAAATGCATTTGGAGGGAGATAGACTGGATGGCATAATAACAGTTGTTTGCCATCAAATAACTTCAATGATTCTACATAAATCTAGTCTTCTCCCTCAAGGAATTGTTGTGCAAATTACTTCCCCACAAGATATCATGGAACCGTAGTACATAACTGTAAGGTGGAGAGGGAAAGGAGCATGGGGTACACCTTCCAAATCATCTCAATCCATCTTTGATTCCTCTGTTCTTGCCACATGGAGAAGTGGTAGAACCAATTCTTTCTTTTGTTTGCCCTACTCTTTTTTGCTGGTGAACAAAACAAAAAGGTTAGTGGTTTTGATGGGGGTAGACTGGTTATATTTTTACAGCACTAATATGTTTTGCTGGAGCAAGTGAAAAGACCAAAGCTGGGGTCTTGGTACTACAAGAGCTAAGCCATGAATAGCTGCCGCCATTGCTAGTGTCCAGAGAGTGTCCATTCTAGAAACCTGTCGGGCTGCCACCAGGGAGTCCAGTGCATCCTTTTATAAAGCGCTATTGTTTTTTCTCAGTTCTAGAGCCAAATCAGATGCTTATTTCAGGAGGGGATAATGTTTCAGTCTCTCTTCATTGCACTTCCAGGGCTATTTCCATTACTTAAGAATCTCCTTTATGGAGGTGAAAAGGGAGATGTTTAGATAGTTGGGGGATCTTAAGAACCAAAGCTAGAAAAGTTCATAATCATGTCTAATTAATACACACATGTATGGACCCTTAACCACTTTACTGCAGGTACTGAAGATGACTTGAGTTTCCTGCAGTAATTCACATTAGTACCTACAGACTGTTGCCCAAGCCTGATTGAAGAGTGGGAGACTCACGTGATCCCACCCCAGGAAAAATAGTGTCCCAAGACCACGAATGGGAATGTGTAGAGACTGGGAAAAAAGATGCATTGTTGGGCCTCCTTGGCCATGCTCCCATTGTGGTCTTGAGCAAATCATTTACACTTTATAGTGCTGTGCCTCATCTGTAAACTAATGTTGCCACTTTGCTGAGGAGGAGCAGATTTCCAGAGCCTTGAAGGAAGCTTCCCATTATGAGCAGAAATTGGTGATGCAGAATCAAATGTTTTCTTATATGTATTTTGTAAATAAAAACTTACACTAACTCCTGTACCTTCTGAGGGTGGTAACAAACAGCATGTAAGCAACTAGCTGCCTTCTTGCAAATCCCTCCTTTGTGACACCCTTGCCTCCAAAAGCAGGTGTTTTAGGACTCTGTTCAACAACCAGGTTCTACTTCCCATCCTACTTGGTCCCTGAATCCTATGCCTCCTTATACCCCCTCGTCCAAGGCTGTTTACTGAGGACACTTTGCTTTGAAAGGAAACATAGTGGGGTGTGGGGGTGAAGTGGGTGAGACAGAAAATTGTGGGGGCTGTGCTATACATCTTCTGGCCAAAGATACTTATTCCGCTGGGCTGGGAATGCCACACTTCTAGTCAGTGGGCAGGAGTGGGGCAGGCTCAGCTGCATGGGGAGGATGGTGGTGGCCCAGTGGGGGGAGGCCCACTTGGGAGGGGTGGCTACAGAGGGGCTAAGGGCAATTTTGGGGTGACTCTCCCCTAGTGCTGCCTCTGCTTGTACTGCTTTTATCCAACACCAGAGAACTTCAATTGTCAGAAAAAGGAGAGTGATTGAACCCACACAGTATCTATAAAAATGATATGGGTGTGGCTCCTGCATGGCATTATTAGCCCTTTCTATTTTGATTTTTATACTCACCACTTATGTCAGTGGTCCCTAATGTACAGGTCATTAGCACCTTTTGTTCTACTCATGTATTTAATGTTAATCCACATCATTAGGGTGTTTTAAAGTTTAGATATTCAGTATGGAAATGAGAACTCCTCTAGAAGTGCAGCATGTTGTTGTGTTATCATATTTTATGCATGCCCATGCACAATTAAAAGTTTTTTTCCTCCACTCAATATGATTGCAAGTTGAAAATCAAAATGCATGTTTTTATTTCACTCGCTATTTTTGGAATGATTAAATGTTTTCTGCTGGATAGGCAGTAGTCAAATCAGGTGTTGTCGTATATGCTGCTTGCAGCCAGATTACAGTCCCAAATTTCAATTTCCTAATTTTCTTGTAGGTCATTTAATTCTGACAGAGTACAAGTGAGTTTTTAAATTCTGATGTGTCAGGAAAATAGTGGTCCATTTCTTACAAGTGCTTTTCTGCTGGTCTCAACTAAATTGACCTTGCTTTGTTGAGGTAGCACATGTTTTTGCATTAATAAGAGATTTTTGGCAAGCATCCATTGTAGATATCATGCAAATGAATCAGTCTTATCTATATTAACAAATTTTCCAGTGGATGACTGCTGTGGAGTTGGAAGTAAGAGAGGTGACTTAACAAAACAAAGAATTTTAAAAGATATTTCCCCTTGATTTAGAAAACACTCATTAAAAATAAAAGCATTTTCTTGTATGTTAATATTTAATGGGGTCACATTTAATGATATTGCATGTCTCAACTGCACCTTCTGCTCCATTGCTCTTCAATTTTATAAATAATTCTCTTAGAACTGGATCAATTTGATATTTTATTGCAAAGCTTAATAAGAATTGGCATGTTAATCATCAGTTTGAAATACATGATATGCAAAAGTGTAGGGCCCACATTCTGGAAAATATATATGCATTGGCATAACTTTATGCACTGCATGTTGTCTCTTTGGCCTTTGTGAGCCTAATCACACTACATGAAGTTAAGCATGTACGCAAGGCTTTGCAGGGGCCTAACATGGTTAATTATAAATGGCATCGAAATACAGGCTATTAGTTGGAATTTCCCAACAAAATAAACATTGTGAAGTTCAAGTTCTGGCTGTTATGATTGTTTTTGAAGGCAAAAAGAAGGACTTTGTAGAAAAGGCACATTTGAATTCTGCTACTAGAACTAAGGATAGGGAAAGACAGAGATCTGTAGGGCCTGTAGCTGCAGGTTCACATCCCATCTGAGCAGACCTGAGCACTACTTCCATCGGAAGTTTAAATCATCAGAAATCAGACATAAAAAAGATGAGAATTCAAAATGCCTAAGTAGATCTGTTTTCAAGGAGGTGCAAAAGAAGCTGCTGCTAAGATCTTAAGGCAGGAGTTTCCTAGTTGGTCTGTGGACAGTCAGAATCCTAAAACCCAGATGACAAGGGAATTAGCTGAGGTCATGGCGGGACCCCTGGCACGGCTTTACAAGCACTCGTGGTGCTCTGGTGTGGTGCCAGAGGACTGGAAGAAGGCTAATGTTCCCATCTTCAAAAAAGGGAGGAAGGAGGACTGAGGAAACTATAGGCCAGTAAGTCTTACCTTGATTCTAGGTAAGCTTTTTGAGAGAATTATCCTGGCACATGTCCACGAGGGGCCAGTGGGGGAGGTTATGCTTAGGGGTTCATTAGAGGCAGGTCCTGTCAGACCAACCTGGTGGCTTTCTATGACCAGGTCACCAAATCCGTAGATGCAGGGGTAGCAGTGGACGTAGTTTTTCTGGACTTTAGGAAGGCCTTGGACACTGTCTCTCACCCCATTTTCATTAAAAAACTAGGGGACTGTGGTGTCAACACCTACACAGTCAAATGGCTTGCTAACTGGCTGGAGGGCCGCACCCAGAAAGTGGTGGCGGATGAGTCATTTTTGACCGGGAGGGATGTGGGTAGTGGGGTCCCCCAGGGCTTGGTCTTCAGGCCCGCACTGTTCAACATCTTCATCAGTGACTTGGATGAGGGGTAAAAAGCACCCTGTTCAAATTTGCTGACGACACTAAGATGTGGGGGGATGTTGGCATGCTAGATGAGAAGAACAGGCTGTAATCAGGCTTAGACAGGTTACAGGGGTGGGCGGATGAGAACAGGATGGGTTTCAACACTGACAAGTGCAAGGTGATGCACCTGGGGAGGAAGAACCAGCACCATACCTACAGGCCAGGGAACTCCCTTCTCGTCAGTGCAGAGGCAGAAAAAGATCTTGGAATCATCACTGATGCCAAGATGAACATGGGCCGGCAGTGTGGGGATGCAGTCAGGAAGGCCAACCATACCTTGTCATGCATCCACAGATGCATCTCGAGCAGGTCCAAAGAGGTGATCCTCCCCCTCTATGCGACATTGGTAAGGCCGCAGTTGGAGTACTGCATCCAGTTCTGGGTGCTGCACTTCGGGAACAATGTGGACAACATGGAGAGGGTCCAGAGGAGGGCCACTCGCAAGATCGGGGGCAGCAGGGCAGGCCCTACGAGGAGAGGCTGCGGAACCTGAACCTGTTCAGCCTCCACAAGAGAAGGTGGAGGGGGATCTGGTGGCCTGTTACAAACTAGTCAGAGGGGTCCAGCAGGCACTGGGGGAGTCCCTGTTCCTCCGAGCACTGCCAGGAGTGACTAGAAATAAAAATCACAAGCTGGCAGAGGGTAGATTCAGACTAGACATCAAGGAGGTGCTACTTCACTATCAGGGTGGCTAGGATCTGGAACCAGCTTCCAAGAGAAGTGGTGCTGGCTTCTACCCTGGGGGTCTTTAAGAGGAGGTTAGACGAACACCTTGCCGGGGTCATTTGACCCCAGTACTTTTTCCTGCCATGGCAGAGGGTTGGATTTGAGGATCTGCTCAGGTCCATTCCAACCCTACCAACTGTGAAACTATGAAATAGCAAGGTCTACCTCAACAGTTTCTGTTAAGGTGGAAGGTGTTCATTAGAGCATTGAGTGATCTACCTTGGGTGTGTTTAAACAAGACATTTCCTTCAGAGTCGACTAATTAGCTCCACAGTAAATGTCTTGGCATCGACACATGTACCCACTAGGCTGGAGTAAACCAATAAACTCTGCAGCGGGGTAGTACTTGTAAATACAAGTACTACTGCATTGCAGAGTTTTTCAGTCTTCAGCAGCACACATGTAGATGCTGATATGGCTGGCTGGGTACAAGGTTTCTTCAGTGCAGGGGCTGCCTTCTGGCTAGCCTTGCACTGTAGTACCCTTGTGCCCCAGGCAGCCCCTCCACAGCATGTTGAGCCAGACAGGAGAAGCCCTGGGCTGACCCCTGGGGCTACCCAGGGCTGCTCTGCCCCAGCTCAGTGGCTGCAGTCCCAGGTGCCTGTTCAAACAGCACACCAAAGAGCAATAAACGCCAGAGCAATAAACACCAGAGTTTATTGCTTTGCATTCATTGCGTGTGTAGATGCGCCCCTTGTGTCACATCCAAATGGAAGACAAAAACTAAAATACATTGAACATTATAGAAGTTAGTAAATACATAAAAGAATAAGCAGTGTCTCTTCTGAGTGGTTATAGCATACATTCCATTGATATAAACTTTGTAGTACAGAAGAATTAATGAAATCATTTACTTACATTGGATAAGTTATTAATAAATGAGTTAGCAACACTGCATGAATTCGAGACAGTAGAAATCCTGCTGTTTGTGTAATTTGCAGAGCTGCTTTCTAGGAAGTTAATGTGGAACAGGTTTGAACAAAAGAGGGGACACCCTTTAAAGGTGAATGTCACAAAGGAGAGTCCACCATCAAAGAATAAGTTCCTGATTCATATTTATTAAAGATAAAATCTTAATTTTGGCAAACCCAGCATGAGTTAAATAGAACCATGTACTGGGGAGTAATACAGGGACAAAAGAAAAATGAATATTTTCCTATGGTCTGTAGAAATGCAGCTTGTGTGTGCCTACTCAGGTGGAAAATGGCTGGTGTAAATGGCCATGAAAACCACCCTTCCGCCCGGATCAGAGCAAATCCTTGTAGAGTAGCTCTCTATGGCATGAAAAGGGTGAAGAATCTTTCTGTGTTCCACTCTCTCACCAACCTCTGCTATGGACTGGAACTACAATATAGTATGGTACATCCAAATCCCATTATGGTATTGGATAGCTGATTATGTTTTATGTTCTTCTTAAAGCCCCAGCTACTGGAGTCATGGGGCTATGCAAGAAACTCCCCTTTCAGTTAGAGAAACATAGCTTTAAAAAAAAGCTTATTAGTTTTGGGAACTTGACTCAGATTTTTGAATACTTGGAACATTAAATGCTTGAAACTGATAACTGTCCTACTGGCTTAGGACCCTGCTGCTGGGGGGACAGGAAGGGGGCAAGATTTGCTGTTTACCATGACTCCAAACACTCTGGCTTCCAGATGACACTCTTCCCCATGATGAATCTGGAACTTGATAAAAGAAACCACCCATAACTGTTAATCTCAAACATGACTTCATGTTGAGCATGAAAACAACAACCAACCCCCCCCCGCCCCTCCCACCCTGCTCTGGCTTCTATTATTTGTTCTTCAGGATAGATCAGCAATGTAATGCTGAACTGCTTAATTTCCAATTCTGTCCCTGCCTCAAATGCTAAAAATAAGGAATAAAAGAAAAGAGTGGATATCCTACTTTTCTTCTGCATTCAGATTATACAAAGCATGCATTTTTCTGCCCAGTTCACTTTGAGTACAATATCTTTTGACTTTACTTAAGAAAAACATCCATTGACCCAGAGCAGTTGCTGCCTTTTTTATTGTTGAGCGCTAAGCATTAATTCATGTAGAAATCTGTGAAATGTAAGCAGAAGCAGCTCACTTTATGTCTGATTCTACTGGAAATATCAGATTGATAGGTCTTTGTTTTATACTACATAGGACTCTTGAGAGGAGAGATGTTTATTTTATGGCTATTTGAAGGGGTATCATATCTGTCATATAGTATACTCCTGTAGTACATGCACTCCCCAAACAGCAGTGCTTATTTGTGAGAGCCACTCTAGAATACCCTCACGTAGTATACAGTAGGAGCTTTCCATTTCAGAACACTAATTGGAGGATTTGGGAGGAAATAGTTCTCTTTCATCAGTGTTTCAATAAAAGACAGACAAATATTTGCTAACTGCTATTTTTTCACTTCTCTCAATCTTTCAGGTTTTCTTTTTTTCTCTCTCCTTTCTAGCTAATGTGCTCATTAGCTTATTGGATGGAGAAGAAATGGAAGGGGATAAAACAACAATGTTTATATGTCAACATGTTTTGAACTGTTTTGCCTTTAACTTTGTTGGAGCCAGGATTTCATCCTGTGTTTTGGTGGAATTGAGAACCATATGTGTACTTCCTCCAGTAAAATAATACTATTACGAATAAGTAGAGACTGAGAGAGAGAATTTTCTTTCAGTTATACAGATGCAACACAATTGGCATCCCTGGGTTGTATCTGCATGGCTGAAAGAGGAAATTGATCCATAAAAATCCTGTATGGTTATGTCAACCAAATTAATATTGTATGTTGGTTTCACTCTTATGTATGCAGTCTAAAGCAATCACAATCATGTTAAGAATTGCAGAAGTTAGTTTTAACCATTGGGTTTTTTTTCTTTAACTAAACAAAAAACTCAGAGTGTTTTAAAATACAGAGTTTCCTTTTACATTTTTTTTTGCTTTAAAAACAGTCCTAGAGTATACTTGCTCATATGTGAAAACGGACGTCATACTCACCACAGGTATAAAGCTAAGTGATGATGGGGATGCAAACATAAACCAAGCAACAATTAAGCTAATGATGATGATCTTGTTATGGACATTGTAAAAAATAGACAAGAATGTGTCTGTAAATACTGTCACCATCATTTCCACTCAAAAGTGCTCTATTGCTTGTGCTCTGTTTTGACAGCTAAGGTTTTAGTAACTAAGAATGTCCCCTCTTTTGGCTGCAGTAAAATCTCTGGCAGATTTCTCTCCTATGAAGACCACCTGGAAGCTGAATGTACCAGCTGTTAGTGAACAATTTTCCTCCATTTGTACAGGTCTCAGTTAATGACCTCAAAATAGGCTCATGTGTGATTTAAGTGGTGAATGAGCCCATGATGGTTACATTTTACTTCATATAAATAGCCACACCTCAAAAGCATAATTCAGGTGCTTTGTGAACTGTAATGTCAACCATGGCTCTCTGGTGCAACTTGTTAACCTTGCTTTTTAGTTCCTAAATGGTTTGGGGATAGATTCATGTAGCGTAAATCCAGAAGGCACCATTATGATCATTAGTCTTACCTTTTGTCTCACGCCAGCCATAGATTGACACCAAGTGTTTCCTGCTCCAAGGCTGTAACTTTCATTGGGATAATTTCTTTTTTCTAGAAAGAAGCCTAACTTTAAATTAAAGAATTTAAGGCTGTGTAAGAGACACTGTGTGAGAAACTGTATCTCTCCTCATGGTTCACTGATATAGCTGCTATCAGGTGGAAGCATTTAATTTGAAGCTGCTTGGACTTAATTGAGAAGGAGCTGCCAACTGCATGTTCTCTTTAGAATGTACTTCCCAAATCAGAATCCAGATTTTGTTAGTGTTCTTGCACACAGCAAAAACTATGTTTTGCTACCTGTGCATTTTGGAGGTGGGTTGAGAATTGAAGTAGTTGTCTTATCTGCCTGGGGTGATGAAGGGAGACTCCTTTTGTTCTATTCTGTTGAGTTGCTGAGGTGAGAGCAGAAGTCTTTTATGTGATTTCATGTATATTGGAATGCCCAGAGTATGCAATTTGGCCTCTTTCGGCTGCTGTAGATTTAAATAAATAATTCTCGTATTTTTGTTCTCAGCTACATATAGATGACTTGATGTGCCTAATTTATAGCTATAACTCTTTTTATTAGATTTCCATTAACTGTTCGAATATATATTGTTTCTTCCTCTAGTAACTGCTATTGTGTTATCCTTTTTAACTCTCAAGGGACATACTGCCAGCAGAGAGAAGTGGAAGCTATAACAGAAGGAGATGAAGACAATGAAGGCTGCTGCTGCTGTAAGCCAGGTCATCTGCCTCATTTGCTATCATGCAACGCAGCCTTTAACCTCCGATGGCTGACATGGGAAATAACTCGAACCCAATATATCCTGGAGGGCTATAGTATCATTGATAACAATGCTGCAACAATGCTGCAAGTGTTTGACCTGCGAAGAATACTCATCAGATATTACATAAAGGTACACTACAAGTGCAGTGAATTCTACCTTCTTTTCCAAGTTTGGAAATTTTCGCTAGTTAAAAAGGGAATGAGAAAGGGCTATCTAACAGAAATAATAGATTTTAAATAACAAGGTTTACATCTGCTAGTTTGCACTGACTGCAAGACCTGTTGTTGAAACGGTAAATCCTGTGATTTGTTCTACAAGGAACAAATTACATTATGAAGTCAAAGCCATTGAATCACAAAAGACACTTAGTTCCTTTATTTTTGATTATTACATTTCTTAAAGAACATTCTATATAGTGGTGCCTTGTCTACATGCTGACTTGTTCTAGATTAACTGAGCTGGTTTAGCCAGTAAAAAACCCATGAGTGAGTACATGGTTTTCATTTTAAAAAGGGGTTTTCTTGGTCTAGCTTATCATTGTTTCATAAACATGTGACTCATAGAATCATAGAAAATGGGGGTTGGAAGGGTCATCTAGTCCAGTCTTCTGCTCAAAGCAGGACCAGCTCCAACTAGATCATCCCAGCCAAGACTTTGTCTACCCAGGTCTTTAAAAATTCCAAGGATGGAGATTCCACAGCTTCTCTGGGCAGCCTGTTCCAGAGCTTTACTGCCCTCCTAGTGAGAGAGTTTTTTTCCTAATATCTAACCTTAACTTCCCTTGCTGCAACTTAAGACTGCTGTTGCTCCTTGTTCTGTCATCTGCCACCACTGAGAACAATCTAGCATGTAGTTAAAGACTGCTATTCAATCCCTCTCCAGTCTTCCCTTCTCCCTATGAAATGAGCCCAGTTCCCTCAGCCTCTCCTCAGAAGTCATATACCCCAGCCCCTTAACCATTTTTCTTGCCCTCCACTGGACTCTCTCTAATTTGTCCACATCCTTTCTGTAGTGTGGTGCCCAAAACTGAACACAGTACTCCAGATAAGGCCTCACCAGTGCCGAATAGAGGGGATCACTTTCCTTGAGCTCCTGGCCATGATCCTACTAATGCCGCCCAACATGCCATCAGCCTTCTTTGCAACAAGGGCGCACTATTGATTCATGTTCAGTTCATTGTCCACTGTAACCCCCAGTTCCTTTTCTACACAACTGCTGCTTAATCAGTTTTTGCCTAGCCTGTGCCGGTGCATAGGGTTGTTCTGTCGTAAGTGCAGGACTTTGCACTTGTCCTTATTGAACCCCATAATTTAAAGTTGGGCTTCTTTCTTTTAAACCAATCCTCCAATTTGTCAAGGTCCTTCTGAATCCTATCCCTACTCTCCGATGTATCTATTGCTCCCTGCAACTTGAAGTCATCTGCACACTTGCTGAGGAAGCACTCCATCCCATCTGCCAGTTCATTGTTGAAGATATTGAACAAAACCAGCCCCAGGACTAACCCCTGAAGCACTCCACTTGATACCAGCTGCCAACTAGACATCAAGCCATTGACTACTACCCTCTGAGCTTGACAATCCAGCTAGTTTTTTATCCACTGTACAGTACATTCATCCAGCCCATGCTTCCTTGGCTTGCTTGCACGAAAGTTGTGAAAGATTATCAAAAGCCTTGCTAAAGTCAAGACAGCCACAGAACCTGCATCCCTGCATCCACAGAGCCAGTCATCTCATCATAGAAGGAAATTAGGTTGGCCCGGCATGATCTGCCCTGGGGAAATCCATGGTAACTTCCTAATCACCTTCTCTTCCTCCTGATGCTTAAAAATGGATTCCGTGAGGAACTGCTCCATGATTTTTCCAGGGACTAAGGTGAGGGTGACTGCTCTGTAGTTCCCTGAATCCTCCTTTCCTTTCTTAAAGATAGGCACTATATTTGCCTTTTTTCAATTATCCAGGACCTCTCCCAGTCGCCATAATGGTTAGTGGCTCATTATCATTGAGAATAGGTTAACCCATCTCAAGTCAAGCTGTCCAAGTTTTAAAAAAACTCCCAAAACTTGATGCAGCCTCTACAAAGAATAGAGCCCCACATCCAACAGGAGCAAGTTTCCCCTGAACAAATTTTCACATGCTTCTAATGTCTGCTTTGCAAAGCACAGCTTTCTCGCTGATCACACTTGCAAATCCACAGACTGTTCATTTGTGCATAGTTGCCACTGTGCTTTCTGATCCAGGTTTATGCCTCAAGCTTCACCTCTCTGGTCAGGCATCCTGGCCAATTTGATTTCAGCTCAGCTGAAGTAAATTTGGTGTAAAATTAGTCCTGTTAAGCACAGACTTTTGCACTATATCATTTAAACATATTAAACAATTTTAAACTATTTAATTTTATTAAGCACCATATTATTAAATTGTATTAGTGTAAGATGGAACTGGAAATGAAAAGAAAGGCACTCTGTGTGTAGACAGCTCTGTACTGCTGTTCTGTACTGAATTTCAGTCCAGAAGATTCTCACACTTGGTTTAATTTTTTAAGTGTCAGTAAAATTGAAAAACAAGCTGAGTTAGAATCAAATCAGTTCATTAGTTTCAGATAACTAATGTTCTTGGCAAGTTGTAGCTTTTTCTCTAGCTTTTTCAAATTAGCGGCTTAAGCTGAGGAGATTATGATGCCATCCTAAGAAGTCAGAAGAAGGTGAGCTTTATGGAAAGGTAGGTTAGAACATCTGGTTTGGGGACACATATGTGGGAGTCAACATGTAGCAGGACCAAAAGATATGCAGTAGTAAGGTATGTGGATGGTTCTCCTCTTCTTGGACCATAACATTGTCATGGTAGATAGGCTTGTGTGTTCCAGTGACCCTCAAAGCAATGTCATCTGGAGTCTTGTACTCCTGGTAGGGTCTCTGTTGGTGAACAGATATGAGGTGAGGTCCCAGACTAAGCATGGTCCAAACCCCTGAAGACCCCAACAGTGGAACAGGAGTACTTGAGGACTTGCTGGACAGATGCAAGACCTGCTAGGCAGATAAAGGCCAGCTGAAAGAAGGAGGTGGCTATACCTTTTTTTGGAAAGGAAAGTCACCTGAATAGAGGTGCATTCACAGGGTTGGCTTTGCCATCAAGAACAAGATTGTCAGCCAGCTTTCAGAACTCCCTGTGGTCGTTAATGAATGCCTTATGACTCTCCGCCTCTCAAGCTCAGTAACAATCAGTATGCTACACTTATCATTGCGTACACCCCCACACTTGATGATTAAGTCAACAAGGAACAATTCCATTGTGCTTTTGACACAGTCCAGACTGCCATTGCCAGGGAAGACAAGCTCATCCTCATGGGTGACTTCAACACAAGAGTTGAGCAACTCTCTGAACTCTGGAGTTGCACCATTGGAAAAGACGGGGTAGGGAAAGTCAACTCCAGTGGTGTCCTCCTCCTCAGCAGATGTGCAGAGCTTGACTTGCTCATCATGAATACCATCTTCAGACAGAGTGACAGATATAAGACCACTTGGAAACATCCACACTCCAATAACTGGCACCTTCTTGACTATATTATTGCCAGAGCCAATGATTGTACTGATGTCTGTATCACCTGAGTCCTAAGAGATGCAGTTGACTGCTGGATGGACTACCATTTAGTCAGATCAGTCATGGACATGCAGCTTGCACCGTAACATCATAAACAACTGAAAGGAATGTGGAAGAGATTTAACATCAAGGCACTCCAGAACCAAGTTATATGTGAGGCTCTTCAGCAACACCTTACTAAGAGGTTCTCTGGCCTACCTGATGACATCAAGAACATCCAGACATATTTGGAGGAGCTTAAGAATGTTATTCACAAGGCATGAATCAACGTGATATTCCACTTATCATCACCAAGGTTGGTTTGACACAAACAATGAGGAAATCCTAGCATTTATCTATCAGAAGAGAACCGCATTCTGCAGTTGGCAAAATGAACCCTCCAACCAGCAAAAATAGGAGGCTTACCACCAGCTCAAAGCTGTAGTTCAGAGGAGGCTACAGGACATCAAGAACCAGTGGTGGCAAGTGAAGGCCATGGAGATCCAGAGTTTCACTGATCAACATGATATGAGAAGTTCCTTTCAAGCAATAAAAGCCATCCATGGGCTACATTCCAATGGCCCAACCCCTTGTGATCCGAGGACGGTTCCACCTTTCTCGCGGGAGATGTATTCACCAAACAACAGTGGAAGGATCACTTTAAGATTCTACTTAACCATGAATCTGAGGTATCAGCTGCCACCATTAAGTCCATCCCTCAACACCCAGTAATAAACCTCTTGCTGATCTTCCATTCTTCAAAGAAGTCTGGCATGCCATCACTCAGGCCAAGAATAACAAGGTGCCAGGCCCAGATAGTATCCCTGCAGAGGTCTTAAAAACTGATGGAACAGCACTAGCACAAAAACTTCACGAACTTCTCATCAAAATATAGGTTAATGAGGAAGCTCCACCTGCCTTAAAGAATGCCAACATTGTAGCCATCTTCAAGTCAGTATGTGGGAACTACCAAGGCATTGCCCTCCTCTCCATTGCATCCTTCTGAATTGCCTCTTCCCCTTTGCTGCAGATGTCCTTCCAGAATCCTAGTGTGGCTTTAGACCATCTTGGCATACTACCGGCATGATTTTTGTTGCATGACAGATCCAGGAGAAATGTAGAGAGCAACACCAGGAGCTGTTTATGCCATTTTTGACCTAACCAAAGGCCTTGGAGTACCTGCCCCAAGTCCCCCAAGGCAGACCTAACCAAGGCCTTGGTCTCCATCAATTGTAAAGCCTTACAAAAGGTGCTGGCTAGGTTTGGTTGTCCACTGAAGTTCATCTGTGTCTACAGACTATTCCATGATGGGATGACTGCCACAATCCTTTGCACTGGATCAGAGAGAGACCCATTTACCATCCACACTAGTGTCAAGCAGGGCTACATCATTGCCCCAACCCTTTTTTCATCTATCTTGCTGTGATTTTGATTCTTATGCGTGACCGCCTTCCTCCCAGAATTGGAGTTGAGTATCAAATGGATGGTCAGCTTTTCAACCTGTGGTGCCTTCACAGCAAAATGAAAGTTACTGAGACTGAGACTGTCATCACCAACCTTTAGTATACTGACGACTCTTATCCTTGCACACACTGAAACCAATCTGCAGTCCACCCTTGACCTTTTTTCAGGTGCCTATCACAGCCTAGGACTCGTCCTTAATATTGGGAAGACCAAGGTGCTCCATCAGCCTGCCCCAGCACAAGCTGTCTCCTTTTGTAGAGAAACCCTGAAAAACATTGAGAATTTCCCATACCTTGTCAGTCACCTCTCCCAGTCAAGCGAGTAAATGTAGAAATAGAATGTAGGATTTGCTGTGTCAGCATATCCTTTGGAAAGCTGCTCTTTGCTGACTGAGATCTGCAGATAGAAATTAAGATCCTGGCCTACAATGCAGTTGTTATCCCCATGCTCCACTGTGGGTGTGAGATGTAGGTGACATTAAAGCCATCAAGTGCCTGGAATGTTTTCATCAGTGTTGCCTTCACATTAGATGGGAAGACCACTGTACCAATGCCAGCATCATCTCTGCAGCTAACAGAACCAGCATTGGGGCAAAGATCACAAAACTTCAACTCCACTGAGCTGGCCGCTGTGTGCAGATGGCTGGCACTCGTCTCCCAAAGCAAGTCCTCTTCTCTCAACTTAGTCATGGTAAGAGGTCCCGTGGAGGACAGAGGAAGCACTACAAGGACACCTTAAGAAGGGTGGCATCAACTACAGTCCGCTTTGAAGAGAACCATCTTGCTCAGGAAGCCAAGAAACAGCAGAGAAGGAAGGAAAGTGCATGAGATCCTGGTCAACAGTTGTGCCTCTCCCCTTCCCCCTGTCCTCCACTAGCCCAGGCATCACTTATGTCTGTGGAAAAACTTGCATATCATGGATTGGATTCCTCAGCCACCTTAAAACTCACCAGTAATCCCTCTCTCTCCCCCCTGGCAGACATCATCCTCATATCAAGGGAGAACTGATGAATAGGACTATCTTCATTGGCTATAGCTTTAGTAGGGTTCTGTAATTAAGACAAGGCTGTTCAACCTCTAACAGGTCGGGAACCACAGCCTTGCAAGTGGCACCAGCATAAAAGACTGGTTCCCTGTGCCACATGCCACATGGGTATTGCTCCCACTGCACTATGTATTTACCCACAGCTTCCCCAGCACCAAGGGCTGCACCACTATGCCCTGCCCTCTGGGGTGCAGCCAGGAAATGACAGCTGGAGGAGGGACGGGGAGCCCAGAGACCCAGCTGCTGCTGCAGCCAGAGTAATGGGAAGAGCAATGGCTAGGTGAAAGCCCAGAGGCCACAAATTAACCCCTCAGGCTAACAGTTGGACAGCCCTGGTTTAAGAAAATTATCCTATTAAAGGGTTAGATTGAGCTTCTTGAGTTTAATCCATTTCATTTGCCATTACACTGACAGCCAGGAAGCCACCTTTTTCTTCATGTAAAAGGATTTTTACTTTCCTCCAATAAACTGGGTCAGCTTCTGTAGCCTTTTTGCATATGTGTGAAATAATATCCTGCCTGACTACTGTGAGATTTTTTCCTAGTGCTCCCTCTATCTCCTCTCAATTTATTCTTGTTTAAATACCATTTAGTCAGCAAGAAGTTGTCTTAGTCTCTGAGTCTGTGCATTTCACTACCCATTGTTTCTGTCTCATTCTTCTTAAAAGAAAGTGTGCTTATCTCTCTGCATATACTCAAAATTTGAGACTATCTTTAGTTTGTATCTGTCTGTCTTATTTCTCTAGAATGCAGTTTTCCTTTTGCATGTATTTCATATTATTGAAATAAGAAATAGATTTAGAATTTTTAAACAGGGATTATTAATACTGTCCTTTTTAATGCCTTAGCAAAGTTCTTCACCTTTACAGGCCTTCATTCATTTCAATATCCAATTCAAAATTAATCCATTATTGATTTGCTCTGGTGCCAGCTGAAAATCTTGCTGTTCTCTACTCCCATCCCTGTTTCCTTCAGTCATGTTGACTCAGGCACCTTATTCTCCTCTTAGTAAGGAGACTTGATCCTACATTTTCTGTGCACTTAAACTGCCATTGACTTCAATATGAGCAGAGATGTGTAGCTGGTTTTAATATTGCTATTGCCGATATGAGAATCATTTAATTTGCAATTACTGTCCTCTGCAATACTGACCTTGTATAACCTTGTCTTCTGCTTATAAATATATTGTAACTCCATTGCCACTCATTTTTTTTTTTCCCTGATGCTCCTAGATCATTCATCTGCAGGGATTAAACCTTAGGAACCCTGATGGAGATATGGATCTTGTTACTTTTTCATTAATTTATGTATGTGCTAAAAAATGTCTACTGAATGTGTTCCTTATCCGTCAAACTTTGAGAGAGATGATCGATGATCAGTCATTGTTTCAGATTCACTTGTGAAAAGCTTTCCAGTTTTTCTTTTTATTTCACTAACTTCATCAACAGTGTAGCCAGGGGTGAGGACTAGGCCTTCTAGTGGTGGAAGTATTAACCAATGGCTCTGTTCTTTATTCCCTTCACTGTGGGTTTGCCCATTTGGAAGTCAACAAGAGCCTCCTCTGGGGTTGGGGTGGCCTGCAACTACAAGTCTCCCCCTTCCTCCTCTCCTTTCTGAGCCTTATCCCTAGGCTCTAACTATTCCCCTTCCAGATCCCTGGTTGCTGCCCTGCCGCTCAGCTGTGGCTAGCCCAACTACTCACATCCCTCACTCCTGGATCTTCAACCGCTTGCCGTCTGTCAGCTGCTGCATTTCCCATATAGTAAGGGAGGGGACTTCTGGTGTGGCTTCCCTCCTTGGGAGCCTCTCTGGTGCTTTACCCCCTGCCTGCTCTCTCCAGCCACTTCCGATAGGTGCAGCCCCGCCAGCCAATCTGGCCGTTCCACCTGCCCCCCCGCAACTGTCTCATGGTCATAGAATGCCACGTCCCCTCGCTGTGCCCTATTCCCAGCCAGCCCCCTTCCCAGTCTGCAACCCAGGTGTATAGCCTAGGAAGGGTTTTCTGGGTTGCTGTGTTGCCTGGTAGGTGTCCTGTGCCCAAGCCTGTGTTACAAAGAGGCAACTACAGTATATTTATTGCCAAAGCAAAACAGCAATTAAAATAAGGTTTTTCAGAGCTATATTTTACACTTGGAAGTTCTCATATTTACAGTTAGGTTCTGATAGACATGTTCCTCTTAAAGAAACGGAAAGGTTGCATTCTCAGAAATCTGAAACTTCCCAAGAGGTGAAACAACATCAGACATTTTTGGCCATGTGTAAACTGAAAATCAGTTTTGCAAAATCTGCAGAAGCCTTGATCAATGTCATTTTCATTTGCAGTAGACTCCCTAGAGTAACAGTCACTTCCTCCAATTAACTAAACAGGTGTTGAAAGCATCAATTCCAATTGTAGTGTATTGCTTTTCATTAATATTCCTTTAAGTCACATTCATTTACACTCGGTTAGCACTCAGCAGACTTCTTCCTTTCTTGTTTGTCTACTATTTAGATGCAAATTATTGCAGTCACTCTAGATAAACAGTTTTGTGAATCACTAATGACAAAGACCAGGAATAATACATAATATTGGGGATAATTAATGCCCTCTTAATTTGATTTTCTGTCTTTTGTGAAGTGGTTCAAAAGTAGGTACAATGGCTAACAAGTTTGCATTTTTTGTCAACAGAGCATAATATACTTTACAGCAAGTTCGCCCAAAATCTTAGACTGGATAAAAGACGAATCAGTCCAGAAGACACTACAACCCTATGCCAAATGGCATTATATTGAACGTGACCTTGCACTGTTCAACATTAACATTGATGAGGATTACGTTCCATGCCTTCAAGGAATAACCAGAGCTAGCTTCTGCAGTGTTTATCTAGACTGGATTCAGTACTGTGCCAGAAAAAGAATAGAGGTAAGCATGTATCTTTTAATTCCTAGGATACTGAATTATAGAGCTATTGCACTGGAGCAAATAAAAGAGTAACTAAAGTCTATTATCATATTTTGTCACATATAGTACTCCCAAAATATAATACATGCCTTCTTTTTGAAAGGAAGAATAAAGAAAAAAAAACTTTTCCTTGTAGCAGCAGCTAGGGAGCAGAGCCTGCTCATTGTTCTACTCCATGAGTGACATGCAGATTTTACTTTTAACTTTTACTAGTAACAGGTAGAAACTGTTCTTGTCATATTTCTCATATATAATGAAAAATGCGATTTCCAGCAACTGTTTTTGGAGGGGAAAGTGTGCTACATGCAAGAAAAGACAGTATTTTCTTCAAACTATAGGGTAACGTATAGTGGGAAATATGTTTTGTACAATACGCAAAACATTTGTGGAGCATGTTAAAAGAGAAAATGGGGAAGAATAAGTAGTTTCATGCACCCTATCCATCAGCATTAACTTTATTACCTTTAGTAAACCTGCATTTAAAATCTTAAAAAAAAATGATTGCTGCTAGTGGAAGTGCACACCCAAGGAAAAGCCTAAGTATGGTAACAGTGTTTAAGTTGTCATAACTTCAAAGCATCACTGCTGTAGGTCAAATAATATTGCGAATTTAGGGTGAAAATATCAATCTAGTTACACATAGGTGTAATTTTCAGCTGTCAAGGAATTACAGACCTGATTAGCCAGGAGTATCAGGTTAAATCTGAAAGGTCATATTTCAAATACTGTGTTGCAAAACTATGGAAACTTACCATCTAACTGGAAGGAGTTAACAGTTACCCATTCATAGTTTCTGAAACCCTAACGTTATTCAGGTTCAGCCATCCTTCCTACACAAATGTATTATTATGTTTCATGTTGCAGTTAGACATGCAAATTCCACGGAGTTTAATACTTTGTTGATGACAGCAGAGTTAATAACCAGCATAACTTTTTCTAGTCCTTATGTCTTTTGTGTGTTCATGTTCTTCAACCCATACTTCCCATTAGTTGCTGCTGTCTTGAACCTGGGCAGCCTCCTTGAGTTTCAAGATTCGTTCTCCCCTTTCTTAGGATTTGTTAAGCTTGCCTGTCATCACCACCACACCATTTCCCAGGTGGATCACTACTCTAATTCCTGTTCCACTGAATTCTTCCTCTGTGTCTCCCATCTCCTTTTCCTTCTCCCTTCACAATGGGACCCACCACTTGTTCAAATTAAGACAGGATAGAAACCAGCTATAAAGTTGCTACATTTTACAGCACTAACTTTATAGCTGCTTGGCTCTTTTTATAGCTAGATATTTTTATGTCATGATAATTACTTTGCACATGTGGTCAGTCAAAATTTATTATGAAATTAACCAGTTTATTGTATAATATACATAATGTGTGGCAGGGGCCTTTGACTGTTGCAGCTCCCCACTGTACTATCTCCAAGCCTTAGCTCTACTGTGTCAAACTGAACTGGTGCTGCAGATTAGGGTTACTGCAGGCCAGACCTGGACCACCCTGGGGCTTGCTGCAGCACATGGAGCTGGCATGGAGTGCACGACACCCATAGCTCATGGGCTAGACTCCGCACTGCAGGCATCACATAGGGTCAGTCCAGGGTGCTACATGCCTTTGACCCCTGGTGCTACACATGCTGCATATATCATGGGGCCAGCACAGGGCACACGCTGCATGTAGCACTTCATTGGACTGGCTTTTCACACTTGTTCTGGAATGATCCAATCTGGACCAGCCCCAGAGGCAGCATGGAGAGCCAGTCAGTGGAGTGCTACATGAGGTATGCATCCTGGACTGACCCCCACCCCCTGTGCTGCGTGCAGAGTGTGCGATGCTGGGTCCAGCCTGTGCCCTACATGCAGCATAAGGGGTTGGGTCCAGAGCCCATATGTTTGACACTGCTGGTGTATGCGCATTTCCACTGTGTAGGAATATTATAGTTAGAGGAGTATTGTTACTTTGTTTGATAATGTTTGTATGAAGAACTAATATATTGTCTTTATATCTTTCCAGCATCTGGACAGTGATGAAGATTCTCCTTTAGTAACACTTTCTTTTGCCTTATGTATTCTGGGGAGGCGAACTCTGGGAACAGCTGCCCACAATATGGCCATCAGGTAATTTCTAGAAATACATTTCCCCCATCTTAAAAAAAGAAAACTGATCAGCTTTTTCATTTAGTGTCAAATCTGAAATTATTCTTGGATCAGAGATCATTTCATTGAAAAATGAATATTAAATGCTGCCCTTGGTCACAATTTTTCTCAGTAACCTGAACAATAAATTATATTAACTTTTTATTTTTTCTTTTGGCAAAATAGAATTTTATCCTACGGAATTTTCAGACTAGTGATTCATTTTAGGTTGAATCCTGGCCTGAAGTAGTGTTGCGAGGACTTACTTCCTAGAGGAAAAATATGTTAACTGATCTGTTCAAAGAAAGTTCCAACAAAATATGGATTAGTAGGCTAAATAATAAATCCATAAGCTTCCTGTATTCCACAGAGCTGAACACCTTAGCTGCTATGCAACTGAATAATTTGATGAAATGTTGATGGTAGTAACCCACAGAATAAGAATTTGATTGCTCTTTGGCAAGCTTCACACTACACCATACCAGTACCACAGGTGACTGGAGGGGAGGTCCAGGAGAGACATGTGCCCTCCTTGAGATTGGCCCCTGATTCAGTACCACTCAGGATGGGGCAATTTTTTTTCCCGTGCAGGCTTTTGACCCACCTCTGGGCCTGCCCATAAATTGTGCCCCGCCCCCTGAC
>NW_017728943.1:99144690-99158384 GCF_001723895.1 Crocodylus porosus
TCAGGAGGCACCAGTCACCCCTGCCAGTACCCACTCACACATTGTTTCACTAACAAATGTGTTCAGTTTTAATTATGTTTGACCCTGAGATAGATTCCTTTCATCCCCCACTTTGCTAGTGAATCTTTGGCTTTACAGGCCTGCTTTAAGATAATCTAATATAATAAAAGTCTTAGTCTGTCGGTCTGTCTGTAACACTTTATTTGCACTCTGATTGGTTGTCTCGGCGGCCAATCACAATGCTGACTGAAACGATCAGAGTGCTCCAAGAGTGTCCTGCATTGGCAGCAGCACAGCAGAGCACTGCCATGATGGAGGGGACAGAGCAGGGGAGTGAGGCCAGCACTACTAGCCTTGCCCCCTCTCCTCCCCCAGCCCTGCTCCCCCTGGAGGTGGCAGCAGCATGGGGTACTGGCCAAGGGGGGTGGAGAGCGTGGCAGGGCAAGCTTCCCCCCTCCCCCCTGCTCCTGGGAGGCGATGGCAGCATAGGGTGGCAGGTGGCAGTGCTCTGTTCCCCCACCTGACCTCCCCGCCATCATTCCTGATGGGCAATTGGCGAGCTAGTTTTATGTTGTCATAATATAATTATCAAGTCTAAGCACCTTGGAAGGCAAAAGGGTGCTTCATAGATAAAATTATTACTACTACAACAGAATGGACCAAGTTTTGATCTGATTCTATACATGTTGGAAATATTTGAGCTAAGCAAGTGGAAGAAAGCTTTTATGATTGTCATGGTAGTGGGATGGAGCTCTGTGCTATACTATGATGTGCCCATGCTGTTTTCCCTTCAGTAAAACCCATATTCCCCTGGAGTGGATTTTGGGCTTGCCCTGCATCATAATTTTTTTATGATCAGAGGAATGGGTCATGTTCTTCTGCAGTTCACAACCCATTTCAAAAGAAGGTAGTGACCAATACAGCTCAGGCCTCAGTTAACTGAGTTGCTTAGAAAAAAAGTAGGGTGAAAGACAACTGGAGAAAAATCATGGGGCATCAGGTTATGAACAGTTGAACAGTCTGGGAAAAGCATCATACATTTCATGCGTATTAGGCGTAGAAGATCTTTGAAAGGACTGAGCCAGGAAGCAGTTAGGCAAGAGCAGGGTACATTCTAAAGACAAAAAGGTCCCATTCATATAAATCCAAAAAAATTCAGTAAAGTAAACTGGCATTGTAAGCACTACAGTGTTTCCCGCTCTAGTATTTCCTAGACTACAGCTTACTCTTTATCCACAGACTCATTCTGCTATAACCTCTTCCCTATTGATCTGTTCCATCATCTTCTTGTGTCATATCACAAACGTAGACAGTAAGCATTCTGAGAAGGGGAGAGAGAGTCTGTACTGCTTCCTGTACAATGATTCTTGACTGGGACCCCCAGATTGAACCCCAGACTGTTCAAATAATTAAATTGAAGGTCTGGGCTTGGCAAACCAAAAGCAAAATTCTGGCAAAAAGCAGGTGGTACTGTTTGAGTGATATCGGGGACCCCTGTATAATTCCTAAAAAAGACACAATTACCCTGAGAGAAAAGTGTCTATAACCAGTAATTCTCAACCTTTTTAGACTCAAGAGCCCTTGGATAGACTCGAGGCATTCCTTGGAAAATGCCAGCTCTTAGTTTTCACTCATTTTTTTCACTACATAAAAATAACAGAGCAATTCTTCTGTTGCAATGAACTCAGAAAGACAGTGGTGATATGTAGGGAATGCACGGGGGTGCATGTGCACCCTCTGAGAGCACTGGTGCACTCCCTGACCAGCTGCATTTGCCGCTTGGGCAGGTGGGAGCGCCAGTGCCCCCCCTGCAAGCACCGGCCGGGGAGTGGGGTGCTCTGGTGCTCCCAGAAGCAGCCACAACCACTTCTGGAAGTGGGCACAGTGTTCAGCCACAGCAATCGGCGACGGGGGGGATTTCCCCCCGGTCGCTGACTTGTTGCTGAGGGGGCACATGTCCCCCCACTCAGGCAGCACCAGTTGCCCATGCGGGAAGACCACAGCTATGGATTTCTATTTGAAATCTTTGGGTTTATCTTATGAATCATGTTAGTAAATCTAACAGTGCTAACATTGCGTGGAACCCTTGACAGGAACTCAAGGCACCCCAGGGTGCTGTGTTACCCTGGTTGAGAAGCACTGGTTTATACCAGTTTCAAAGTGCTTATTCCTATAGAGAAAGTGGAATAAAAGATGTTTGCAAAAGGGGTCATAACAGTCTGCCTATTTTGATATTTCTTTTAAAATCACACCCATAATTGACAGTTATATTGATACAAAAAAATTTTAGACGGGCTGTACACTTACCTATGCGTAAACTCCTTTACCTTATTTAAAGGGTTAAACAAAGAATAAATAAAACCAAGTTTCATTATTTTGAAATGCATTTTATAGAATGTTTCAAGCCTGTCCCTTCTCAAAATAAAGCTATCCTTTAAATACTTGTTTTAGCTTTCTAATTTTTTATTTGAAATGTTTGCAAAGTCTGCTATTATGTCTTCCTTTGAGCCTGTTACTCAAAACATCCCTGGACCCATGTAGTGTGCTTCTGCTGTCTGTTTTTCTCAGTAACTTTCTTGATATTTTTGCTATTACCACCTGCATGCTGCTTTAACTTTATTTTAGATAGGACTGACTTTTTCTTTCTGCTTTCTTCCATTCAAATTGGTGTTATTTTTCATAAATTAACAATATTCCAACCTCTGTCCTAAAGTTACACTTTTCCCCCCATACTGCCCCTGTTTAATAGTGGTCTGTCTAGCCAGTGGTCTATCCAGTGGTATCCTGTACCTCACCAAATACATGCCATTTTTTCAGTGAGATACAGGCTACTGGGCTAGATGGACCACTGGTCTGACTCAGTGTGGCACTTACTATATTCTTATTTTCAGAGGAAAGAGTAAAGTAGTTTTGACCTTAGACTTCCAGTAAACCCTACCACAGCAATAGGTACATTAGGACTGCATGTAAAGATACCAGTAAAGATGCTTAAAAGTGTTGATATACTGGAGTTTTCAGTTGCCATTATGAAAGTGCACTGGAATTCTTGCAGTTACTATAGCAAAGTTAGCTGTTTAATCAGTTTGTAAGGTAATTGCCAGCTGGAAGGGTTGTTAGTAATATCTTTGTTATTGCAAACATACAAAATTATCATAACATTCCAAAGAGTTAACAGAGAAAAAACTGAAGTTAAGTTTATTTATTTCCAAGAGCTGTTGTAAGGATTTTAACTGTGGCCACTGGAGATAGGTAGTAGGAGTCAGATCGTATTTCCTCTTCATGCGCCTATGTGGTAGGTATATTGCCACCTAATTGCTGTTTTTGGCACTTATGCACATTTGGGGATTTTCAGAGGGGGTGCAGTGACAAGGTCACACCCCCCTTTTTGGGCCACAGTGCAGGAGCACCAGCCAGGGACTGTTTTTGAAGAATCCCCCCTATACTTTCCTCCATCCTCTCCTCTCCTTATCTACCTACTGCAGCCACTGTCCCTGGCTGACCCAAGGTAAGGAAGGCTGAAGAGCTGCTTCTGCCCTACTCCAGTCAGGATTTTCGGGAGTACTTATGCAGAGAGCCAGGCTCAGCTAGGGACAGCGATGATGGAGGGGTCAGTTCCCCCTCTCTTCCCTGTACTAACTTCTGCAGATGCAGGGCAAGGGAACCCATCTGCTGCCACCGCTGACCCAGCAAAGCCTGGTTTCCTGTACAGCCACTCCCTGCAACACTGGTTGGAGTGGTGCAGAATTTGCCAGGAGAATGGCAATGATGGGTGGACAAGAAGGGTGATAGGAGGGGACAAGAGGTGCTCCTGAGAACAGAGTCCCCTGTGGCCACTGGGATGCTGAGAGCAAGGGGCGGGGGAGAGGGACTCTTATCTGTAGAGGTTAACCCAACTTGAGAAGGCAGCCAATTGATTTAGCAGGCAGATCACAGGGCTGACCATCATTTTCGAGGGCTTATCATGGCTGTCCCCTCCCCATACCTCTGATTGCCCTAGGGGCCCTGGTGGCCCCTGCCCCTCAACACTGATTAGTGGAGAGGGGTGTAGCCGTATGACAGGCAGCCCTCTCAGCCAGTCAGTGGTGAGGGGCAGCCTTTTTGCATGTTCACTTTTGTGCCGGCAGCCTCCCTCCACGCTTTCCCCAAGTGAGCTGAATGGCCGGGAAGATTGTTTGGTCCCACTGGGGAGCAGGCATTTTATTTTTAGTAAGTTGTGTTTTTCTGTGAATTTTTCTGAGATTGTCCAATTTAGCAATTTCCACAAAAACCATGCAAAAGCAATTTGGGTAGGTTCCAACTTATCTGATTCAGGGACTTAAGGAAAAGTCCCTGGGTCCTGCTCCCATGGCATGGTCTTTCACTGCATCAGTGCAGTACTGGGGGAAGGTTGGGAATGAGTGACCACTGCAGCTCCAGTTGCTTTTCAAATTCCTGGATCTGCCAATGTCTGGAGAGACCCTGTAGCCCAAGCAGAGCTGACCAAGCCTGCTGTACTATCCAGATGCTAGAGTATAACAACACTGGGTTCCTTCTACACCTTTTTATTTAGGTTGTCTAGAAATGACCTTGGATTTCCATTTGGCACAGGCAGTTCTGCTGTGAAACAGTACAAGAGTAATATCCCCCTCTGCGATGCCTGTGTACCTAGTTTTATGGAATCGTAGAATCATAGAAAATTGGGGTTGGAAGTGACTTCAGGAGGCAATCTAGTCCAACCCCCTGCTCAAAGTAGGACCAGCCCCAACTAGATTATCCCAGCCAAGACTTTGTCTAGCCAGGTCTTAAAAATGTCCAAGGATGGAGATTCTACAACCTCTCTAACCTGTTCCAGTACTTTACTACCCTCCTAGTGAGAGAAGTTTTTCCTAATAACTAATATCAGCTTCCCTTGCTTCTTGTTCTGTCACCACTGAGAACAGTCCAGCTCCATCCTCTTTGGAGTCCCCCTTCAGGTAGTTGAATGCTGCTATGAAATCCCTTTCAGTCTTCCCTTCCCCCCATGAAATAAACCCAGTTCCCTTAGCCTCTCCTCAGAAGTCTTGTGCCCCAGCTCCCATGATTTTTCCAAGCTCTGCAATCACATCAAACAACATTCTGCATACCCTTCGGTTATTCCTGTCCATCTCCATGGACAGACATGTCCAGCTTTTCTCAATACTCCCTAACCTGTTCTTTTGTCACTGTTGGCTGCTCACCTCTTCCCCAAACTGTGCTGCCTGGTGCAGTAGTCTAGAAGCTGACCTTTTCTGCGAAGACTGAGTTGAAAAGGTCATTGAGTACTTCAGTCTTTTCTGCATCATCTATCACTAAGCTGTCTTCCCCATCCAGTAACGGACCCACACTTTCCCTGATCTTCTTTTTGTTGCTGACATACTGGTAGAAAACCTTTTTGTTACTTTTCACGTCAGTTATTAGTTGCAACTCCAATTGCACTTCCGCCTTCCTGACTTCATCCCTGCATACCCAAGCAATACTTTTATACTTATCCCTCGTCCTTTGTCCAAGTTTCCACTTCTTGTAGGCTTCACTTTTGTGTTTTAGCTCACTGAAGACTTCCCTGCTAAGTCAAGCTGTTCTTTTGCCATACATCTTAGTCTTTATGCACATCAGAATGGTTTGTTCCTGCACTCTCAGTAAGGTTTCTTTAAAATGCAACCAGCCCTCCTGAACAACTTTCCCATGCAGACTGGCCTCCCAGGTGATTTTGCCCATGAGTTCCCTGAATGAGTCAAAGTCTGTTTTTCTGAAATCCAAGGTCCTTACTCTGCTGCTTTCCATCCTTCCTTTCCTCAGGATCCTGAACTCACTCATCTCATGGTCACTGTTGCCCAAGTTGCCATCCAGTACTACATTCCCCACCAGTTCTTCCCTGTTTGGGAGCAGCAGGGCAAGAGCACAGCTTGTAGTTGGCCTCTCTAGCACTTTTACCAGGAAGTTGTCTCCGACACTTTTCAAAAACTTCCTGGATTGCCTGTGCACTCGTGTATTGCCCTCCCATTAAATGTCAGGGTGATTTGAAGTCCTCCCATGTGAACCAGGGCCTGTGATCAGGAAACTTGTACTAGCTGTTTGAAGAAAGCCTCACCCACCTCATCCTCCTGGCCTGGTGATCTATAGTACACACTTACCACATCACCCTGTTGCTCTCTCCTCTGTCCCTAACCCAGAGACTTTCATACTGGAACTCTGAGAAATCATACAGATCTTTTGCATAAACCACAACTCCTCCTCCTCTTTGCCCCTTCTCTGTCCTTCCTGAACAGTTTGTCTCCATCCATGACAGTGCTTCAGTCATGCAAGCTCCAACCAAGTCTGTTATTTCAGTCATGCTATAGTTCTGTGATTGTGCAAGGACTTCCAATTTCTAGAGCTTCTCTAGGAATTTGTGAGGACATTCTGAGCTGTAACAGGGCTGCACATTGCGCTTTTTTTCCCTCTTTGCTAGTTATTTCTGTTAAGTAGACCTCATGGCAGGAGGTATGCAATGTTAACAGTAGGCCTGTGCAAAGCGGCTAGTATTCGCTTCGAATTCAGCCAATTCAAATCCCTGTCCCAAATCGATTCAGCTGACTCTGATTTGGAGATTCAGCTGCTGCCGAATCATCTGAATCTAATCACACAGGCCCCATCCCCAACAACTCTCCTAGCCCTGGCAATAGCTGTCCTGCCCACCCCAGCTTCCAAGCTCTTTGGAAAAAAAAAGCCCTGACTCACCAGGGGCTACTGGGCAGGGGATGATCCCTGCTGCCTCCCACTGCCCCACACTGCATGAGGGGCTCTGCCACGAGCCCCTGACCTCCACCTGCTGCCCCAGTCCC
Organism: Crocodylus porosus; assembly: GCF_001723895.1. Taxonomy (NCBI): domain Eukaryota; kingdom Metazoa; phylum Chordata; order Crocodylia; family Crocodylidae; genus Crocodylus; species Crocodylus porosus. The sequence goes on from NW_017728943.1 coordinate 99,151,509, forward strand.
CCCCCCCCCCGCTGCTCCCAGCCTTTTAAAAAAAGAGAAAAACAAGGACCCCAGACTCACCGGCTCCTGCCAGGTGGGGGGGAATCCCCGCTGCCTCCCATTGCCCTATGCTGCATGGGGGGCTCTTCCAGAAGCCCCAATACCACTGCAGCAGCCAGTGAGTCTGTGGGGGAGGAAGGTTGTTTTGTTTTTTAAAGGGCTGGGATCTGGGCAGGCAGGGCAGCCATGGAGGGGCTGGGGGAGCCAGAAGGGGTCAGGGGAGCTGGGGGAGCAGTCAGGGGATGGGGCCTGGCAGGGGTCCCCCCATTGTCCCTTTCCCCCCCTCCCCCCTCACTTACCAGCATGGAGTCCAGGTCCAGCTCCATGCTGCAGCCAGTGGGGACTGCCCAAACTGTCAAAGCTCTCCAAATGTTTTCCAAATAGATTCAGAGAGCTTTGAATCAATTCCGACCTTTTAATTGGTCTCCTGATTTGATTTGCATTCACAGATTCAGCCACTGTATCAGGCTGAATGTCCTTCAAATCGAATCAGCACCTGAAGCTTCGCACAGCCTTAGTTAACAGATACGATGGAAAATCTGTGGTCTTTGAGTTATATTCTGTTTTCTGCTGTCTTGATGTCAATATAGAGTATTTTCACTGATTTTTAGCAAAGACTAACATTAGTAGAATGAGCCCTTACCTATCTTGGGGAGCTCTAAGCATCTGTCTCCTTAGCAAAAAATAATAATGCAGAGGTAATGATCAGAGAGTTGTCTTGAGATGTGCACAGTTTCATCAGATTTGAAGTTTACATTGTGTATGTCAACTATCAATTTGCACTCATTACACATGATTTCCTTCTAATCTATTAATCAGTAAATGTTAATGTGTAAAACAAGATTTGAAATCTTCTTATATAATATATGTAAATAATTTTTCAGTGTACCCATTCATGCAAATGTCAGTACAAACTCAACATTAATACTAGACTGCACAATAAATGTACTCATTAACACGGCAGAACATTGCTATGCAAGTCACGTATGATCTTAAATTGTCATTAGGCAGCATATCAAATATATAGGCGGTGTAGCTGGAAGAATGACATTGCTTAACCATTGGTTCCCTCAAATGTAAATGTCATTTTTCATTGAGTCGGGCTTGTGTCCGTGCGTGTGTATGTGTGCGTGTGAAAAGGAAACACCCCCCCTTTAAATCCTCTGTCCTAGTATTGCCAATACACAAGGCTGAATTTTAGAATCTTTGGGTACTTACACGCTCTGTGGCAGAATACCATCTCTTCATGTGACCCTGAACTGGATACCTTCCTGAGGGAGAAGGAAAACCTGCTCCCTCTGCCTATGTGACTGGCATCATGTACCAAGATGAGGGGCTTGGGCTCCCTATTGTTCTGAGCAATGCCAGTCTACCTGGCAACCATGATGCGTTTCAAATTGGTTGGCTGGCAGCCAACAGGTGCTGGCCTTCATTGGACCAGGTAAATGAGGTCATAAGATGGGGGCAGGCAGTTATTTTGGGCAGAGCGCTGCTTACTGAATTTTGACGAGCCACCACGGGCTGCATGACAGGCAGCCCAGGGCAGATAAATATTAATTTTCTAAATGTTTTAAGGGCCTCGCAAGCCAGATAGAATGGCCTGGTGGGCCCCATGCATTTTGCCCACCCCTGTCATAAGGTCTATATAAGTTAAGGATTGCCTAGGAGAAGAGACACTAGCCATGATGAAAAGTCTGAGACTTGCTCTCTCTCTTGAACCTTGTGATCAGTGAACTGCCTGCCTCCAGAGGGAATCTCCACCTCCCTCTGGATGATACTTATGATTAAGCTACCTGATATCCAACTAGTTATATAGCTTGCATTAGCTCAGATGCATGATCAAAGGCTACCCAGCCATGCCAGTTTGCTCTATGGGATTTCTCTGATATTTCTGTACCCTGTACCCTATTCCAGACCTATTCCTTGTAACCAATAAAGTTCTCCTTTGTACCTAGTGTGGGAGACTTATTGGGAGTGGGTCTAGATTATGCTTTGGGGTCCCCTTGGTTCAGCTAACTAAGGGAGATCACTATTTGTGCTTCAGATTGAGGGAAGCACCCCAAGTTCTTGAAGTGGGTTGAGTACCCTCAAGAACATGGGGCACAGAGCCCAAGATCAGTCCAAATCCTGGATGGTGGCAGCGGTACCCCCAGGCTAGCGGGTGTGCTCCAGGAAGGGAGTCAGCCAAACATGAGGTACCCCCAGGTAGGTACTCGGAGCCTGGAAGGTGGTCAGACGCAGTGAGGTGGGTGACCCAGTGCAGGAGCAACCCCTACTGGCCCGCCACATGTTCTAACTTTTACATTTTACACAGAGCACTTAACTAACAGCGAGATCGATCTTAACAGATGGAACCCTACTCCGTTATCCATCAGCACTGCAGTGTCCTTCTTCCCCCTAGTAGCACTTCATAATGGAGCCAGGAGACAGGAATGACAGAACAAGGCTCCAGTATGTCTTTAGCGCTTTTATGATGCAAGTTAAAACAGCTTCATGGAGGCAAGGGCTCATCAGAGAAGAAAGCAGGGAGCCCCAGTCAGCTCACTGTCACCATCCCTATGTCCACTATGTTTCACCTCTTGTCTGGCCCTGGGAGGTGATTCAAACTATCTTTAAGACCATATAGCCGTTATGATTTCTCTTGGTTTGATATGCTTTCTCATAAGGCTCTAAATGAAAGAGAGCAGTACAGCATGAATGTAGTGAAGACATACAGTAGAAGATAAGCTTGTTTCACTCACTAGAACAAGGTCAGGGATCCTGGTCTGATGTGTTTGTGTAATTCCATGAGCCTGAAGAGGAATTGCATGTGTATAATGTGTATCGCCAGTAGAAGACCCTGCCCTCACAATCACAAAAACATTGTGTGTGCTACTATTTGATAACTGGTTATGCCTAATTGGTGCCATAGATTGTCTAAATGTAATGCCTGCAGGGTTTTTGGGGGGTTTTTTGTTTTGGGTTTTTGTTGTTGTTGTTTTTTTTTTTTTTGGGTGGGGGGAGGAGGAGGAAGGGGAGGAAGTGGTTAATTAGCCTAACATGAAACACTGAAGTTCCATAAAGAAAAGTAACAAAAGCGTTAACCAGCAATGAACTATAGTTTAATTGTGATGCAAACTAATCTTCAAAGACTACCTGAAAGTATGTGTTGTGTGTTTTCTCACATCGATATTTGCAGGAAAACTACAGAGAGCAATATATAATGCTCATAGAAAGAGAGTAGGCCCATAGCTAATAACATTTTCTGATCCAGCATATCACATGATACTGATAAATGTACAAGGAAGACAGCAGAAAAAGACTTCCTCAAATCATTATGGACTTTGAGAGCTTTCTCCATCACACAGGTGGATAGACTTCTTTGCAGAAATGTAGGGTTAAGTATCAAATCTGATCTATGAACTGCTCCGATTCTAAGTGACATGTTCTTGAGGGAGCAGAGAGTCTTGAGTTTCACTGTGACACTTTTATTGGGTCCTGCTAGTTCTCTCAAATAGATTGAGAAATCCATCTCTCATCACCATGTAGAATTGCCATATAGATGTGCCCTGAGCAGTGTAAAATGACAATGGCATTTAAAATATTGATGGCTGTTCATAGCCCTGTCTAGAATGTTGCTTCAATAGTGCAGCTGAGCCATAGTTTGGTTTTTTCAGAAAAAAAGTCTAATGTAAAGACAACCGTTGTTTTCACAGAGAACTCTTGACGAGCAGGGCAGTTCTGCTTTGGCTTTGTTGTCTTCCTTGTGGGCATCGATGATGCAGCATACATTACAGCTCTAATGATGAAAAAACTAGTATCATATGCCCAACTTTCTTCCTAGGCACCTTTCTACTGTAGATTCAGTGGTCTTACCTGTACCATGGAGTCAGTGTTAGGAGTTTTTTTCTTAATTTTCGTCTTGCAAAGAGGATTTAAATTCCAAGAGGGAATTCAGCTGCATGATGGATATTTGTCCAAATGGGTGAGTTCTGAGTTCTAACCAGTTTTATGTATAGGTGCGTTTTACTACAGTGGATCTACATCATTATCTTTTATCTAAACTGGTGTATTACACAGACTTCCCAGACTCTAATCAGGATGTTGTCATATATAACTTAGCAGTTTCTGCGTGGTACTGATGGAAAGTTAAAAGGGTTTTGGGCCCAGATTTTCAATATTAGTTACGTGCTATGCTTCTACGGAAATTAAGACCTTAAGTACTTTTGAGAAGCTGGGCCAATTTACTAACTCAGGGTGAAAATCCTGCACTTTATTACTAAACACTAATAAATGCAAACAAGTTAAAAAATCAGCATAGTCATAACATTCCCAGCGGTGAAACTGGTCGATGCCTTATAGTCTGGCCTCCTGATTAGCTGGCTTGTATTACACCGTACCTTTAAAAAGAAAATTAGTATCCAGCTGTTTCTTTCTATTTCTTTCTCTCTATTATAATTTTCAAATTACGCTATCCACTAAAGGCAAAAGTAGAAATGTATCACAGCTGAAGACAGGCTGGGCAGCTGCCTAATCTCCGGTCTTTTTTTTTTTAAATAAGAATTTTAAAATAATTAAGAAAGCTCAGTTAGGTAGAGAGAGAACACATTCTCTAGAGAAAGCCTGGATGGTAATAAGAATCTCTAACATCTTAATGCTTTTTCTCCTAAGACCCTACAGAATGTGAAAAAAATCCACCCTTGTAAAAGTGAGCAAAGTCACATCAGGTAGATTGAACAATATACTCTGAGTTTGCACCAGATGTCCCAAGGTTTGATTCTGTTTCTTAAACACCATGACCAGCTTCTTCTAAATAGCATTATTAGAGCTGTTAAATAATTTTAATTAAGAATACAAACTTTGGGTAAACAATAAACATGTGCTGTGTAGTTCTGGGAAGCATTTTTGTCCAACCTTATAGCTGAACTCAATAATTTGCTTTGCAGGGGCTTATGCAAATGCTTTTTTCTTCACTTTTGATCTGCCTGAATTTGGACCTCATGTATCTAGCTTTGAGTGTCAAGCTCCAAGCCAAATTCAGTCTGAACAACAGGGTTCTACCTAGTTCCTTTTAAAAGCAGTCAGTTTTCCTCATTTTGATGGAAAACACCGCAAGTGTGCGCAAAATTTTTCTCAGATAATCTTGACAAGTTGCTTAATCTCAAGGTACTTAAGTTTCTACATAAACACAATCTACTAAAATTTATTTATACTGGACTTACTACAAAGGTCAATAAATGATCCTGATCTGCAGTATGCAGTTTTGCAGGTACTCTAACTGGCATTACTGAGGCTACTTTCCATTTAAGATGCCACTCTCATTTTGTAGCCACTCCTTTTGCAGAGCACAATACAGGAGAAAGTTGTTCGTACAGGAAGCTTGGCTTCTAAACAGAAATGCGCCATATGATTTTTAACATCTGTATAACACAGGGATTTGTACTGAGGTGCAGCAACTCAAATGGGGGAAAAGGTTCTCACTCTATGAGTTGCCATTACTACCAAAAATGGAAGGTTGCTTGAAATTACTGGTTCAGTTCAAAACTGCTTCAGGGGTAACTCATTTCATTATTTTACAGTTTAGATTCCTTTCTTTATGGCCTCCATGCTCTATTCAAAGGAGATTTTCGAATAACAGCAAAAGATGAATGGGTGTTTGCAGACATGGACCTACTGCATAAGGTTGTTGCTCCTGCAATCAGGATGTCCTTGAAGCTACATCAGGTAGGTTTTTCCCTGTTACTATAGTACTCATTTTCCTGAGGATATACAGGAAACTTTAGAAAGTGGTCCAAGAGAAATTGGGATGTAAATGTATTTATTGCAGCCTTATTCTGAGTAAATTGCTGGAAAAAATGTAGTAAAGCACACTTTCTTATCTTCTTTTCTTTCCCCCGCTCCAAATTTAATAATTTGTATTCCAGGGGCTTGAGACAGAGTTTTGACTCTGTCAGTGGGGGTCAAACTTCAGGTGAGGTTTTCCTTGCAGAGGAACTACAAGACTGGTTTCTAGGTTCTATTTTTTCTAATAGGAAATACATTGTTTGACACTGTTTTATTTGAAGGGGAAAAATACAAAGGGAGAAATTGCTTAGAAAATATAAGGCTTTTCTAATTGGTCAGCTATCATAGATGTTTCATGGGTAATGCTGGAACGTTTCTGAAAGTCCCCTCTCAGTTACATTGGTGTGAACCTGGAGTTTCACCACTAAGGCTGTTGCAAGTCTGACAGATTTGTGCCTGTAGACTATGAGTAGATTGTAATCTTATGGTTCAGGTAAACTCGTCCAAAAATAAGTACACAATATAGTTGTTCTATGTGAGATGCCATTTTAATAGAAGACATTTTCCACAAATTGAAAATGGTAATTCATTATGTATAATGTGAAGAAAACAATAGAGTGGGTGTACGTTAATTGTCTCCTTATACATTTTCGGGTGCAATTCCAAGACAAAGTCCTACTTCCAGGCCCCAACCTATAGTTGGGCAGCTAGATTGCCATATTTGGCAAGCTAGAAATCAAAAGGATACTCAATGGTTGATAGGACTCTTGGGAGAGAGCTGAAGAAAGGCTGTGAATGGGGTCATAGATTTCATAGATTTCATAGACATTAGGACTGGAAGGGACCTTGCAAGATCATCAAGTCCAGCCCCCCACCCAAAGGGCAGGAAGTCAGCTGGGGTCATAGGATCCCAGCAAGATAAGCATCTACTTGAAGGTGTTCAATGTAGGTGCTTGAACCACCTCCGCTGGCAGACTGTTCCAGACCTTGGGAGCTTGGACAGTAAAGAAATTCTTCCTTATGTCCAGCCTGAAATGGTCTCACAGTAGTTTATGACCGTTCAACCTCGTCATC
>NW_017728943.1:99158484-99191220 GCF_001723895.1 Crocodylus porosus
GCTTCTCAAGATGTTCCTTCACGAGGTCAGCATTTATGGAGGGCAGGGGATCTCCCTCACCCGGACCTCCCTGTCCCATAGTGGGCATGGGTGTCCCATAGGACTGATGAAAGACTGATGCAAAGTACCCATTTAATAGGTTGGCTTTCTCCTGGGCATCAGTTGTCAGTTGCCGCATCTGGTTCAGCAGGGGTCCAACATTGCCCTTGCTTTCCTCCAGCTCCCCACATATCTAAAAATGGAGTTTTTATTGTCCTTGATGCTCGAAGCTAGTTGGAGTTCAGTTGCAGCCTTGGCTTTCCTGGATTGCTCCCTGCAGGACTGGACTAGTGCAGAATAATCCTCCTTGGAGACTAATCCTGTCCTCCATCCTTTGTAGGCTTTTCGTTTTAGCCTTAGGAGGCCTGCTAGATCCCTGGAGAGCCAGGGGAGCTGCTGTGCCCTCTTGCTGCCTTTCCTCTGAGATGGAATAGACTTAGCTTGTGCATTGAGGACCGCTCCCTTGAGGAGCAACCACTCTGCTTAAACTCCCCTCTCCCTGGGGTCATGGCTCCTTAGGGCCTGACTGACAAGCCTCCTGAGCTTGTCAAAGTTGGCTTTTCTGAAGTCAAGGACTTCCACGTTGCTGACTGACTTGCCAGCTTTATGGCAGACGGTGAAGGTGATCAGCTTGTGGTTGCTGTCACCCAGATTCCCATCGATCACTAGGTCGCCGATTAGGTCATCCCCAGTAGCCAGTACCAGATCGAGCAGTGCATTGCCTCTTGTTGCCCCATAGACTTCTTGAGTCAGATCATTTTGGTGACAGAGGATACCCATACCATAAAAAAGATACCAGTCTTACATCATTTCAAACAAGTTAGGCCTCTGCAGTTCCCTTGGAATGATAAGCTTCAGGGAAGGTAAACATGTATATAGACTGTTAATTGTTTTAGGATGTTTTATCCCCTGAAAAACATTTATTTTAAGAAGACTGAGGTCAATGCAATATAACCACTGATTGGAGCTGCTGGAAGGAAGAGAATTGCAGGTGTACTGAATGTAGGTCAGATAGGCTGAGGCAATTGTAATGGATACAGAGGAAACTTCATCCCAGGAGGAAGTGTGAGAATGGGAGAATCGGATGATTCCACCCTGAAAAGTAATGTCTGAAGAATGGAGAACAGGGAAGAACTCAGAGAAATGTAGTTAGGTTGTGCTGTGAAAGTAGAAAAACACTGCCTTTTCTGGTACACAAGGATTAGCCATACATAGTCATAATTAAGGAGCATACTAGTATTGGTGGTATTCAGAAATGTTTTGGGGAAACCAGAGGGGGGGAACTTGTCATTTTTAGAACTGCTGAAATCAAGTTAAAAGCACTATGAAAGTGGATTAACTTCTGTACTTCACTGACATTGTCTCTGCACAAATACTGACAATATTGTCAGGTAAAAGAAAATAACATATTGTGCCTATTGTGATATCTCTTAATAGCAGTAGTTGCCAACATTTTTTAGACTTGAGCCACTCCTCAGAAAATGCCAGCTCTTAGCTTTCCCTCATTTCTTGACTACAGAAAAATAATAAAGCAATTTTTCTGTGCCAAAGATCTCAGAAAGAGCACACTTGGGCAGAAGGTTTTTAATGCTGTGGATTTCTATTTGAAATTTCTGGGTTTATCTTGTGAATCACATGTAGGTGTTTACAAAACTAACAGTACTAATATTGTTTAGTATCCTGCTGCACCCTTAAAAGGATCTCATGGCACCCTGGGGTGCAGATGTACCCTGGTTAAGAGTTGCTGCTTTATTGGTTTCTCAATTTTGTACTGTTTTATAAGAACTAACATGCCACCCAAAGTACAGAACGTTACAGGTGGCTGCACTTCAGTTTTTTGCTGCATGAAGGAATTTTCAAGTCCACATTCTCCAATTTCAGACTTTAAGAAGAAAATAGTTAAAATACCTCTCTTCGAGTCTTGTCCTAATAAAGATTTTGCACACAACTAACATAAACACTAATGTCTTAATGTGGTGTTAATGCTGTGTTACTGTGGTGTGAATTGCTTTGTCGCTCTTCCTTCAACCTTCACTCCGGACTATTGTTACTGTCATTTTTATGTTTACTGTTGCAGTTAATGTCAATCAGTGCTATGTCACTGTCTTCAATGAACTCAGGATCTGGTTGATCATCAGTTCCTATTGTCTTTTGACAGAGCTGTCTATAATCATGCCATTCATTTAATACCAGGACCAGTTCACCTGTCCAGATGAGTATGAGGATCCAGCAGTCCTGTACGAAACAATCCAGGCTTTTGAGGAGAAGGTTGTAATTTGTCATGAGGGTGACCCTGCCTGGCGCAGTGCTGTACTTTCTAACAGAGAAGAGCTGCTTACTTTGAGACACGTTGTAGATGAAGGGACAGATGAATACAAAGTTATTATGCTCCACAAAAGTTACCTGAGCTTCAAAGTTATCAAGGTACCAAAGTTATCTTTCTATTATTGCAGCAGCTCATGTGCTACCCCTATTTAAAGTCTTCATCCAGTGAATCCTTGAGATCCGTCTATCATTTTCTAATAATACAATGTAGTTAGGAGAGTGAGGTTGATAATAGCTAGGAGCTAGGACTCCTGGGTTCGATGCCTGATTTTACTCTGAGGTTAGAATCATTTTATGTCAATTCTCCACCCATCTGAAGCAATAATTTAGTCTTAAGTGAATATTGTTTGTTAAGGTCCTGAGATTCACAAATAATAATGCAAAGTAATTACTACTATTCTATTCAGGTAACATACTTATGTTAATACATTTTTAAATGGGAAACATTTTCAAATGGTTTCATATGTCTCTACCTAACTGCAGGTAAACAAGGAATGTGTCCGAGGGCTTTGGGCTGGGCAGCAACAGGAGCTGATATTTTTGCGCAATCGTAATCCAGAGCGAGGCAGCATCCAGAACAATAAACAGGTCCTGAGGAACTTGATTAATTCTTCATGTGATCAGCCACTGGGATATCCAATGTATGTTTCCCCTTTAACCACCTCATACCTGGGCACACACAGTCAGCTGAGGAATATTTGGGGTGGACCTATCAGTTTGGACAACATTAAAACATGGTTCAGATCCAAGTGGTTAAGGTAGGTGTTAAGACAATAATTGACCTCTATTATGATATGCAGGGCAGGGGGAGTCTGGAGGCACTCAGCCACACTTTATTTTCTGTGAAAAAAAGTGTTCACTGTTGTTTGAAAAAATACTAATTTTTGATAGTGCATCCAAAGCAAAAATAGAGAGGACAGCTCCAAAACTATCATAGAAAGCACTAATACAATTCAAATATAGCCCTCTGTCAGACAAGCATGTTAGCTTCATTTTACTTAGTATTATAGGCATTTCTGAGATGTTCCTCAGGAAAGGCTGCCTTCTTTAAAGAAAAATAATTCAAACCTTTTACTCTTTTCAAATAACAATGTAGTCTTTCTGCATTGGAGAAATAATTAGAACTTGGGCATAGGCGTTAGCAGGTTCAGCTTCAAGTGCTTTGGAAGTTGGGTTCAGATGAGCATACCTAAGTCATGACCCTTATCCAAAAAATGTCTTAGGATTTTTTTTCTTTGAAAATCTGACATCAGCTACCCTTTACACTGGATATACCCCAACTGTTTTCCTCTCTCTACCTCTGTACCTGGCATCTTAATGTGTACACTTCTTATGTGATAGACTTACCTTTTGTGTCTATAGAGGAGGGACCAGACCCTACTCTTTTGGACCCCATCACTGAAGTTTTGCTAGCGCTCTGGGATTTTCTCAGTATAGTAGTTTCTCAGAGTATATCCTATCCTTAGAGCCCCAGAGCAAGTGAGATTTTGGAGAGGAAAGTATACTCATTGGCCACCTTATATAGAAATTAGCCTTTGGAGATCAAACTGACATTAAATTAGATGCATTGAGGGGTTGTGGGATGCCCAGACTGCTTACCAAACCTCAAGAAAGGTTTGGCTTAGATAATGTATGAAGTTGCACATTCTTTTCTTTTTTTCTTCCTTTGACCAAACTAACGTATTCACATCTACTGTAACTGTGTTGTGATATAATTACCATCCTCAAAATGTCATGCAGCATTGAAAAGGTTAGGGAGAGTACCGTTGTTCATTTGTACTGCGAGTTTGTCTGATATCCATCCTACGTATTCTAGTAAACACTAAACTCTTGATCATGTGTCTGTTCACACAAACAGAATGCGAAAGGACTGCCATGCCAGTCACAATAGTGGAGGTAACATTGAGGAGGTGGATAGTGGTGGCGGATCTTCATCCAGCAACCATTCAACAAGAAATTCAAGCCAGAGTAGTAGCTCGCAGAACACGAGGAATGAAACACCGCAATTGCAGGCTTCTCCACATGGTGCTTATCAGCATGCAGGTATTTGTACCTACATTTTTGCATTTATGAACCATGTATGAGGCGTGTCTGCATTGGACACACGGACTGGGATGTCTGGTGCTTTCTCATAGAATTTAGAAAAACCATCGCCTAGAACTCTAGGTTCTGTGGTATCAAACTATACATATTGTGATTCAAAGAATTGTGCTTTTTGGTGATCCTGGCCTCAAAAAAGGATCATAGTTCTTGGCAGGGCCAGATCCAGAGGTGGCACAATGGCACAGCTACATCTGCCCCTCTCAGATTGGTCTAAGTTGCTGGAGCCTCTGGGGCAGTAGAAACGTCTCCAGAGCAGAAGAGAATCCCCTCTTCCACTCATGCTCAGAGGTATGTCGCCTCCGCACCCTTTCCTCCACCCCCCACCTGCTGTGGCTTTTTTTCTCCCCTGTCCCAGGGGCAGCTGAATCTTCAGAGCTGCTCCTGCCACTCCAGTTGAGCTGCACAGGGGCTGCCCTAGGTGAGCCCAACCACTACACAGCACAGTGGAGCAGGTAGGAGCGCCTCTGAAGCGTTCCCTGCCCTTGGGACAGTGGGGAAAGCAGTAGTGACCGGAGGAAGGGACAAAAGAGGAGGGGATGGGGGGATGTTCCTCTTAGCATGGAGGGGAAGAGGGGGATGCTTACTTGCTTTGAGGAAGTCCCCAGAGGCTCCTGCATTATGGCTTGCCTGTGCCAGAAGGTTGGTGAGAAGCAGGATAGGAGCAGGGGTGCAGCCACCCCTTCAGTGCAGGTGGTTGTTCCCACACCCCCTTCTGCCAAATCCTGGCTCTGCCCCTGGTTCTTGGGCCACTAGATTCTTAAATATACAGTATGAGTATCCACCACTATTCACCTGCACTGATAAAGCAGAGGACAGCACAAACATCCAGTCCACTCTTTCCTTTCTTGTTGAGCATATACCAATTACATGTCCCAAAAAAGATAAACAGGGGACAGAGACCAAGGTAGCTGCTGAAACTCAATAAAGAGTTGGCAGACTCTGAAACTAAAACCAAAGTAACAAGTCTAGTTTGGTTAGTCTGAACTTGGATGGATTGCATGAACCTTATGTGAGCAGTAGATAATGTGCATCCCAACCCACTGAAAGAAGTGGCACATTCAATTGTGCTTTCAAAAGCAAAAATCCTAAATTACTCAAATTGGAGGGCTGGAGTACAGAAGACAAAAGGAGAAAATAATGATCCAGACTACCAGAGGCCTAGGAGTCCAACCTCAATAGTTTACAAGGCTTTAGAAACATTTTTGAAGGAAGGAATAAGTGAAAACAGAGTTAAATTGAGAAAGGGATAAATTGCATTACTAACAATAAGATCATTCCAAGCTAATCTAATATTTTCCTTTGAGAAGATGGATTTAGATCTATCAATTTTTTCATTGTTTAGAAAGATCAGTTATGTGAACTCTGGTGAAGCATTTGATGCAATGTTAGTTAGGAAATGATTAGTTAAGCTGGAGAAAAGAGGATTAGGTATTGATCTTGGGATTGATTTTATTTAATATTTTCATTAGTAGTCCTGGCACAAAAAGTAGGAGTGTGATGATGAATGTTGTTGATGACAAATTTGGAAGTATTGTTAACACATAGGAGGTTCAGAATATTCAACAGAAAACTGGATGACCTTGAGTATTAGAAATACCTTGAGTATAAAATGCAAAAAGAAAAATAATAACCCAGATTTCCTCTGTAAACTGGAGGGAGATCATCTGGTAATTGTCATTTGGAAAGGACAGTGAAGAAAAAAGGCTTGCTTATATTTAATTGATCACAAAATGGCTATGAAGTAGCACTATGATGGACATAAAGAAGGCAAATGCAATAATAAGTGAGGTGTTTATTTCCAGCAGAGATGGGAAGTTATTAATGCCATAGTACTTATCACTGGTGAAACCTCATCTAGAATAGCATTTTTCGTTTACCCATATTCAAGAAAGATTAATTCAAACAGAAATAAATGCGGAGAATGGCTAGGGTGATCAGGGGAATAAGAAATGAATCTTACCAGAAGAACCAAAAAGTGCTTGGCTTATTCACCCTAGCAAAACAAAGGGTGAGACAGAATCTAAGTGTTCTCTCTAAACACATCAGAGAGGTAAATAACAAGGCAAGAAAAGACCCATTTAAGCTAAATGACAATATTGGTGCAAGGACAGTCTGGCCATGAAGAGATGTTTCCCCAGCCTGATGAAGGCTGTTTGTACCTGAAAGCTTGCAAAAAAGATTTTTTCCAACTATTTGAGTTGGTCTAATAAAAGATGCTGGATTTACCCAAAGAACCTTGTCTGCCTATCTCCTTAGTCCAACATAGCTACAACCGATACCGATACAACTGGCTATGAATATATTTACTCAAGAAATAAGGGGGTTTCTAGCTTTCTAAAGGGTTCTAGGGGGATTCTGGAACACTTTTCTAATAAAAAGCACAGTGGTCAAATAAGCTAATTTTAAGATGGATCCTGATAATTTTATGAAAGGTGCTATATGCTGTGCTTTTCTGCAGTAGCAGGGGATTGGATCAGAGAGCCAGGATGTCGCTTTCCATCCTGTTTCGCTGCATTCTTATCACAATGCTGCCGAGATGTTTGCTGAGTCATTTGACCTCATACGAAATTCAGTGTTTTGAGAAGTTTTAAAAGTCATAAGTGATGATGCAGGCGAGGACATCCCCTGTATCTGACGTCCACTCAGTGTAGCATGTTAGAGAGAGATTGGTAGGAAGTTGGATAGGGCTTATCATTGAAGCCTGTTCTACCATTTCTTCTGGCTAGTTACTACCTGATTCTACAGCCATCTGGACAGCATAAAAGGCCTTAATGAGACAATTAAAAGAAATCAAATATCCCACTGGGAGATCCTAATTTGAGAAAAACAGAAGTGTCAACGTCTCGTAATTGCCAGGCATATTTAGGAAATGGCCTTCTGGCATGCTTCTCCAAAGGTTCCCCGGCGAGTGTTGTACACTGAAGCCTCCACTAACAAATTACTTGGCTTTCAGTCCCTGGACAAAGGGATGCATTTAGCTGTGGTGAAAAGTCAAATGCAGATGGAAGAGGCTTGTTGAATTCAAAAGGGTGAATTCAGCAAACCCCATTATTTTGCATTGTCCATGTGTTGGAAGCATCCATGCTATTTGTGTGCACCAAAATCTTAACCATATTTCTAAATGGCAGACACTGGGAAAAAATCACTAAATGTCCTCATTATTTGAGCAAGAGGGTTTCCTTAAGGAAATAGAGGAAATAATAGAGGATAAAGCAGTGGAGGGGGAAAAAAATCTTATTATAGCAATAGGGCAGTCATCAAAACAAAAAACCCAGCATTTAGATTTTGCCAGTGATTCTCTTATGAAGTAATTCTTGCCTTCCCCATATATGTACAAAAACTTCCTAAGCTAAAACCTACTTTACATTATGGTAATCTACAGAATAGGATTAAAATTCTTCACATTGGGAATCCTGATGTGACATTATTATTAGGAAACTGAAGATATAAAATTTATGACATCACTCTGGACTCGGGATTTGTTGACTGTGGGCACATCTATACAAGATGCTTAATGTGCCATAGCCTAATAACACTGCAATAGTGTGCTGGGCAAAAACTGTACTAATATGCTACTAGGCAGTAATATTAGGCTACTGCACAGTAAGCATCACAAAAAACCCCAACATTCGTCGTCACTACTGTACACTAAATGTAGGTACTGCACATTTAGTTAGTACTTCATTAATTAAGTACTAAACTAAATGTATAGTAACTATGGTGCATTAATGAACATGTAGCTGGCTCTTTGTGAACTAACTGACTTTACATCACATTTATGGTATGCAGTGTAAATTAAGGAAGAGAACTAAAGGGAAATGGTACTTGTTTTCTTTCTAGCTCAGTCTTTTTGACCTGACATTAAAGGTCTTGCCAGGTATATAAATCATATTGTGGTATAAAAATAACTGCTGCTTTTAATTGAGTACAGTGTGAGAGTTTTCCCCACATGGTCTCATAGTTTGACAGCGTAGCAATCAGAAAGGCAAGCTTAATTGTAAACTAATGATCTTGAGAAGCCCATATGATAATGAATGCTAATTGGGAACTATTTACGAACATTTCATAAGGTGCAATGTAGCCACAATGGAAAGAGAAGGCCATACCAGTTCCAAAAGAAAACAACTAGACTTAGAAGTGAAGTAAATTGTATATATATATACATTTTACATTTATGTATCTAAATAATTTAAAAGGGGAAATTTATAGTAATAAATATAAGAATAGAAGCTAGGGCTTGCATTAAATTGGCAAAGGAACAAAAGGACACACATGGAAAATTCTGGCTAGCAGAATTTAAAACAGTAAGAAAAAATTGTAAGACTATGAGAAACAAAAGAAGTCCTAATGATGTTTTCTGTCTACTATGAGATGGAAATGACAGAACTGCCAGTAATAATGCAAAAAATGCAAAGATTTGCAGAAATAAATATTTCTGTTTGGCATTTGGAGAAAAAGCCAAATGAAGTTGTCATATCTATTGTTTTTACAGTAGATGTTTTTTAAAACAGCTATCCCAAAGATCCCTTTGAGCTATTAATAATTATTTCCTTTAAGTTTTGGAATATTGTGGAAGAACCAAAGGACTAGACTTAAAAAATTTTTAAAACAGCAAGTGGAATGACTGGGAAAATAGGCCTGTCAACCTGACCTCAGTCCTGGATGCTACTGCAATCCTGTGTCAAATTCTGGTACGCACACTGCCAGAAACAATGATGATAATTTGGAGAGGCAGCAGAGAAGTTCCATGAGAATGATGAAAGGCCTGTTTTTTAGTGAAAAACTCAAGGAGGTTAATCTTCTTATTTTATCAAAGAGGAGACTAAGGAATGCCTTGGAAGCAGTCTATAAGTGCCTCCGGGGGAACTGGAATATGGTAATAAGTAGGGTTGTGCGAAGCAGGTCCTATTCCAATTCGGCCCAAATCAGGGACAGTGATTCGATTTGTTGATTCAGATCTCTGTCTCCAATTCAATTCGGCCGAATCCGAATCCGAAGATTCGATGCTGATTTGGAGAATCAGTGATTCGGCCATAGACACAGCTTTAAAAGTTTTTTCTACATACCTTGAGGTAGAGGTGCAGCTCGTGAACGCTGCAATGCAGGGGGGATAGAGCATCACACAGGGGTGCAGGGGGGCCCTCCACATGCTTGGTGGTGACTGCAAGAGTGGACTGCAAGTACTTCCAGTCCAATTCCGGGTCTGCCAGGGAGCACACTGGGGGGGCCCCCTCACGCTTCTCTGGCTCAGCGATTGGCCACAGGGGGACCCCAGGTGCCCCCCTCAGACCCAGGAAGCACCAGTTACCGAACCGGGGGGTGCAAGGGCTCCCCCAGAGGGCTCCCCAGCAGACCCAGAAGTGTAGCAGAAGTGCTTCTGGTCCACTTCTGGGTCTGCCGCCAAGTGCACTGGGGAGCCCCCTGCACTTCTGAGAGACACTCCATATGCCCCAGCATCGCAGCACTCACAAGCCCCTGCTACCTAGAGGTATGTAGAAAAAACGTATAAAGCTGTCTCTGTCCGAATCTCCGAATCTCTCTGAATCAATTCAGAGGGTTCTGATTTGATTTGGAGGGATTAAAAGGTCCTCTGATACGATTGGATTCAGAGATTCAGCTACCAAATCAGGCCAAATCTCCGACCATATCAAATCAGGGACCGAAGCTTCACACAGCCCTAGTAGTAAGTAAATGGTTCCTCTATCTAGCAGACAAAGAGATAATGAAGCTACACACATTCAGAAAGTAAATCAGGTTCACATTTTAAACAGTGAGTGTAATTAACCATTGGAACAACTTACTAAGGGTTGATGTCGATTCTGGAACATTTTTAATAAAGACTCGATGTTTTTCTAAAAAAAATCATTTGGGAAAGTCCCATGGCCTGTCACACAAGAGGTCAGAATAGATAATCACAGTGATCTGTTCTAGCCAGATAATTGACAAATCAAGTGACTTTAGTGCTTTTTAATTGAATATGACATTTTGCTGGCTGGTACCATTCAGTCTGAAAATAATTAAATAATATATATACAATTAAAATAATATATATATACACATAAAGTGAGGAAAATGAGAATTAAAACTGTTTTGGGTATACCAAGAAGTATACTAATTTTATGATACAGTACATAGAGTGGTCAGTGTTTTTTAAGCATTTTCAGAGACTGAGTTATTTATGTGTAGATATGGGTGGTCTACTATACAGTGCTGTAACCACTGAATTTGGGATGAATATAGAATATTTTTGGACAGTAGTTAGCTTCACTGTTTAAATCATGAACAGATGTTTGGCCACCGTAGACGTTGAACAAACTAACACATACACAGCCTCTTTGTGCTTAATTCTTATCTGTCCTTTTTATTTAAAAAAAAAAGTAACACCTTAAAATAATCATTAGACGTAGAAACCAAACTGTGTAACCAAAACATCCCTCCCTCCCTGAGAGTTTCAACAACATCGATCTTTGGGAAAGTCAGAACCACATCTGGATATGAACTTTGCAGCTTTGACCTGTCTGTAATTACAGTTTACACCACTCCCATGATCCCATCTAAAGTGCATGGAATCTAAGACATGTTTTCAAACCTGTGGACAGGGTTAGCTACCTTAGTCATGTCAATTTTAAAAGGAGTCATGGGCTTGTACTAAAAAGGCTACTGCTGGATTTTTTAAAATTTAATCTTTGTTGTTCTGAATATGACAATAGAAAGAATGAGATATTGTAAATGATGTTCTTTTTTTGTCAGGCCATCAAATGTTATTTCAAGTGGCTTCAATCATTTTATTGGCCAGGTCTGCCACATAAGTCTGACCTCAGTTACCTAACTTCTCTGTACCTGCAAAATGAAGCTAATAATATTTCTCTGAGAAGCACTTTCAGGTCTGTGTATATAAAGCACTCATTAAGAACTGAGTAATAGAGGGATCCTTGAAACAGGATTATTATGCTACATTAATTGAAGTAACTAATAAATGCAGCATAGACAATCAGATTTCTAGAAACTTGTTTGGCTGAGAAATGTCAGTATCTGAAGGAATTTTCTTTTTCAAAGATTCCTGCAGCTCTCTTGTAACCCCCTCTTCCTATTTTATGTATCACAAAAAACCCCCAAAATACAAAAACCCAACAGGCTCAGAATCCTTGAAAAGCAAAACTGGCTCCAGCATTGTAAAGTTTTAAAAATATTGAGATTTTTTTTTAAAACCTGCAGTTATGGCTATAACACAAAGCTTCCACCATGTGTTAGTATTTTGGGTTTCCTGGATAATGGAAAGCCAAGTAAGCATTCACATGAACACACATTTGCTGTGAGGCAAGTATAAAATCATATAGAGGAGCAACAAAGGGGGTCTTTTGTGTGTGCCAGCCTGTTGTTCATTACCCAGAGAGTGCATTGTATCCATAAGCAGGTATTTAGCATATTCAGTAGCTTCTGACTGGACTTTTTTGTTAATTATTCTGTGTATATTCAAACATTCCAGAATACGAATTACAGAGATTGGCTTGTGTGCTGACATATGAGGTTTAGTATCCCATCTACATTCTTTTTGTCATTAATTATGATAACTCCAGATGCTCTGGATACCCTGGTAAAAATCCAGTCCAATATTAAACCCTGTTAAGATCTTGGCCTCAATAGCTTTCCTGTAGCATACACTTCCTGTTCTCTGATACTGATGTGGAAGAATCCTCACATTCCTAGTCCTAAAGGGCAAGAGTAATTTGATTTAATTTGATTTTGTTTAAAAACTGTACTTTTTGCAAACAAACTGTATAAAGCTGTAGAAACAGGATGTTTCAATGGGGTTGGTGTTGTCTTAAGTTATAGGCTCAGAAAAATAGAGTTGGAAGGCACCTACTCAGCCACCCTGCTCAGGGTAGGATCTTCAAGTGTTTGTCTAACTTGCTTAAGTAAATTTCCAAGAACAGGGATTCCTCACCCCCTCAAGGTAATTTGTTCCAGTGCTTAAGCACCCTCATAATGAGAAACTCTTCCTAATATTCAAACTGAATTTCCCTCATTGTGGTTTTAAACCATGTCTTCTTGTCCCATCCCCTGTAGCCACAAAGAATAATAATGTAACATCATCCTCTTTATACCCACCCTTCATGAATTTGAAGACTATTATCAAATCCCTCATCAGCCGCCTTTTATTCAAAATAAATGGTCCCATTTTTTTTCATCCCTTCCTCATAAGTCATGTTTCCCAACCCTCTGATCATTTCTGATGCTCTCCAATGGACTCTTCCCAGTTTCTCTACAACTTTCTTGGGATGCAGGCCTCCATGTGTGTTCCTAGTGCAAAGAAAACCAACAGTATACCGGGTTGAATTGAGAGGAGTGGCACCTGCAAATCCCAGGAGTGGAAAAACCACTCCTTTTAATACAACCTGGTATGCTGTTGATTTTCTTTGCAACAAGAACACACGGTTGACTCATATTCAGCTTGAGGTCCACCATAACCCCCATGAGGTCCACCATAACCCCCATGTCCTTTTCTACAGTAGTGCAGCCTAATCAGTATTTGTGTGTGTGATTGTTCTGTCCTTGTGCAGAACTTTGTACTTACCTTTACTGAATTTCATCCAATTCATTTCAGACTGTTTCGCCAATCTTTGAGGACATGCCAAATCCTAAGCCTATCCTTCAGAGTGTCTGTAGCTCCACCAGCTTGGTGCCATCTGCAAACTAGCTAACTGTACTTCCTCTAACTCCATATCATTAATGTTGTGACAAATACTATCATCAAAGTCAGAGTTGACTTCAAGTTGATATGAAGTAGTCAATAGAATAATGGTTCCTGGATTCTGTTCTTATGTCTCCTACTGACTTCTGCAAGAGAATTTTGGGAGCAGTCCATACTGGACTAGATGTTATAAGAGGTTTCATCAGTCTCTAATTTCTGTGGTTCTCCAAATGTTTGCAAAAAGTCCTTCAGATCCTCAGCATAAAACTACATGTGCTATAAAGAATGATCTATCTATGGTACACCCTACTCACTAGACAGAGGCAGTAATGCATGCTTTGATGGGACAATGTTGAAGAGATTTAAAACGGGGTGTAATATTTTTGTTTTAAAGGCAGAAGAAAACCCAGGAGTCAATCTGCTCAGATGCATGCTGCCTTAAGCCAGCGACCACCTGTTTCAAGTCATTCTGGACCAATTGTAGAAAGCTGCCAGCCTTTTACTCGAGCTTCCACATCTGCACATGAAATTGCTCAAAGGCTTTCTGGCAGTCAGCTCTCCTTCCACAATTCTATGACATCTGTATTTTCTCAACCCCCTGCCATTCCTGCTGCTGGCCAGCTGGCTGTTCAGGATCAAGCTGGAGCAATGTTCAGGTCTGGTCTGACCTCCTCAACCAGCTCTACCCTCAGCCTTCTGTTCGGCAGAAGAAGTTTTTCAAGTGCTTTGGTCATTTCTGGGCTCTCAGCTGCAGATGGAGGTAACACCAGTGATACCCAGTCATCCAGCAGTGTCAATATTGCCATGGGTCCCTCTGCTAGAGCAGCAAGTCAAGCAACACGGGTAAGGCACACAAAGCATGAGCTACTCTCTTATAGTCAGGTTCTTATATTGCCTTCCTTCCCACGGGATCTGAGCACCTTGTAGTAGTAGTGCATTTTAAGGAGTGGTTCCTAAAATCTGTCTGACATGGCTTGTTTTTTCTGTCCTCTCTACCTGGGAAAAAAACTAGTTTTGTTTTGTAAAGTAATGGCACGGTTTTGAGGGTTTTTTTCTGTTCTCCACCAAGTTGAGCCATGAGCTTTCAAAATAGATGAGAAAACCCCACCCATTAATAGCCAATAAGCCAGTTGTTGGGGAGTTCATCGAGATGCCACCCAACCTCCTCTTGAAGACCCCCAGGGTAGGGGAGAGCACCACCTCCCTTGGAAGCCCATTCCAGACCTTGGCCACTCTAACTGTGAAGAAGTTCCTCCTAATGTCCAGCCTAATCTGCTCTCTGCTAGCTTATGGCCATTATTTCTTGTGACCCCCAGGGGTGCCTTGCTGAGTAGGACCTCACCAATTCCCTTCTGTGCTCCCATGATGAATTTATAAGCAGCCACAAGGTCGCCTCTCAACCTTCTCTTGCAGAGGCTGAAGAGGTCCGGGTGCCCATATCTCTTCTCATAGGGCTTGGCCTGCAAGCCCTTAGCCATATGTGTGGCCCTTCTCTGGACCCTCTCCAGGTTATCCACATCCCTCTTGAAGTGCGGCACCCAAAAGTGGACGCAGTACTCCAACTGCGGTCTGACCAGCGCCTGATAGAGGGGAAGTATCACCTCCTTGGTTCTGGTTGTCATGCATCTGCTGATGCATGGCAGAGTGCAGTTAGCTTTTCTGATGACTTTGTCACACTAACGACTCATGTTCATCTTGGAGTCCACTAGGACTCTGAGATCCCTTTCCACTTCTGTGCTACCGAGCAGGTCATTTCCTAGACAGTAGATATGCTGGACATTTTTCCTCCCTAGGTGCAGCACTTTGCATTTCTCCTTGTTATATCACATTCTATTGTTTTCTGCCCATTTGTCCAACCTGTCCAGGTCTGCCTGTAATTGTTCCCTGTCCTCCGGTGTGTCCACTTCTCCCCACAGTTTTGTATCATCCGCAAACTTGGATAGAGTACACTTCACTCCCTCGTCGAAGTCGCTGATGAAGACGTTGAAGAGTATCAGTCCAAGGACCGAGCCCTGCAGGACCCCACTACCCACTCCCTTCCAAGTTGATACCGACCTATCCACCACTACTCTCTGGGTACGGCCCTCTAGCCAATTTGCCACCCACTGGACTGTGTAATCATCCAAGTCACAGCCTCTTAACTTGTTCACCAGTATGGGGTGGGATACCATATCAAAGGCCTTCCTGAAGTCTAAGTAAATGATATCAACCCCTACTCCTGTGTCGAGATGTTTTGTAACCTGGTCATAAAAGGAGACTAGATTAGTCAGGCATGATCTACCCTCTATGAGCCTATGCTGGCTTCCCCTCAGCATAATTTTTCCTGCTGCACTCTCGCATATACGAGCCTTAATAATCTTTTCAAAGACTTTGCCAAGGATGGAGGTGAGACTGACTGGCCTATAGTTGCCTGGATCCTCCTTCCTCCCCCTTCTTGAAAATAGGGACCACATTGGCCCTTTTCCAGTCTTCTGGGACCTGTCCTGTGTGCCACGAGTGCTCAAATATTCTTGCCAGTGGCTGTGCAATGACATCAGCCAGTGCCTTCAGTACCCTCAGATGGAGCTCATTTGGGTCTGCCGACTTAAACACATCCAGTCCTTCCAAGTGAATCAGCAACATCTCATGATCAGTGCTTGGTAGTCTGTTGCCCAGCTGTTGCCTCTCAACCATGTGAGACTTGTCTTGCCCCTCGTTTAGGAAGACTGAGGCAAAGAACTCCTTGAGGAGTTCAGCCTTGTCCCCCCTGTCTGTCACCAATTGCTTTTGCCCATTCAGTAGTGGTCCTATTCCACCCTGGGCCTTCCTTTTACTCCCTATATATCTGAAAAACAATTTTTTGTTATCCTTAACTGGGGATGCCATCCTCAGCTCCATGGCAGCTTTGGCCTTTTTAACTGCCTCCCTACAACTGCGAGCTGAAGAGGCATACTCCTCTTTAGTAACCTCTCCCTGTTTCCACTGCTTATATGCCCCCCTTTTTGCCCTTAGGCTGCTCTGGATTTCTCTGGTCAGCCAAGGAAGCCTCTTGGCCCCTTTCCCCCTGCATCGATACCATCTCCCTCTGTGCCCGAAGGATCGTTTCCTTAAGGGACAGCCACCCTTCCTGGGCTCCCATCTCGCCAAATCTCCTACTCTGCAGTGCATCATTGACTAAACGCCTGAGTTTGCTGAAGTCAGCCTTCCTGAAGTCTAGCACTTCCACCCTACTAGTTACTTTACCCACCCTACACCTTATGATGAATTCTATTATTTGGTGGTCACTGTCCCCCGGGTGACCACTGATCTGTAAGTCCCCTATCATGTCATCCCCTGTTGCCAATACCAGGTCCAATGTTTAATTACAGCACAGCCTTGTTAAAACAAAACCTTATGGGACTGTAAGAAAAGGTCATTAAAATAAGGTGTTCACTTTAACAGGGTTTGGGTGATTTGCTGCTGAGAAACCTTGATGAAAATCTAGTATGAAAATGTTTGGGGTCTGACACATCATCATGTTCTGACAGAAAAACTTTTCACTGAAAAATTTGCAACAAGTTCCCATCCATGCTCTTCCCTGAGAAAAATCTCTGTGCGTGCAGTTTGGTGTGGTGTTTTGCTGGCTACCTGACTGTCATTTAATTTTTAGTTCTAGTTAGTCACCATTCCATATCCCATCGTCTTCACTACAGCACCCAGGGGCAATGAAATGAAATGATAAA
This sequence comes from Crocodylus porosus, assembly GCF_001723895.1. Taxonomy (NCBI): domain Eukaryota; kingdom Metazoa; phylum Chordata; order Crocodylia; family Crocodylidae; genus Crocodylus; species Crocodylus porosus. Next base: position 99,175,345 of record NW_017728943.1, read on the forward strand.
ATCATTAGCCATGAAGCAGTTTGGCAATTCCAGTAAAAGACAAAGTGCGAGAGAGCATAATTACTCTCTGGTTCATTTGACACTAACAAATGGAACCAAGTAAGTTTATAGTGCTGTCATTATGACAAAATTCTTTTCTCTGACACACAGCATAGGATCATGTTACTACATGACACTCCTTGTTCAAGCTTCAGATGGCAGAGCCCCCTTGACATACGTACTTCATCCCAAACACATGTAAGGCTCAGTCTTACTCCCGGTGAATGCAAGGAACTTTGCCATAAACTCCAAGAGAAACTAGACTGAACATTACTTTCTATGGTCTAATCTTCCATCATTATTCATACAAGTAACACTCATTACTCTTCATTATTTCTGCAACACCAATAAACATGCTTGTCACTACCCAAACAGATGGTAAGATGCGTCTCCTACCCCAAAGAGGTTGCCATCTGAATCCTGGAAGATATGGATGTCACCTTTCCATTTTGGTCAATTGTGCTGAGCACTTCCCATAGTCAGGGTCTAAAGTAAACTCTGCAGTAAAATCTGTACTTAAATCGGCTGCAATAGCATGATAGTCTTTTGGCAAAGCTGGAACAGCATCAGACTCACTACATTTGAGGATAAAACATTTTTCTTAGCCTGATAATCTTCTGTTGTTCACGGTTCATTGCAAGTGAAATTTAAAACAATCCTGTACATGCCTCTTATCTCGTGCTTTATGCCGTTATTGTATGAAGGGGGACACGTATGAAAGTCATCTCTGGTTTCCTTTCTAGCACTTGAAATGCCCACTGTAAATAATGAATGTTAAGAGCCTTGCTCAAGCTGTACCTTGTTTCAAAATGTCATTCTGAAAAAAAACCCTATTAAGCTATTTCCTAAACTCTTTTATACTTTTCTAAGCAATTCTCTGAGACGTGTGAAGCAATGGATACTACCGAATCGAGACCCCGGAGAGAGCTAGGCCCTGCCCATGCCATTTTCATGGCTCAGAACCTGGAATGCAGGAGGGCTAGCCAGGAGGATATGGCCCTGGAGGACACAGCCTCTCAGCACAGCTTGTCGGAAGAGCAATAAAGAAAACTCCTACTTAAAGGACCATGCATTCCTTAAAATTCAAATAGACATGGCTAGGTCAGTCAGCTGCAGATGGTTTTATTTTTCAAATATAACAACAAACCTCAAAACATTTATTTTTCTAACTTCTGAGAGAGCATACCATTGGGGCAGAGGTTCTTCAGTAAAAAGTCTTGGCAGGTGGGGATGGAAGGATCTTCAAAGAGTTTCAGGATGTCCTAAAATGCAGTGCCACTTCATCTCAGGTTCTTGTAATTATTAGAACAACCAATAAAATCTGACTGCCATTCCTTCCCCTGCAGAGGTGCTGACACTTCTGGTGGAATTTTATAAGTGCCCAGAAAGAATAATGTTTGGAGTTGGGAGTGAACACAACCGAAAATCTTAATGCAACTCAGTGAAAAGCCCATAGACATCTGTTTCCTGCCATAACTAAAAAAGATGATTGCATGTTAAATAATTGACATTTTATACATAATGTATCACAAAGACAAATTTTGAATAGGAGTAATGAATATGTAATAGAACTGTACAGTGACTGTAATATTAGAGCTGTATCTAAGAATTTTTAATGGCAAACCTATTTTTTTTCTTTTCTTTCATGTGTTAACACAGGTAGTAATTATGTGTAGCAACATATTAATACAGTGTGCATGCAGCCATATTGAAATAATGTATGAATGAGCCAGACTGCACATTGCTATAAGGCAGGCTTTGAAAAAAAAATATAGCCAGTGCATGGAAAGCCTTCACAAAGCATATATGGTGCTCCTTATTTGAAAACAAAGCAGTTTTACTTAAAAGGCTGCTCTTACATATAATTACGCACTCCTGTTGCATTTACAGGAATGCATGCCTATTTCTGAAGCCTATAGCAGGTCCTTAATGTACTATAGAACATAACACACTTGCTTCTCATTTTTTTTGTAATTAAAAAATTTCCAACTATCAGTGTCCAGTGTTTCTTATTATTGTACCTACAGTGGAGTCTTTCTTCTTTCTAATTCTTATCATGGGAATCCACAGCCAGGTGCCTTCTCCCACCTGGTGCAAGATGGAATAGGCAGTTCTGTAGCAAAGTTTCATTACCTTTCACTATTTAGTGTTGCTATCAGATCTTCATACTGTGTCCATCACCGTGACATATATATTTAATGCTATGGACATTAAAACTCAGTAACACCAGTAACAATAAACAAGCCTAGGCCATTTTGTGAGAAAGTAATTCTTATTTTCTTTTAATCATGTTTATATGATTTGTACCAGATTTGCAAACTTTGAAAATCCACATTTTGTCTTCCATCTTATTAATGAATGAATTAGGTTCTAACACGCTGTATGTTATGGCAAAACCCATGCTCTTCTGCACTATGGTCATTTCTGGCTTCATGATGAGCCTCTCAGACATACTGCTGCCACATGGCCAGCCTAAGTAAAAGTGACAGCAGCACATGTAATGCACCTACACCACAGATGAGCTCAAGATCCTAACAGGACACACTTCAAGTCATATTCCCAGTTAAGAGACCACATCCGTTTGTGGACATACAGCGTACCAGGTAAGTGCTTATTATGATGCCAGTCTGCTGCTCCACAGATTGCCACACAGATTGCTTCTTACTCCCCACCACTCCCAAAGCACAAATGACTCAAGCCAAACCAAGTTAGATGTAGTTCTGTAAGTTTTAGTTGCTTGGAAGATTTTTTTAAGTAACTATAAAAATGGAGCTATTCCAAACAGTTCATTTCTTTTTAGCAGCTGCACCTGTGCTACTGATTTTTCCTTCTGATTTTTAAAAATGATTTTTATTGGAATAATTTGAATAGAAGAGGAAAGTTACATCTTCACAATGCTAACAATTAGCAATTAAAAAGTGGAAAAGAAAACAAAGTGTTACAGATATTCTCTAAAACAACAAGCTATAGGTTTGAGGGAAACTTTGAGGAATGGTGTGAAATCTTTGATATGTTTAAAGATAGAAATACTATCTACATAGCATTAAAGATCTGTTGGGAGTCAGAGACCATGCATAAGCTTGTATTGAACACAAGGTTAGTTTGCTGGGGTGTATTTTTTACCTGGAAGTGAGAAGACTGAAAAAAATGACGTTAAAACTAAGGCCAAGATCCATAGAAGGGCTTAGGTGCCTAAAATGCGCTTTACGTGAGATTTGGGCATCTAAGGTTAAGGCTACACAAGTTACCATGAGAAAGGTATGGATATGAATTTACAGTATGACCACTGCTCCACAATAACTCATATGTACAGGGTGAGGATGGATATGAATCCAGGACTTTCACTACTTAGGCAGGTCCTAGCTGCGTAGCTCAGGCTAGGGCAGTGCTGGGCAAGGATGGAAGCAGCAATTTAGACAACTAGGAAACTTTCAGGTCAAACAGGGAGGTGGCTGAATTGGCTAGGCAGGTGATGAGTATCTAGATGGACTTCAGATGGCTAAGTCTTGTTGCAGGTGCCTAAACCCTTTATTGGAACTGGTTTGTAGATCTGGACCTAAGTGGTTCAGGTTGAACAGTTTGTAGATCTTATGTGCTTCGTCTATACAATGACGGGGGTAGTTGGAGAATGACTGTGACTAACACTATCAAATAGCATGATCTTAACATGTTTATATCTTGGACATATCTGTGACACAAGGTTTTCCAAAACAACAATCATAGAAAGCCACTCAGTCCATTCTGTAGCAAGGAGCCTGCTTACTGTTCCCACTGCTTGTTTGCCAAGTCTCAGAATATGGTCAATGTGTGGAAGTTAGCACTGCTGTGAAGCAGACAGTGAATCAGCTGCCAGATAGATCATGTATTTCTGCTTTACAGCAGTGAACATTGCAGCCTCCGAGGAGAGTGCATTAACTCTCTGAGAACAACTAACTTAGAATTTTTAAAAAAGAGTCCATGTATGTGCTCCTTTTCAGACAATCATTGGAGTGATGAGGGAATGAAGGCAGATTTCCATTCACTGATCCCTCTTGGGAAAGCCTTAACCCCAGATACCATCACGGCAGGTGAAGGTGCGGAGTGTAAAATCTACCCTGGAATGGTGGGGGTTTACTTTAATCAGAGTAGGAGAAAACCAATCGTGAATCCTTGTAATGCACCAGGACTGGACAAGGCAACAAGGAATGGGAAACAAAGGGGAGGAATGGCAGCAGAGCAGGAAGGGGGCTCTGTGGAAAAACAAGTGTCAATGCTGCAGAACTAGCCTTCAGATTAACCGTGATTTTCTTTCCCTTGGTTTACCTCCCCATTATAGTCTTTCGCTAGTTTGCTCTTGCTTACACCATACTGTAAAGATCATATGCTCAGTTCATTTGCACTGATGAAGATAATGTTAGAAGCTGCCCAAAGGATCAAAGCAATTAACTTCACCAACATTACTGAGTCTAGCCAAGGGCTGCTAAATCAGTTGTGTCTGCACCAGCACCTGGTTACCACCTGGCAGTCCCTCAACTTGGCCTATTGCCTAGCTGTTTCCTACTGCAGTCAGTAAGAAAGTGACAATAACACTTGCGCAAACTTTGTCAAGTGACCTTTGTATTTCTGTTCAACCAAGAGTACAAATCCAGGTCTGACTGGCAGCTCTTATAAGTGAAGACCTGCTGGCGAGGCCTAGGACTTTTCTGTGAAGGCACAGAAAGATTCAGTATCATCTTGATCAACAGTACTTATAACTCAGTACTATTTCCCTTCTCCAGATTAAAACTGTTTTGAATTCCCTGAAATCATCAAGTTTTGGGGAGCTTTCTGGGTGCCAATCACAGGTCATTTTCTTGGGCTAGTAAGGCAATGTTTCTCAACCTTTGCAGTCACAACCACTTTTCTGAATGTGGCGGCATCCCCAGTTGAGACCCACTGTTGGTGCTAGCTCAAATTACTTCGGTGTTTCTCTACTGCATGCTGTGACCTCCAGGTTCAACTGCCCACCGTGCCTGCTGCAGTCAGCCTGGGACTGGCGGTAGCACACATTGCTAGCCCTCTCTGATAACCCTAAAGCATATGGGCCCTGCATGCCTGTTTCTGGGAAGTGTGGGGGCCTTTGGACTGGGCTATAGCCCAAACCAGCTGTTTGTTTCAGTGCAGCAGTTGTCAACCTTTCTGAACTGAAGGCACCCTCATTGGACTGGAGTAGCACCCAAGTTCAAAAGCTAATTTATAGAATACAGAGCTTTATTCCTGAGGGGGCAAAGGGGGCTGGCAGTGGGGGTGGGGGATTGTCCAGGAAGGGAGAAGCCTGACCCTGCACTTATCTGCATATTTATCAGCTTAGTTCCTAACACTTCACTTATCTCCCCATCCCTCCAGACACCCTAAAAAAATCTGGTGGCACCCTGATTGTGAAACAATGCTTCAGGGTTATTAGAGAGCCCTAACACAGCAGGAGGGCATGTGTGCCACAGCCTTACATGCAAGGCAGGTTTACCTGGCTGCTACAGAGGCAGTTCCTGGATTGCAGCACCCCACTTGAGAACCACTGAGATGGACTGAAGCAAGGCAAAAAGATACTGTTCCCCCCCCACCCCCTTCTTCTATCTCCAGGATGCTCTTTGATGGAATTTGGACTCAGAATTAGGTTTATTCAAGAAGCTGATGTTGAGAGGTTTGTATGGACTCAAGTTTTCCGGCTGGGTATAATAACCATCTCATCTACAAATTATTCCTCCTCACTCTCAGATGAGTGCCACTTTTATTCTGCTTCCTGCAATGGGAAGGATGGCATTTCATTAGCGAACTTTACCAGTACCAATTAGTTCTGTAAAACTGGTATTTCCTAGCCCTGTTATTAACTCTGTAGCAGGGCAAGTGTGATGAAGATTTACCATTCTCTTTTACACATATCAGTTTGTGAGTAAAAAGCGGTCTGACACATGATAAATAATGCAGCCTCTGTTTTTGTCTTACTGCCTGCGCAATTTTATGCTGGAACTGCTATACGCTTCCTTGCCTTCCTTGATTCTCAGGATTGTACAACGTATGAGGCACCAGTTATTCTCGCCTTTTTCACAACAATTAAAATGTGCAGGTGCAGTAATGTTGTCATCCGGGATCTCACTGATGTGTCTAAGGTTATTTTCACTAAATGTTTGCCACTGGTAAATTAGCTTGTCGGGAGAACTGGGAATGCTGTGTGTGTTGTTACAGTGCTCTTAGGGTTTTCCAAATATTCTACGCCTGTGAGACCACGCACTGCATTTTTACATCTCTAAAGTAAATGTAGGGTACCATAGAAGCCGAGCTTAATTTGGGGCTGTTAGTTTCTCACCCCTTTATAGCAGATCTGAAACTGGCAACCTGCATTATCTTGGCATTGCATCAGACTAGAAGAAACTATTACTATCATCTATTTTTTAACCAAGACACAATTTCCCTCAGCAGTTCAATCTGTATTTTGTGTGGAGCCAAAAATATTTTCTTTAGAAAGGCACCTACCTCTTGCTCTGAAAACACAATCCTGGCCTCATGGAAGTCAAAATTAGGGGTGCACTGATAGAGACTTCTTGGGCCAATACTGATGGCCAATTTTTAATGATACATATCGGCTAATACCGATTTGATTTTGATATGCAGCCCCGCAGTGACCGGCTGCTAAGTCTGTTGTGGGGGAAGGGGTGGAGGGAAGAAAGGAGCATGGGGAGGGCAGATCGAGGCCCCCACTGTGAGGGAGGCAGTGGGACTGGTGCTGGGGCAGATGCTGGCCAGTCAGGGTGGGGCATGGGATGGAGCTGAAGCTTGTCCAAGGGGTGCGGGGGGCAGGGGGGGTCGAGTCCCTGCTACCGCACACCACAGTAGGGAATGGGGGGCATGTGCCCCCCGGCTCTGTGCACAGGGTGAAGGCAGGCTGCCACTGCGGGCTGGGACTGCTCTGGGCTCGTCCCAGCGGGGGCTAGGCTGGGTTGCACTCAAGGCAGGCAGCAGTAGCACTGGGAGCGGAGCTATGGTGAATTTTGGGGTTGCTGCAGCCCCCCTCCCAACTCCCTCCAGTGCTCCCTCTGCCTGCCCCAAGAGCAGCCTGGCCCATCCCCCATTGGGAAGAGCCAAGTGCAACCCCAGCCCACAACAGCAGTCCACCTTCACCCTGCACCCAGATCCAGGGGTCACATGCCCTCCTGGGGTGCATGCAGTGGCAGGAGCTACCTCCCCAGGCTCCTCGGACAAGCTGCAGCTCTGTCCCGTGCCTGCCCCACCCAAGCTGGGCAGCACCTGCCCCTGCCCTAGCCCCAGCCGCACTCCCTCTGTCACCATGGGGGCCTCAATCTGCTCCCCCTCACCCAACGCCCCTTCCCTCGCAACAGACTTACCAACCAGACCCAGCTGCTTTTCATGCTGGCAGGCTGTGCACGTGCATGCAACATTTATAGGCCATATTATTGGCCACATCAGACAAAAAGCTAACTGCCGATACTCCTAATTTTTCTCGTATTGATACCGATTCGATATGGGACTGACATATTGGTGCACCTCTAATCAAAAATCCATCATAGCCTTAAAATCCTGGATATCAGAAAATTCCTGTTGAATTCAGCAGGACTTCAAGTGGTGGAGACTTCAAGTGATGGAGAATCACCTATGCCCCTTGATAAGTTGTTTTCTATGCGCTCTATAAAAATATACGCCATATTTCTAGTCTTGAATTAATGGCCTGTTGGCTACAAAGGAGCAAGTCATAATAAATTCTAGTTTATTGGACGGGATGTGAAGTTACCAATAAAATCATAAATGCAAACTTTGAGTTATGGGTGGTACTGGTCACCTTAGCACATACACACACATGCACTCACTCATTCCAACCCATGTAATATAGTGTGTAGCGATTGTGAGAGCACTGGTGTGACTATATCTACCGAGTCCCTGGAGTCTGCTGTCGATGGTCAGCTTCTTTCAAGGAGATGTCTTCTCTAGAAGGGGGTTGCCTGCTTGTCCTTCTGTCTTGGTAGGCCAGGTGCTGGATGAGAGGGCACCACTGAGGGTCATGCTTCACTGCCTTTTATCCCTTTCTGGCAGACTTGTGTAATCCCCCAGCATCATCTTGGCTACCCAATCTGGAGGTCACTCTCACGTGGGTTTTGAGTAGTACATGACCGCTGTTAGTTACAGGGGTGTCTGCCTGCTGTTACCTGAAGTTTTGGGAGTCCACCTTTGACTTCTTGACTTAATGGCTGTATTGTCATGGGTTGCAAGAATAGTCCATAGGGTAAGTGCCTTGGCTTGATTAGTTAAAAATGGCTATTGTCACTTAATTACATACTGATCACTATACACTCACATTCATTCAGAGGACCACCCAATATAGCAGATTTTATCACTTTACAATTACAGTTTCAATATGGTTTTTAACACTGGTCTAGGGTGTAACGTCATTCTAAAGGGAGTACGTTCCTTAAGGGTTTAAAAGTATAAAATATAAAATACAAAATGCCAAAGTAAAAATGAGACAGATGAAATATAAAAATGCACTGTCAGAAATATATAAAAAAGCAATGTGAGATAGTGAGGATCACAAGCTACTAGGGACAGTAAGTGAGTTAGGTTAGCACAGGATATATCTGCAGTCTTCGCAGTGGATATTTTAGTTCTTCTGTTTTCTTTAGTGACACTGAGCTTAATCGATAGTTAGGTGTAGTTTCTAGGTTCTTCCTATGGAAAGCCACTTCAGCTTTCTCGATTCCTCAGAGCCTTGCCACACCCTGCCAAAACTGAGACGGAAAAGAAATGCACAAAATGGGGGGGGTGGAAGGGCCGGGGGTTGCAGGCAAGAAGGGGCTTCTGTTATATATCAATGTCCAGAAGGGAAATGTACAAAGGGGGCTTTCTGCTACAGGCCTACTAAGCAAATTCTCACCCCACTTGGTAGGGTTTGTGAATTAATTTCTAACCAGGTAGCTTCTTCTTTGTGCACAGTATTCTACAAACCAGACGTCAGGATCAGCAAAGCGCCATACAAGCGCTCAATAACAAGACAACATATCCACCAAAGTGGATATTATGAGCCACTCACAGAAATGCAACTGAAAAAGTCTTGTTGACCAAAGTAGGATTTAGAAAACAAACTAGGTTATTCAGACTCTGCAGAACTGCAGCAGCCATTTATGCTTAACCTGTGCCTTGATTTTATTTTTTCTTTAGAAGTCATTGCTCATTAAGCACCCAGTTGTGCTTGAAGTCTTACAAGTCTTTCTCATGGACTTCAGTGCTGAACAAAACCTGATCCTAAATGGCCCAGTTACAGTTTATTCAGTGTTCTGCTCAATGCCAACTGACTGCTCTGGAGAACAAGAAGCACTTGGCAATTATTAATCATTGAAAGAACAATTATTTAGATGGCCCTTACCACTCACGGGAATTTTGGCCCTGCAAAAGTAACCACTTTGTTCCTTATCCTGTAAACATCTGAGGACATGTTCTAAAGACTCAAAACTGCTGTAATAACACCCATGCTTTCTGCTTCTATTTTAAAACTAGCCAACTGAACTTTCTAATTATAACTTATAACTTCAGCTGACAATGCAACAAAATGTTGAGGGCTGCTGTACTGCACAGAGTGTCTAACACAGCGTTGGCTTATGTGGGGGAGGGAGGACACAGGATGGGTGTGTGTCATGGTGCACAAAGTTTCCCATTAGGGCTGTCCTACTTCTGGGCAGCCAGGGGCCACGTGCAGCAGAGGCCACAGACCCAGGGAGTGCATGGTACAACGGCTAGGCCTACCCTGAGCTCCCTCCCCTGCCACATACACAACTAGCTTCCTTTCAGAGCATTTATTTGCTCCCCTTCTGGCTACATGCTGCACAGGCAGCCTGGCCTCCTCCTTTGCCAAGCACACAGCCCAGCATCCTTCCCTGACACAGGCACAGCACAGGCAGCCTCACTTCCTCCCACGGGGCCAGCCTGATCCTAGGAGCAGGGCAAGAACCAGAAGCCAGAAAAGGGAGGGAGAGCTGCCTGGTGCCACTCCAAGAGCTATGGATGGAGTACCAGCCAGGCAGGAGGCCACAGGCAGTATGTTAATCCCTAACAGGCCATATATGGTTTGGGGGCTGCCAGTAGGACAGCCCTGGAGTAGGGCATCCATCATACAAACTACTATACAAACACATAGGCATCCAGAGTTTGGGGGCTGCCCTGGACCCAGTGCCCGGGGTGCCAGACAGAGCAGGTGGGCAGGGTCTCCATGGAGATCAGCCGGGACCCCCGAGGGCAAGGCATGCTTGATCAGGCAGATGGGATGGGGCAAGAGTAGTGTCTGTGTGTGGGACAGGCAGACAGGACAGTGACAACGAGGCCAGGTCCTGGGGCAGAGCCATGATCTCCTCTCTGTATGGCCCTGCAATGGGTACCAGTTCTGCAGGCAGGTAGTGGATTAGGACTCTGCCCTGAGCCCTGGCCCTGCCTGTCACCACCCTGTAATCCAGGCCCTGGCACTGGCCCTGCCTGTCCATCCTGCTCCCAGATGCTGCTCCCCACCTGCCCAAGGGTCCATCCTATCTACCCAGCAAAGCACACCCTGCCACAGGGGTCCCAGGCTGGTCTTCAAGATCCTGCCTCCCCGCTCTGTCCAGAGCCCCTGGTGGGGGGTGCAAGGCAAATGGGCCAGGGTACTCAGACACTGGCGCTGGGGGCGGCAGAGACGGGGGCGGCAGAGACTCTGGCGGCAGCAACCAGAAGAAATACCACTGCAAGGACTGCCAGGAATCAGGGGAATGGTCACACACGCTACAGCCCAGGCTGCCACCAGCACCTGGGCTGAGCAGAGCCGAGGGACCTGCTGCAGGCCGAACAGAATCCCCTGGTGAGCCAGATCCAGCCCCTGGGCCATATTTTGCCCACCCCCTGGATTAGCCTACTGCAGCACAGCCCACAAGGAGCTCAGTGACAGTTATACTTTCTTCTAAACTGGCTCAGCCAATACTGCTTATTAAGTGAATCAGAGAAGGAATGGTCCTATGGTCCCCTCTCAACTCTGGTATGATGTTGTCCAGTGGTCCATAGCCAGGTAGTGTTTCTAACAGGTACTCATACCGTAAATGAGAGAGAGTAAAGAGTTCTTTACAGGCTACCCACAGCATTCTGTGCACCTGTGAAAAGGCCTGTCGCCATCTGGCAGCGCACGCAGAACTTCTGCTGTTGGAGCATAATGGTGTGGGAATAAATGACTGAGCGACTACAACGCAAGTTTTCACATGCTTTTAAACCAATGTGTTCACTTAAACATTTGTTGCCATGTACATCAGAAATCCAGGAATAAGGAAAGCTAGATTCTTAACAATTTTTAAAGCCGAAGAATGCTTTGTATCATGAGAGAACAAGTCTGCACCTGGCTGGGAATTAAGTTTTCATGACATGCAAAACTGATTAAGTGGTAAACACTTCTTTTTCCTGAACACATTTACAAACCTCCTGGGGATATATGTCATCTAATACTCTCAATCATGTCTTATTTCATCATTAACCAAAAACTACGCGCAGGATTGAAAAAGGAAATAAACAGAAATCATTAAGCATCAATAAACCCTTAATGAATTGTTCAACTTGAATAGTCAAATGTAGCATTAGGTTTGAACTTATTTTTTTAATATTTCATGGAATAAAAGCATCTGCCAAGGAAGCCAGGGTACTAAAGTATTGTCTTGTTTTTCCCTGCCATCACATAATTTGCTAAAGAAATATAGAACAGGCAATGCACCCCTCAGGCAGCAGTTAAATGATTTAAAGCGGGCCTTTTCTATAAAGATGCCATCATCAAGCTACACAGTGCTTTATCTCTGATTCAAGATTGAACTCAGCTTACCTGCTCTGTACGTTCCGTATTGGGCTGTAATACTGACCAGCCAAAGCTCACTGGAAAGGTCATGAAGGCATGTTTAAATAGCATGCCTAAACTAGGTCATTTTGGAGGCGATGATAATACATATAGAAAGTAATGTAGTTCAGACAAGATTCTATCCTGCTCTGCAGATACCAAGCACTAATTCTGTAACATTTGGTATAGAAGTATTTGGTCTACAAAATAGCCCCAAGTATTTTAATTTGCCTCTGGGCACAGCTGGCCATCTGTGCACTATGTTTTGCAAAACCATGACCTAAATCAGTACTTCAATTGACTTTGATAGTTAATTGGATATGCATAACTGTGACCAGTTGGTTTCAAACCCCAGGATGAGGCACTGTGGCAGGGAGAGGTTGTGGAGCAGGGTGCATGTCCGTGTGAGAGAGAATCCTGGCAAGTTGTTGTTTTTTCTTTTATTTATAAGAAAGTGACAAATATGGGACCCCACCAACTTATTTTTCACTTGAGTGCTATCTTGCTCACAATGAAGACTGTAGTGCCTCGGTGCAGGTGTAGGCCTCTGCTTTCCTGCTATAAACTAAAATAAGAACTTATTTTTCTTACAAAAAAAAGAAACTTGTCTTCATTTTCTGCAATTCTGAACGGTTGTCACAATATCCTCCAAAAGGCAGTCTCTATTTTCCTTAGTAACCTAGAGAAAGAGAAATAAAAACTAACATGATTTGATGACTAATAGCCTCCATCTCACTCAAGGTCCCCCACCACCAGTCAAATCAAACATGCACCTCCATATTAGCTGCTTCCCCTCACTATCTAGAGCAAACAATCTATCCCCATAGACCGACATTAGCTCTTGTATATTTGGTACTTTCTTTGATTTATTACCACTGATATTTTGTAATTTTATTCAATTGTGATTGACTGACAGGAATCTTACAAAGAGCCACTACTTCCTTTTCCGGTAATGAGAAGCCCTTTCCAAATACCTTATACCACTCACACACTACATAGCAGTAGTTTTTGTGCATTCAGTATCTGATAGGATTATATTTTAATAGGATGTCAAATTTAGTTTTTTCAGACACTTCTTCAGTAAAAAATGAAAAAGGTTCTCCTACAGACATCTATTTTAATACTGCACCGAAGCGAAGATATCCAAGTTTCCCAAGATACTTGGGAGAGGAAAAAAAAAGGCAATTCCATGGAAAGGTTAGGTCCCTTTGATAAATGCAAATATCAGCACATCTGCTCAATATTAGTGGCTGTATAATTGTTGTGTTTTGTGGGTGCAAGCTGTAACTTGTGCACATGAAGTGTTTACACCTGAAATAAACCAGGTCAGTGGGAATTATGCCAGTGGGGGGCTAGGATTTCACCTATTTTATGTAGGAACTGCCTTTCTGAATCAGTCCCAAGATCCATCTAGTGCAGTATCCTGCTTCTTAGAGGGCATATACACACTGTAGCCACAGCAATGATTGTAGAATAGTGAAAGCATACAGAAACTGCCTTACCTCAGACACCTTTACCATTTTAGTCATATACAGAATAAGGTTGGAAGGGACTTTAATGGTCATCTGGTCCAAACCCTGGCCTAAAGGCTACTCCTAGATCATCCACGTCAAATGCTTATCTAACCTCTGACTGAAAACCTCTAAAGAAGTAGATTTTGCAGCTTTTCTGGGCAGTTTATTCTAATGCCTCACTGCTGTAATGGTAAGGGATTTATTCTTGGTATCTAACTTAAACATATTTTGCTGCAAGTTAACGCTGTGGTTTTGCATCCTGCCCTCTGCATCAAGGGAGAAAAGTTATTCTCCTGTCTTCTTTATAGCAGCCTTTCAGATATTTGAAGACTTGCTACCATGTCCCTCCCTAATTGCCTTTTCTACCGGCTAAACTTGCCTACTTCTTTCAATGTTTCCTTGCCTTCCAAACTCTTTAACATGTTTGCCACCTGCCTCTGAATCGTCTTTAATTCCTCCACATCCTTCTTAACATATGGAGCTCAGAACCACACACAATACCACAAATAAGGCCTAACCAGCACCAAGTAGAATGGTACTATATCTTCCCATGTCTTACACCTAATACTGTACAACTGTTGCTGTAGCATGGAGTTTATGTGGGGTAATTTATCCTACACAAGGTGCTTCACAACAAGGGGCAACTGGCAGATGTTTGATATACTGCCCTCCGTAAAAGGTCTCTAAGAGACTGGCTTCAGAACTGAAGCCTGAGGTTTTATATTCCTACTAACACACACCAATTAACATATTAAATCTGGATATTCCTGTTATGCCTCAATACCATTAGAGGCCCAGCTTGAAATCTGACCCCAAATATAGCAGCATCTGTTTATATATATCTCTTCACATCTAAGTGCTAGAAACACACAGTGAACACAATGACACAGCCAGCAAATGTACATGAAGAAAACAACGGGTTGACAGAAGAAGGGCACTTTAATTGTGCTATTGACACATGTTCTAGGACAATGACTTTCAACCAAGGTGCCAAGGCACCGTAGGGTGATTTGAGGTCTTTTCAGTGGTGCCATGCAATGTCAGCACTGTTAGGTGTGCAAACATGATTCACAAGATGAACCCAGAGATTTCAAATAGGAATCCAGAATGTTAAAATTATGCTGACCTGCTGTGGACTTTCTGACTGTTTTGCTGCAGCAGAACTGCTTGATTACTTTTCTGTAGTCAAGAAAACCAAGGGAAAACCCACAGCTGACATTTTCTGAGTGGTGCCTTGGGTCTAAAAAGGTTGAGAACCACCGTTTTAGGAGCACTCCAACCAAAAATTACTGAGAAAGGCACCTTAGGACTTCAAAGTACAGAAAACACAAGGGCGTCGGATTCTAGATCCCACAGGAAGTATTTCAGGTAACATGATGAACGTCATTGCCACTGCTTTCCATTCTCTCAAAGTATATATACATTCCTACTCAACTAAAGCTTTAAAGTATACCATGCAGCAAGAATATCAAACAGCAGATTGAAAAGATTAGGAAATTTGTCATACTATTTTGCAAAAACTGTTTTAGTCATATGTTCTGTTGAGTTACTTGGGTCTAGAGGTTGTTATGGTTCAAAGTTGCGGCTTACTTTTCTAGACAAACTTGGCAAGACAAAAACACAATCACCCAATAATGCCTACAGTAGAAGTTAGAAATGAGTATATGTTTTTATTCGGAAAACCATAAGTGTGTGGACATCACTATTACAATAATGCATTTAGGTAAGATGGAGAAAACAACCAGGCTTCTTCTACACATGCACAAATAACATGAAGTTAGTCAAGTGGAAATATATTTATTTTATTTATTTATTTAGGGAAAGATAGTCTTGCAAAATCTGTTTAACTGGAACCTTTTTTTCCTGAGTGTGGGAAGAGAACAGGAGTAATAAATCCATATTTCTCAATGCTTTTGTCAAAATAAACTGACACAGATGGATCAGGAACAACTTGGACATTTGAGTTTATTGATTTTGTGTCTAGTACCTCAGATTTTACTAGGCTCAATACAAATAGGACTTGACATGTAGTTACTAGATGCTACGAACCAAATGCAACACAGCTATATCAAGAGCCTAAGTGAGGAAAAGAAGTGTTTTGTTACCAAAAAAAAAAAAAATGTTGTGACAGAAAGGGATGGGGGAAGGACAGATGAAAACTGAAAAGGGAGAAATGTTCTTTTTGGTAGCCAGGGAAATTCTGTGGCTCAGAAAAAGGTCAGGTTTCAGAGGGCTGAATTTGTAAGTTATAAATATACCTCTTTAATGCTAGGTGCATTTCATTCTTCTGACAGTGTGTGCGTGTGCACTTGTGCACACACTTGCACTTCTACTAACTGGAAGATTTCACAGATTTCATAGACATCAGGGCTGGAAGGGACCTCGGGAAATCGAGTCCAGCCCCCTGCCCAAAGGGCAGGAAGTCAGCTGGGGTCATAGGATCCCAGCAAGATAAGCATCTACTTT
>NW_017728943.1:99191815-99221011 GCF_001723895.1 Crocodylus porosus
CCCCAAAGTTTGGTGTCATCGGTGAACTTGGCCAGTCCACTCCTGACTCCAATGTCCACATCATTAATGAAAATGTTGAACAGTATGGGTCCAAGGACAGAGCCTTGAGGGACCCCACTGGTCACAGGGGACCACAATGAGTGACTGCCATCGATTACAACCCTCTGGGTCCGACCACGGAGCCAATTTCCCAGCCAGCGGATTGTGGTGGATGATGTTTGGTTGGTTTGTACACACTCATCCTCATGTCATAAAGATGAGGATGAGTGACTATCAGTGAAAGAATATGCACTGTTTATATCATGAGTTCATTTTTTTGTGTATCCACCATTATATTCTGGTTCCTACAACTTTCTGTGATGCAGTGGGTCTTGCACCTTAGCTCTCTTGCACTGCTAGACAGTGCTCCTGTAAGAATTTTCCAAATTGAACCCCACAATGGTCCGTCTGTCTCTCTCTCCTTTTAAATCAAACACAACTAAAACATCACTAGGAAGGTACAGCAGAAGGCTTTGATAGAGCAAAATTAGGTGTAAGCCAGCTTCCAAACACAACCAAAGCCTTTACACACCATTTATAATACTGGGCCTAGGACAAGAAAAGTTAAAATGAAATGGGGAATGAGAGTAAACCATCTTGTGCTGTCAGTGGGTGGTGGACACTTCGAAGTAATGAGCAAGACTTGCTTAGGTCTCCTACAGAATGACTCTGCGGGGCTAGTTTTAGGGCAGGGTTCCAACTGGATGGAGGTGCCTCCCTTCAGTCCTAGATAAGGCTCCCAATAAACAGGAAAGCAAGACTTGTTCAGCAATTAGTGTTCCTGTTGTCTAGGTCTCAGTAGCTCCATGCCTGGTATGCTGGTATGTTGTGGATCCCATATGAAGTACATAATCTCTCCATACCACGTACAAAGATGCCTAGATGCCAAGGCACCCCCCACATACCTAACAAAGGAGCCAGAATGCCTAGGTGCCTATGTCTTTCATCCACCTGGCTCTAGAAACCTGCTAAGTCCTAGTTGGAAGATGCACAGGTGACATTCACGGAGGAAGGTGTAGCCTGTTACTGAAAAACAATGTTGGCTTTTCTGGGTTTAAAAAATAACCAAATAATAAGCCATCAGCCAAACTGAGCAGCTTAAGAAAAAAATATTAGGGTATGAAGATGTTGATCCGTAACTCTCAAATCTTGTTGCAGATGATGCACAGATGATTAATGCTCTGGAGCACATTGACATCACTTAATCAGAATGACACTGTAATATTGCCATGGGGGGAGGGAGGGGAACATCCAATCCCACTGGTACAATTTCACACAAGGTAGCACTTAACAGCGTAAGTGAATCTTTGGCAGGAAGGGAGAACTGAATTGCATAGTAAGCGACTTTTCATTATGTGCTTCAAACAGCAAATTATGAATAAGATCATTAAAACACAAAAAAAAACTGTCAAAATAGTGAGTTCTTTCCTTCACCATCCATTCACTCTTCTCCACACAAAACACGGTAAGGACTCTTACCATATTTTACATAACCAATATATACAGTATATACTGCATGAAAACCTTCTCTCCACTTGTGACTTGTGCATCTTTTTTTTTGACAATTACCTAGTTTTTGCAGTTCAGACGAGCAAGCACATGGTTCTGCCTACAAAATATAACTGTTTACTACTTACTGAAAACAGAAAATACCCATTATAGGGCAGGGACCAATGTTTTTACTCATTTTATAAAGCATCTAATACAGTTTAGGTTGCTTGAACAGATATCTAAGAACAGGCTACCTAACTGATAGGATAAAGATTTGAAAAGTCGATCACTAGAGTTTTAAAGCACAGTTCTGCGTAGAGAACTACATCTGCAAAAATTGTATATGGAGCTCAGTATGCTAACTCAGTGATTCAAAAAATATATGCTCCACTTACAAGGGTTAGAGGAAGTGTTTCCCCTCTAATTAACAGTCTTGCAAACCTTCTTTTGAACTCAGATAACTTAGTGAGGTGCTTTATTTGTCACATATCATCATCACTAGTAATAAAGACCAATTTACAAAGACTAATTGGAATTAAAAAACTTGACCCCTTAAACATTATAAGTGATACATAAAAATTATGATCTACAACCCTCATACTCTGTGAAACAATAACAGTGTTACTCCTACAACCGTTATGTGATTTTTTTTTCTGGTACTATGAACACCTGCCTTTTAAGAACTAAATGGATGCTACTGGATTCACTTCAAATGGGCTTTCCAACAGTCATTAATTGGTAATTGACTATGCTGCTACTTTCTCACCAAGTCCCCTATAACTACCCTTCTAGGGAAACCATGACAGCTACAACTGTGCCCAACATGCTCTTGATCCCCACCATAATGGTACAGAAACATCATTCATTTGTAGCAATGACTGATCATTAAAACAAAGCCACATGCAAAATGGCAACCCAGAAGTAAAAGGCTCCTTAAAAGATGTTTAAGATTACTTACACTGAATACCTTAACATCCTTCCTACTTCGTATTTCTTCCACAAGTCCCAGTGGCTTGCCTTTAGGTATTGGTATGGTCCCAAGTATCACAGTCCCTGAACCGACCAGAGTTTGACGAACGGCTTGAATAAAAGACTGACTGAAGAGTTCCATTTTACCAATCTCATCTATTACACAAACTTTTTTCCCCGTGCCACTGTCAAGATTAACCTAAAGAGAAAATACACAAGAGATTAAAAACAAGAGAGTTTTGCATCAGCACTGAAACAACTGTTGCCATTTGCTGTGACAGAAAAGGAGGCAGAATAAGCTAGCTCAGGAGTAACATTTCTAGAAAAAAAACTGTTGCTGGAAATTGATGGCACAGACGTCATCCAGTCACAAAGAATACCAGCAGTCAGCCAGCCTGTAATCTAGCAAAGCAACAGGATACTGAATAAGGAAGGGGTGGCAGAACATTTATTGTCCCTCGTTAAGTCTTGCATTATTATAGCAGAAAAAATCACCAGACTGCTCTGTTAGATACAGCTTTATATGTTCCTTATCTCGGGATCAGTGCAGAGGTTCCAAAGAAATACTGTCCTGTGGTTAATTTTGTGATGTGATGTAGGTGAGGAAGTTGTGATAAGCAAGAGAATTTGCTCACTGCCCTTATCTCCCAAAGCACGAATCTATTCTCAGTGAAAGGTTGCTCCTTATGACCAAGTCATTGATGTCTAAACTAAGTTTTTTTAGAAAGAGGAGAATGGCTGTATTCCTTTTATCCACCTCTGAGAATG
Source organism: Crocodylus porosus (assembly GCF_001723895.1). NCBI lineage: Eukaryota > Metazoa > Chordata > Crocodylia > Crocodylidae > Crocodylus > Crocodylus porosus. Next base: position 99,195,083 of record NW_017728943.1, read on the forward strand.
AAGGTAAACAACCAACTATGGTAAGAAAGTACCCAGGCTGTGCACAGATGATTTGTCCTCCAAGGAAAACTGACCTGCAAGGTCTCAACAGCTGCTACCACTTAGCACACATATGTGAAGGAGGTTAAATCTGACATTTCGCCCCTTCAAGATAACTAACCCTCTTTAAAAATTAATCCCTGCAATAGTTATCCAGTTACTCAACCAGGGCACTTCCAGTCTGTCTCCCTTTCCTCATACCAGCAAATCATTTTTCCTTCTTTAAACTCCATTTTTTAACAAATCTTATGATATATTCCTTTGTATTATAGGATGTACACATTAAAATAAGTACAGTTGTGTTTAATTTGTTCGTATGAAGTGGATACTATATCAAGTAAGATGTGCCTCAGTATGATGGAACAAGAGGCCAATATGTATAAGGAAATGGGGACAACACACAAAAGCTAGGGTTAATTGAAAGGTTATACTATAGATAAGAATACAAGTTCACTACTCTCTTCTGAGGAAATTAAATTAAAAAAAAAGAATCAAATTTCACTATTTGTGTTTGTTAGGGGCCAACTGACCCAAGTCAAAATCTTCACAGTTAATCCATGAATAACTTCATATACCAACTAACTACATAACTGAAGAAGAAACCAATTTAAACATTTTCCCTTGTGAAATAGAAGTTCTGAAGAAAATGGAAGAAATGCATAACATGCTCCCAAAACCTTTCAAAAGTGAGTCCCTACTGGACAGCTGTTTTATCTAAAACCCTTTCAGAGATCAGTGAGCTGAAAAGCTAATGCCTGTCATTAGATCAAGTACTAAGAAACTGAATTTTCACTCTTGTACAGAATCCCCTGTCCCTTTAAGTGAAGTTTACAGAGCTCCAAACGGGAACACACTCTAGGATCCACACTTTCCCATTTGAAGTAATGGGAGATGTCCCTTGAAGACTAAAGCTGTGGATAGATATACTTTTAACTATTTTAAGAGGCAAGGAGGACCTGCTGCTTTGGAGCATGTATCAGCTGTTCTGATACAACTGCTAGATCAGCAGGAGTATTGTGTGTAAGACAATGCCACTACTTAGAATTGGCTTTAGCTAGGGTATAAACAGACACTGCCAAATGAAGGGGGATCAGCTGTGGCAGCATGTGTCCTGGTACAGCTGATCCCACTTCACTGGGTGAAAAAACACGCGCTGTCCCACAGGGTCCTGTGAGACAACACTCAGGGCATCTCTATGCAGACAAAGGAATCCCCAGGCACTCCTCTATTAGCAAGGAGACCTGGGGGTTCCCTTTTGTAGAGATGTGTTTCCAGAATCTCAAACTCACTCCTGTATGGTCCCAGGAAATTCCAAATAGGGGAACCCAAGCAGGAACTCCTTGGGCTTCAGGGGCAGCTGGAGAGGATGGGAAGCTCTGGGCTACTGTCTTAAAGCAAAACAGACATTAGCTGCAAAACAGGTGGTATTTTGTGCTGCTGTCACAACCACAAAATTTGGGCACTTGTGGGGTAACAAGAGGCACAATGTATCTGCATGGCCTTTGTGCTGCCATAAAAAAATTTAATGGTGGCACAAAAGTGATATCTGTTTATGCCCCTAGAATACTGTGGGCAGTTGTGGGCTCCACACTTTAAAAAGTATGTGGAGAAATTAGAGAGGATCCACAGGCACATGACAAAAATGATAAAGGATCTGGAAGGCAAGCCCATAAGGAAAAGTTGAGGGAACTAGGCATATACAGCTTGCAAAAAAGATGATTAGGGAGGGACTTGGTAACACTCTTCAAATATCTTAAAGGCTGCCGTAAAAAAGATGGAGAACTACTTTTCTCCCTTGATGTGGAGAGCAGGATATGAAACAATGGCTTCAAATCTTAGAGCTCTAGCAATAAAGTAGATTTAGATTGTATATCAGGAAGAACTTTGTTACTGTTATAGCAGCGAGGCAGTGGAAGAGACTGTCCAAGGAAGTTGTAGAATCTCTTTTACTAAACAATTTCAAGAAGAGGTTGAGTAAACATTGGTCAGGGATGATCTAGGAGTGGCATTCACGTTGAGGGTTAGACCTGACGGCCCTTGAGGCCTTCCAACCCTATGATTCTATGATCAAAATAACTGGTGTCTTAACATTTTTCAGTAAACTGTACTGGAGCCACGTGACACTGAGAACACTAATGATCTTGTATATTTTGTTATTTCTACACTCTCCAGTAAAAAAAAGACTATCTGCTATATAGTGCTTCCTATAGAAATATCAATAAAGCCCCACAAAAATATTAATGAGACATTTGTGGATTAATTACTCGTGCTCCAAGATTAGCATACTTTTTCAATTAGTCTTCAACCCATCCATGCTCATCCACAAAAAAACCCTCTCCTTATATTTCTACTTTGCTTCCCCTGCCCTTAATTTTGGTCTATTCTTATTCCCGTTCACTATTATCCTTCCCTTTTACTCTTTCCTTCCCCCACTTCGTACCACGCATAGCCATGGTCTTGTTGCCACTGAATCATTGAGAATGTAATTACTGATTAAATGAAAGCAGAATCAAACCCTTTCTCAGGGCTGGGCTTTCCCTTTGACCCTGATTCTCTCTTTCTCTCTTCTCCCCTCCACCCCCCCACTGATCCACTGAATGCTTGTAAAAAAACTCCACTAGTGAATTATTTTACACTCTTTTATTACTATATTAATTGCACTAGTCTAAGTCCTTATATAATAAAGTCTTTCTCTACATTTTGAACCTTTACTATACAATAAGAAAGTATTACTAGTGTCTCTTCCGTTATGTCCTCCTGCTCCCTGTATTGCCCCCATCCTCCTTATCCACACACTGTTGAAATATTTTGTTCCTTCTCCTGATACCTTGAAGGGCAAAAACCAAAACCTTCGCCTTGTTCCCTGCATCTTTTATCTCCGTTCTCAGTGCCCCATGGAAGTTACTCTGTTCTCCATTTAGCAACACAGAAACCACTGAGGATTTCTAGTAGTTATCCCAGCAGCTGTTGCCCACGGTTTATTAGAAGACTAAGAAAATCAGGTCTGTTCTTGTTTAATTTGGGGTAAGGGGGGCAAAGGTGGAAGTGGAGGCAGAAGTTTCAGTAAGGACATTATTGACTACCCAACCATCCCAAGTGGAAAGGAAGAGAAAGATGGTGCAGAAAACAAGGGAACACATACTGGATGCATTAAATCATTCTCATTATGGGAGTTCTCAAACATCTGGATGTACAAATTTTGCCATCAATAACTTTCGTAAGTGAAGAAATATTATTCCCATTACCATGTGCAAAGAAATATTATTCCCATTACCATGTGCACAGCCTGGAAACAAAAACTGTGAATCCAGACCCCAGTGTACATGACTGGGTGGTAGTCAGAACATTTTCATTCAGTGATGATGGCAACACTTGTTCTGTGGAACATGCTTTGAACAGACACTTCTCAGAATGGAAACCAGATCCAAGAAATGATTAGTAATAAAGATTCCCACAATGACACAACCAGATTGCTCCTTAAGCAGCAGTAGAAGATTCTCAAGTTAGTAGAACTACCAGCAACTGAAGATGCAACAAGTCCACAGGTAGTTTCAAAAAGGGTAATTTAACATTTTTTTAAATACTGTTTCTGTTGGAAGCATTCTCTCCCCTTTTATAGGTGGAGAAAAGTTGATCAAGTAGGTCACTGCAAGGGACAAATAAGTTTTGGCTTTGCGGCCAGCTTTCTGTTGGGGGACCTATGGAAATGCTTCTACCAGAACTCTGCAGAAGATGGGATCCGCAGAAATAAATTGAGATGGCAATTCTCTAAAGGCAACCTCTGCTGCCAAGTCCTCCAACATTACAGGTTTGGAAGGACTTCAAGGTTCATCTAATCCATCCTCCCTTCAAAACTAAACAGAACGCACTGTTACTAAACCATTCCAGACAAATGCCTGTTCAGCCTCTTTTTGCAAGCTTCCAATGAAGGAGATTCTACAACTTCTTCGGACAGTATGTTCCAGTCTTATACTTTGGTTAGGAAGTGTTCTCTGAGATTTAATCTAAATCTGCTTTCCTGAAGTTTCAATCCACTGCTTCATATCTTGCCTTGTGTGGAAAGGGAGAACAGTTGTTCTGCCTTTTCTTTATGAGAGCTTCTTAAGTATTTGAAAGCTGCTACCCTGACCACCTTAATCTCTTTTCCTCCTAACTAAACATACCTGTTTTTCTCAACCTTTCCTCAAACATCTTACACACCAACTTCTTTACTGTCTGAATCCTCCCACACGTCTCTCTTTCTTAAAAATATCAAGTCAAGAAGTGGACACAATACTTTAGCTGAGACCTAACTAGGGCCAAGTAGAACGATATTATCATGTCCGATGACTTACAATATTCCATTTAACGCAGTCCAAAATTACACAGTTTGTTTTTCTTTCTTGGTGGATTTAAGGGGTGGGGGAGGAAGAAAGGCAGGGAGGAGTGGGGACAGGGGAAGGCAGGGTTGTGACTGCATCACATCATCAATTTAAATTTGTGTTTAGTCTGTAATCCACTACAACCTTCTCTTCAGCAATGCTACTGACTAATAAGGTCTCTCCCATTTTGTATTTGTGTATTTGGGTTTTTCTTTTTCATGTGTAGCTCCTTACATGTCTTCGTTGACTTTCACTTTATTGTCTAGCACCCAGTTTTCCAACTTAACAAAAAATCTTTTGAAATCTAATGTTCCATTATTACTTGCTAACACCTTGAGCCCATCAGACTTTCTGATAATACTTTTCAAATAAAACTACTTCCTTTTCAGAAGCTTTTACTCACATTTCTCAGCACAGGAAGAACCAATTGCTCAAATGAAACTAGGTCCACTACGTACTGCCCAACACGATATTCACGTCTTGCAATAGTTGAATCAGAACTGAATTTAAAAACAAAGCCAAACATTTTCTCATAAATCAAAGAAATCATGAACATGGTGAAAATCTGCAGCAGTAATTTTAACTGGGCTTTACATGAGTGGTTATCCTAATAAGCCACATTTCCCCCTACATTCCTTGGCTAATATTGAATATCATACTGCAGGTGGCAAAATTAATTTTATTATATATGTTTTTCTCTAAGTAATTGGACATCCTGGAAGTTACTTGACATCAGTAAGCTTTGTGGGAAAATTCAGAAAACAAAGACAAGAAGCCAAAGGGTACCTGCACATTAAAGACAAAGTTGTGATTGCAGCTCACATATACCCATTTGAAGAGATGTGTATACATGAGCTGCCCCTAGAGTACTGCTTCAACTATGCTTCAACTATCAGCATAGTTGAAGCAGTCTGGAGTTGAGTTAATGGGCTATAAAACCTGCCTGGGAAACTGAGTAAACACTTGTGGAGGGTGAGCCCACACTGAACTCTGTTGCTGCAGCTATACCATTATTGGTTCCCAAACTAGCAAATGTCAGTGGTTATCAACCAGGGTGCCATGACATCCTGAGTTGCTGCAAGACCTTTTTAAGGGTGGTGGGGCTGCAATGCAATATTAGCACTATTAAATGTGCAAACGCCAACAGAGGATTCCTAAGATAAACCAGAGATCTCAAATAGGAATCCACAGCATCAAAAATATTTTGATCTGTTGTGGTCTTTCTGAGTTCCTTGCAACCAAAACTGTTATTTTTCTGTAGTCAAAAAATGAGCGAAAGCTAAGAGCTGGTATTTTTTTAAGGGGCTGCCTTGACTCTAAAAAGGTTGAGAACACCCTTTTGACTGCAAGGTACACATGCACCTAGTATAAGCTTTTGCATGGAGTATGAAATGCTAAGAATGTGTTTGTGAAGCAGAAGACATGAGCCCCTTTATATCTGAAAGTGGGGATCTGAAATATTTGTTTTCTTGAAACCCTACTTATAGGATTTGAAAGACAGCCAGCAGCTTATTGCAGTAAGTTTATTTCAACTTGTCTGTCGTTAAATTTCAGCTTCTAACTCCTTTATATTTGAAGGAAACAGTAGTATTTTTTTTCCAAATAAGAGGCAAAAACACCATCTTGGATCATGAAACAATAGTATGCTCTATATTATTATAGGATAAGTCAGGTCCCAGAGTGAAGTGGCTGGAACCAGTATATTAGTTGCTCTATACCTTCTGTAGTCATTTGCAACAGTGTGAAGGGGATCTTTCTGATTTGTTAGGTATTTTTAGTGTGCTCTGCAGTGATACGAGCATCAGTGTAAAGTGCTGGATAGAAGTCAATCAGGCCCAGAGAATCTAACATAAGACCTAAACATGCAAACCCTTTTCATGTAGAAATCCTATTGACTTCAAGGGGCATGACACATAGAAGGGTCACAGGATCAACTCTAAAAGCAGCAGGCACATGACAGTACTAAAACAGCATTACCCAACTTTTGATAAAGTTCCCCGTCCTCCAGACAAAGTGACAACATCAAATCCTGTTCTCCTGCCATCCTCTCTGACTTCCTCTGTATAAAATCCATCAATAGGGATTCCAGAGGATTTCAGAGCTCGAGTTGCTTTCTGGATCAATGTAGTCTTTCCAACTCCTAAAATTAAAATAAAAGGAAACAAATGAAGTGTCCATTATTACACATCTTTTACACTAAAGTGAGATTTCAAGTTCCAAGGAAGCATTTGCATTTAACAAAGAGACGATGTACATGTAACAGAGAGACATGTTATATATATCAATTATTTTTCTCATTATTTCATCAAATATTCAAATTTCATTCTGAAGCAGGGAAAATAAACAGAAGTAAAGTTTCCTGAGGTTGATTTTTAATTTTGAAAGCTTATTAGTTTTTGAATAAGTCTACACTGCACTGAAGCAAAGACATACCCAAACTAGCACTCTCCAGTCCCAGAACAGAACTACCCCTAACCTTTTGGCTACATCACAAGTAAGTCTCTTGGCTAGATCACATTTTAAACTCAAATTTATGTCTTCCCCATCACACAAAATCCAGGGTTATCACTTACTCTTTATCATACCAGTGAATTCTTCTGTCAAAATAGGTTTATTTATGGATAAGTGTCACAAGGTGTGAAACATCTCACAGAACAGGTCTTTACACCCCCAGCGGCAAAAAGCATGAGCCAGATTTCAAAGGTGTTTTGGTGCCTGAATTGGCTGACAGATGCCTTCTGGTACATTCAAAGGTGTGCAGGCACCTAATAGCCAGCATTTGTTTTTGCAGAAACAAAGTTTTTAAATGCACAGTTAAATTCTAGTGTCTGTGACAAACCCTACAGCTGGTTTCAGGGAAAGCAGGTCATGATATAGACAGGGTTGTAATGCAAATGAAGCCAGAACAATGAAAATTGAGAGGGGGCCAAGGACATGACTTATGAAGAAAGACTGAGGGACCTGGACTTATTTAGTCTAGAGAAAAGGAGACCAAGAGGGGACTTAATAGCAACCTTCAACTGCCTGAAGCAGGGTTTAAAAGAGGATGGAGCTAGAGTCTTCTCAGTGGTGGCAGATGACAGGACAAGGAGCAGTGGTCTCAGGCTGCAGTAAAGGAAGTTTAGGTTAGATATTAGGAAAAACTCTCTCACTAGGAGGGTAGTAAAACACTGAAAGAAGTTACCTGGAGAGGTGGTGGAAGCTCCGTCCTTGGGGGTTTTCAAAACCTGGCTAGACAAAGTCTCGGCTGGGATGATCTAGTTGGGGATGGTCCTGCTTTGAGCAGGGGCTGGACTAGATGACCTCCTGAAGTCCCTTCCAACCCTAATTTTCTATGATCCTAAAACAAGTGTAAGTGTTTAAACCAGGATACAATGGCTAGTGGGGCCCTATCAGCTTCATAGTGCTCTAAGGCCTTGTCTCCACAAGAGAAGTTGAACCAATAACTAAATAAATGTTAAATCTTCGATTTAGTTATCTTAATTTAATAGTTTACCAACACAAGGTGAATTTACTTAAGATAGGTTTAAATCAGTGTATGTTAATCTACACAGTGGGGAGGGAGAAGATATTAGCATTTTAACTGGATACATTTTTAAGTCAATTTTGCTTAAACCAGCATGGAGAAGGCCGCCTCAGCCTCTGGTGTTGTGCAGATATGATGGTCCTGATTTTCACCCATGCACTCACTTCCTTGCATCTTCTGCAGTCATTTTTACCTGTGTGGAGTAGGTGTAAAGCATTCCTGGAAGAGAACAGGAGTATTTTACACCCGTTCCACATAAGGATAACTATGGAAGGTGTGAGGAAATGGGGAGAATCAAGCCTACTGTCTTATTTCCTGAACCTGAATGAGAAGGACCTAAGCAATAAGGACTGTCCGTTTATTAATTAACCTTGTAACAAAAGGGCAATTGTATCTATGTCCATTTTACCTCAGCAGTAATCAGATTCTCCTACAGTGAAAACTACTCAGTCTCTTAACTCAATCTATGCATTTGGGATTCTGATTATTGCTTCAAAATAAAGGAACTGTATTACCCCATAAGTGTACCTTATTTAGATCAGAAGTACTAAATCATTACTATTAAGTTACAGAAAGTATTAAGAAAATCACTCATGCTAGTATTTTAATTGATGTGGGATTAATGGTCTAGGTGTTTATCAATACCCAAATGCAGGACAGGACCCAAGGACACAAGAGGGAAACTGGCTGGAAATACGTATTACCTGGGATTAATTTACAGACTCTGTTGAATGAATTTGATGTTTCCAACCTAAATAAGAAGATGAGAGAAGCAAGATACAGGTCTGCAAACTGCAGCTCACATACTTGATTAATTTATGGCAAAAGGTTTTTCTTGGGTGTTTCAATAGAGCATTTAGAAAGTAAGTGTATATATTTACACACACACATACAATACAATCCCCAAACTGTAGCTGCTCAAATCAATGATGCCAAACTTAGACCTCACTCCGACCTGCTACAATACCAACTTTGGGCCAACGGCAACAGGATCCCTCTGGCTGTCACCTACAGACCCCAGCTTATACAGCTAAGACACATCATCAATGCCCTCCAACCCTTTCCGGAAAAGGGTGACTGTCCCAAGGTAGCCTTTGGGGACAAACCTGTCCAGGCTTACAGGCAGTCCCCCAACTTCAAACAGCACCTCTCAAATAACCTTAACGAACTCCTATCCTCACCAAGGCATGTCTATATGTACTTAATTTCTAAATGCTCTATTAAAACACCCAGGAAAGAAATGTGTGCCATGAGACAGTCCAAAGGCTGCCCTAAATTAAAAGCTGTGTGTGCATATGTACACATACGAGGTGTTGAAGGGGGGTGTGTGTGTATATATGTGTACATATGAGGTTTTTAAGGTGTGTGTGTATATATGTGTACATATGAGGTTTTTAAGGTGTGTGTGTATATATGTGTACATATGAGGTTTTTAAGACTCAGGCAGACAAAGCCTTGCCTGGGATGATCTAGCTGGGGCTGGTCCTGCTTGCAGCAGGGGGTGGGCCTGGCTGGGGTGGCTGTAATTATACATTCACATCTATTCACATGCACGTGTAAGAGAGTGGTGTGTGTGCCATTACACATGCACACACAGCTGCAAACAAGCAGGGGCACGTTCACAATACACACACACGAACACACGTGGGCACACACAGGCAGATACGAGTCGGGGTGGGTGCAGTGATGATACCCACCCGCACATGTAAACGGGTCATTATACACACACGCATGTCAAAGGACGGGGTGGAACTACGCACATGCGTGTAAAAGAGGGGGCGCGTGTAATTACACACACGCGCGAAACAGGGGGAGGTGTAATTACACGCGCTTTGCACACACCCGCACGCCGTGCCCACCCCCGGGACGCGGCAGGCCGGCGCTGGCTGCAAAGCCGCGGCCGGGCAGGCCCCCGCAGCTCCCGCGGCCCCTGGGGCGGGGCGGGGCGGACAGCGCACGGCCCCTCACACGAGCCGCGGGGGCGCCGGCTGCAGCGCGGCTCCCTCCCTCTGTGCCCGCTGCCCGGGGGGTACCTGGGGGTCCCGTGAGGAAGACATGCTTGGCCATGCTGCGGCCCTCACCCTGCGCGCCCGCACTGCAGCGCCTCCCCTGGCCCCGCCGGAGCCCGCGCCGCCGCCTGCCCTGCTTCGCGGCCTGCCCCTGCGCTTCGAGCCTGAGGCTGCTGGCTCTTGACGTAATCCCCGAGCCTCTCTCTTTTTCTGTTCATTTCTTACAGCTGAAGGTGTATGGGCCTGTGAAAAGCTCAGTGATCCTTTCAAAAGAAAACAGGACGTTTCTAGCTCTGCGTGCCTGCTGAGAAAAGCTTGGGGAATATGTAATCCTTTATTTTAGTGGGGTTTATGACAGGCACTTTTGAAAACCCCTGCCTAGCTGGATGATTAGGTATCCAAGTACTTATTTTTAAAAACCTGACCCTTAGAAATAGCCTTTTTTCCTGGCAGGCTCTCTGTGGTCAGGTGAGGCACTGGTGCTACAGCCTTACATTTAAATGCCAAGTGGCTAGTGGGAAGAATTCCCCAGAATAAGGCATTGCCTGTAGTAAACATGCCATTTAGCTTCTGAATTGGGCAACCTTGAAAGTAAATTGCTTTTTTTTTTCCCTTTGCAAAAGTGTGTGCAATGGATACTGCAAAGAGCCTGGAATGAGAGGAGGGTGTAGGTAAGGAGGACTGTTCATAGTCAGCTTGGCCTATTATAGTTTTAAACATGTTTATAGCAGGTATGTAGAGCCTTGTACAGGTGTTTCCCCTACATTTAAATAAGTAAAGTAACTCCAGAATGCCAGGAAACCAGTCAGCTGAAGATCAGCAAAGCTGTCCTCTTTTTCAAAGTCCATTTGCTGAGCTACAAAGATGCAGTTAACAAACTTGGGGAAATCTAGGAGGTTAATACACTAGACTCTGGCGAGGCTGAGCTAATTGGATTGCAAATGGAAACGAATTTAGCAACTTTGAAAAAGCCTCTTATGGACATCTGTGCATATCCCAAAACACCACATGCATTTGGCCTCATTATTTGTTTGTGCTCAAAGCACCAAGGTAATTGAACAGGAGGAGGGAATACAAGTGAGGACAAAAGTGTAACGGCAAAATTCTGTGGAAGTCTGCACAGAAAATCTTGGGAAAATACCTAGCTTTTTAAGTATTGTTAGTTCTTCCCTCTCGTGCAAATCCAAAAATGTATCCAAATTAATTCAATATAAAAACCCTGCTACATACTTTTTGGTGCTTGCTTTCATCAGATTGAGTCTCTCTTTCAGCTCACTGCCTCTTTCTATTATGCCTTTGTTTTCCAAGTGTCATCATTCTCCATGATTTAGGGCTTATCGTTTTCACACAAGTAATGAGTATCCTTTTTTAGCCTTGAGAAGTACACAGATCAGCAATAGAAAAGTACATCACAGTAGGCAGGAATTTCCATCATTTGAAAAAAACAACAAAAAAACCTCAAGTATTTTTCATGTGTACATCAGGCGTGACCGCTTTCCTTTGCTTTTTTTTTTTTTTTTTTACCAGTTGTAGGTTGAAGGACAGCCCATTTTTAGTTACACTTTCTGCATCTCTAAGTGTAAAAGTATGGGTGTTGGGAACCAGGTCGGTCTGGAATGCTAGGTCATCTAAAAGTGTGATGGCTACAATAAATTATTTTAGCGTATAATAATACGCTTCTTTAGTGTATAATAATTGCACTTCTCTGGCAGTTTCCTTCTGAGGAACTGAAAGTTCTTTCCAGACACAAGTAAAATAAATTCTTGCGTTACCTTTATAAGGTAGGAATTCTCATCTCCAGAAACTGAAACAGGGGGAGATTAAGAGCCAGACTGAGTACAGGACTTAGATTCAGGATCTTCAAGGAGGAATCCAAAATTAGAGACCTATGTTCCCTAAGTAGTATATGGAGAGAATTACATTTCTCAGGAGGTATGTCTGTACTACACAATACCATACCATTTAAAGCTATCCAAGCTAGCTTGGGTACCAGAAGCACAATCATTGTGTTACATGGTGCTTACATTTGAAGGCACAGAGAGAAGTGACAATTTTCTCCCAATCTAGCCCCTGAAAACACTCCACAGCCATGATTTAACACAAGTTCATGGCTTCAGAGTACTTTAAAAGGCCTGATTCCATGACAATCTGAACCCTCGTTACATGAGGAATCTCTTTCCCAGAGGACTGCAAATATAGCAGACTATAAGTGAGCCCTTCCTGTGGCTGAAGGGACAGAAGGACAAGGGAGAAAGTGGTCAAGTGGCAGCAGAACTATGCTTAAGTACTCTCTTTGGGTTTCGGAGAAGGTACTGTATGATATAAGCGTTTGGCTTACGAACTGAGCTGTTTATATGAACTCCCTCGTGCCAGGAGGTAGTTTGCCCTGAGGAAGTAAAGACACTGGGAAAAGATAGGAAGTGAACCCAAAAAACAGTGTTTGAGCTAAACTCGGTTCTAGGGCCTGCACAGTTCAACATCTTCATCAGTGACTTGGACAAGGGGGTAAAAAGCATCTTGTTCAAATTCACTGATGACACTAAGATGTGGGGAGAAGTGGGCATGCTAGAAGGGAGGAATAGGCTGCAATCGGACCTAGACAGGTTACAGGGGTGGGCGGATGAGAACAGGATGGGATTCAACACTGACAAGTGCAAGGTGATGCACCTGGGGAGGAAGAACCAGCACCATACCTACAGGCTGGGGAACTCCCTTCTCGTCAGTGCAGAGGCAGAAAAGGATCTTGGAGTCATCACTGATGCCAAGATGAACATGGGCCGGCAGTGTGGGGATGCAGTCAGGAAGGCCAACCATACCTTGTCATGCATCCACAGATGCATCTCGAGCAGGTCCAAGGAGGTGATCCTCCCCCTCTATGCGGCACTGGTCAGGCTGCAACTGGAGTACTGCGTCCAGTTCTGGGCGCTACGCTTCAAGAGGGATGTGGACAACATGGAGAGGGTCCAGAGGAGGGCCACCCGCATAATCAGGGGGCAGCAGGGCAGGCCCTACGAGGAGAGGCTCAGGGACCTGAACCTATTCAGCCTCCAGAAGAGAAGGCTGAGGGGGGATCTAGAGGCCACTTACAAATTAGTCAGGGGCGATCAGCAGGCACTGGGGGAGTCCCTGTTCCCCCGAGCACTGCCAGGAATGACCAGGAATAACGGTCACAAGCTGGCAGAGGGTAGATTCAGACTAGACATCAGGAGGTGCTACTTCACTGTCAGGGTGGCTAGGATCTGGAACCAACTTCCAGGAGAAGTGGTGCTGGCTCCTACTCTGGGGGTCTTTAAGAGGAGGTTAGATGAACACCTTGCTGGGATCGTTTGACCCCAGTACTCTTTCTTGCCATGACAGGGGGTTGGACTTGATAATCTGTTCAGGTCCCTTCGACCCTACCAACTATGAAATTCCTGGACCCACTAAAGAGCCCCTTAAAGCAGAGAAATCAGGATTCATTGACCCTGAGAGAGCAAGAAGAGGGATGTCTGCAGACTGGTGTCTTGGGCACTCAGCTGGGAGGCAAAGGGAATCCTAACTTTTGGTGCATTTCCTTTACATGAAATAGTCATTGGAGTCAATACAGAAACAGATTGTGAGAGAAGGGTCCAGATGCCAGCTCTCCCCCTACTCCTAGCTGAGTGCTCTAACCTGTAGATGATAAAGGCAGGTTCCCTCTTGCTTTCTCTGGCCTTGTGAATCCTGTATTCTTGGCTGCCTTGTAGCACAGCTTCAATAGGAGCAGTAGATCCTGTCCTCACCTCAGAAAGGGTTCTTAGATCCCTGTCTCCAACTTCATGGGCAAGTGCCACTAGGATATCCTATGCATGATAGGCAAAAGCACAAGCACAATGTGTTATAAAAATAATTGTCCACAATTGACTTTTCTAGGGAGCCTGATACGCTTGGTCTGTTTAGGCCAGTAGTTCACAAACCTTACAGACTCAGGGCACCCCTTGTTTGACCCAAGATACCTTTCCATTACTTTTGTGAATTGAGTAGCACCCCATTTCAAAAAACTAATTTATTGCAGTGCTTGCCTCCTTGCAGACAAGCTGAACAGGGACAAGCTGAGCTTGCACTTATCTTCTTACACCTCACAGCACCCTACAAGAGATCTCAAAGCATTTCAGCTAAGAATCACTGATGCAGGTATTTCCTAGAGCATGCCTGCTGTCACACGCGCGCCATAATGGTGGCATTGAGGCGTGAGGCACCAAGATGGCAAGCCCCGCCCTCACAACCATCACAAAAGGGTAAAACAAACGCTGCCATACCATTACTTTTGTTATCAGAGCATCACCAACATAGGTGAGGTCAGCTAGTCTGTAACGCCAAATAAGGCTGGGACACAGAACCTGAAAAGTGATAGGTGAAAACAGCCAGCTCACCATTGAGCGCCTCACCTAAGTGATATAAGGGAGCACACAGCTGCACCCAGGCAAGGTCGTTCATCACCCGCTTCGATTATCACAAGGGACGCTAGCCTGATCACCTAGCTTCCGCCTCCCGTTCGCGATTAGCAACCGCCGAACGCCGCTTCATTGCTGGCCCCAACATGATTAGCTGTCTACTTCTCTGCATCTTGTTTCTCTCCTCAATGCTCACTGTGAGTAAATAAACCTCTACCTTCAACTACTCTCCGCCTCCATGGCTATCACCTCACCTCCAGTCTCTTCGGGCAGCATGAGCTAGACTTGCGTTAACTGTCCCATAAAGAGCTAACTAGCCCTTCTAATCCCGCTGTTCTGGTCCCTTGGGCTGCGATCGGAAAGCAGCGTGACGCCTACCAGTATGAGTTCTTTAGGACAAAATGAAGAAATACCTGGTTTCTACATGCCAGTCAGGCTTGGGGAGGAGATGGGGCCAAGCTGCTCAGACTGGGGCAGTTTTTCGGTAAACACAAAAGCAGAACTCTAGATATTAGGCAGCAGCTCAGCAGAGGTTTTTGGATCACAATTTTGAGTTTAGGCACTTCAATTCCACTCTAAGTCCTGCTTCATACAGCTAAGTCCTTCACTAGACCTGGCTCGTAACTGATCCAATGTCTTGCACAGCAAGGAGAACAAAACATAGTAATCCTCATGGTCTGTTCTTTACCTTTCTTTCCAGATGACGTGCAGATATGCTATTTTACTCCTAAACATAATTACTAAGAAAGTCCTTTTCCTCAGTTAATAGGGTGGTATCCTGATGGGTGGTGCTGCTCCTCAAAGGGTGTATGTACACGTCACCCTACGGTGATGTAGCAATGTGCTATGTCACTACGTTGACAAAGCGATCATGTGGGTCTACACATGATTGCAAGCTAGGTTGCCGTAGCAGCGCATGCCCTTGTTTTAGCGTGTTGCTACAGTGATTAGCAGCAAAATCTAACCATGCACAAGGCACAGCACAGCACCATAGCAATGGCACCATACAGTGACATGTAGATGCACCCAAATACAGAGTAAAAAACAGGTTCCATGCAGCTAAGTTATCTATGGAAACAGTTCCCCATGCTTTCTGAAAACAAAGTGATGTTTAATAGCATATGTTCCCTTTGAGCTTTTGTGTGTAGGTGAGAGTCTGTGTGCAAGTTAGCAGCAGTGTTAACTTCTTGCTGGCTATGAGTGATGTTAGACATCCTGTTTAACCTAAAAAAAGAAATATAGAGAAGCCTTGCACTTTCACTGGATTATTAACACAAGAACAACTTATTGCAGCCAAAAATGCAGTTTATTATGCAGAACTTACTGTGATTGATATTGCAGTACTTAGTTTGTATAATAATAAATTTTTTTCAGACCCTTGGCTGGCTGCCCAGGCAGACCACATAAAGAGCCTCCAACAGTATTCTATTCAATATGCAAGGGTTTTTTTCAGTAGGTTTTATAAATCAGACTTCCCATTTCAGTATTACTTGCAGGGATTATTAGACCAATTGCTACTGTTTGATGGATTTTTTTATTTTTTGCACTGCCCAGAGGCTTTGAAACACTTCTGCAAATACAGGAATTTGTTTCTTCTTTGCACAGTTAAAGCACTGATCCTGCAAACTCTTGCACATGTGAGTAAAGTTAAACACATGGAAGTGTCAGGATCAAGGTTTAACTTTAATATTTTATCTGGATTTGTGTTGTACCAATAACTGGGACAACAAATGTTCTTCCTATCTGAATACACTGCTTTCTGCCCAGTTTGAGTTTATCCAAGAAATGTGACAATCAAAAGGAACCTGTTACTCAAGATAAAGTGTTCATTATTTAAATGTTTTGCTACTACAGAAAGTGTAGCAAACTAATTTGAAGTTTAAAATGCATGTATGTAGGATTTAGAACCATTTAGAGAAATGTAGATATCTATCATTGCCTGTAGGCACCTAACTCTATTGATTGCAGTTACACCATGAATCGATGTGAATTTCCAATAAATTTTAAGAAGCTTGTACACCAGCCCTCCAGTTTCTGGGTGCATCTACATGTGCTATTAGTGAACATGAATAAACTCCAGAGCTTATTGCTCCCAGGCATCATGTCTTTATGTGCACCCATAAGCGTGGCATGTTCAGCCAGGTCAGAGCAGCCCTACCAACCTGGGGTTTGAGGGTGCTTCGGTGTGTGGCTAGCAACCAGGAAGGCCCCATGCTAAAGCACTTTTGTGCCCCAGCCAGCCAGGGCAGCACCTACGCATGCACTGCTGCAGAGTAACAAAATTGGATTTACAAGTATTATCCATCTGTGGAGTTAGTTAATCTACTCCAACCTAACAGGGGTGCACTTGTAGACACACAACATTTACTGTGCAGCTAATTAGTCAACTGCACAGTAAACATCTCATGTCTATGTGCCCACTGAAAAGCTGCTGCACTAGTTTTAAACCAAAGCTGAAGGTACAGTTTATACTGATAAGCTACCAGGGCAGGGGAAGTCTATATTTATGGTAGACTGCTAATAGTACACTGAAAAACTTGAATGGATTTCTAGAGCTTTAGGTTGAATTGGGGGGAAAAAATCAATTAACTAGAAGTTTCCAGACCAGTGGCTAAGAAAAGAGGTCATTTATCTGATTGATATTCCCCAGGGTAGAAACTGGAAGGAGAAAGTGAGAGCAATCTTCTGTGTTTGACTTATACCCACCACTGGTAGAACTGTGCTATAAGGAAGGCTTAGCACAGTGTTATAGTCCTAGTTTTACCAGTAGGGATGAGTTTTTACTACATCTATAGTAAGGTTCTAGTATTGCAGGGAGAGTTGTTTGTTTGAAATACTTTTCTATTCATTCACCTGGACTAGATATTTTGATACATCCTGGACTATATTACAATGAAAAGCATCTTTATGCATTATCTGAGTCAAGATAAAGTGGTGTAATTGCATGTTTTAACAGATTAAATTGTGGTGATCCTTCAGTAACATTGACCTTTCTTGTTCACTTGCAAAGATTACCATTGCTCTCAAACACAGTGGGCATGTCCAGATGAGTGCACACTTGCCTCTCGCAGCATCTCAAAGCCATTTGAGACACTGCAAGAGGCACGTGTGGGAACAATAACATGTTCCCTGCACTTCAAATTTGCAGCTCAGGGACAAAATTAGACCCCCTGGATATGCAGGGGGAAAAAAGCTGGGCAGGGCAGAGTCCAGGACCATACCCTGAAGAAACAGGAGGCTCGGGTCATCCACAGAGACACTTTGGTAGCCAGCCAGAGTGTCTCAATGGATGGCCCTTGCACTAGAGCTGAAGCACACTGCCTGCCCTGCACAGGCAGGCAGCATGTCAGCCGCAGAAAGCTGGACCTGGGCTCCATGCCAGTAAGTAGGGAGTGGGGGTAGGGCTGGAGGAGGGGGACCATGGGGCCCCATCCCCCGCCCCCCCATCACTGTTTCACCTGGCCCCAGCATCCCAGCAATACAAAAATAAATAAAAGAGCCCCGCATTCACTGGCAGTAGCAACTGCCATAGGGGTTACTGGGGTGCTGGGCACAGGTGACAGCCACAGTGACCCCAGCTGCCTGACAGCATGCAGAGCTACATGGCGCCGTGCTGACCCAGGCCACACCTGCATGATGGGGCAGTGGCGATGGTGGGTACCAGGCAGCCAGGGCCAGTCCCCACTGGCCCCCAGCTGCCCCGTGCTGTGTGGGGGGGCTCTGCCATGAGGCCCCAGTGCAGCTGCTACTGCTGGTGATCGCAGGGCTTTTTTTAAGTGCCGGGAGGTTGGGGCTGGGTAGGGCAGCCATCAGGGGTCTTTGGGTACAAGCGGAGTATGGGGCCAGGTGGGGCAGCCATTGGGCAGGGAGCTGCAGGAGCCAGCAGGGGATGGGGCCAGGTGGGGCAGCAATGCGGTGGGGCCAGGGGAGCAAGCAACGTTGGGGCACATGGGCCTGCAAGGGAGATGGTAGCCCCTGCTGGGGCCATGTGGCCCCTGTTGGGGCAGTCCATGAGTTGTGCAGGGGGACCCACCACTTCTGAGCAGGCCTCTCCCCCACAGTCCCCCCCACCCCACATCCCCTCAGCACACACCGTGCATGCCCAGTTGCCAGACAGGATGAGATCTGCTGGTGGCAGGAGCTGTGGCTGCAAGGGAAGCTGTTCCCACATGCTGGTTTGTGAAGGGGTCAGAGGGAGCTCTAACTGCTCTATGGTAGGAAAACGAAAGTCAAACAGCAAAACATATAAGTATTTAGAATTCATTTTATTATGATGATAGAGACACTGGTAGGCTTCCAAATTGCTTTAACACTGTAGATAAATCAATAAAACATTGCCCAATTGATCTCTCTCTCTCTCGGTCTTTTGTTTTAATTGTGGAGGAACATGGATTTGGGGGTATTTTACAGAGTGACTTTGGGATTTTTTTTTAGCAGGGATTTTTCAGTTTTCAAATAGGGAACACCAGAATTCCTGCTAGGGAAGCCAGTGCCAGGACCCAGGCAGAGGCGATTATTCACTTCGGATTCGACTGATTTGGGGGACAGTGATTTGCATCCCTGTCCCCATTCAATTCAGGCAAATCCGATTCAGAGGTTTGGCTGCTGCCGAATCTCCAAATCACCCAAGCCCTTCCCCTACCCACTGTCCCAGCCCAGCAAGGGCTGCCCTGTCCACCTCAGCTCCCAGTACTTGGGAAAAAAAGCCCCAACTCACTGGGTGTGGCCAGGCAGGGGGCGATCCCCACTGCCCCACGCCCCATAGAGAGCTCTTCCATGAGCCCCCCCAAAGCACCGAGGCCACTGCAGGAGCAGTGAGTCCCAGGGTTTTCTCATTTTTTTTCTTTTAAAGGGCCAGAGCTGGGGTGGGCAGGGTAGCCATGGGGATGGAGCATCGCGGGGCTCATGCAGAGCCCCCCCAATGCAGTGTGGGGCAGCAGGGATTGCCCCGCCACTCGGCAGCACCTGGAACTGGGGTAGGCAGGGTAGCCATGGGGGGATTGGGGAAGTGGGCAAGGGGTGGGGCCTGGCAGGGGTCCCCCCATGGTCTCTTCTCCCCCCCCTACTTATCAGCTCCGAGTCTGGCTACAGCTCCTTGCTGCAGCCACTGAGGACCATCCAAATCACTGAAGCTCTCTGAATCTTTTCTGAAGATTTAGAGAGCTTCGGCTTGATTTAGACCTTTTAATTGGTCCCCTGATTCAATTTGGAGTTGGAGATTCAGCCACCGAATTGGGCCGAATTGCCTCTGAATCAAATCACCACCTGAAGCTTCGCACAATGTGTGCTGAGGCAAAAAAGCCCCGACTCAAATTTGCACTGCTTCTGTTTGAGTTGCTGCAAGTGCATGTGCCTACGTGTGTGATATATGCAGCTTATGAAATTAGCTATAATGTTCATTAATTAACTTCACAAGATTTCACATGGGCAGCATTATTATTCATGAATTTATCTGAGAGCAAAAAATGAAATCTCCTTTGTCTTTAAGCATATAAGAGGCTTGATGCCTACCTGGCTGGAAGTCATTTGAGCCCAGTTTTTCTCCCGCCCAGGCAGGGGGTTGGACTTGAATATCTACATGGTCCCTTCCAACCCTACTTCTATGATTCTATGATATAATCTAACACCTGTTGGTTAATCACTGACACTGTGTTAAAGCAGGGATGTCAAAGATATGGTCTGTGGGCTAGATCTGGCCTGTGGAGCCCTATGATCTGACCTGTGAGTCTTGAACTAACCCGAGGTGACACACACAGCATGTGCCAGCTCTGCATGTGGCACGTGGAGGTGGTCTGGCATGTGTTGCATGTGGCAAGCAAAGCTACACCCAATACCATGAACACTGCATGTAGCATAGGAACATAGCAGGGCAGTCCAGGGTATTGCACTGTATGCGGTACCCAAGCCAGACCAGCTGTGTGCACTGGCCACAGGGCCAGTCTGGATTGGGCCCACAGACATTTCCTGAGTGCCAGAGCCAGCACACAGGACCAGTCTGGTGTAGGCACCTCATGTGGCACTCACCCCATGCCAAGTCTACATGTGAGCCCCATGCTGAGGCTGACACATGTGCAGGTTTTGTGCAAGACATACACTACATGAGGTGCCCACACCAGACTGGCCCTGTACACAGGCTCCAGTACATGGGGCTAGTCTATGAACTCCACAGGGCCAGAGCAGTTTGACACTCTTCCTTCTGAGGAGAGACAAGAGCTCTCTCTATATCTACAACCTCTACATAAACTGCATCTTGAACCTTTTCCCTGTGTACTTTAAGAGGGTAGAAACCTTTTGACATCAAATGTTCTAATCTTCAGGAATATAGTTGTTTCAGAAGTTTCCACTGAAAGTTTACAGCAGCAAACAAAAATTAAGATGTAAAATATTATAAATACCTAACATCGGAAATAAAGAATATTTGTAAAAGTGGATCCCCTTTATTGTAGAAATATTAACTCTCTCACTCTGTTCCTATTCCAGAACAGCATATATCATTCTGCCAGAAAAAAATGTTTCTCTCTCACCAGCCATCAGGTGATCCACATTATCCCTCAGGGAATGAGCTTCTGCCTTTACAAAAGAAGATTTAAGTTCCACAGAGGTGCATGCCAGAATGCACATTTGTGCCTGTAACAGGGGGCTTCTCAGAGCCAATCCATTGTTGGTCCAGCCACCTGTTTCTATGGACAACCACCCACCTCCTCGCCTGCCATGCCTTGATGATATATAATTATGATATTAATTAGGCAGGAGGCTGCCCAATTCTTGCCCTGATGGCATCCACAGATCTTAACATCACCAGCCCCACACTGGGCCCCCTAATCCTCCAATCTAGACTCCAACTAGATTCCTCCAATCAGGAGGCCTATTCCACCCTCATACTGAGCTACCTAGCTCCCTGAACTCTTCCCCCTCTCAGGCATGGTCCCCCCAGGACCTTTGGTCACACAAGCCCTGGCCTCATCTCCAAGGTCAGTCGAAAACCCCAGGCCCTCAGCTTAGGGCATCCCTCATGGTGGACCCCTGGCCCTTTTGACCGTTCTGGTCCTGACCCCAGCATTGACCAGTCGAGGGTGTTTTAAATCAGGTTTCTGAGCCCCTAGCCAACATCCTTACCTGGGTCAGCCTTCTTGGCCCTACTACAGGGTAACCCACCTGGTTGTGGGAGCTGGGGTTATTAAGGCACCCAGACCCACCTTTCACCGGGGTGGTCACTGGCCTGGTATTTCCTGGAGGCTCCCACACCACTGGGAGCCCGACCAGGCCACCCACTCCCAGCAGAGTGCAGTTTTAGGTCATGCCCAGGACCAGGAGCCTCCAAAACATCCCCTATAGCTCCTGCCCTTACCTCTAGGATGTTGCATACAACCTTGCAGCCAGGCAATGTTTATGCCTACTCTGCCAGGAGTGAACTGCTCTGATTATATAGGCGGCCAGAGATCTAAAATGGCCACCGCAATCAAGCACCTGCTGGTTGCTTGGCTCAGCCCTTAAAGGGGCAGGCACCAACAGTGCCCTGCCACAGTGCCCCAGTGAGTTCAATATGATTTTACACAGTTACAAGGATGTTTCCACAGGATTAAGGCCTGAATTATAGTTTTCCTCACTGGTAAACCAGGGATGACAATCTAAAGAGATTTTATTTCCTTTAGATGGTATCAAAATGCTCCTTAGCTTTTGGATGTAACAACTTCCCTACAGCACCATACCTAGACTTCTGGCAGCCCTGGGCAACCTTTTAGTATTGGGCCCCTGTTTGCCAGTAACAATAATAATAATAATTGGACAACAGGAAAAAAATTACTGCTTTTGGCCCCCTTTCTGTCTGGGCCCCAGACGGCCGCCTGGTTCACCCATGCCTGTGTCTGGGTCTACTTCCCTGTGACAAGAGAGATAGGCCTTTCTGTGCCACAAAATGGATGACTCTCAGTCATAACACTATTCACTTTAATGATGCCAATATGAGATACTTGCCAATCAAGCTTATAGTAGAACATGACCTCTAAAAACCAAAGTGTGTGAGAGAAATCAGAGCTTCTACCTTAGCTCAGGGAAGCTGATCAGAGGCAACTGACTTCCCAGTAAATAAAACAGTGATATAGTTATATAGAGCTTGGTTCTAGGTTGACAGATAATATTAACAAGGACTGGGTCTGTCTTTTAGGAAAGAAAAAATAAAGCAGTTTCTTTGGATAGTAAGTGGTTCCCCACCTTCACAGTGTTCCTCAACTTCTGTTATTTGTTTTGCCTCAAATCATTTGTTTACTCCTTCCATTTGTTGGGTCTGGACTTTATTGGGACAATAATACCTTTTTATGTTATTTTTTTCTGTTAAACCATACCAGTAAGTGCTGGGCTGTCTTAGGAAGAAAATTTTTTGTTTCTTTTTAAAATTTTATTTATGGAAGCAGGCCACTGATGTTCCTGCACTGTATTTCAGTTTGAAAATAATGAATACACAGCTATATTTTCTTATTCCTGACATGAGATGCATGCTAGTATATGATTAAAATGTTTCTCCCTTAAATACTAAATTCCATAGTCCAGGGATTCTTTGTCCAGTTCAAAAGTATCTTTGATCTAGTTACCATTCTTAGTTGTCATTGTATGTGTCTGGTATTACAGAACACTGATATTTGCTTTGCTATTACAGCTGAAGATTAAATCTCATTTTTTCTAGTTGCCTCCACCTCCGACTTGTGTTAAAAAAATCTTTTTGGAACTTTGTACGCCACATTTCAACAATGTTAGAATTGTTTTTTCTAGAAAAGTTTAGTAAACACTAGAAAACGAATGTTAAAGATAAGAAAATTCTGAAAATGTATCTGCAAGTCAGTTAAGAAAAAAAGGAGACATGGTGACATTGTGACATAAAAAATCTCATGTTTCATAATTTCATAAAGTCATATAAAATCTATTAATTTGCATAATTTGCCTACTGTATATACATTTGCAAATTGAAGGGGCAAAAACTGAGTTTCGGTGGGCTGGCCATGAATGAGGCAGGATTGTTTCACAGCAGAGAACATGCTGGTTCCTTTAGCTGTCTGTTTCCAGATGTTCTAATATCAGGGGCTGGGAGGTGGGGGAGGCTATTGGTTGAATATAGAAATTTGTCAAGAGAATCTAATTCTTGGTATGTAGATCAACTATTTCTTATAATGAAATGTTCTGTATATAGAAAACTTTGGTGCCTATGGTTCAATTAACTTGCCTTCTATGTGGCTGAAGAATTTAAGTAAAATCTTTCATAGGACAGATTCCATCAATGTATACCTCACGTGCTACCTCCACCACAACTTTTGGGGAAATGCCCCTCAGGTTAATTATTGCCACCATTTAACTTTGTACCTTATTTCTAGTTTCAGTTTTTCTGGCCTCAGCTTTCAACCCTCAGTCCTTGTTAGATCTTTGTTTGCCTGATCAAAATAAACCTCTGTATAAGCTATCTGAGACAGCGCAGTCTATATTTCATAAATTGAGAGACTTGTGTGCCTCTCATCATAATTTTTTTTTCTAGCCCCCTGACAATGTTAAGGGATTTCTCTTTCGGGAGGTTATATTAATTATTAGAAAAATAAATTCCTTTTGCTCACAAAAAGGGGCAGGCAGAGAAAGAAGGAGAGAAAGAAAGAAGAAAAATCCATTTATTAAACAAATACCATTTGGTGTCACATGTGGTTTGGTCAAAGAAACATGGTTAGGAAAGTTACACAGAATAAATAAACTGCCTTTCCTGTAATAAAATCTACACAAACTCTGTCATGGCAGTCAGTCATTTGCTAACTGATTTGAAAAAACAAAGCTGTTTTGGCATTTACATTTCATGAGATGACTGTTGTGCTGTGTGGCCAATCTAATTCATTATCTGTAGGAAAAAACGGAGGTGAACAAGCAAATGGATAAGAAATGTTATTATTAAAATGATAACTTCATCCTCATGGTTACTATTTGCATTAGTTGCTATCTGTTAACATGTGGTTTCAAACTTCATTATATTTTTGTGTTTTTAAAATGTGGTCACCATGCTCAATTTCTCCATCAAAATATTTTAAAGGGCTGCTTGGCAGTGCTGTTTTTATCATTATAAATCCTACTTCATTGTGTTCAGATTATTATTCAGCAATCTTGGTTGCTGGGTATTGTGGTTTGTCTCTTAGCCAGACACTGAGGTTTTGTCTATCTCCCATGAGAACAGCTGTTCTCATTTACTTTGAATGTTCTTGTATGTAATATGTGCTAAGTCTGCATGACTGAGATTTAAATCCATTTCTAGCGTAGGTGTTGTTTGAGTAAAAGTCCTTAGTGACTAATAATCTTCCAAAGGAACTAGATTACCACCAAATGGGTAAGAATATCATAGCATGGAAGTACATTAAATATTTTAAAAACTGCGAAAAGAAAGCAGCCTTCTACCACTGTGTAGAGATTGGCCCTAGTCCTGTGAACACTTCTGTATGTGCTTAACGCGACTACTGTGACCTGGCAATGAAAGTCAATGAAACTACTGACAGGAGTTAAATGAAACAAATGCAGAAGTCTTTGCAGGATGGGAGGCAATCTGTAAGCAGTGATAAAAGACACGTTTCTTCACATTTAATTTTAAACAAAGTTCAAATAATGGGGGAGATTTGGGGGGCCTGAGTCCCCCATAATAGAGACCCCCCCCATAAGAGATGTAGGATTTGAAAATCATAACCTGGGGGGGTCTCTGATTTTATTAGAGCATTGTGATGGGCAGCCCAATTTTTTTTTTGCAGACCCGCCCAAGAGTCAAAGTGTAATTCAAACCCTGATTTTAAATATTTAAGTCTATTTCCAAGATGTATATTTTTACCAGTTTGTTGTTTCCTCAGGACATTCAGCATTTGAAATCCAACTGTCAGTTAAGCAGAAATTAAGTCTAATCATACAGATTGTCAATGGGCTGTTTAAAGAGCAGATCTGGAAGGACAGACTGGAGAGAAGAGAAGAGGTTCAACGTATGTTGCTTGTTAGGGTGTTGGGAAGTGAAATAGATAACCGTGCTCCCTAAGTTGGGAAGTGGGGGTCAGACTTGATGATCTGCTCAGGTCCCTTCCTACCATACCAACTATGAAACTATGAAGTATTTGGGGGAGGGGGTGAAAAAAGGAATTTAGATTCTAGGTGCGTGCTCTTTAATTGTCTAAATCAGAACAGTTCTGATCCTTATCCCATATATTTTGTATGAAGGAAACTTTCTTTGCTACTGTATTTTCCCCTTGGCTTAGTAAAAATGGTAAGCCTTCTCCTCTAGGAAACTTACCTTGAAGAGTCAGGTTTCAGCCTTCAAAGTCTTCCAACCATTACAGGAATGGTTGAATACAGATAAGGAGGCTAAACCTCTTTTGCAGCACAAAAATTAAGACAACCTTAAATATGGAGTCATGGTCAGTACTTCTTTTCCCACTATTAGTTAAAGGCCTTAGCTAATAGTTCTTGCCTAAGTGAACATAGATATTTCATAGACATTAGAGCTGGAAGGGACCTCGGGAGATCATCGAGTCCAGCCCCCTGCCCAAAGGGCAGGAAGTCAGCTGGGGTCATAGGATCCCAGCAAG
>NW_017728943.1:99221022-99224886 GCF_001723895.1 Crocodylus porosus
TTCTTTGCACTGAGCAGGAGGACGAGCTTGTCCTGCTTGTTGCCCAGGCTCCTGGCATTAGTGTACAGGCAGTCTTGTTCATTGCAATGAGAGAGTTCTCCTTGAAACCATGTGCTTGAGCAAGGGTCACAGGACTAAATTTGAAGTCTGTAATTGCAGTAGATAGTAATCCTGATCCTTTTGAAGTCACCATAACTCATAAAATAAGTTATTGCATCTGGTTTTGAAAATCATTATTATTCTATATTTGGGACTATTAACAGGTCAGGATTTACCACATGTGGTATCTGTGATGCACCAGTTACTTCTTGTTCTATAAGAATAAGAATTCTATAAGCAGAATTTTTCCCAGTATATCTGTTTTGGTAGATAGTGAGTTTCTTTGTGATTTTCTTTAAAAACCAATTTGGATAATTGAGAAAGTATGACAGGGGAAATGTAAAAAAGGCAAGACAGCTATATCCTGTGCTTGGGAAGAATAAGGCTGTGAACTCCAGTGTCCTGACCAGATTCTGTTGTTGGACTCTTGCCAAAAAAACAAAGTTCCCACTACTGGTTCGTAATATTCTGTACTGTCTATCATAATTTGTTTAGGCTGTGATGGTGTGCCAAATGGATTGCTACACTTGATGCCAGAAGTGGCTGGTTAAGCATTCTGTTATTTGCACTGGTGGGTGGGAAAGTGGAGGGGAGAATATTATTTCCATAGTATAAATGCAGATTGAAAGGGAAATCCTCCATGAAAGGTGCTCTGTAAGTGTAAGATCATTATTGAGATTGCTGTAAAAATCTGAATGGTCTTTGGAGAGTCTTAAACTTTACTGCTGACAAACCATGTACTCACTACTAATACAGGTTCTTCAAGGCCATGCTTTCTTTAGTTAGAAAGGCGGTGGGGGTCAGGGTTTTTCCAACTGAGAAATTAGGCAATTCTGTTTGTGATAACTAGCAGTTGGTCAACAATAATAAGTCCCAAAGCCTTCCTACCAGGAGCCAATAATAAAGACTGTACCAATCAAAGAAGCATGCAAAGAACATACCAATATTTAAACCCCCTTATTTCTCAAGACAGGCATGCAGTCCCTCAAGAGATAGTGATATTTAAGCATCATGCCTAGTGAACAATGTCACTGAATGCTCACTGTGAGCTCTGGTTGCTCACGGTTCCTAATCAGCAGCAAGCCAGGTTCTGACATGTAGCTAAGCCATCTGTGCTGAGGTAGTAGTGAACATATATAAGTACTGCAGCTGCTATTCTTTGAGTTCTTTTATTTTATTCATTGACTTCTGTTTGGTCTTTGCAGAGCATGTGTGTTTGCTAGGTTTTACTGGAGTGTATTTTGCTTTCTGTCCAGTAACCAAAACTACTAATAAATATCTCATTCTCTCCTGGCAGATGAATTCAAAACAAAGTCTGAGTCTAGCCTTTCAACTGAAATTTCCCATCTAAACAGCTGGCAGTTCTGAGAGTCTCTTCCTTCATGTCAGATGTTTAGTAAAACAGGAGGGTACCAATTTTTACAGTTGTCTGTCCTCACCCCTTACCCCCTGCCTCCCTCTTCAGAAGTTTGAGCCATAAGACTTGCAGATACCCATGCAGTATGGGCATGTGAGGAGACTAGAGACTTGGGCCAGCTGCACAAAGGTTTTTTCTCTGCATTGGTACACAGCACCCACCACTTGCCTCCTTTACCTTTTATCAGTATACTACCATGGGCTCTCCCATACCTCTTTCCAGTGGGTTTTACAATGTGGACTGAAGCCAGCTGAAGCAGTATTGAACAGGTCAGCATTAATTCCTGTTGGTTTGAAAGACTAAAATATAGTGCAGTGGCTGGCTGTCACTTTGTAAATGGCAGATGCCAAGCTACATAGAACCGATTAGGTGGTCAACTATGAATTTGGCATTTGTTAACCTGACATTTGAAACGTCCTGTGGCTTTTTTTATAGCCCAGCCTATTTCCTCCTTCCCCAGGTTGGCACCTGCTTGTTTATTTAACTGACTTCCTTAAAGTCCCTCAGAGAAAGGCAGTGCTTGGTTTCCTAAGTGTCCATTTTAATGGTTTTAGAAAGTTGCCGATGGCATGCTGTGTTGTTTCTAAAATATGCACACAACAAGCAGGAGCTTGGGTCAGCTCATTGCAGGAGAATGGCAGCTGGAGAAGTCTGCAGCTAACCATCTTGTCATATGTACACTAGACTATGCTACACAGCAAAAGGAAAAAAATTGTGAATTTCACCAGTTGTAATGGAGGGAAGAACCTGAGACCGGTAGCATGACAAAGACGCATCAGTTTGCGTATCCCACCATCTCATCCCATAGTCCAAGAATGCTTCTCTTCCATAGATTTGTATCAACCTAAGCTAAGGTTGCTTTTAACTGATACCCACTTGCTTTTAACTGATGTACTGAGTGCCCGTAATGCATGAGGTGTGCTGCCATAAATTGCTCACCATTCATTTTAGTATGCCTAATTCTAATAAATGCATGATTAATTTGCAATCTTTGCCCATAGGGGTACAAGGTACAGCTATTGTTTTTCTTTGGTTAACAGACACTTGAGAATAATGTGTTAACCAGGAAATCTATTAAGAGCCAAGATCAATACAATCAGTATGAAATATTATGGTATGATGCCTCCTTTTGCTGTTACTCCTTTCCTTGCTATAGGCATGCATGTTATATATTTTAATACCTGTCACAAAATAATTAACTGACTAATATGTAGGTCCTGTGTATGCACAGAGCAGGGATTTTTCCTGGCCATCCAAGAAAGGGAGTTATGTGGGGCCAGGAATGAGAGAGTGAAGTAGAGGGCGTGTGGTTTAATGAGATAGCTGCTCCTTTGGGAGGGGGAACCTGGACACTAGCTTAAAACCTTGCTCAAAATGAGGCAGACCCTTGCATACTTTATTCATGACTATTAAATGTAAGGTGCAGTGGCTTTGCTTCAAGAGAAGGGTGAGAGAGGGGCCTGGATGATACCTAACCGGTAGTCTGGGAAATAGGAAGAATGTAGGTTCAAACCCTTCTGTGTGAGGTGGGGCTTAGAGCCTGTATGAGTGCCCTAACCATTTAGATATTAGGCTAAAATGCAAGGGCCATCCTCCAGTGTCCAACGTTTTCTAGTCACAGATTTTTGCCTGGTTCCAATTTCAAGACTTACGTATGCCCAGGTATGCACTTGCAGGGCCACCGGGCACGCCTAGTCACAATGCAGCCTCCTGTGCTTCCACGCTGCCATGGGGCAGGCTTGCAAATTGTGTGTAAGTGCCAAAAGCAGCAGTTATGTGGCTGAGCAAGTGCCATTTGGGTGTGTAAAGTGAAATTGGTACCCATCCTGAGAGTAAGTTCACCAGCTTTCCCTCCTCACACACAAACAATGGCCATTGATTTTTCTCTCACTTGGCGAAGCTACTATTGGACTGGAATCCTGCAATATTTAACCGCTGACTCTGGAAGAGGATTTAGAAAACCGACATCTTGTTAAACACTGCAGATGTGCTAGAAGAGCCACATCCAGAATTCTCTTCCTGTCCTTGACCCATGCCATGGGGTGCACAACTTTTTGTCAAAACCTTTTATCAAAACTTGGTGGGGGGCTGTAAAGGCTAACTCTTCACGACAGATGTGCTGCTGCTGCTCTGCTATTTAAAATAAATACAGGCGGGATAGAGAAGGAAGGAAAGGTGGGGGTGTGGCACTCTATATCAAGGAGCACTACACATCCTCTCCCAGCAGAATGGGGTCAGAGGAAGGACAGGCTGAAGTGCTCTGGGTTAAGATTCAAGGGGACCATGGGGAGAGTGATTTGACGGTGGGGGTCTACTACAGACCCCCCAACCAAGGGGAGGAGCTGGAC
>NW_017728943.1:99224897-99239770 GCF_001723895.1 Crocodylus porosus
GAAGGGGTGAAATGCAACCTGTTTAAATTCGCTGATGACACCAAAATTTGGGGTGAGGTGAGCACGCTGGTAGGGAGGGAAAGACTGCAACAAGACCTGGATAGGTTACAGGGATGGGCTAACAAAAACAGGATGCGTTTCAATACTGACAAGTGCAGGGTGTTGCACTTAGGCAGTAGAAACCAGCAGCACACTTATAGAATGAGAAACTCCCTTCTTGAGATCACAGAGGCAGAAAGGGATCTTGGAGTGATTATTGACCCCAAGATGAACATGGGCTGACAATGCAAGGTCACGGTTGGCAGGGCTAACCGGACCTTGTTATGCATCCACACGTGCATCTCAAGTAGAGCCAGGGAGGTGATCCTCTCCCTCTACGCGATGCCCGTCAGGCCACAGCTGGAGGACTGCATCCAGTTCTGTGCGCCCCATTTCAGGAGGGATGTGGACAACATTGAGAGGGTCCAGAGGAGGGCCACCCGCATGATCCAGGGACTACAGGCCAGACCCTACATTGAAAGACTGTGGGACCTAAACCTGTTCAGCCTTCACAAGAGAAGGCTGAGGGGGGACCTGGTGACAGTTTATAAACTCACTAGGGAGGACCAGAAGGGTTTAGGGGAGACACTGTTTCCCCTAGCGCCCCCTGGCATGACAAGGAACAATGGACACAAATTATTAGAGAGTAGGTTTAGATTAGACATCCGCAAGAACTACTTCACAGTTAGGGCAGCTAGGAGCTGGAACCAACTTTCTAGGGACTCATTTGAGTCCAGTCTTTTCTCCCGCCCAGTTGGGGGGTCGGACTTGAAGATCTACAAGGTCCCTTTCGACCCTGCTTCTATGATTTTATGATTCTATGAAATGGTCTCGGTGTCTATTTGTGTATTGTCCATTTACTTACTTGATTGAGGATTAGTGCTTATTGTAAAACTTAAATGCCTCCAGCTTGGAAAGAGCAGTGCCTGACTCCTGGATTGGAGCCCAGCAGCCTATGTTGGGTGCATGGGCTCTCTATTTGGTACACGGAGAGTCAGGCACCTCAGAATATCAACCATAAAAAACACCAAGAAGGGAGTCACCTAGTGAGAGCCAGTTGAAAATGCTAAGAACTGGGGTGTTATTGAAACACTACTTCTCTCCAGAGGTCTGGGGCCTCTGTTCACCTTGGATACAGAAGCTGGAATCCTCTCCCGAGGTTACATACCTACACCCATTCTTTAACCAACCTGGAGCCCTGCTCAGTTCTTTAAAAGGACAGCCGGATGTGGAGGTACCTTATATACAATAGCCTTGTGGCTAGAGCACTCTCCCAGGAAGTGTTAGGCTCAAGTTCAGTGACATTATCCATCGGAGAGGATTCAAACCAGTATCTTCCTCCTCCCAAGAGAATACCGTAACCTCTAGGTTAGATTATTGAGTAGGGAGACACTCTCTACCTCTGCCGCTGAAGATGCACCACTTTACTGAGAAGAAATGGAAGATCTGTTGAGCTGTGCAGTCTTGCTCCCTCTTTCTCAGGCCCACGTCATTCAGCTGAGGGGAGGAGTCCTGGGTTCTGATCCCTGTTCTCAGGATTCTCTCTTTTTATTCACTTCATATTACACAATCATTGATTTAAAAAAAAAGAGAGAGAGAAGAATCCAGGGAGCAGGCACCACGTCTCATCCCTCCCAGCTGAATGCCCTGACCACTAGACTACAGGCTATTCTTGCCTGGTCTCTTTGTAGCCCAAGCACAAAGGGGCTGGACCTGATGATCTTGAGAGGTCCCTTCCTGCCCCTGACATCTATGAATCTATGAACCTTTTAATAGAAGCAGGATGTTGTCTGCTGTGGTTCCTCTGCTTTACCTGTGGCAGGCTAGGGTGTTAGGCCCTGTTGTGTCAGGGTTGACAGTAGCTTTACAGAGAGTTAGATTATGGATTTGTGTACTGTGGTTTGATAGGGATGATCCTGCCTCAGGCAGGGGGTTAGGCTGAATGACACCTGGAGGTCCCTTCCAGCTCTGCTTCTCTATGATTATCCTTCTGCCTCTTTCTTCATGCTGAACAAGCAGTTTTCTCAAATCTTCAAACCATTTTAAAATGGACAGTGTTCAAAATTGTTTTTAGAAGTCAGTTTCTGCCAAGTGAATTTAAAAGTCAGAGGAGGGCCCTCCGCATCAGGCTTCAGACAAATTGGTGGGGCAATGCGGGGGAAAGCTGAACAACCAATGTCTATGTTATATATGTTCTATTGATAAATGGAGCATATTAAATTTCCAGCACTACTCACATTAGACCCTTCACAAGTACTAAATTCAGAAAGAAATGAAAGATACCAGAAAATCAAAATATCAAATAAATAGCATAATTGTTTCCACAAACTATAGGTTAATGATGGATGAACCACAGAAAGTCAAAGTGCAGTCTATATAAGCATCCCACATCTCGGATGGTGTTCAAAAACATTTTTAACCTCTCGATTCTATAAAAACTGGTGACATATCTCATCAAAGACTCGCCACGTTTCTGGTATAAATCAGGAATGGCATGTAAAAAGCTTTCTTCACAGTACTTCATCATTTCAGAACAAGAGGAAATGGGAAGATGATGACCTCCTCTATGAGCTTGGGTGGGTTGTAGTTTTATTATGAGGCAAACTATATAGGGAGTGCAGGAATTCCTTTGTATTAAAGTTGTTTTCTTCATGCCTACTAAAGTTATACAAATAAAAAGTTGATCAATAAAAGATAATAAATCCAAGATAAAATTAAAAATTTTTAAAGTTCTGAAAGGCAAAATAGCACAAATTTTCATCTTGGATGTGGTATTGAAACTTTAGAAATCTAATTTTAAGTTGTACAGAAACATCAATCAAGTATCTACATTATAATGGTTTGGAAGCTTTTCCCAGGCTATAAATAATTTCATCCTATTTCAGTGTGCCATTGTAATTAACTTACATTGGAGAATAATGCCCTATTTTTAATTTAACTCATTCCATTTAGCTCAAACAGTCCTCTCATTACAATATAGTTAAACAATAACCAGAATCTAGGGAACTACACAACTGAAAATTAACATCTGCTGTAATATGTTGGCAAACACTAGGCCTAATGTTTGTTAGTATCTAAGCAGATGTCTGCATAGTTTTAAAAAAAAGAAATATTAAAAAGAACACTTTTTAAAGCAAATTTATAAATTAATTAAACCCAAACTCTTAATTAGCATTGTTTTGATCAAACTGCTTTGCTTTTGTAAACAAATTGGAGAAATATGGGCTAGACAATAATAAATATGGGCTACTATAAGGTGGATAGACAGCTGGGGGGCCCCTAAAAAATTTAGAAAATGAATATTTATCTGCCCTGGGCTGCTTGTCATGCGGCCCTCGATGGCTTGCCAAAACTCAGTAAGCGGCCCTCTGCCCAAAATAACTGCCCGCGCCTGGCTTAAAATGAAGTCTTACTTTTGTATATTGGGGGGGGTATAGGGGGGTATAAGTTTGTGGGGGACTGTGGGTATGTGGGTATGTAGGGGGTGTGGGAGGGTGTGGGTGTGCGTGGGGGATTTGTGGGGAGGTGGATAGGTGTGTTGGGGTGGGGTGGGATGAGGGAGCATGTGCGTGGATATTGTGTGGATATGTGGGGTGTGGGTGGGTATGGGGCTTGTGGGGGATGTGTGGGGTAGGGTGGCTGGGGTGTGTGTGGGTGTGGGGTCTGCATGTATGACAGTGCGAGGGGAGGTGTGGGTGCATGTGTATGGTGTGGTGTGCGTGTCAGACTCACACACACACACTCTGTCCCTTCCTCATTGCTCTCTCTCTCTCCCTCTCCCTTATTGCACGGATGCTTGCACACCCCTCCCCCCACAATCTTGGCCCCGGGGTACCAGTGTGGGCCCCACACTCCTGCAGTCCAGCCATGCAGCCGGGAGCCACATAGTGCAGGAGCGGCCAGCAGGTGGGCAGGGAAGCAATGAAAGTGACAGCAGGTGGGGGAGGAGTGAGCAGGTGCATGGGAGCACAGTGACAGCTAGGTGAGAGCAAAGGGCTGTACCGGTGCCAGCGGGGCCCAGAGCACGTCGTCCCAGCCAGCAGGTGCTCTATGGAGCTAGGCTGGCTTCTTCCTCTCCCTGCTGGTGCAGCCCAGCTCCATAGACCCCTGCCAGTCCACACCCCACACTTCTGTCTCCCCGCTTTGTGCCCTGCCAGTGCTGGCCCTGGGACACCAGTGCAGCACTGCACTCCAGCCCAGTTGTCAGTGCTCTCCCGTGCACCCACTTGCTCCCACTCTCCCACCTACCACTACTTTCCCCACTTTCCTGCCTGCTGCCACGGCACTCCGGCACAACATGATTCCTGGCTTCATGGCTGCTACTAGAGGACTCAGCAGGAGCCTGCTTGGCCCCATGGACTGACCATCTTTGCATGCCCCCCTCTTCTTATTAGAATTTCCCTATCTGGCACAGAGAGGCAGGAACAGCGCCATGGTCACAGGCCAGAAGCCTCTGCTAGGCAGGGCCTTCTGGTTGTGGGAGGTAGGAGGTGTGGAGGCTGCAGTGAGCAGGGCCAAGCAGGCCTTGCTGCTGGGTCCTGCCATTGGCTTCCCCTGGGTCCTACTGCCCCTGGCTCCTGTCATCTTTGACAGGCAGCCAGAAGCAGATAAAGACTAATTTTCTACATTTTTTTAGAGGCCCTGTGGTCCAGATAGAATGGTCTGGCAGGCCGCATCTAGCTGTATTTTGCCCACCCCCACTGTATTGTTATATTATTCTCTACATACTGTTTAGAAACCTCTTTCCATTAGCCAAAAATCCAATCACTTTCATTCACCTGTCTCTAGACTAGAGGTTCCATTTACATTTCATAGTTATTTTCCTGCTAGAAATTAAGACCCCAGTTTCCAATGAGATGGGGGCTGTGTCTACATGAGATGCTGACTGTGAAGTTGTTACTGTGCAGTCATTTAGTACTTACATACCCAAGTACTATGCAGTAACCGGCATTACTGTGCAGTAATGTCCCTGCACTGCTTCATGGTGACACTGACTGCACAGTAGCATGCAGTTGTCACAATTTGTGCCTGCGATGCTACTGTAGTAGTATTGAGCTACTGCACCGTAATCGTCTTGTGTAGACGTGACCATTGAGGCTTTTTTGGTCAACTTTCAGCCTTTCTCTCTGTGCATATAGTTTGCAGACTAGATGGAGATTTGGATGGCAATGTAGATTAAATAAGCATTAAATTTATTATAAGAATACAAGGATTTCCAACAACATCAACATGTCTTTAATCTTTCCCGTCTCCTAACTGAGCATCCATCTTCTTAAAGAAAGCATGTATTAGATAATGTGTTGACCACATCTTGTCGAAAAGGAAGCCTTAATAACTGACTGATTTCATCATGACATTCTCTTTCCTCCCTCACTGTTCCTTCAAATCAGACAGCACTTGAGAAGATGAATTGTTTTTTGAATGAGTCAGCAAATAACATTGTCTTTTATCTTTATTGCAGACAGAAATTTGCTGTTACTATGTCTTGATAATGTATAATGATGTATAAAATGGATTAAGTCCAATGCAGAACACAGTGAAGAATATTACTTCATTTAAATTTCTGGGAACAAAAAAGAATGAACAGAATGAAATAGAATTGAAATCTTGAGTTTTGTGGGCTGCTGCTGTTCTGCCCATAAAAGCTCAAAGTACAGTGCCATAGTTACCAACAAGAAGTTTTTAAAGGAAGTCAAAAGTTCAGCATGTCTTAATTTAAGCACCTTTTCTGTCTCACCGGGCACATCTACATGAGATGCTACATTGCTGTAGATTGTTGCTATGACAATGTAGCATCAGTGGGCACAAACTGTGATGCCAACACTATATCTCCATAGCAATGAGCTACATCACCATAGCTTGTTGCATTGGCAACATAGAGTCTAAAAATAACTGTGCACCACCGGGACTGCACAATGCTAGCAGGAACTGCTCAGTCATTTACTACTTGCTAGAGCTTCAGTAATGGCTCTGCACTACCAAATGCACAGTCAGGGGCACATATAGACACACTCACTGAATACTGCATCTGGTCACTGTATAGCTCTTTTTCTAAGCAAAGGTTTCCCTCACCAACTATGGTTTTGCCAACCATGGTTTTGAGCATCCACACTTAATATTCTAGATACCATTTTGGCTACCACGGTATACAGTTTTGAGTAATCACAGTTTTCCATGGCTGCGCATCAGCCTGCCACCTGCCATTTTTCCCATAAGCCTTGCCAGCCACAATTTTGCCAACCACAGGAACTTTCAGGAACCTAACCCCAGTGGTTGACAAGGGAAACCTGTACGGATTTTATCTTTCAGGACCACTACAGGTTATTGTTCAATGTGGCACAGTAATATTATTTATTCCTTCCTATAATAGAGAACATTTTACTAAATGGAAAGGTGTCAAATTTCAGACTGATGAAAGGAAATATCTTTTTACATTATGCAAAGTTTACTTGTAATTCACTGAGTTCATGGGATGAAGAAAAGAAAGTGAAAGGATTACAGAGCTGTGGTATAAATTAATCACTAAATGATGGGGAAGACTTGAAAGAAACTTCTCTTGGAAGAAAGGCCATTTTGTAATTTATCCATTAGGAGCTTTCTGTTGCATTCCAGTGAAGCATCTGATACCTGACCACTGTTGAAGAGAGGCTACTAAATTGGATAAATCATGGCATTTCTTATCAGACCAAGTATACAGTGGGCATTTTCTGGGATTTAATAGGAACATCCAGGTAGAGGTGTAAACCCAGAATGTCAATTCATGAAAATGAAAAGTAGCCCTTTCTTTCATGCTCAGTAACCCTGATCTTCCAGGAATATATTCCATGATACACCCCAACCATCAGAAATGTGCAGCTAGCTTCATTGTTTACTTGAAGTAATCTTTGCTCGACAAGCTTACAGGCAACTGGAAAAATGGGCTGTTAAAGAGCAATCTCCAGTGATATCTCTGGTCTTAAATAGCTTATTTGAAGCAAAGCATATGCATGAGTTAGCAGATTTATTTACTTTGAGTTGTTGGGTGACATGTAATGGAAAGCTATAATTTTTACCTGATTGAACTTTAAGAACATAACCATGTTGCTTTCTCATCTAGTAGACTCCTATAGGGCCAAATGGTCTTCCATATTTATCATCAGTTATATAGAAGAAAATCATTTTGCTGAAGTCTGCGTATGGTAAAGATCAGAGTGCTAAAATTTATGAGGACAGGTCACACAAACAGAGCAATCTGGAATGCTTTATAAACTGATGCTTTCTGACTTGCATTTTAACACAGCCAAATGAAATGTCTTGTGTCTAGGAAGAAAGGAAGAGATCACAGGAGATCACACACTTGTAGAAAAGGAGGAGAAATCCATCTTGGAAAAGTGTGAGTCTAAAAAAAGCTTTGAGAATCACAGTGAATAATCAGCTTACACATGAGCTCCCGGCACGATGCTCTGGCTAAATGACTTGCATAATTTTGGGATGTGTAATCAGGAGACTACATAGAAGAAGTGGTGGTGGTGTTTTATTTCTCTGCAGCATGAGTGAGATGACTAGTAGAATTGTGGTTTTCTAATACCACCAACATTCTTCTGTCAGCAAGATTGACTCAAGTTCTGGTCTTTTGTAATGGGAGACTCAAGGATCTCTGTCTACTTAGCGTATGGATGAAAAGGGCAAAAATGACTTAATCAGCTGGGGAGAAAAATTCTGGTAGTAGAAGGCACTCTAACTGCACAGATGAAAAGTGTGAGAGGAGACAGTGTCTGATGTTAGAAGCACTCAAACTGAAAATATGTTGCAAATTTTTAACTGAAGGAGATTTGAATTTGGAACAACTGGCCAGATTCTCCATCATTTAAAGCCTTTTGG
Source organism: Crocodylus porosus (assembly GCF_001723895.1). Lineage (NCBI taxonomy): Eukaryota > Metazoa > Chordata > Crocodylia > Crocodylidae > Crocodylus > Crocodylus porosus. Next base: position 99,232,797 of record NW_017728943.1, read on the forward strand.
TCAAAGTTGGATGCCTTTCCAAATGGTATGCTCCAGTTCAATCAGAAGTTATTAGGTATAACATAGGAATTACTGGATGAGTTTCCAGTCTTGCTAGGCAAGAGAACAGATTAGGTGATCAGAATGTTTCTTGCCAGTTTTAAACCCTATAAATTATTATTTGTAAGTCATCTAAGAACCTTATCAGGAGCAAGATTTCCATTTTATTATAAATATGAACTGTTGTTGAAATTTCAGGTAGCTGGAATAAGCTTCAAGGAAGGCCTTTATCAGAAACTGAACTGAAAGTTATGCTTATGATCTAGTAGTTACGCTAGTCTAGCTCTCCCTGGGCCCAGGTGATGACTGCTCCAGCACTGTTTTTCAGTGGTGCTCCTATACATCTTCGATGCACTAGATTCTGTTAATCTATTTAACTTTTATATTGGTATCACTTTTTAATTTTTGCTCCTCACCCCCAGCACAGCGCTGGTCATTTCTATCACAGGGGCTCCACGCCGCATGCCTGCAGCTCCACACTTGCAGCGGGAAAGCCACGGGTAAGCAGGGGCAAGGCTCCCTCCACTCCCTGCAGGGTGCAGAGACCTGCGCAGCAGGGAGTGGGGGAGGCCACAGGCTCCAGTGTGGGGCTTCCCCTGCTGCAAGTGCTGGAGCTGCAGGCATGCAGCACAGGGCCCTGGAGATAGGGCAGGCTCTGTTCTTTTCCGCCCAACGCAGCGCTGTTCAGAGCCACATCCCACTGAGTGCCTGCGCCGGGCACAAGTGCCCTGACCTCCCTGCCTGCTGCCGCTGCCAGGCAGTGGGGACTGCATGCTATGGGGGGACTGTGTGGGGGGTCTCTGCATCCCCCACCCTCACACCCACACCCTGCCCAGCTGAGCTCCATGCTCCTGCTTCCTCTCTGTGCGCAAGCTCTGCACTGTGCTCCTGCTTCTGCCCAGATGCAACTCCACCCCCACACCAGCCCCGCTGCTTCCCTACCTGCTGCCCTGAGTGAGTAGGTTCTGGCTGCAGCAAGAGCCCCTCTCAGAAGCTGCTGGCTGGCCAGGGCCTTTCTGCCCAAGAGGGTGGGAGCAAGGCCCACTAGGGTATGTTGTGGGGTTGTACATGTGGGCGCCTTGCTCCCACCCTCACAGACAGAAGGGCCAGGCAGGGTGCAATTCAGTGGAGGGTGCCACAGGCCGGATGAAAGTGCCTGGCAGGATGGATTCAACCCACAGGCTGTATTTTGCCCACCTCTGAGTTATGACATATCACCCCGCTCTGGAACCTATACAGAAATTCCTCAAACAATTGCAACCCATACTAAAAGAAAACTCAGTTCTTAAAGAGATCTTCCCAGAACCACCCATCCTAGCTTTCAAACAAGCACCAAACCTCACCAACCTCATCAGCAGAAACAAACTTCCTATGGCCCAAAACACACCAAATGGATCCAGGCCATGCCATGACAAGAAATGTAAAACCTACCAACACATCTCCACCACCCCCACTATTACTACACCCCACAACAGAGCCATCAGCATTACTGGATCTTACAGCTGCACCTCCAGAAATGTAATATATCTCATCCAGTGGACCAAATGCCCTGATGGAAAATACGTAGGAGAGACCAAACAACTGCACACTGGAGTGAACACAGAATACCCAATACCTGTGAAGGCACATTTCTCACAAGAAAACCACTCTCAAATCTTTCAGTTCTAGTCATCAAAGGGCATTTACAAAACATCTTTGCACAGATGGGCCTATGAACTGCACTTCATCAACCTCCTGGATACAAAAAAGCATGGACTAAATACAGACATTGGATTTATGACACATTATAACCTGCCTAACATCTGATTCCCCAGGTACCTCTCCACTATTTACCAGCTATGTTAATTCTCCTGCCCTGCCACCCTCCACCTGTCTCTCACCCATTTACTCCTCAACTTACACCTTCACTGGCTGCCTGTCTTACATGCATCCCAGCCTCTGGCTTCTTTACTATTCCTTCCATCTAGGAAGAGCACACACCAACTGCAGATGCTTCCTCAGCCTGACAAAGGGTATTTAAACCCAAAAGCTTGTTAAGAAGTTTTCCAACCTCTGGCTTCTTTACTATTCCTTCCATCTAGGAAGAGCACACACCAACTGCAGATGCTTCCTCAGCCTGACAAAGGGTAGTTATACCAGAAATTTTTCTTAGAAGAATTTTTCCAACTATTTGAGTTGGCCTAATAAAAGATATCAGATTTACCCAAAGAACCTTGTCTGCCTTTTAATTTAAGCTTTCTGTTGAAAGTCATAGTCAAACATATCTGTAGGAGCTTGCAGTGGTTGATTGAAAATATAATTAACTTTCATCCTCAAAAAGGTTGGTGTCCTACTTATCCAAATGCAGAGAGATAGCAGAGTGAAGTTTGTCAGCTTGTGCAGCAGCGAACATTTTATAGAACAAACTCTGCTCTAATCCTACTAGTGCAACCCCCGTGGTATAAATATAAGAAAATTTCAGCTGCTAGATGCTAAGATCAGCTTGTGCTGGACAAACTGGCCTGTGTTGAGGACCTAATCTGATTTGTACCTCAGTCTTCTTGTTTGATGACTGAAACTGATCCTTTGGGTCTGAAAGAAATGATCCATGTCCACTCTTTATACAGGAATGTGCCACAATTCACAAGGGGTGAGAAGCGCAGTGATCTTTGGGCAGAGCTGTCTCGTGTCGGGTGAATCAAGGTATCCACCCCAGGCCCTGTGCTTCACAGGGCCCTGCAGAGCTGGCCGGAGCAGCCATATCTCCTCCCGTGGGGCACACCTGGAGCTGGCAGCTCAGCCCCATGCCGTGGAAAAAACGTCCAGCCACTCGTCACCGTTCCCCCTCCCCCCACAAGCTGGTCTGCTGAAGAGTGGCTCGTCCAGGGCGCATGGGATCTGCTTGGCCATGGACACCAAATGTTATTGCTGTGGCATTGCCATGCCCTGCCTTTGCAAGGGTCCCACGGCTCCACGCAGCGTTAAAGGGGCCCCGCACAGGCTGATTTGCCCTGGGCCCTGCACCCCCCTAGGGTTGGCTTTGTCTTTGGGGTATCCTCAAGTCACTGATGACTTAGGCCTCAGGCTGCAACCTTTCTTGAAGTGGAATATGGTCATTTCTCTCTCTCCAGAGCAGGCCGTATGCTGAAGACTCCTCCAGTTCACTGTGATTGCTTCAGCAGGTCTGACATCAGTTGTTTTCTCTCATGGGCAAAAATGGGGATTATACATGATCATCCAGCTTTCTTAGAGTACAGAGTTAGTTATTTCAGAACAAAAACATTACAGAGAAATATTAAGTCAATAGTTTATAAACATACTTAGTTTACCAGCTGGTCACCCATCTTCTACTGTGAGATCTCCCACAGGACTTATTTTTGCTGCTCATGGCTTCGTGTCTGCCAATAGAGACACTCTTTCCTCCCCTTGTTGTTTTCTATAGTTTGGTATCCTTTGTCTGCCCTAACATATGAACCAGGTTGGAACATCCTATGTGCTTTTTTTCTCCTGGAGGTGGGGTGCTGATCCAAAACTTCAAAAGCTTTCTCCGCAATATTTCAGCAATGAGGATTTGCATTAGTTACCTCTCATTGCTTTCCACCAAAACTGAAGAGATTTTCTTACCCATTTAGCTAGGAATAAATGTCTAACTAGCCATTAAAGATTATATCTAAACATGTATAAAACTAATACAGCAGTCTTTGAAAACTCCATGACACCTGTCACAATGCACATTTATTAGGCTCTATTATGTGGGGGTTCTGCCTTCCTGCTAAGCGTTCAACACTGGCTGCTTAGCATTCAGTCTCTGTTACACTAGCAAGCTTTTGAAGAACACAGTGGTGTGGACTACAAAGAATGAAATAGTATGAATGGTTTGAAGTAGAAACTTTAATTAAAACGTGGTGATGATCAATGTGTGTAGATAATAAGAAAAATTGGAAAGATCATGAGAAATTACAATTCCTGTTCAAACCAATGGGGAGTAACAATATTTAATCTCCCTGTAAAAGACTTGTTTTAAATTCAGTAAGGTAGGTGGGAAAGATTCAGAGCTGTCAGTCTTAGAAGCCACACTAGGAAGCCACAACAATGCCGGAAAGCATGATAGTAAAAACCTACAACCAGTTTTTCTCACTGGGGATGGGGAGTTTTGTGGGAGTTGTACAGTCTTCACAGATTTTACCTAGGAAACACATCCAATGCAGTGCATGTCAGAAGGAAGGGCAAGGAAAGTTAATCAGAAAATCCCTCCTTTCCTCCTTCTAGAGCTCTGCTTTCTTTTATTGAAACTTCTAGAGTAAATGCTGGTCTGCAGTGTGGATTTTTTTGTGCATGTCCCCATTGTAATCCCCTTTCATTAGGGTTTATGAGAACAAAGGAAGGTATTTTTATTCAGTCTGATTCTTGAACATGGCTGTGTTCATCAGCCAATTTCTTTTGCTGCTTCTGTCTTGATTTCAGACCTGAGGCTTAAATAGTTTGATTTTGCTATTCTTGATAGTACTGTTAATAAAGGTAATATTTAAGATTTTATTTGAAGTTTCTTTAAATATCTAATACCTGTAGATTTCTGTGGAGCAATTTTCAGCACTAACACAAGAGTACTCTAATATATGTCTATAGCAATTACCATCCACTAATTGATGACCCCCCGCAATTTTTTTCCAAATTGAGAGCAAAATTCTGACATTATCTTCATGTTTAGTGCGTAGTGCTGTAAGTATTCCATCGGCTTCAGTGGTGCACGACACAGTTCTAAGTACAATGTCTTGTTTGCTCTATTAGTTTTATGTCCACAACTCCCTTCATTCAGAGACATCTTTCAGTTCACCATTAAATGACAATCAGAAGCTCAAAGCAAGCTACTTGTCTATAACTACTGATATTAGACTGTCCTCAAGGATGCCAGCCTGCTTTTTCATTCTTCAGCTCTGTCTGGTTTATGAAAAAGATGACATGACCTGACAATGGGTAGACTGTATCAGATAATAAATTAGTTTTCCATGTAAAAAAAAAAAGTGTTTATTTTTCATGAACACTTGACAAAGCCACAACTATAATTTTCATACAAAAGTTCCATTTACATGAGAATTGTTAAAGTTTTTTACCCTAAAACTCTTTTCTTTTCAACAAAAAAATATGTTTGATTAGTGCCTGGGTTTGGTTTGGTTTGGTTTGGTTTTTTTTCAAGGGTGGGGAATGGGGGAAGGTTATGGTTTTACAGCCAGCTTCAATTTCTGACCATTCCTATAAAAGTCAATATTTAAAGTTCGTTTACTTACAGATAGTCTATTTAGTTAAAACTTATTAATTTCCCCACTACTCAGAAATGGCTGAGGACTTTAGTCACATATTCTAGGTCAAAAAACTTCCGTCACTTAAGAAGCTGAACATGGCATTTTCAGAGAAAGTCATTTTTTCCCCATAAAGCTGTAAAACACTACTTTTCTGAGACTTAAAACAGATGTTGTTTGGGACACTTTGGGTCACCAAACCAGACAACATAACACCATAATGTAACTGAAGAAATTTTCTCTGCGGGAGCATTTTAGCCCTTCTCTGGCACAAGGACTAAGCAAGCCCTTCTTTTTTCACTTTTCCCTGAAACAAGAAGTGGGAATTGGTTTAGGAAGGTCAGAGGAGACGTAGTGGAAGAAGGTAGTAACTTAGAAAAGATGTAACGGTAGAGCTGTGACTGTCAGATCAGAGAAGTTTGGACAGGGAGACGCCAAACTTTTTTTAAAAGACCCAGCTGGAGAATTTGGCATCTTAAGGAAATGTAGCGTCAACATGGTGGGGGAGATAAAGGCAGGGTTATGAAATGCACACAAAGGAAACAAAAGCTGTTTAGAAATGACTGAGGGACCAATCTCTAACAGCTGCCTTAAAGGATATAGCTTTGTAATAAAGGTTTGGTATGACTGCAGATACTTTGGGATTGGGGTAAAATCCAGATCTGGTAGAGCTAAGCCTAGGGCCCCAGAGCCCTGAGCCATGTGATGAGGGAGCAATTTCAGCTTTGTTGTTGGGAGGTTCGAGAAGAAACTAGCTTGGTTGAAGAAAAAAACTTTGAAAAATAAAATCGAACATAACCAAGGCAAGGACACCGTTTGCACACTGATAATACAGCTTACAAAATAGATGTGAAATGGATAAATTATAACAATTTGACCTGTGAAGCCTATACATCTATTGATCCTACTGAGGCTCAGAAATAAAATGATTTCTCCTCTTCCTTGTTACTGTCCCACTTACTTTTTCTGCCTTTCCTTTTGTTGCTCTTTGTTTTTCATACCAGAAGCTAATTTTCTTGCTGGCTGAACCTGCTGGTTTCTTTCTTCTCTATGCATTTTCTTCAAAAGACTTGAAATGTCACGTATCTGTATGTCCTACTGAGATGCTCTTGTCTTATTAATGTAACAACGGGTGTTTTTTAATTAGAAGACATAAAAGTTCCATGAACCTGTCTCCATGTTACCCCATACGTATCATGAGAAAATGGCATTGTCAGCTCTGCAAACAACTGGGAATCCATTTTAAGGATGTTTGACTATATAATCACAAAAAGGTATTTGTTCTTTATGGGATTAGTTAAGCGGATTTTTCTAAAAATATATTATAAGCTCAATATGAATAACTACAAGTATCTACATACATCTTGTTTCAGGGAAACAAGCACCACATGAATTTTTAATGCTACCAGAGAGTTGGAGCCTAGATACCGGAGTGATAGGTTTATCAGAAATGCAGGCTCTGGTATGGGTCTTCAAACAGAGGAACCAAAGTTTAGACACTGTAACTGCCATCCATGCCTTGACTTGCTCATTCTGAGCTCATGTTTGTTACAATAAAAGTATTGAATTTCATAGATTTCATAGACATTAGGGCTGGAAGGGACCTCGGGAGATCATCGAGTCCAGCCCCCTGCCCAAAGGGCAGGAAGTCAGCTGGGG